>NC_080092.1:97947000-98582250 GCF_950005125.1 Chionomys nivalis
AGTTAAAGTTCTTCGGCAGTGTTGGGGGTTGAAAGCACACGCCTCCCTTTGGCCTTCATTTCCCTCACACACTTACCGTGATCCCCTTAAAGTCTATGTATTGAACATCTGCTATGTGCCATCTTTGCCATGTGCCGTCTTTGCCATGTGCTATCTTTGGATCATAGTGGTTCTTTCTGAGTCATGGGCTGCTGGTGAGAGTGAACTGTAAACCATGGGTTCTGTTGACTGGTTTGTCATTACCAAGAGCTCCCAGAAATAAAGGACCTGGGTTCAGTCACCAGGACCCACAGAAAAGCTGGCTAAGTGGTGTGTGCCTTAATCCCAGCCTCCCTGGCAGTCTAGCCAAAACTGGTGAGCTAGGTTCAGCAAGAGACTCAAAAAATAAGGTGGAAGGTAATTGAGGGCAACCAGTGTTGACCTTTGATCTACACACATACACACACACAGCTACATGTATGCACACACATGAACATACATGGGGAGTGTTATGGTAAAACGCTGCAGGTCCCTGAGTGGTGGCAGTGGGCAGTGGGCCACGAAGGCAGCTGGTCCCAGGCAGGGACCCACACGGCGGGTGAGAGACAGAGACCTATTAGGCACATGCAGAGAAAGTGGGTATTTATTTAGTGGGTTATGGAGGGGAAATGGGGGGAAGGGGAAAAGAAAGAAGAGCAGAGAGAGAGAGAGAAACAGAGAGGGGGGAAGGGAAGAAGTAGGAAGAAGGGAGAGAAGCAGTAGCTGCCTCTTCAGGAGAGAGACAGAAGGAAAAACCTCAGGCTGGAAAGGAAGGAAGATCTGCTTGCCTCAGTGGAGGGGGAAGGGGAGTGGGTGAGGCTTGTCTCTTAAAGGGACAGGACAGACCATTACAACGGAGTGCAGGGGAGTGGGGAGAGGGTAAATGGTCCAGACCCAGCCTGTGTGCACATTTGGGAGCTTGACTCTGACCCACCCTCATGTTCTGTCTCTTGCCTTCTTCCAACCTCCACCCTTCTTATCTGTCTCCCCTTGTGTCAATGAACTCTTCCAAGTCTCTGAATTGATGAAGGACATTGAGTCTATTCCTTTCTTTCTAGGTTTGGCTCTTCCCAACAAGGGCTTCCTCTGCTGGAGAGAAGGCCTACCCTACCTCATTCCTGTCTCACCTCCTGCCTGTCCCAGCTCCCTCTGGCCCACCCCAGTCTCCTCTCCAACCTGATGAAACCTTGCTCTGCTGACATCCCATGGCCCTGGTCCCACACACCATTCCATGGAGATCACGATGTCAGCTCAGTGGCCTGAAGAGAGATGGGATTGGAGTGCCCTGAGAACAGGGAAGAGGAGGGCTCTTCAGTAAATGCTGATGTTTTTAAGTCACTGTGATTAGCTGGAATGGATACTGTAAATGGGAAACATTAAAGCTAAATGGGATTTTAACTATTGTCATATACTTAAAGGGGTCATCGGAGAATAGAACACAAGGACACGTTCTTACTTTCTTCAGGGTTGCTCTAGCCTAGTAAGTGATTTTGTTGGGCAGATGTATACACACATACACTGTCTCACACTCACATAGGAACACTCAGCACACACACCCTACACCATCAGTTATGTCTGTCTCTCACACTCAGCAGGACTGCCCTGAGGCAGTCTTGTCTACAGGGAAGAAATGGAGTGTTACAAACCCAGGCTGGAAAAATCTGATTCTGACCTCCTTGGAAAATTTACTCAGAGGCCCTAGGGTCTTCTGTCCCAGAGCTATATGGGGAAAGGGTATGGGGAGGGGGGGCATGATTTCTCAGGGGATGTACCCATCCAAGCTTGGCTGTTTGCTTCTGACCATCCCAGCCAAGGGGCATAACCATGGACTTGCTCTTCCAGCTCCTTCCTGGGTTGACTAGAAAGGCATGGGCAGATTGCACCCCCTGGGGTCAGGCTTCACATAATGCCCAGGTGTTTTTTGCTTAGACTTGTTTCTTTCCCCAGTTCAGGGAGCAGGAATGAGTCTGGGTCAGCTGTGGCCCAAGGGGCTTTGAGAGGCTTTGTAAAAATCCCTCTGGCCAAGCACCTCTTCACACCTTCCTCCAAGACCCTGGTACATTGGAGAGGCAGGGCCTGGAGTGAGAGAAGGGGGAGTCAGTGAAGCGAGGAACCAGCTAACTCTCCCCACTCTTAGCTAGAACCAACCTAGAGGAAGGAAAGCCAGAACAGGGTTTTTCTGAGGACACCTACTCTGTGTGTCTTTGACATTGATGGTTCTGTTATGGGATGAGGCTAGGAATCTAGGACTTGTCCTCCTGACCTACCACATGCCCACACATTGTTCTGTGCAGCTGAGATTTTCCTCTTGTGCCCTCTGCCTCTTTTCTTTCTCACACCCTCTCACTGGACACAAGTCTTGGGAAAGGAAGGCAGCCAAAGTGGAAGTCAAGAGCAAGACAACTTAGATATTCTCTGAAGACCTACTATGCTGGAAACCTACTGTGGGATAATTCTCATGTACCCTGTAAAGATTTGTCACTCATACTGGTTTAATAAAATGCTGATTGGCCAGTAGCCAGGAAGGAAGTATAGGTGGGGCAACCAGACTAGGAGAATTATGGGAAGAGGAAAGACAGAGTCAGTCACCAGCCAGACACAGAGGAAGCAAGATGAGAATGCCTTACTGAGAAAAGGTACCAAGTCTCATGGCTAAACATAGACAAGAATTATGGGTTAATTTAAGTTGCAAGAGCTAGTTAATAATAAAGCTGAGCTAATAGGCCAAACTTTATAATTAATATAAGCCCCTATGTGTTTCTTTGGAACTAACAGCTGCGGGACTGGGTGGGAGAGACACTTCACTTCTGTCTACAGAAACCTGCTTCTCTTGTTTGCCACAGAGTCAGCAGGACCCTTTGGCTCTCTGGTCCTGAATTAAAGTTGTAGCAATGTAGGTACCTTATGATCTGTGGCTTGGAGAACCAGTCTTTGGCAGAGGACAAGCCCTCCATAGAGCCCAGCCTGGACAGACTCAGAGCCAAGAAACTTAAGCACATGACCTTGCTTCTTAGTGTGGCCAGGGGAAAGCAAACCAACCCCCAGCTCCCATGCTCTGCACTTCCCTCCCTTTATCTCCTGAGGACGACATCTTTCAGTCAAGGGCAAGACCCACAGTCAGAGGCACACATGATATCTCAACTAAGTAACCAATGTGCCTGCTTGGCTCTAAACCACTAAAATAAACATATCACAGAACTTACCCTTCAGCCTGTGTGCTGGTATACTATTTCATCCTGGCTTTCTCTTCTGTCACTTTATGCACGTGTGTGCACATGCTCATCTGTGTACAGGTGCATGTCTTGGCGGTGTGCCCACGTGCTGGCCAGTGAGTTTCAAGGCTCCTCCTGTCCCCTCCTCCTCAGTGCTGAGATTGCAAGTAGATGCCCCTACCCAATGAATTTATGCAGGTCGCTGGGGATTGAATGCAGGTCTTTGTGATTGCAAAGCAAGTCCTTTTTTACTCCTATTCCTTATACTTTAAAAAAAGATTAATATTATTTACTTTTATTTTATGTGTATGAGTGTTTACCTGCATTATGAATGTGGACCATGTATGTTCAGTAGCCATGTAAGCCAGAAAAGGGCATCAGGATTTTTAGAACTGGAGTTACAAATGGTTGTGAGGTACTGTGTGTGTATTGATTGTTCTGTCTCTTTAAGAGACAAGCCACGCCCACTCCCTCCCCCATCTGCTGAGGCAGGCTGATCTTCAGCTTCCAGCCTGAGCTAGCTCTCTTTTCTGTCTTCCTTTCAGAGAGACAGCTTCTGCCTCTTTCTCCTCACTCTCCCCTTCCCCTGCTTCTGTCTCTCTCTCCTCTCTCCTCTTTCTCTCTCTCTGCTCTTCTCCCTTCCCCCTCCATAACCCCCTGAATAAATATCCAACCTCATTCTGCATGGCATGCCTATCCGCATCTCTGTCTCTTGCCCGCCTGCCACGTGTCTCCCTGCCTGGGACCAGCCTCCACTCCAGGATAGGCCGCCCCCTCTGCCTGGGACTGGCTGCTCTCAGGGCCCGCTGCCTGCCACCACATGGCCCGCTACCACCGCTTGGGGACCTATAGCATTTCTGCTGCCTACTGCCTCCAGGGATCCTGCAGCATTTTTAGTTTTTCCATTACAGTGTGGATGCTGGGAACAAAACCTGGGTCCTTTGCAAGAGTAGCAAGTGTGCCATCCCGCCAGCCTCCACACATCACCTTTTCTAATCGATCACTAATTTTCACAGTCTGATGACAAGCTAGCCGCAGGCCGAGAGTCACCCCACAGAGTCCTACATAAGCTTCCTGCTTCTTAGGCTCTCACCGAGGGCTCAGAGAATCCAGACACAAATGAGTAAGGTCCTTTGAAAAGCGCCAGTTTAGGCTATGAAGAAGATCCGGGTTTAGATTCTCTCTCTCTCTTTTTTTAAATTTTTTTTAAATTTATTTATTAAGCATACAATGTACTGCTGGCAAAAAAGGCACCAGGTCTCATTACAGATGGTTGTGAGCCACCATGTGGCTGCTGGGAATTGAACTCAGGTCCTCTGGAAGAGCAGCCAGTGCTCTTATCCTCTAAGCCATCTCTCCAGCCCTTTAGGTTCTCTCTTAGGCTCACATGGATGTCGGCTAAATCCATTGGCCCAAACACACATCCAGAGATTCTACCTCAGCTCTGGCACTTTTCAAATATCCTGTCCCCATACCTAGCTTTCTTCCCTGCTTTGCGTTCCTTCTGCCTCTTGCATGAGCTTCATTACATGGAGAACACGTCAGCTCTGCCACCTTGAGTGACAACGGGAAGAAAACCTATCTTCTCGGTATTTGAAGGTTCCGTTTGTACTTTTGACACTCAGCTTGACATTCCACTGCTCTAGTCCCAGCCAGCCAGGACTTTGTAGCAAAGGCTTTGCAGATAAAAGAGGAGTTGAAGCTGGATGTGGTGGCGGCACATGCCCCAGTCTCAGCTATCAGAGAGCTCCTGACAGCCAGGGTTACACAGGGAAATCCTGTTTGGGGTGGAGGGGGTGGATCCTGTCTCGGGATGAGGGAGGGGAGCTGAGTATATTTTCTCTTGATCCTATGGAAGAAGAGTCGTTCGGCCATCTTCTCTCTAGCCCCAGAGCTGAGCGTCTAGGAAGCAGTCACTAGGCATTTGGCCCTCCTTGGCACCCTACCACACGTTAGAAAATAGAATTTTACTACCACTGTCCTCAGAGAGAGAAGGACAGCCATTAACTCAAGGCTTCTGGATACTGCTGGCAGGGTAGAGTGGGGTGGGGAGGAATCACACATCTGGCCCAAAGATATCAAAGTCACGTTCTCTCTGCTGGGGCTGCTGCCCCCCAGGGCTCCTTGCTCAGATGGCAGAATGTGCCCGCAGGAAAGCAGGGATTATTATGCTAAGCGAGTGTGAATCAGTGCTTCCTAGGGGCTCTCAGTGTCCCTCAGTTTAAGCCAAGCCTTCCTACTGTATTCCAAAACTGTGAGGAATGGGAGGGAGAAAAGGAGAGGACCAGCGAAACAAAGCGTGGATAGAATAAACATGAGAGGGGGAGAGAGGTTGTCGGGGACTCTTGAAAACACACTTTCATTCTGTGAATGAAGGCGAATCTTATAGTCACCACCTGACTGGCCTGTAAGCTGCTCGTGAGCTTCCTGGTGAGGCTCCCATGACCACCTCCAGCCTCCCAGGATCTTGGAACATTGGGGCTACAGTGCAGAATCCAGCTTTTTCCGTGGTTTCCCAGGATGTGAACTCAGGCTGGCACAGTAAGTGCTTTTACCCCGAGTCATTTATGGCCCCAGTTTCTGCAACTTTAACCATTCTGATTCATGAAAAACAAAATTTGTAGCCAAAATATTAATTGATTTGCAGGGGTTTTTGTTTGTTTATTTGTTGAGACAGCATTTCTTTTTTTTTGGGGGGGGGGGATTGAGACAGGGTTTCTCAGTGTAGCTTGGTGCCTGTCCTGGGAACTAGCTCTGGTAGACCAGGCTGGCCTTGAACTCACAGAGATCCCCCTGCCTCTGCCTCCCTAGTGCTGGGATTAAAGGAATGCACCACCATCACCCGGCTATGAGTTTTTGTTTTGTTTTGTTTTGAGACCAACATTTCTCTGTGTAGCCCTGACTGTCCTGGAACTTTCTCTATAGACCAGGCAGAGATCCACCTGGCTCTGATGGGATTAAAGCCATGCGCCACCACTGCCTGGCCAATTTATTTGCAGTTTTATGTATCTGGGCCAGAAAGATAGATCAGCAGCTAAAGTAAAGGTGCCTGCTGCCGAGCCTGGCATCATGAGTTCAATCCCCAGAACTGACATGGCAGAAAGAGAAAATTGACACCTTGCAAGTAGTGTTTTCCTTCTCTCTCTCTCTCTCTCTCTCTCTCTCTCTCTCTCTCTCTCTCCCTCCCTCCCTCCCTCCGTCCCTCCCTCCCTCCCTCCCTCCCTCTCTCTCTCTCTCTCTCTCTCTCTCTCTCTCTCTCTCTCTCACACACACACACACACACACACACACACAAATCATTGTTTTTTTTCAATTTTTTAAAAGTCTTATGTGTCTGTTTCCCAATGTATTTTCCCAGCAGATGGGAGGGTTGTTTTATTTTGTTATTATTATTTTTTTCTCTCCAGTAGCAATTAACCTGACAAAGCTCTGTCCCCTTGCTTTCCATGTAGATGAACCACTTCAGACCACAGGAGATAAGCCTGGCGCTTTGCCTAGCGGAGCCTTCTGAGGGAAGGCTGCCTTCTCAGAAGTCTGCAGAACAATGGGGCTCGGTTTAACTGCGCAATCTTAGTAATTAGAGAGAAGAGGTCCCTCAGGTAACTGCTGAGAAAGGTCCCTTAATTTGACCCTCTTTCACACAGTCCAATTTTCAATAAAACCAGACACTTCACCTCATCCCTCAGGAGACTCACTCTGAGTCTGTAAAGCCCGCATCTTGCTAGGGCTCAGTCTGTTGGAAGCCCCTTCCGCCCCATCCCTTCACATCAACCAGCCTTCCCAGTTTCTGTCTGTGTCTTGTCCGGGGACGATGTGACCCAGCCCCCATACCCCCATGGCAATATCAGTCAAATGCAGAGTGTTCTTCCTTCCTCCCTTGGCACCATCCTTATTATTTTTGATGATCTGCTCAAACCTTCTATTCCTACTGTCAGTGGAGAGGCAAGGCAGTATTTGATGGTTTATTCATTATTTACTTATTTATTCATTGATGTTTCTATTGCAATTACTGTTTTACTGGAAGTAAAAAAGAAAAACAGACACCCACTTTGAACCCAGAACAACCCTCACCATTTAAACACAAGTCGCAATATAGACGCTTAGAGCACTGCTCGAACTCACTGCGACACGCAGGTGTGCGCAGGAAGCTTCGCGTTTGTTTTTGGCCTCAGCTCCCCCCAACACCCCCACTTTTGATGTGTGTTCCAACAGCTCAGGATAGAGGCAGCCACTGCAGTCAAATATAAGCATCCATCAGGCACAGACTTTCAGTTCCAGTTCCCGAGACATGGGCATTTCTGGGGCCCGTTATCCAATTCTGTGTAGCGAGCTTTCTCACCCAGACCCTTTGCACCCCTGGGTCTTGGCACCAGGGAGCCTATCTGAGGTTTAGGGCTGACTGTCCGTGGGCACAGCACACTCAGAACAGGATGGGCTCACAGGGAAGCAGGCGGGTAGGGTCCTGAGCGAAGAGGAGCTTGTCCATTTCCCTTCCTCCTTGCTCTCTCAAAGCACCTGACACTAGGGAACTACGCGCACTGGCCCGGTGCATTTCAGTTGTACCTGGGCGCCGCTCCTTCGTTCTTTTTGCTGATGTTGTTGCTGTTTATTTTGCTTTTTAAACATTTTTGATTCAATTTATTAATTTTGTGGATGTGGGTAGATGATGGCACGTATACCACAACATGTGTGTGGAGGTCAGAGGAGTTTCTGAGAGCTGGTTCTCTCTTCCACCCATGTGGGTCCTGGGGATCAAACCCAGGCTGTCAAGCTGGGCTTCAAGAGGCTTCACCCAGTGAGCTATCTCTCCAGCCCTATTACTTATTTACTTATTTGTTTATTTATGTTTAGACAGATTTCAGTATGTAGTACTGGCTGGCCTGTAACTCGCTTCGTAGACTAGACTGGCCTTGAGCTCAGGTATCTACCCACATCTCTTTTCTCAGTACTGGGTTTACAGACCTGCACCCCCACACTCAGACTGCACTCCCATTCTTAGAGGACAGATGGTAAGCCTCAGTGGGTGAAAACTATGGCTGCCCACAGGAGACCACTTCCTACGTATAACCCCAGCAGCACAGACGTTAAGGGCAACATTGAATAAATGGGACCTCCTGAAACTGAGAAGCTTCTGTAAAGCAAAGGACACTGTCAACTAAGACAAAAAGGCAACCCACTGACTGGGAGAAGATCTTCACCAACCCCGCAACTGACAAAGGTCTGATCTCCAAAATATATAGAGAACTCAAGAAACTAGACTGTAAAAAACTAATCAACCCAATTATAAAATGGGGCACTGAGCTGAACAGAGAATTCTCAACAGAAGAAGTTCAAATGGCCAAAAGACACTTAAGGTCATGCTCAACTTCCTTAGCGATCAGGGAAATACAAATCAAGACAACTTTAAGATACCATCTTACACCTGTCAGAATGGCTAAAATCAAAAACACCAATGATAGCCTTTGCTGGAGAGGCTGTGGAGTAAGGGGTACACTCATCCATTGCTGGTGGGAATGCAAACTTGTGCAACCACTTTGGAAAGCAGTGTGGCGGTTTCTCAGAAAATTCGGGATCAACCTACCCCTGGACCCAGCAATACCACTCTTAGAAATATACCCAAGAGATGCCCTATCATACAACAAAAGTATATGCTCAACTATGTTCATAGCAGCATTGTTTGTAATAGCCAGAACCTGGAAACAACCTAGATGCCCTTCAATGGAAGAATGGATGAAGAAAGTATGGAATATATACATATTAGAGTACTACTCAGCAGTAAAAAACAATGACTTCTTGAATTTTGCATACAAATGGACGGAAATAGAAAACACTATTCTGAGTGAGGTAAGCCAGACCCAAAAAGAGGAACATGGGATGTACTCACTCATAATTGGTTTCTAGTCATAAATAAAGGACATTAAGCCTATAATTCGTGATCCTAGAGAAGCTAAATAAGAAGGTGAACCCAAAGAAAAATATATAGGCCTGGCGGTGGTGGCGCACGCCTTTAATCCCAGCACTCGGGAGGCAGAGGCAGGCGGATCTCTGTGAGTTCGAGACCAGCCTGGTCTACAAGAACTAGTTCCAGGACAGGGTCCAAAACCACAGAGAAACCCTGTCTCGAAAAACCAAAAAAAAAAAAAAAAAAAGAAAAATATATAGTCATCCTCCTGGATATTAATCTTCATCAGGCGATGAAAGGAGACAGAGACAGAGACCCACATTGGAGCACCGGACTGAAATCCCAAGGTCCAAATCAGGAGCAGAAGGAGAGAGAGCACGAGCAAGGAACTCAGGACCGCGAGGGGTGCACCCACACACTGAGACAATGGGGATGATCTATCGGGAACTCACCAAGGCCAGCTGGACTGGGTCTGAAAAAGCATGGGATAAAACCGGACTCGCTGAACATAGCAGACAATGAGGACTGCTGAGAAGTCAAGAACAATGGCACTGGGTTTTGATCCTACTGCACGTACTGGCTTTGTGGGAGCCTAGGCAGTTTGGATGCTCACCTTACTAGACCTGGAAGGAGGTGGGAGGTCCTTGGACTTCCCACAGGGCAGGGAACCCTGACTGCTCTTCGGGCTGATGAGGGAGGGGGACTTGATTGGGGGAGGGGGAGGGAAGTGGGAGGCCGTGGCAGGGAGGAGGCAGAAATCTTTAATAAATAAATAAATAAATTATTTAATTAAAAAAAAAGAAAACTATGGCTGCCCAATATAAGCAAAACACCTCATTCCGAACCTCTCACAAATTGTGTAACCCAGTGTGGTGTACAGCTTATCTCGTGTTTATCTCACTGTATTTAATGGAGTTTCCCACTAATGAACTCAATATTCTATTAATAAATGCAGTAAGTGGTGTTCCTGAATTTAAGATTATCATGGGCAACAAAACAGAGTCCTATTCTTTAGAAATGTAAAACAAAGCTGGGTAGAGTGGCCCAATCTTTAATCCTAGCCCTTCGGAGGCAGAGGCAGGCAGATGCTGAGTTCCAGGCCAGCCTGGTCTTCAGAGTGAGCCCCAGGCAAACCAGGGCTATACAGTGAGACCCTGTCCCAAAACAAAACAAACTAGCAAAAAGCAACAATTTCAAAAATGCGGGACTCATGGAGTAAAAGGAGCCTTTAGTACACAAGATTAGTTCGTTCTAATGTGGGGCCATCAGAGGGGGCTGTGTGTGTCTGTGTGTGTGTGTGTGTGTGTAGTGCACACAAGTATATGCATATGTATGTACAAATGTGTGTGCCCTTTATGCACTGTGGAGACCTGAGGTTGATGTCAGCAGTCACTCAGTAGCTCTCCACTGTAGCCTACCCATTGGCTGGACTGGTTGGCCAGTGAGCACCCAGAATTCTCTGGTCTCTGCCTTCCCAGTACTGGGATGTACAGATGTACATTATCACACCTAGCTTACTTGGTGCTGGGGGTCCAACCCACGGCTCTGTGAACACTGGGCAGTCACTCTATCAACTGACCTACATTCCAGCCCAGTACAAACTTACTTTGTGTGAGAGATGAAAATGCCCTTTGTCCTGCAGTCTGCGCCTAGCCCTGCTGCACCTTCCTCTCTGCATCTCTTGGGGATGGGTTTGGGCTGGAGAGATGAGAGGCCCTGCTCTTCCTCTTATCTATTTCCTTAAGCCCCAGGCTCTTCCGGAGCCTTCCTCAGTGATGCCTACATTCACAGATACCCCCAAAACTTCTCTAGGATTAGTATCAGCTCAGCTCTGCCAGTGCTGCTCCCCACTGCTTACCTCTCCCATCACGCACTCAGATGCCACCCTTAAAGCCCTCTGTGGTGGTCACCACCATCATCTTCTACCCACTTATTCCAGCTGGTCCTTTCCATCACAGAGCAGGATTTTCTGACTTGGTTCGGGAACATTCTCCCACCGTGCTTCCTGGGCACAGTTGCCTCGTTCCTCTCCTACCCTTCCCCCTGGTGACTCCCTCCTCTTCCTGCCCATCATAGTTTATTTTCCCATTGCTGTGATGAAATATTCTTTGGGGGGTGGAGAAACCTAGGGGAACGAGGTATTGTTATGGCTCACAGCTGAAGTGTATGGTCCACCATGGCAGGAAGTCAAGGCCGCGAGAGCTTGGAGTAACCGGCCACATCACATCCTCGGTCAGAGTTCCATCTCCCAGGTCGTTTGACAATTGAGATTAGCCACCACACAGCCCATTAAACACCATAGCCCTGGTCCCAGACATCATTGCTCTGTACTTCTCCTTGAATGACATTTTAGTCAGGAACGAGGACCTCTGTAGGGATGGCGCTCAAACCTACACGTCTTACTTGAACCCAGAGCCAAATGAGGCTGTCTGCTGGTGAGATTCCCAATGCAGTATATGTGCTTGAGACAACCAGCTTAGGGAGAGGGAGGGGATCTTTGCCACGCACACCACAATATAAACACATTAACAAATAATGGTAAAAATAGCTGCAAATAATCTCACCACGCAGAGACAACTGCTAGCTGTGGGGAGGCTCTTCTAGCTTCTTTTATATGTGCTGGTAGTTAATGTGCATGGAGGCAAAACACTCATACATGTAAATAAATACATTTAAAAATTGGAGCAAATAGTAAAATTATACGCACATCGAGCAATTGTTTCAAAATGCATTTATTTGGGGGTTTATTTTAAGTAAATGTTTGGTTGCTGTAACTATTTTATCTATTTATAATTTTTAAAGATTTTTTTATTGCATGCATTTGCCTACATGTATGTCTGTATACCATGCATGAAGTGTCCTCGAAAGCTAGAAGGCAGCTTCAGATCACCTGGACAAACAGATAGTTGTGAACCACCTCGTAGGGGCTAGAAACTGAACCGGGGTCCTCTGCAAGAGCAGTAAGTGCTCTTAATCACTGAACCATCTCTCCAGCCCCACCATACAGCTATTTTATATACCTGAGGTTGTATAAAAATTCCTCAGATAAACGGGGTTTTTAAATGTTTAAGAAGCCCTACTATGTATGCTTCATGTATTATTTATTTTTAAAATATTTATTTATTTTTGTGTGTGTGCATGCACATATGTACATACCATAGCAAACATTATCTCCTATCTTGTAACCCTTATAGCAAGCAACTTTACCCATCAAGACCCTCTTACTTCTTTTCTACTTTCTCCCCTCCCCCACAGCTTTGCAAAACCATGCAACAGCTACATAAAAATACATTGAAATGATGTGCGTTCACCTGTTTAATTGCTTTGTGAAAGAATATTTTAAAACATATAGTTTTGTTTTGTTTTTGTTTTTTGAAACAGGGTTTCTTTATGAAACAGTCCTGGCTGTCCTGGAACTCGCTCTGTAGACCAGGCTGGCTTTGAACTCACAGAGATGCACCTGCCTCTGCTTCCTGAGTGCTGGCATTAAAGGTGTGTGCCACTACCGCCGGTCATATGTTATTATTCTTACCTTTTTAAATTTTTTAATAATTTTATTTGCGGGGGCTGGAGAGATGGCTCAGTGGTTAAGAGCATTGCCTGCTCTTCCAAAGGTCCTGAGTTCAATTCCCAGCAACCACATGGTGGCTCACAACCATCTGCAATGAGGTTTGGTGCCCTCTTCTGGCCTGCAGGCATACAGACAGAACATTGTATACATAATAAAAATAAATATTTTTTTAAAAAAAATAAATAATTTTATTTGCATTGGTGTTTTGCCATAGGTGTTTGATTCCCTGGAACTGGAGTTACAGACAGTTGTGAGCTGCCATGTGGAACCTGAGTCCTCTGAAAGAGCAGGCAGTGCTCTTAATCACTGAGCCATCTCTCCAGCCCTATTATTCTTTTACTTTTATCAGAAAATACTTTTTTATTGTTTTATTTCTAGTCCCATTATTCTCATCTTATTGTTTATATTATTTTATTAGCCAGCTCTCCAGCTTAAAAATGTATTATCCCAAAAATGTAAGCTGAAGTGTTTTCAGAGTTCAGACTGGGAGACCCTAGAGATGGTACCATGGGTAAGAGTGCTTGCTGCACTTGCAAAGGACCCACATTTAGTTCCTAAGGCCAACACTGGGCAGCTCACAACTGCCTTCCACGGGATTGGACACACTTCTGACCTCTGACCATGTATCACACACACACACACACACACAATAAATAAATATGTTTAAAACATTTTAAATCTCAACTGGAATGAAAATGTCAGGGCCACCATCTGGGTGATCTGACGTCCTATGATATCCTCAGTCCTCCTCATTCTTGTTCTTCCAGGAAGCAGGGAATCCAGCTAATAGGAATGGCTCCAACCTTCCAGAGAGTCTCATGGCCGCTGTGTGGGAAGAAAAGTCGACAACCCCACGATGACCGTAGTGATAAGTGTACTCTTGGGGTGACGTAAGCTAGCAGGGCCAGCTTCATGTGCCAGCCAGCAGGCTTGGGACCTGTGCCACCTCACACAGTTTTACGTATGCAAGCCTCTCCTGGGTGGTTTAAGGCTTAGCCTGTGGGCATTTGCCATCCTTCCTATTTATTCATTCCCCCAGAGATTCATCAAGTCCCTACAAAACAGCCAACGCATAGATTGAAACATGTAGAAGCCCAGCTAGAATAGACACCGTAGAGGAAAGCACGCACTAATCACCTGCAGAATCCACGAACACTGGATGGCCACCTTCTGTGTGCCACCTTCTATTGCCCTGGTTAGTTTTCGGTGACTATGATGTGGTTAGAATGTGGCATTTGTTGATGGCCAAACACCACTTACATATTGTAGTGAATGCTCTGGGTAGCCAAGGATGACTTGGAACTTCTGATCTTTCTGCCTCCATTTCTCAAGTGCTGGGGTTAAAGGCATGTGCCACCACCCAGTTTGTTTATGGGATGCCAGAGATCAAACCCCAGGTCTCATATATGCTAAGCAAGCACTGCCCATAGAGCCACATGCCTTGCCAGATGTGAGTAGACTCTAAACCGCTGGGCTTTGAGTAAAGAAGAGCCTCCTTCATGTAGTGCAGCAGACCTCACTTGAAGTTAAAAGAAAGCAGCCCCACTTCTCCAATAAAGAAAGAACTTTGCCCAAACAGCCTCCACATTCAAGGCAATCAACTCATCCCGGGCCTCCATGGGGAGTCCATTCATTCTTTAATCTCTCTCTCTCTCTCTCTCTCTCTCTCTCTCTCTCTCTCTCTCTCTCTCTCTCTCTCTCTCTCTCTCTCCTTTAGAAGTGACAAATCACAGCCACTGGCTCAGCTACCCTCTCTGCCTCTCACTGATGGTTAGAGTTGAGGTGCAAAGGAAAAGGTTGCTGTTGCCCTGAATGTGTCTGAAAGCTTCATGCCCCCATATTCCTGCTGCAAGTCGATGTGAGAGCTGTGCCCAGCCCAACGAGTGTTCTCTTAGCAGGTCTTTCAACAATGGCCTCAAGAACCTGCAGAAGCTCGGCTAAGCCTTGCAAAGCCCACTGCTGGCCAGACACATGGGGAGCCTAGATCCTTCCTGGCCGCTGGCTCTTTTGCTTGGTCCCAGTTGAACTCCAGGCACGTGGTGGCCG
This sequence comes from Chionomys nivalis, assembly GCF_950005125.1. Classification (NCBI taxonomy): domain Eukaryota; kingdom Metazoa; phylum Chordata; class Mammalia; order Rodentia; family Cricetidae; genus Chionomys; species Chionomys nivalis. Next base: position 97,961,750 of record NC_080092.1, read on the forward strand.
ACCAGTCCAGGGAAACCACCTGTGATAGTCACTGCCCTATAGCTGCGGCATGCCTGTAGTCTGCGGTGCATGCTGGGGAGCTGCAAAAGGGACAGCAGCCTTCCAGTGGTGGGAGAGTGTCACACAGCCATGAGGACAATGCATAACAAGGTCTTTCTGTGATAAGTGCAAGATTCTCCAAAGAGAACTCTGCAAAAATGTCAGGTCTGGTGCTTTATTTGAAAGAAAAAAAAAAACAAACATTAAAACATGTGTCGTTGCTGCTGATCTGTGCTGTCTTCTGGGAATAAACACAGAGGCCCATTGTGCAGGCTGCCAATTAGGAGCCATGTTTGACACCAGGGCACAAAGGCCTGCTTGTGTCCCAGTGGATCTTTCCACATAAAGCTTGTGACAAAGGAGTCTGAGTTGGTCCCTCAAGGTGTGGAGAGATCTTTTCTCCTGTTCAGCTGGCTTGTGAACAAGGATGACACAGGGGTTATCTCTGAGCCCCACGTCACCACTCCACTGACAGACAGTACCCTATCAGATGGCGCTCTTCAAGGGCTACGCTCTTCCTAGGGTGAACCATCCCTAAAGTTGTGTGGAGTGTCTTCTCTGCAGAGCTGGAGAAGGTGTGTGTGTGTGTGTGTGTGTGTGTGTGTGTGTGTGTGTATGCATGCGTGCACACCTGTGCACTCCTGTGCGGAGGCCAGAAGTTGACGATGTCAGGTGTCTCTCAATTGCTTTCCACCTTGTCCTTTTCAGGCAAGGTCTCCCACTGGAACTGGAACTTGCTGGTTTGGCTAGATGGCTGGAGAGCAGGCTCCAGGGATCCTCCTGCCTTTCCCTCCTCAGTGCTGGGATTACAAGCATGCTATCACGCCTAGCTTTCATGGGTGGTCAGGGGGATCAGACACTGGTCATGACCCTTGTGTCAAAAACACTTTAATATCTGAGTCGTCTCTCTAGTCCCAGATGGAAGACTTTGAAGGGCGGCGAGAAAGGAAGCCTGACCAAGGCTCCAGCTCTGGAGAGGAATAGTCCACGCTCTGACCAGTGGTCTACAGCCTGGGGCTGCAGAAATGGCTCAGGGGTCAAGAGTATGCAGTACTCTTCCAGTGGACTGAGTTCAGTTCCTCACACCACTCCAGGGGAACCCAACACCCTCTTCTGGGCTCTGTGCAAAGATACAGGCACACACATACCCATAAATAAATATTTGAAAGAAAAGGTGAAGCCGGGTGGTGGTGGTGCGCCTTTAATCCCAGCACTTGGGAGGCAGAGGCAGGCAGATCTCTGTGAGTTCGAGGCCAGCCTGGTCTACAAGAGCTAGTTCCAGGACAGGCTCCAAAGCTACAGAGAAATCCTGTCTCGAAAAAACAAAACAAAACACAAACAAAAAAGAAAGAAGAAAGAAAAAAAGAAAGAAGAAAGAAAGAAAGAAAGAAAGAAAGAAAGAAAGAAAGAAAGAAAGGATGAAAAGAACTCAAGTGGCCTTCCAGAGTCCTTGAGGTTCATGAACCTCAGCAGCTCTGCTCAGTGGCGGGGGCCCTTCAAAACCAACAGCAGAACATTTCCATCTGACCTTTCTCAATAAAGCTGGCTCACTTATTTTTCCTGCACTGAACAAGAGAGCTAACAAAAGTCACTTGGATAAACACAGTCCTCGCTAAAACTACAGCCTGCTCTTCAGGGGTAAAGTTGGGTTGCTAAGTGGATGGAGGGAAGTAGAGAGCGGTGTTTCTCTGGCTTATTGTAGAAAAACAGTGTCAACCCCTCAGAGCACAGCGCCATGGCCGTGGAGTGGCAGCGTCACTCTGTGACTCAGTTTGCCCAGGTCCCAACAGCAGGTTTCCTGGTCTGAGAGGAAGCTCATTATGTAAGCAGTTGCAAAGTCATTGAGAAAAACAATAGGCCTGCTATGCAGATTTTTGCATAAAGTTGTTATGCTAGTGTGAAAGACTTTAGTGTGAAACTTTGCTCATCTTAAGATATATTTATTTTATGTGTATGTGTGTTTGTTTGTATGAGTTTATGAGCAATGTCTGTACCGGGGGCCCACAGAGGCCAGAAGAGAGCATTAGAGTACCTAAAATGAGAGTTACAGGTGGTTTGAGCTGCCTTGTTGGGTGCTGGGAACTGAACTCTGGTCTCCGCAAGAACAATAAATGCTCATAACTGCTGAGCCATCTCTCCAGTCCATGAAATCTATCATCTATCTATCTATCTATCTATCTATCTATCTATCTATCTATCTATCTATCTATCTCTATCTATCTATCTATCTATCTATCTATCTATCTATCTATCTATCTATCTATCTATCATCTTTCCCTCTTTCTTTCTTCCCTTCCCTTCCCCTTCCTTCCTTCCTTCCTTCCTTCCTTCCTTCCTTCCTTCCTTCCTTCCTTCCTTCCTTCCTTCCTTCCTTCCTTTTCTCCAGACAGAATTTTCGCAGCTTTGGAGCCCGTTCTGGAACTTGCTCTGTAAACCAGGCTGGCCTTGAACTCACAGAGATCCTCCTGCCTCTGCCTCCTGAGTGCCAGGATTGAAGGCATGCACCACCACCTCCTGGCTAGTAAAGTATTTCTTATTCCTAGACTAAACAAGTTTCTCTTCCCCCGCAACAACATGTATCCAGTTGGGTGGTGGTGGCGCACGCCTTTAATCCCAGCACTTGGGAGGCAGAGGTAGGTGGATCTCTGTGAGTTCAAGAACAGCCTGGTCTACAGAGTGAGTTCCAGGACAGGCAAAGATACGCAGAGAAATCCTATCCTGAAAAAACAAAACAAAAGAAAAAAAAAACAAAAAAACCCAAAACTTGTGTTTCATTTCCCTCCTTTGAGGTACGTGTGGGCCACACATACGTGGGCGTTCATGTCAGGCGTCTTCCCTTCCTGAGGCTCTCACTGAATCCGGAGTGCACTGATTGAACTACTCTCCAGCTAGCCAGTTTATTCTTAGGATTCCCCTGTCTCTATCTCCCAAGTGTTGGGATTACAGGGTGGCTGCCGGCCATCACACCTACCAAACCTTTGTGAAGGGGCTGGAAATCCAGACTCTGTCCTCATTCCATGTTTAAACACGGAACCATTGCCCCAGCCTTATTTCTGTGGTTTCTAAAATCTATGCCAAGACATGAGTCTGGAAGCAGACAGTCCTGCCGGCCTAGCACTCAATATGTAGACCAGGCTAGCCTCCAACTCAGACAGATCTGCCTCCTAGCACTCAATTTGTAGACCAGGCTAGCCTCCAGCTCAGACAGATCTGCCTGCCTTGCTTCTTGAGTGATAAACTAAATGTGTGCGCCACCACCGCCAGCCACTTGTTCGTGTTTAGAGCCGGGTTTCACGTAGCCCAGTCAGAAGTAAACTTTATACAAAGCTGAGGCAGGCCTTTAACTCCTGACCATCCTGCCCCTGCCACTTACATACTGTAGACCGCCTTGACGGGTTACTCTGTCTAGGGTCTGTAACCCGCCTGGCTGGTCAGTTATTCCAGGGTCACGGAGAGGTACCACCTGAAAGACATAGGCTGATAAGAGGAATGAGGCTAAGCATATTTGTCGAAGCCTTCGTTTATTAGAGTCACGGTTACAGCTTATATAGCCCCTGGATGAGGAGCTTGGGGGGCTGGGGCACGGGATCTTGCCACGTAGGCCAAGAGGTTACTATCGGTCAGGTCACGATTCCTTGGTCAGGAAGTCACAAGTTGACACACCTAGTTCTCTAGATAGTTTGGAATGTGAGGCGGGTTTCGTTAACAGATAGCTCTCTATTAACAGTTAATTTGGGTGTGGGATAGGCTTGATCAATAAAACTATTCTCAATACAATTGGGAAGTGGGGCTCTCTGCAAAACTCCTCATGGCGGTGATTCCTATAATAATTTTGGGGGGACAACATACCACCACACCCAGCTGGAAACACTCTTCCGTGCATACATAGGCATCTTTCAGAACTGGGGACAATGGAGCATTGTTCATCTTTCCAGTTTTCTATATTTTCTACATTATTTCATGGAATATATTATTTTGTATTTGGAAAGAATAAACCAAAAATAAACAGGCAAGCGGTCGTTGTGGTGAGAGGATGGGGTGGGGACTTGGTTATCTAGCTGCCCCCTTAGTCCAGTGTCTTGTTCTACCCAGGGTCTGACAACTGGGAACTTTGGGAGCCACTGGGAACCTCGCCCAGGCTCTTCGAGACAAACACTCAGGACCGCTGGCTGACTCCAAATCACACTAGAGTCCAAATTTAGAAGCCTGGCAACCTCTGAATGTCATTGGGCTCCGGCTTTTCTTTCCCCTTCCTCTGGCTCCAGCCACGTGTGCATGTGCACTTTTACACATGTACGGCAGGATGTACACGTCTGGGTGTACCTCGAGGAGCAAACGTGCAGGGAACTCAACCCTGCCCCTGAGAGGCAGACCGACTCCTCAGCAGATGGAACAATTGTCATCTCTTCTCAAAATACGACACTGGGCCGGGCCGTGGTGGCGCACGCCTTTAATCCCAGCACTTGGGAGGCAGAGGCAGGCGGATCTCTGTGAGTTCGAGACCAGCCTGGTCTACAAGAGCTAGTTCCAGGACAGGCTCCAAAGCCACAGAGAAACCCTGTCTCGAAAAAAAAAAAAAAAATACGACACTGGTCCTTGAAACCTGCTCCGATGGGGCAGATCTCAGCAATGGTTCCCGGGATGCAGCTTTTCAAAACAAAGTCTGCACGCTAGCAGGCACACAGGACACGCACCTCCTCGATGGTCTAAGGACAAGACCTGTCCCTGGTGGTGACGATACACTACACACTCACAACCCGGGAGACTGGCACACAGTATGACTGGCTCCTGGTCAACCTACCCCTTTCCCCAGCCCACCAAAGTGGGGCCTGGGCAGCTGAAACAAGCCAGTGAGGATTTCGGCCCTGGTCCTCTCATTAGCCAACCTATTGGTTCTAGCAGGTACTGCAGCTCTGAGTGTTTGAGGTCAAACTGGTCTCATTCGGCAAACTTCTACTGAAATCTGCTTCTGCTGCCCAAACTGCAATCTTCACTTTGCCATGAGAGGGTCCCTGAGCCACCATTGCCACTCTGGTCCTGCTCCAGATGCATACCCCTTCCCTTCCAGCAGTTTTGTTTGGCATTGTGTTTATTATTATTATTATTATTATTATTATTATTATTATTATTATTACTATTACTATTGTTATTATTTTGTTTTATTTTAGTTTGTTTTCGAGACAGGGTTCCTCTGTGTAATAGCCTTGGCTATCCTGGAACTTACTTGGTAGACCAGGCTGGCCTCGAAATCAGAGATTCTCTTGTCTCTGCCTCCCGAGTGCTGGAATTAAAAGTGTGTGCCACCACACCAGGCTTGTTTTGTGTGTGTGTGTGTTTTAATTACATTATATGTTTGGAGTTTAGCCTGCATTTTTGTCTATGCAGTACATATGTACCTGGTGCCTATGGAAGCTGGAAGAAGGCATAAGATCTCCTGAAACTGAAGTTACAGATAGTTGTGAACCACCATGTGGATGCTGGGATCAATTCTGGGTCCTCTGGAAGAGCAGCCAGTGCTCCTAACTGCTGAGCCATCTCTCCAGCACCTTGTTAAGTCTATTGAGACATAGCCCACAGGCGGGCCTAGAACTCACGGTGTAGCTGAGGATGAATTTGGACTCCTGAGTCTTCTGCCTCCACCTCCCAACTGCTGGGACTGTGGATGTGCACTGGTATGCCCAGCTTCCCATGTCATTTTGATGGACTTCCACCTCAATGCCACATGCAGTGCGAGCCAGCGGTACCTGGTAAAAAGAGTCATCTGTCCATCCAGCAAGTGTTTATCGACTGCCTGCGATGTGACGCACACTGGAGATCCTACAGCACCCAATCAGACACAGTTCTGCTCACGTGGCGCCAGCTAGACAGCACAGAACACAGAACCATAGAGCAGCGAGAATCTAGCACCGCTGGAGCACAGCGGCCTTGTGAGCTTGACATCATACTACCTGGGAAAACAAAAGAAACCTCTCTGTTTTCCTTCGCATAAACATATTTGAAACAAATACGCAATAGATATTTGTGGGAAATAAAGCATAAGCTTTTTTCTAGGCATTTATAATAGTTTTAATTATATTTATTATGAATTATATTTAAATTATATTTATTTTACACATTTTTTTTTTGAGACAGGGTTTCTCTGTGGCTTTGGAGCCTGTCCTGGAACTAGCTCTTGTAGACCAGGCTGGCCTCGAACTCACAGAGATCCGCCTGCCTCTGCCTCCCGAGTGCTGGGATTAAAGGCGTGCGCCACCACCACCCGGCTATTTCACACATTTTTGTGTTACAGGTTGGGAATAAGCCTGCCATGGCTTTCTGGAGTTGGTTCTCTCCTTCCCTCAGTGGGTCCTGAGAATTGAATGCAGATCATCATGTTTAGTGACAAGCGCCTTTATCCACTGAGCCATCTTGGCAGCCCTTAAAATTTTATATTTCAGGGGGCTGGAGAGATGGCTCAGTGGTTAAGAGCATTGCCTGCTCTTCCAAAGGTTCTGAGTGAGTTCAATTCCCAGCAACCACATGGTGGCTCACAACCATCTGTAATGAGGTCTGATGCCCTCTTCTGGCCTGCAGACATACACACAGACAGAATATTGTATACATAATAAATAAATAAGTATTAAAAAAATTTATATTTCATTCATTTAGTGTGTGTGTGTGTGTGTGCGCATGCTGCGCGCACACACACACACACACACATGCTACAACACTCATGTGGAGGTCAGGGAACAACCTGGGAGAGTCAGTTCTCTCTCCACCATGGGACTGAATTCAGGTGGTGAAGCCTGGTGGTAGATGCCTCTGCCCAACTAAGCCATCTTGCTGGCGACATTTGAAAGACTTTAGGAAGAGGCTGGAGAGATGGATCCACGGTAAGGGCACTGGCTGCTCTTCAGAGGACCTGGATTCAGTTTCCAGCACCCAGCAGATCACAGCCTTCTGTAGCTCCAGTTCTGACATCCTCTTCTGGTTTCTGAGGCCACCAAGCAAACATGTAACACACATACATGCAGATAAAACACACACACACATACAAAATAAAAACAGGTAAATATTTGGCTTGCTTTAGGAAATGAAACTGGTCAACGACATGCTTTCTCTAGCCTTGTATTTTGGAGGAGTATGATACTAGGCAGGAAACACATGAGGAACCAGCAGGGCACGTTCTAACACACAATCACTGCAGAAGTATTTACACATGCATGTGTCCTTATACACATTGCACTAAAGCAGGAGCTGCAGAAGGCAAAAAGGGATTTCTCTTGAGGGCTGAGCCTCCCTTGGGTGCGAATCAGTCCCCACCGAGTCCTCCCGTGGCTATTCCCAGAACCCATCACCTGGAGTGACAATGGCCCCGATGGCCTAGCCTCCCAAAAGTGGTCAAGTCCACGTTCATCTCTCTCCGAGACATTACCACTTCTTTCTTCGTGGATGTCTTTCTTCTCAGGCTTCACTTTGTTTTTCCTTCAACAAGCAGTTATTAAACACCTACTGTGTGCCAGGCACCGTGCCAACGCTGGGATAGGATTGCAACGGAAGAGGGAGAGACAGGCAGTTACGGGGGCTCAGGTGGAAACAGAAGGGAGAGAACGGAGAGAACGAATGAATGAACGAGTGAGCGAGTGTTTGAAAGGTCATGTGATCCTCACACCAGCCTAGAAAGCCAGCGCCCAGCACAGCTTTCATCTTGTCACCTCCCTGCCCCAGACTTTGACGCTGTGTTCCAACTCCCAGGCTGAGGGCTGTCTCCTTTTCGTTTCTGTGGCACTGGGGATGGACCCCAAGTACTCACACATACTACACAGTGCTCTACCCTGAGCTGTCCCTCCGGCCCAGCCTGCTGGCTCAACACGCTCTGCTTCCAGCCTTCTCTTTATTTCCCCCTAACCTAAGAGATAAGCCATTCATTATGTGTGTTTGTTCTCCCTGTTCAGAAATTTCACCCTAAATTCTGACGCTGAAATGGTATTTATCTGAAGGACAAGAACCCTGGAGGCTGATGGGAGGTGGCATGGAAGAACCAAAGCTGACGTGGAAGGATAAGGCAAGCAAACTCTTTCCTCCTCAACTTGCTTTTGGTGATGGTGTTTCATCATAGCAACAGTAACGCTAACTAAGACAGGAGCCATCCCCTGAAGTGAGAAGTCGTGACAGTGGGTCAGGAGAGTCAGGAAAGAAGAATGCGACATTGTTCACAAATAGGAAAGTACAAATGGACATGGAGGCATTCACTTATAACCCCAGCCCTCAGGGGCTGCGGCAGGAGGGTTAGACCAAGAGCTTGAAGTCTGAGATACACAACAAGGCTTTACCTCTCCACAACACCAGCAACACCAAACAAAACACCCCCCTCCCCAGGCATAGTAGGTCATGGCTATCATCCCAACACTCTAAAGGGTGAGACAAAAGATTGCCATGAGTTTGAGCTACAGGCTGAGCTCCCGTGCAGCCCGGGCTACAGTATAAGACTCAGGAAAGGGAAAGGAAGAAATGCAGAACAAGGAGGCAAAACTGCAGACTGTCAACAGTTCAGGCAGGCAGATGTCTAGTTGGTTGTGGTCTTTGTGAGTTCTTGTAAACACTGGCTCAGTGTGTGTTAAGAACAGAGGGGCTGGCCTAGAGTAAATTCAGGCAGCAACTGGGAGTCCCCAGCTGTGACTTAAAGCCCCGTTCCCCGTTCACCACTGGCTCTACCAAGAGTTCCGGTTCACCACTGGCTCTACCATGAGTACCAAAGCAGCAAGGAAGCCCATAGACGCCTGCCAGCCTGCCAGTCAGTCTCTCTCCTCCCTCTAAAGAAAGCCTGCGACCTGAATCTCCTTAGCTCTCGCCTGGGTTACACCAGATCCACCGGATCACTAATTTGGTGGAACGCAAAGAAATGGCAGTACCCCAAGCTGCCTACCTATCATCACTTGGGGCTCTCGGAAGCTCTCAGGACCGTCTGCGGATGACCTCCTCGTTGTGATCTGCCAGTCACCTCAGGTTCTGTACCACACCCGTGGGTCTCTGAGGGCAGACCTGAGTGCATCCAAGGCTTCAGAATCTAACTATCCACTCTGTGGCCTCTGCTGCAGCCTTTACCCACCACCCACTAAGACTGGAAGCTAGACCATACCTAACTCCATCTCCCTTATCCAACGCATGTATTCTGTCAAACGCTCCACAGTCTAATACTCATCTGTCCAGAGCATCCTGTCTGTCTGACCTCCATGCTTCCATCTGGTTAGTTTCTGCTCACACAGCTTTACTGGGCTCCTACCCAGCACTTCCATTATCCACCTGGTCCTTCTTCTCCAAGTTACCTGCCGTATTTTCCAGGAAGGTCAGGTCCATAGTAATTGAAAGTTCTACTTTGCCCTCAACGGCAGGAGCTGCTGTCTGAGAGTCACCACCACCCATCACCTATCCCTGGGCTGTTGCAGGCCCTGAAAACACTGTGTTTCCCTGCTGCTTGCTGTGCTGCCCTCTCCCAGGTTCTTCCATGATCTCCTATTACTGCTTCCCTGGCCTCCCTCGGGACTCATGTCCTCTGGGAAGGTAGGTACCTAGGAGACGGGCTACCTTCCTCAATACCTTCATGGGAGGCAATCCTATTTCTTTGTGTATTGTGTGTGCATATGCATGTGTGTACATGTACGTGGAGGTCAGAGCACAACCTCCTACATCATTTGCCTTGATTTTTATTTTTGTCTCACTATGTAGCCCTGGATGGTCTGGAACTCTCTAGGTAAAACAAGGCTGGCCTTGGATTCAGATAGACTGCTGGGATTAAAGGTGGGCCTGACAATGACCAGCCACCTTGGTTTTTGAGACAGGTCTCTCCCTGGCTGGAAACTCGCCAAGCAAACTAGGCAGGCCAGATAGCAAGCCCCTAGAATCTGCCTGTTTCTGCTTCCTCAGCACTGAAATTACTGATATGTGCTTTTCAGTTTTTCGTGCTTGTGTGTGTGCGTTGTGTGCCAGTACTGGGGAATGAACCCAGTGCTCTGAGAAGGCTCAGCAAACACTCTGCCACTGAGCCTCAAATATTCTTTCTACCACCACAGGTCCGTATGTCAAACTTTGTGTCTAATTTTGAATTAAAAAAATACAGTCCACCTTTTCTTTATGGGTGTTTGGAAATCTAAGGTAGGAAGAGATCCTTGTCATGCCTGGCTAAACTACAGGGGAGGGAACAGTAACAAAAGAACCTGGAAGAGAGAAAAGGTCACGATCACAAAGTCGACGGCAAGGACAAATGCTAAATGATGTCATTTTAGCTCAATATTCCAATAACTGAAGTTTACAGTGTTGGTCCACCTAGATCCTGGGCTCCTCGTGGATTTAGCAATCTACCTAGTGCACGCTTTTTATCTGCAGGATGCTGTTTGTGCTCCTCCTTGAATCATGTGATAATATCTGTACTTTTGAGAAACACAAAAGATGCATGTTCTCAGCAGTCCAGAATTAAACTGAAGTCAATAAAATGCTGAATAGAAAAGGCAGAAGTCACTGTGTGAGCCTGCCGTCAAACCTTTCTAAGGGATGTGGGCTTTCAGGATGGGAAATACACAACAGGCGTTTGAAGCTGACTTCGGAGAGTAAGCGGATCTGGCGATCCGAAGGCTTAGAATATAGCAGAAAGAAGAAAGTGTACGGAGCTCGTGGGACCCTGAAGGGAAACGAGAGCAGGGAGTCTGTTGTGTCCCTTTCATCCGCAAACATTTCAAAGCATGACACTGGCGGCAGCAAAACTGCCTCGCGAAGGTACCAGAGCGTTGTCTCTTCTTCCAGGAGGGGACACACAGACAGGGAATGGCCTCTTACAGCATCAACAACTTTCAGAAGCATCACCGATTTTCCAGAGCAGCAAGGAGTGGGGGGCGGTGGAGAGGAACTAGCTCCTTCCACGACCTTTCCATAAAAACGGAGAAAAATCGGTGCTTTCAAAATCTTCTCGTGGCTTGAACTGAAACTTAAAAGGGAACTCTTCACCGGACCTAGCCCACCACGGATTATTATGTATACCGAGGAGGAGCCAAAGAATGGAGGACCGCGGCGGGCTACAGAGAGCCAGGAAGGAAATGCAGGGTGTGTAGTAGCGGGAGCCCGGGGCCTCCGGGTGGGTAGGCTATGTGCACGGCAGGGTGGGGTGTGGGAGCAGCAAGGAAAGTAGGCCTCCCCGGGGGGCTGTTTCGCAGCCAGGATTGTTTGGCTCGCAGCGGGGCGCTCCCCGGGGAGTCGCTGAGCAAAGAAGGGGGGCCGGAGGCAGCTGCCAGGAGCGCGCAGTGAGCTTCTAGGCCGCGGCCCGCGCACGTACGTGTGTGCACCGTGGGGAGGTTGCAGGGCGTGTGCACGGCACGGGCAGGACGCGCGCCGGTGCGTGCGCCAGGTTCAGGGCGCCCCTGCGCAGAGGGCCAGCGCCGCCGGGCGAAAACGCCGCGGGGCGCAGACCCGGAGAACCCGGCGGCCGCGTAGCAGCACTGAGTTTGCGTCCTTTTAGTGGGCACGCTAAGGCGCTCGGAGCCACAGAGCCCAGAGGCGAGGGGGCAAGAGACCACGGGACGCACTCCGCCAGGCTCTCCGCGCTGACCGCGAACGAGAGCCAGCTCCGGGGAGAGGCGCGCGTCCGAGGCGCGCGAAGAACGCGCAGCTCGCACCCCCGCACGCTCCCCGCGCGGTCTGGGCAACCACCGAGCGGGCGGGTATTAAGGGAGCAGGAGGAGGCGTGGCCTTGTCGGGACGAACCAATGGGCTCTGGCGTGGTGCCTGGAGGCGGAGCTCAGGATCCGGGAGCTGATTGGCCAAATTGCCCTCCGGTATGCAGATGCGGTGGGAGTCACGTGCCAGGGGCCGGTACGACTTCCTGTTGGAGGCCCACACGGGGCGGGGCCGGGGGCGCGAGCGCCGCGTCTGGCTGGAGCGGGGGGAGGGGGGTTCTTGTCAGTTAGAGCAACAAGATGGCCGCGGTGGCAGCTCCGCACCTCAGCGCGACGGCCCCAGGAGCCGCAGCCGCCGTCGCCGACCGCGTCGCTGCGCAGCCCTGAGAGCCGCCGGGTCGCCCCGGCCGTCCCCGTGACAGGCCGTCCCCGCGCCGTCGCGCTCCCGCCGCCGCCGCCGCGGGCCCGCCCGAGCCGGAGCCGGAGCCCGAGGCGGAGGGAGCGGAGCGGCCCCGCGCTCAGCCTCCCGCCGCCGTTGCCGCCTCCTACCCGGGCTGCGTCCGAGACCGAGGAGCGGGGCGCGTCGCGGCGTCGCAGGCACTGGACCTGGACCTGCCGGGACGTGCCGCCGCCCACCCGCCGCCCGCGCCGGGTCTCGATCCCGCGGCGTCGGCACTGAGCGGGCCCCCACCGCCGGAGCGCCTGCGAGGGCCCCGGGCGACCGAGAGCGACCTCGCCACCGCCAGGCCCGCGCCGCCGGACCCCCGCGGAGCCGCCGCCGGGGACGGAGTCCAGGTGAGCGCGCCGCCGCCGCTGCGCCCGGAGGTCTTCGGGGCCCTTTGTTCGGCCGAGCCGGAGCGCGGCGGCCCCGAGCGACCCGCGTGCGACGCCGGCCGGGGCTGACGGGAGGGAGGAGAGGCGCGGGCAGCGAGCGCCGGGCCGGGCGTGCGGCACCGGGCTTGGGGGACCCTGGGGTCGGACGCTGAGCTGTCCCCCCCGTGCTCTCTCTCTCTCTTCCTCTTAAACTAATGCAGTGGATGAGATTCGGTCTCCTTGCACGGTCGCCTGCAGACCGTGTGTTACCAAAGGGTGGCATACACCGATCCGCAGTGTGGCGTTGTTTAGCGAGCCGTACGCGACCCCGAGGGCCCCCTGCAGTTGTGAAATGAGGTGGATTTCTATGTAACGGTGTTGCAAACGGACACTGCGGAGTGCTGCGTGCGAGGAAGACGCGCCGCCGCCGCCGCCGCCACTGCAGCCGCCCCGGCCCCGTTAACATATAACGAAAGCCGAGCGCCCAGACGCCGCCTCTGCTTTTAGGGATGCTTGGTCCGCGCCTTCACCAAGTAGGTGAGATGTAGCGAAATGGCATCCGTAGCGGTTAAAACCTGCAGATGTGGACGTCAAGCTGTCCCCCACCCCACCCCCCTGTGCGTTGGCCGGGCCAGGAGACGGTTGGCGCGCGCGTGGCGCGTAGCTGGAGGAATTGATGAAGGATGGTGCTGGGATGCTGTGCGGGAACCCTGGGAGGAGGAGCCGGCGGGGCCGGCTGCACCTATGGCGTTCCGAGATATCTGACAGTGCTGATGCCTCCGTACGTAATTAGTTGAGTTGGCTCCAACCTTTGCCTTCGCCAGATGAAACCTCCATTTGAGTGGTCTGCTTGTTGGCTTCTGGGTATGAAGCGCAGATTCAAAACTCAAAATGGTGCACCGTTGATGGCCAGCTTGGGCATCTTGAAGGAGTTGCACGCCGGAGTCTCCTGGCTGGTTTGCGCCATTGTGTTGCCCAGCTTCTGGGTGGTGATTGTTGTTTTGTGGGTATCTAGTGTGCACATTAACCGGCTTGAACCAATTACAGTTAGTCCGTTCATGACCACATTGCTGAATGGCACCTGACTGAATACGGTGTTATTCTATGCAGTTTCCTGTCTTTGGACTGGAATGACTATATGAATGAATTGAGACCTTCAAAACGTGACTCGAGTGACTTTAGAGGACAGTTTGAACTGTGTGGGGTGCTGACAGTTGTATTCCTGGATTGCAGGCTTTCTTCCCTACGAAATGAGAGACTGAGTTAGATAGGACAACCCAAGCCAGTTGAACTTGGCTGTCAGAGGGCACCTTGAAGAAAATTACATTTTTTTTCCAGAAAATGCTTTTGACATTTCAGTGTGGCACCTACTAAGACTTTTTTTTTTAAAGGAAATTTATGCACAGTGAGGCTTTTAAAATGCAGGGTTCTGTTACATTGACTGAATTGATTTTGTTGTTCACAGGAGGTCAGTAGTTGGGACTTTGTTTACCCATACTGAAAAGATTTTTTTTCTTCTACCGAAATATTTCAACATTTGCATTCTCATAAGGTTCTTAAGAGTCAGCTGAGCGGTAGTGGCACACACCTTTAATACCAGCACTAGGGAGGCAGAGGCAAGTGGATCTCTGAATTTGAGGCCAGCCTGGTCTACACAGTTCCAAGACAGCCAGGACTACACAAAGAACCCTGTCTCAACCCCTTCCTCAAAAGATTCTTAGAGTCTATTTTTCTTTCATATTTTGAATAACGAGACATTAATAGTTCAGGAAGTAATAGTTAAATGTACGCATCCTGCACTTGTGATATAATCATATGGATCTGATTTTTATACTATAGATTTAAATCATGCCCCTTGTCCAAAGCAACCTGACACTGACCTCCTACGTGCTAGTATGGTGTAATGTTAAAACTTTGACCCTGTGATTGGCAAAGGATTCCACTTGGGATTCTGGTGTTTAAATGTTTTGGTGGTTGTTGGGACTCTTATAAATGCTGTTCCTCCTCTTGATGTTTAGTGTTGGGTTGTCACAAGTGGCAGATAAACTTTAATAAAGGATTGTTTTGTGGCAGGATTATATTTATGCTTAATTAATTGACTTGGCATTTTGGAGTACTGGTTATGCAGGAGTAAGAGGCATTGTTTCATTTGACGTCATTGGCTAAAAAGTAGCCAAGCCATTTGGAGACTACTTGAAACTTTAAAGGACAGTATTCCTCATTCTGCCACCTTTTTGTTAAGCAGTGTCCTTTACTGAGATAATTGTGTACTTTCCCAGATACTATTACCCAGAACTAAGCCCAGGAGGAAGTCAGGAGTGGGATGAGAGACTTTTTCTTCATTGAAGGGAGCTTTGTGTGACAGATAAAATTTCTGCAAGAATTGAGTGTATTACCCCAGCTATTCATATCCAGCAGCTGGGGAGAAGGGGTCCTGCCTGTGAAGTTATTCTTGCTGGACCCAAGATGACATGGGGGAGGGTGAGAGTAGTAAAATTGCTTTTTTGTGATTTGATTTGACTTTGTTACTTGTCTTTGGCTCCATTACAACCTAATATGTTGAGGCTGAAGAGCTCTTTTGTAGACTGCCACCTTCTCCAGTGTGAATTTGATCCATGGAGGGAGGGGTGTCTGAGCACACGATGACTGTTTACAACTCAGTCCGGTTTACTGTGCAAAGGTGATACTTGAGTAGGTAGATGTTATAGGAAAGGAAATCAGTTGTAAGGCTAAGACTGTTAGATTTACAAATAGCGTCTGAGACAGTGGTGATTTGGGGTTGAAGCTAGCAGAGAAAACTTGGTTTGGGGAAAGCATGAAAAGGAGATGGTGAGGGGAGGCTGGATTTACAGCAGTCCTTGGAGCAGGAGAGATGTGGGTGGAGAGAGTAAGAGGCAGAGCCCCCTTCAGGCAGGGCATGGAAGGCTCCAGGTGAGCTAAGGAAAGCCAGGTGACTGGTTTTGTTCAGTTGTGTTTGGTTTCCTTTGACTGAAATTACTTTGAGACAGTCAGATAAACTTTTACCTCTTATTCAGGCTTTCTTTCAGCAGGCCTTGCTGTGTGTGCAGGTGAGCAAGAGGGAAGTCTCTTGAGAGATGATGAGCAGGTGATGAAGTCTTCTGTCAGGATAAGTGGCTTCAGTGAAGGGGACTTAACATCTTAGTCACCCTGTTTGAAGACCTCATAGCTCTGAGAGGAGAGTGGAGCGTCATCTGTGAACTAGTCAATATTTGGGGGTAGATTTTTTTTTTAACAGATTAACTTTTTTTAAGCCAGTTTGATTATGCAAATTACATTTTTTACAAATTGACTTTTAAATACTTGTTGTGAGGAGAGTGTTTCTTATAAAATAATATACCTTTTAAAAATAGACTTTAGCCGGGCGATGGTGGCGCACACCTTTAATCCCAGCACTGGGGAGGCAGAGGCAGGTGGATCTCTGTGAGTTCGAGACCAGCCTGGTCTACAGAGCTAGTTCCAGGACAGGCTCCAAAGCCACAGAGAAACCCTGTCTGGAAAAACCAAAAAAAAAAAAAAATAGACTTTAATACATAAATGTGTTCCTGTTGATAAATTGTTAGGTTATACACAGTTTTTCAAAAACATAATTATTTAAAAATATGAAGATTACTTGTCAGAAATGATTGTGTAACTTTGCGGAGAATGCATGTAAGTGATGTGGGACAGAGAAATGGAGCGTGTTTGGTATTTCACCCTCCACTTTGCTATAGCACGGTTTTACATGTTCAGGGTGCTGTGTAACTCCGACACTTTGTGCCATTTTTGGAATTGCGCTAAAGTGACTTCTTGGCCTCAGATGCTTCCAGAGACTGAAGAAGCTTTGCAGAGATGGAGAGCTGTTTGCTAATTTAAGAATGCATTCCTCCCATGTAGCCCTCAAAACACTACAGAGCTGTGTGCAGAGCTAGACAATCTGGGCACCCAGCCATGAAACATCCCTGAGGCAGCTCAGCCAGTGTACACACTCTCCTGAGCCTGCCTTCCACAGCTGCACACCACAACAGCAGGAGGAGCCTTGTGAAAGCAGCCTTCCTGCTCATGAAAATCCTGCGGCTCTTGGATTTCCAGCTATGATACAGTTGTGATTAAGAGTGGACAAAAGTGTGAATTCTGAAGTCAAGTCCTCTTGTAGGCCAATGAATTCAAATACTTTCTCTAGGAATTAGAATGTGGAGTTGTCACCACTCCCTTCCCCTTTCATATTTGTTGCAACACATCTTTCCTATTATAAACACGTGAGCTCACCTGGCCATGCATAGTCTTAAGACTGAGGAGTCCTTTGGGAGATGAGTTCCCCAGAGTACAGGCAACTCTTCATAAACCTTTCTGCCACAATAATTTTTTTTTAAATTAGCAGTTCATTGCCATTGAAGCTGATAGCATTCTTTGTAGCCATCATCTTTTTTTATATTAAATGATCCCCCAGGAGCCTTCAAACGCCGAAACAGATGCCTCATTTCTCAATCTGAAGACCTTCTCTGTCTTCCTTCTTTAGATCTTCTGGTAGAGAATATTCTTTGTACAGTCATGCTTCCTGCCTCAGAAGGGTTGAGCTGTGGACCTCCAGTATCAAAGCATCAAGTCAGATTATTCTAAAAAGCCCCGAAACTTTCACAGCAAAAATCACTTGCTTGTCTTGAGCCTGTATTGTGTACTGTTTATTCCCAAAGATCATTTCTTTTTAATTACTCTTTGAACTAAGTAGGAGAATCCAAGTTAAAATAGCAAGCTTGATTAAGGTAGATCTGCAAGTGGGAGCTGCCGACTCAGGCCCCATGTATTGCCTTCTTGCTGAGATGAAATGAACAGCAGAGTTGTTCAGGAGCTGTGGAAGAGGAGTGCAGGAGTATTCCTTGGGTCGTGTGCTGTTTTCTCACAGTCCATATGAAATAGGAAATACTGGGAATGAAGAAGAGTGCAAGGAATAGTCTTCATAAGCCTTGTTCTCAATGAAGGAGGCTGTAAACTGATACTTGGAGCAAAGTTTCTTCTGTCAGGGAATATCTTGAGGAAAGAAATTGGTGGTTCTATAGGCCCTAGTGCCAGAGTCATTGAGAACAGTTTTGATGTAGGGGAGGTGGTCAGTATTCTGTCAGTCAGATCTCCATTTAAGCAAAGTCTTCAAAAATGCTTAACAAACATTCAGTGTGACTCCATGTCAAGATCATATTATTAATACTTGACAATACTCCTTTAAGGTAGTTGCCTTTATTGCTCCTATTTCACAGGTGAACAGATGGAAGAACAGAGGAGGAAGGGATTTCCACAATAGCCTACAGTTTGTGGGAAATGCCAGAATTCAAATTCATACAGGAATAGGGTGGCTTTGAAAACAGTTTCTTAGTCTCTATTCTTTGCACCTTGTTTCACCCCTCCTGCTGCTGATATTGGCAGCATGCTTTCCGAGCATTTTCTTCGTGTTAGCTAATAAGTATGGGTGTTCCAGTCATGTCTAGATGTGAAGAATCTTAGCTGGTTTAGAATGAGTTGCTGGCTGTCATCAGCCTTGGTAGGTACCTCAGGTCCTCTAATGCCAGGGCTTCTGCTTGTTCCCCTCTGCTGCCTTCTGTGTGCACAACTACAGTGAAAGAAGGCTCTTCTCCTGGACTTCCTAGAGTTGACCTGCTAGGGATGGTCTACAAAAAGAGAGCAGTCAAGAAAGGTTTGGAGGAAACCACACACCCATACAGGAATTTGGCCAAAATCTATGGTTGGATTTTAACATAGTTATACACTTACCATATCCTCTTTGTAAGAATGAGTTTCAAAATAGATGCTTAGAGAAGTCCAGTCCAGTATTTCTCAGTTTCCCATGACCCCCAAGAACAGTTTCCCTCCAGACTAACTTGTACTTCAAGGCAAGGGAACTGCCCTCGGAAATGCTGAGGGTGTGCCCATCAGTCGGAATAGAAAGTGGCTTGATGGGATGATGTGGTGTGGACACACAAAACTTGACTTGAAAAGTCTTGGTCCTGAAAGGTGGAACTTCCTTGGATGAAAGTGATAACTCTGCAAGGAGACAGTGGGCAAACCAAGTTTGGGGAACACCATAGCTGAGACATAGAGGGACTCAGAGTTCTTAATAACTTAATGAGCACTGGTCCTAGCTTTTGTGTTGTTAGTGAGCTTTATGTTAGTTTTATGTTGTTAGTTTTGTGTTGATAGTGAGGCTTGGTAGGGACAATGCTGGGTAGAACTATCATGTTTGCCTGTTTGGAAACTCTTGATGGCTGTTGAGGAACTTGACGTGACCAGTGGTGGGTGGGGAGCATCCCCTGAATAGATGCAGTGTTCACATTATGGCCAGAATGACTGGCTCCGTGAGACAAGTAGCCTGGGTGACATAATGATGGGGTGGAAGTGAAAGATATTAAGACTTTGCAGGACAAAACACGCAGGGTTGGTGTGGGTTGTCAGAAGGAAGCAATTCTAAGAAGTGAGGCCTTTGGCGTCCTGCTCTTTGTAGGGTGCCTGGAAGGCTTACAATTAAGTCCCCAAGAAGCCATATCAGTGCATCCTTGTTTGATATGGTTGGGGCAAGAGAGCTTATTGTATGAGGTTCTATCCTGGAGTAGAAATTTGGGATCACAGCAAACTCAGACATGCATTGGGCCATGTGAGAATGGGATTCTGCTATTATGGTGAGTGCCATCAGTGGAGGCAAGTTTTCTGGGTTTCTTAGCATAAGAAATTAACTGACAACTTATATAGCATCCCAAGATTCTTTACACTTTTTGACATGGAATATTGACCAAAAGAAAGAAAAGGGAAACATTTTCAAAGTTGCAAAGAAGCAAGATTGGGTTGCCACATAAATGTTATAGTATAGCTACATTAGTAGTTTTGTTGGGTGTTTTTATAGATTACAATATTTTATTAGACAAACATAACTTCCATAAACTTAAGGAACAGTAGATTCTTGTTTAACAGAGACAAAAGATTTAAAAACAAAATAAACAAAAATTTTTCCTTTTTTACTCCTTTAGAATAGAATGAAGAAGCTTTTTACTTGCTGTTTTTGAGACAAGGTCTTACTATGTAACTCAGGCTAGCCTTGAACCTCACTATTGTTCAACCTCCTGAGTGCTGGGATTCTAAGTGTACCTGCCACATTCTACCTGAAAAAACTTTAAAACAGGTAAAATTGGTTGTCTTTTACACAGTCAGGTGAGGAGAATCTTAGCTGTCATTGTACTTTACATCTGTTAAGTCTTTAGTTAACTGGTTGCATATTAGTGCAGAAGTCTTCATTATGCTAATCATTTCTTTATTAGGCTTGAGTTACTTGTTAATAAGAATAGCCTATTCATCTTTTTAATCCCTATAATCTCTACGGTATTTTGTAAATATTAAGGTAAATTTTTCCAGGGGTTGAAGAGATGACTCAACAGTTAAGAACACTGGCTGCTCTTGCAAAGGAACAAAGTTCTGTTTCCAGCACTTATAGAGGATAGCCTTCAGGAACTCCAGCTTCAGGGGATCTGATGCCCTCTTCTGGCCTCCACAGCCACTTGTACACATGTGGCATATGCTCACACAGACACATTAATAATAATAATAATAAATCTGTAAAACTATACTTTCAGGGATTATTGCTATACTTGGTCACTAGAAAAGTTTCTCTGTTAGAGTACTAAAATAAATATTTTCAATTCTGAGTCAAGTATTTCTTCAGAGATGCTGCTTCCACTAACAATCATGAGGGAAAGAGGGGAGTTGATAATTGAATACTTCTGGTTTTCAACTAGTCAGCCTAGTTGCAAGGAGCACTAGAAGGGTTGCGAGTCTATCTTGGTGGACATCACGGAACTCTTTCATCATTTTTCTGTGTGGGTACCTGGAGGAATGGGTAGTTCTTTTTCCTTTAGGCCCTGGCACTGCCAGCAAATGTCCCCAAATAAAATTGAGAAAGAATAGCACATGGTATTTCTCACAGACGTTAAAGTTTTAGGCTTAATAAATGGTAGCAGTTGTATCTGTTGTGTCAACACATTGGACAACTATCTTTAGATACAAGCCCATTGGAACCATGAACACATTCTAAGGAAGGGCTCACCCTGGCCAAGCGGAATATCCTGGTTCGCATATGTATTATGTTATTGTTCACTCAGTCAGAGGATCTTTAAAGGATGTTGTCAAAATTAATTTCTTGACTTTTGAACTTTTTGGTTTTTCGAGACAGGGTTTCTCTGTAGCTTTGGAGCCTGTCCTGGAACTAGCTCTTGTAGAGCAGGCTGGCTCAAACTGCTGGGATTAAAGGTGAGAGGTGTGACCTCCACCGCCTGGCTTGAAATCACTTTTTATTGACTTGTAGGTACTTGTCAAAAAATTTACATGTATTTGTTCAGTCAACTCATGTTTGTGGTTCTGAGAACCCAACTGAGAGTCTCATGCATGCCCAGCAAGGGCCTTCTCACTGAGCTATGCTTCCAGTCCCTAGATATAGTTATTTAAATAGCCCCCATGTGCCTCTTTAGTCTTGGATGACACAACTTTGATTTGCTAAATCCCAAGGCAGAATAATTTTTATCTTCTATCTTGTGATTTTTCTAAGTGAATTTTACATTAGTATAAGACACATCAGTTTCTGAATTCAACCTTTAGATATGTTCAAAATTTTCATTGTTTTTTCTTGCACAGCTTATTGTCCCCATTGCCTTTCCTGTTTGCTGTCCTGAAGTTCTATACATCAGAGGTAGAGGACAGCCTGGATGTGGGATGAGTACAGTCTGTCAAGCCAAAGTCTGTAGCCACTGAGAAGCTGCAGATGTCACAGTAGCACCAGCTCAGGAGTGCTGGTCAGTGCCAAGTTCAAGAGGCCAGGCCTCTGTGTCTTCAGTTCTCCATGGCCCCTCCACTACCTCATTCAGACTGGATGACTCTTAACTTCTAGGGTATCTTTGATGCCCCATACTTGATCTCAGGTGTCTGGCCTATTCATAAAAGATTTCTTAACCATTGGTACATGTGTCACTAATAAGGCTGCAAGTTGACAGCTCCAGTCAGTGTCATTTGGGACTCTAAATGAAACGACTTTGATGCGTGTAGAAAGAACAGTACTCATGTGAAAGCCCTGGTGTAAATGCTCCTTTCCCCAGATTCCTGACTGTGGCATCAGGATGACTCAGGCAGGAGGGTGCCAGTTTCAGTATATAGAGCTCGTAGGCTATTTTTATTCTGCCACAGCAGCAGGTTTTTCTTAGAGCATTATTTGAAAATTAATACTACTGAAAAATTTAAGTCCATTCAAGGATTCTAGTTTTAATACAAGTGGTGGTGGTGGGGGGGGACACATTTCTGTGAAGGAGGAGGTAGAATCTGTGTCACCTTGAAACTGAAATGCTTTAGTTAATGTTCAGTGCAAAGGAAGCTGAACCTTTGATATATAAAAGCCACATGTGAATGGGAGACGCCTGCCTTTCTTCTGTCTAATTCAACCACTTCCTATTCAATCTCAAACCTCAGTGGGAAAGCAATTTCCCTCACTTGACCCATTTTTCTCCAGCAACGTATCTTTCTTTCAGTCCTTTAACACGAAAGTTCACAGGAATGGAGTTTTATAAGCCTTATAGTCTTGCTGGGTCAGGAGAATCAAACATCTGACTTTGGGACTAGCATGTTCTCTTTTGTTTCTTTATTTGGCTGGGCTTTACATTTTTGGTTTGCTACTGTGATTTTCAGGAGAGACACATGTTAAGTAATTGAAATTGTCATTGTCAGAACGGCAGGAAGAGCACTGGAGCCCAGGAGCTCCCTACCAGCCTGGGCAGAGTAAGAGGTTTTTGGTTTTTTTTTTTTTTTTTTAAATATTTATTTATTATGTATACAATATTCTGTCTGCATGTATGTCTGCAGGCCAGAAGAGGGCACCAGACTTCATTATAGATGGTTGTGAGCCACCATGTGGTTGCCGGGAATTGAACTCAGGACCTTTGGAAGAGCAGGCAATGCTCTTAACCACTGAGCCATCTCTCCAGCCCTTGGTTTTTTTTTTTTTTTTTTTTTTGAGACAATGTCTCATCGTGCATCCCTGGCTGGCCTTGATCTCACATAGATCTGCCCATCTCTACCTCCCAAGTGCTACTCCATGCCTAGGAAAGAAAAGAAAAGAAACCATCATAAGCATCATAAGTTAGTAGTAAAATACCCCACTTTAAAATAGAAGAAATTTCAGCAAGCATTTCATCAGAGATGATGCCCAGATGGCTGGCATACACTAAGATACTCAGTCTCACTTGACTTTGGGGAAATAATTGAAATTAT
This sequence comes from Chionomys nivalis, assembly GCF_950005125.1. Classification (NCBI taxonomy): domain Eukaryota; kingdom Metazoa; phylum Chordata; class Mammalia; order Rodentia; family Cricetidae; genus Chionomys; species Chionomys nivalis. The sequence goes on from NC_080092.1 coordinate 97,984,528, forward strand.
AGTGAGGCACCAGTTCACGCCTATTAGAATGGCTGTCACCAGAAGACAGTAATGGAGGGATGGAAACGGTCCAGTTGGCTGTCCACTGGTAAGTATACAAAGAAGTGTGGTGTGTACTTAGGAATACTACTCAGGAATTAGAAATGGAACTGAGATGGTGGCGGACGCCTTTAATCCCAGCACTCGGGAGGCAGAGGCAGGCGGATCTCTGTGAGTTTGAGGCCAGCCTGGTCTACAAGAGCTAGTTCCAGGACAGGCTCCAAAGCTACAGAGAAATCGTGACTCTAAGCCTCCCCCCCCACCAAATATATAAATATACCCAGTCAAGAAGCCAGAATTAATGTCTGTGGTGGTTTCAGAAGGGTCAAATCTGGAGAAACTTAAAGTATGTCAGTGGTTGTCTGGGCTAGCATGAGAAGGGGCTGACTGAAAATGGGCATAAGGGGTCTCTGGGAGATAAATGGATTATAATCACTGTGATGTCACAACTGAAAATTCACTGTAGGTCTTCAGAGAGCCAGACTGTTTTGTATCTCGGAACTTTGGTGCATACTAAAATTGGTAATGCTTTTTATTTTCTGACATTTTTGGTTTTTTTGCTAAAGATATGGGAAACTGTTTTGCTTGGGTTTTAGGTTTGCCTTAGTATTGTTGTTTGTTCTGTGTGACAAAGTCATGATGGTTCATAGGGACAGTGGTACTAATAAACAGCAGACATCAGCTCTTGCTTACCTGCTGTGTTTCACATTGAAAAACCAAAAAGTGGTGTAATATACGAAGGCCAGACAGTCTTGGACTCAATCCCAAGTCTTGGGGAAACTAGTTCTGTGCCTTTTGACACAGACAAATGTCAGAAGAAGAAAATTTGTAAAGCATATTAGTTGACAAACATTATTTAAATGATGGTCTTTTTGCCAGTACCCAAAGAAAAGTAAATTAATCAGGATTTCAAAGCTTACATTTTGGCAAAATGTAAATACAAGCCTAAGGAAGATGAGCAAATTCTTCCAGTGACTGATAGTGGTGCAGTGGAAACAGTTGCAGGCACTGAGGTGCTGAAATAATCATGCCTATTTTAAAGATGGAAACCTTCTTTCCCTTTCCCCTCATGAGGTTTCTTTTTGTTTAGTGTGTGTGTGTGTATATATATATATGATTTTTCTTCCTAAGTTCAGTCTGTATGTTTAAAATATGCTAGTCAGTAAATTTCGATAATTATTCACTTGTAAAATCATCTTCACAATCAGAGTAATAACTGTTGAGGTGAAATTTTGAATTGTATGGGAGAAAGGAAGAAGCAATATTTTAAATGTTGGGCCTCCCTGAAACTACAGTGGCAGGGGTTTTATAATTTTTTAAAAAATGCTTCAAGATTCCCCGGCAGCAGTAGGCAGCAGAAATGCTGTAGGTCCCAAATGGTGGTGGCCTGCCATGTGGCGGCAGACAGCGGGCCCTGAGAGCAGCCAGTCCCAGGCAGACGGACCAGCAGCCAGTCCTCGAGCAGTGGCTGGTCCCAGGCAGGGAGACACATGGCAGGCGGGCAGGAGGCAGAGACGTGGATAGACACGACATGCAGAGTGAGGTTGAATATTTACTTAGGGGGTTATGAAGGGGGAAGGGAAAAGGGGGGACAGAGAGAGAGAGGAGAAGAAAGAGACAGAGAAGGGGGAAGCGGAGAAGTGGGGAGAGAGGCAGAAGCGAAGCTACCTCTGAGAGGAAGATGGAAAAGAGAGCAACTCAGGCAGGAAGCTGAAGATCAGCCTGCCTCAGTGGATGGGAGAGGAAGTGGGTGTGGCTTGTCTCTTGAAGAGACAGAAAACCATAACAAGGGGGACTAGGGAAGCCTAGTCTCTTGAGGAACAGACCTGATAGAATGCTTGATTGATATACAGTATAAAGGAGGGTTTACTAAAATCCCTGTGAATATTAGGGGCTGGGCAATTCAACTGTGGCCGTCTGTACAGTGGAGAAGATGAGAACCTAGTAGCTCCACAGTTTTTATGATGGATGCCTCATTAGTGTCCCAATTGGTGCTTTTTTTTTTTTTTTTTTAATGGCTGGAGAGACAGCCGTGGGTGCTGGGACCAATTGGTGCTTAAGATCTTCATTCCACGCTAGAAATCAGAGAAGCTGGAGTCTGAAAGATAGGATTAGCTGCAGAACAAGAGCACACAACCCAGCAAGCAGTCAGGCAGGCAAGCAAACACACTGATTCCCCTGGGACCTGTGTGCCAAGCATCTTCACTCTGGAAGAGGGTCTCTTCTCCTCAGCCAGTTCTTATAGAAATGCCCTCACAGACCCACCCCAATGGGGCATGTCTCTTAGTTGATTCCAGGTCCTGTCAGGTTGACATGGTCAGTCATCTCAGCAGTCTTGTGATCCTTTCTTCCTTATATTTCATAGCTTAAATATGTAGCTGTCATTAAAATCTTTCATTCTTCTAAGAAAGTAATAACCTCAAATATTATTTTATCTTTTTTGAGTAAAATCTGTTTTTCTATGTTTCTGAGACAGGATCTTGTATAGTTCAGGCTGGCCTGTAACTCACTATGTAGTCCAAGTTGACTGTAAATTCATACATATACTCCTCAGCCTATTAAATGCTAAATAACTGGCATGTACCACCATGCCCAACTGAAATTGTGTGTGTGTGTGTGTGTGTGTGTGTGTGTGGTTTTTCGAGACAGGGTTTCTCTGTAGCTTTGGAACCTGTCCTGGAACTAGGTCTTGTAGACCAGGCTGGCCTCGAATTCAGAGAGATCCGCCTACCTCTGCCCTGCGAAATGTTCTTTTGAAAATATAAAGCTGTGCTGGAGAGATGGCTCACCGGTTGAGAGCACTGGCTGCTCTTCCAGAGGACCCGGGTTCAGTTTCCAGCACCCACATGGCAGCTCACAACTGCCTGTAGCTTCAGCTCCCCGGAAGCTGACACCTTTACACCAATGCACATAAAAGAAAGTTAAAATAAATTAGAAAAAAAAAGAAAATATAAAGCCATATGTGGTGGTGGCTCACCCCTATAATCCCAAAATTTGGAAGACTGAGGTCAAAGGATTGCCATAGGTTTGAGGCCAGCTTGGGCTGTAGAGGAAAGGAGAGAGGGGAGAGGACAGATATGAGAATATATAAAGCAAAAAATGGGAGCTAGTCATATCTTTTCTTTCTTTTCTTTTTTTCCTTTTTTTTTTTTTTTTTTTTTTTTTTTTTTTTTGGATTTTCGAGACAGGGTTTCTCCATAGCTTTTGGTTCCTGTTCTGGAACCTAGCTCTTGTATACCAGACTGGCCTCCAACTCACAGAGATCCGCCTGCCTCTGCCTCCCGAGTGCTGGGATTAAAGGCGTGCGCCACCACCGCCTGGCCTTGTTTTTCTTTTTTAAAAGACTTGATCTCACTATGTTGCTCTGGCTGTCCTGATTGTGTAGAACAGGCTGCTCTTGAATTCATAGAGATCCTTCTGCCTTTCCAGCTCCCAGGATCAAAGGCCACGCCTAGTGGCTAGCGTTTATTTAGCATTGGCCCATAAGACCTGTGAATAGAAACCGCATTCTTACCATTCCTTTGTAAAATAGAGTATACTGTCATGCAAAGAGAGGGGAAGGGTGGGGGAATAGTAGATTGGACAACAGGCCTAACAGAAGCACCTGGAAGAGAGAAAGTTATTTTGCCTCAGTCTTCTGAGGAACAATCCATCATAGAGAAGAAGGCTTGGTGGTGGGAACATGAGGCTGCTGGTCACATTACATCCTCATCAGGCAGAATGCTGGTGTTCAGCAGCTGGCTTCCTCCTTTCCTGAGTCCAGGACCACATCCCACGGGATGTTACACACACACACACACACTTCTTCCTCAGTTAAACTTCCCTGAAAACACCCTACATTCATCCCAGGACTTTGTCTCCCAGGTGATTTTTAGATAGCATCTTTCAGCATAGTCCTTTAATTTAGAATAGTTATGAACACTTCACCTTATCTTTCTCATCAGCTGATAACCAGTTTCTGGCAACCACTGTCAAGTACAGTCTTTAGTGGTACTTCTGGGTTGTATTCCTAGATCTGTCACTTGTGTGGTAACCCAGAGATTAATCTGGGTACCTTTTGCTATGTCAACTGGAGAAGATGCTTAGTGATGTACCCTGTGCGGTGTGCACGTGCTTGCCACACAGAGTAAAGGTACATCAGAACTGTTTCTCACAATCACCTCTGCTCTGTAGTCACCTTCTCTCTGTGTGTATTACTGTAGTTTCAAAGAAGTAACTCAAGTAACAGAGTGGCACTGTTTTATGAGCATGGCCATAGTAATTGACTAGCACAATTTGTAAAGTGGGAAAGGAAGTTTCTTTACCCTGAAAACACTCACAAATGCTGGAATATAAAATTATTCTTTATTTGGGATGGAAAGTGTAGCCTTGGTAAGACTATTAGGATATGTTCTGCAACATTAGAACATAATGCTTTAGTTTCTCTTCCTGTATTTCACAAAGAGAACCCAGACAGGGTTTGAGAAATCTGCTTCCTCTCCTTAATTTCTGTGATCTTGTACTTCGATACTTCAGCAGTAAATAAGATGCCTGAAAATGCATAGTTGCTGTATGTTTATATGTACATATGTGTGTGTGTACTACATGTATCTTATTGTCTGCATATAGCTTGGTTTCCTCCATTTTAGAGGCGCATGAAAGAGAAAAAAAATAGAATGGCTTTAACATGGTGTTGACACACAGCGTATACTCGACTTATCCAGGAACAAATGTTTCAGTATCTTTCTTGGGGTACCTTAACTTTTTAAAAAAATTTATTTATTATGTATACAATATTCTGTCTGTGTGTATGCCTGTAGGCCAAAAGAGGGCACCAGACCCCATTACAGATGGTTGTGAGCCACCATGTGGTTGCTGGGAATTGAACTCAGGACCTTTGGAAGAGGAGGCAATGCTCTTAACCTCTGAGCCATCTCTCCAACCCCCTAACTTTTTATTCTTTATAACAATCATATGTGCCTTTTTGCCTTTCTTAGATTATTACTCTTGTAGGCAGGATTTGTGTTTAATTAAAACTTAGCTTATTGCCTTATAGTAGGCACTTGGTAAATACTGCTTGTCTAATTAAATACTGAGTACTCACGCTCTGGAACTCTGTGATGATTTACACTGGAACTATGGAGTTCCTTGACATTTGGGTGATATGGGAAGGTACAAAGAGCAAAAACGCCTCATTTTTAGTTCAACTGTTCTCTTTCTAGGTCCCTAATCTCCGTAGTTATAACGTTTGGGATCATGAAAAAGCAAATCCCTGTCTCAGAATCAGAAAATAATTTTTTATGTTGATAAAAAAAATTAAGAAGAAAAAGCAACCCCCCTTTTTTAAAAAAAAAAAAGTGATGGTGCTGGAGATGGAACCTTGTGATGCTAGGCAAATGCTGTTACTGAGCTTAGTGGGATAGGCTTGGAGTTTTGTGTTTATTTTAATTATCTTAGGGTCTCAATCCATAGCTCAGGCTTACCTCAAACTCTCAATCTTTCTGCCTGCTTCTTGAGTATTGAGACTGTAGGTATTATGCCATCACACTTGACTTTAACAAAATAAAGGAATAAGTCACAAAACAAAACAATCAATCCCACACCAATTTGGAATTACTATTAATAAATGGGTTATTTATTTAAAGGGAAAAAACTTATAGATCACTGTCCTAGACAACAGCCTTCTGCGCGACCAGGAAAAGCGTCTGATAGCCAGAAGCGGAACCTGAAGCAAGCAAGAGAGCGAGAGATCTGCCACCCCTTATTTTGAAAGCAATTAGATACCACACCCTATCTCAAAGGCTGTTGGCTGAAGGAGCAAAAGTAGCTCCCGCAGCAACAAAAGATCTTTGTGTGACTGGAGAGCAGTTAAGAGCACTGGCTTTCCTTGCAGAGAACCTGATTTCAGTTCCCAGAACCCACATGTTGGCTCAAATCCATTTGTAACTCCAGTTTCAAAGACTCCAGCACCCTCTTCTGGCCTTAATGTTTACCAGACACACAAATGGCACACATACATACACGGCAGATACTCATATGCATAAGGTAAAAACAAACAAGCCTTTAAAAAAATTATTTTATATGTATGAGTGTTTTGCCTTCATGTATGTATGTGTACCACATGCGTGCCTGATGATGCCCTTGGATTTTAGAAGAGGGTGTCTGGTCTCCTGGAACTGTAGTTAAAAATGATTGTGAATCACCATGTCAGTGTTAGGAACTGAACCTGGGTTCTCTGCAAGAGCAACAAACCTCTTGACCACTGAGCCATCACTCCAGCCCCAAAATATTTTTGTTTATGTTTATGTATGTATTATTAGCGTTTTGCCTGCATTAATGTTTATGTATAACATGCTTGCCTGCTCCCTGTGGAGGCCAGAAGAGAGCATTGGGTTCTCTGGGACTGGAGTTATAGATTGTGAGCTGCCATGTGGTACTAGAAATTGAACCCAGGTCCTCTTGAAGGGTACCTAGTGCTCTTAACTGCTGAGTCGTCTCTGCAAACCCACCCCTTTATTTTGAAGGTAATTTTTTAGTAGGAAAGAAAGAACAAACATTTAGTTAGCATCAACAAATATTTGACTAACTTTGTGTTAGGCAGGATCTTTTCAAGCAGTCAGCCACTTTTAGACTCCAGAAGCTTAATCAGAACAAGGAAAGGCATTGATAAAGTACCTCTCCCTAGGACGGAGTGTAGCTCATAGTTAAAGCACACACTCAGCACATGCAAGGCCTGATTCTGGTTTGTAGTAGCATCAAAAGACAACCAACCAACCAAACAATCAAACCTTAAATTTCTGCTTTTCAGAATTGACTGTCTGTATTTTTGGTTAAGTCATCTGAAAACTTAGAAAGAATTGGCTGTCTTACTTGATGAAACTAGTTTAGTTATGAAACAAAAAATGAAAAATTATAGCCAAAATACTTTTAATTTTTAGTTTTATTGTAAAACAGTGTATTAGTCAGGATTCCCTAGAGGAACAGAATTTATAAAATTAATCTCTCTCAGAAAGAGGATTTATTAGAATGACTTATAGACGATGGTCCAGCTAATCCAACTGTGGCTGCTTACAAACTGAACGGTTCAAGAATCCAGTAGTTCCATGAGGCAGAACATCTCAGCCGGTCTTCAGTAGATGCCAGAACACTGAAGAACTGAGCCAGTGGAGGGACAGACTTGTTTGTGAGAGCAAGTCAAGCAAACAAAGAGAGAGAAGCTTCCTTCTTCCTTGTCCTTTATACAGGCTGCCAGCAAGTGTGACCCAGATTAAAGGTGGGTCTTCTTACCTCAAAGATCTGGATTACAAGAGGGTCTTCTGCTGGGTGTTGGTGGTGCACACCTTTAGTCCCAGCACCTGAGAGACAGAAACAGGTGGATTTTGAGTTTGAAACTAGCCTGGTCTACAGAGCTAGTTTCAGGACAGCCAGAAAAAAAACAAAACAAAAAGAAGGTCTTTCACTTCAAATTATTTATTTATTTATTTATTTGTTTGTTTGGGTTTTTTTTTGTTTTTTTGTTTTTCGAGACAGGGTTTCTCTGTGGCTTTGGAGCCTGTCCTGGAACTAGCTCTTGTAGACCAGGCTGGTCTCGAACTCACAGAGATTCACCTGCCTCTGCCTCCCAAGTGCTGGGATTAAAGGCGTGCGCCCACCGCCCGGCACTTCAAATTATTTAATTAAGGGGGAAAAAAATCATTCACAGATGTGCCATTTGGGCTTTAGTTAATTCCAGATGAAGGCAAGTTGACAACTAAGAATAGCCATCACAGTTAATCAGAAATGATAATTTATCAGTATTATTAGCCATGAGTCTGTCTCTCTCACATTCTCATTCTGCTCTCTCTGTGTGGAGTTTTGGTGTGTGTATGCATGTGCTATGTCACCTGTGTAGAGGCCAGAGGACAGTGATATACAGTCAGGTATCAGGCATATGTTGCAAGTACTTTTATCCCCTGAGCCATCACACTGGCTCTATCTAGTTGGTCTTGTCTTTCTTTTTCCTTTTCTTTTGGTTTTTCAAGGCAGGGTTTCTCTGCGTAACCCTGGCTGACCTGCAGCTTACTTACTCTGTAGACCAGACTGGCCTCAAACTCAGAGATCCACCTGCCTCTCCTCCTGAGTACTGGGATTAAAGATGTGTGCCACCATCACCTGGCTTGGTATTTCTTTAAAACCTCATATTTAAGAGAATTTGGGAAATGCAATAGCATACTCAAACAATAGACTGGGGACATGACTTAGTGGTAGAAACACTGGCCTAGCATGTGTGGTACCCCCTGGGTTCCATCCACAGCCCAAAAGAATATTAAGATGAAGAAAGGTTTGCTTTTGGACTACAAAGAACTCTACTGATGTTCTATAACAGATCAACTGAGAAAATCTCTAAGATTATCCCTGTTGCTTGCTGGAGAGAATTGCCATAAAAGCCAATTTCTTTTTGGACTTCTGCTTCTTCTGGGTTGGATAGACCAACCTTCTGCCAAAGACTGAAAAGTCCGGTGTATGATTGTCCCTGTGTTTGAAGGTGTTGGAGATTCTCAGTGTGTGTTAGAATGTAAGAGAAGCTTGCTTTAGGGATGCAGCTGTAACTCTAGTTCAAGGGATCTGACACCCTCTTCTGGCCTCCACAGGCGCTGCTTTTATGTGGTGTGCAAACATACATTCAGGTTAAACACTATATGTATAAAAATAAATCTTTTAAAAAATAACTAAGGTCTTTGAAAATAAATGCAAGCTATCAGCCAAAAGTTTAAAGATTTAGGAATCACTGTAGATCTCTGCAGAATGAAGAGAGAGGTCTGAACAGGGGGAGGAAGATGGCTAAAACAAAATGCCAAAACCTTGACATTGTAATCAGCTAGGGGAGTAAGCCTGGCCTGGTAGGACAAACTTGTACTCAGCAATTCAGGAGGCCTGGGTAACATAGGGAGATCCTGTCTCAACCAGCCAAATGAGGAAGATGCTTTCCCCTCAAAGGAGCAGTGATAAAGACTGAAGATCAACTTTGTAGAGCAAATAGAAATCACAGTTGAACAGTAAGAGTGTCTGTGTCTCAAGAAAATAACCACCAACCTAGAAATCTGTATCCAGCAAAAATGCCTTTCAAAGGCAAAGTTATAGGTGCTTCTTGGCAGACTTTAAGAAAAGCTTGAGAGACTTTGCTATAGCAGACACATGCTGAAAGAATTGTAAAGAAGTTTCCTTGTGTAGAAGGAAAATTTTTCCTCAGTGGAAGCATAGAAAAACAGAAAAGAATGAAGAGCAAGGAGAGGCTAAAGTGTTACTCACTGTAAGACAGCAAAAACCAGTGATGGACAGCAGCCCAGAGCACTGGAAACCAAACAGTTGAAGGTGTGTGTAGTTCTTGTAGCTTGTGTTAAGCTTTGGTGATGCCATGCCCTAGGCAGTCTTTCCTACACTGGGTTAGTGATAGAATCACATTCTAGTGTTTAAGGATAGGGATCAATTCCCCCTTCTTTGTGAACAGTGGACTGTTGACGTTCTGAATGAACCTATAGTCTGTACGTCCTTGTAGGACAAAGAGACGTAAGGAAGGTTGCGCCTCTCTCTCTCTCTGCTCTCCTCCTGTGAGCACAGAAAGAGAAGATAGTCATCTACAAGCCAAGAAGAGGCCCTCCCCACAGCCTAGTCGTGCTTGCTCTTGATCTTGGCCACCTTATGTCTAGAACTGAGACATGTTATTTATTTAAATTACCCATTCTATAATGCCTAAGATCTCTTAAGTCATCTGTTGTTCATGATGAGTTTAGCTTCCTAGCATCTAGAATGGTAGAAGCTATGTACTCTCCTCATAGAAAATGAAAAGAAAGATGTCAACATATTTTCTGCAGGACATGATTTTTTTAAATGGAATTTCAAGTTGAGAGAAGCAAAAAGAGCATTTATAGCTACTGAACTAATGGTGGAAAGAGAGAGGGGAAGTAGAATAGCAAATGTTCAGAAGATTGAGGAGAGAGAAAAAGAAACAGAAAGGTAGGGCAAGTTTAGAAGTAGCAATACCTTCCATGGGAACAGACCCCTCCTTTCCCAGAAGTCAGCAGTGTTAAAGGAAGATAGACCCTATGTCCCTGTTCTTTTACACACAAGCTCATAGTCCTGTTTCCAGGTGATAATGATGGTAAACTCTGAAAATAGTCCTGCTAGTTCACGCTAATAACTCCCCTAGAATGTCATCTTGTTATCCTAGCAACTTTGAACTGCACTAGGACTTGAAATAAATATTTCTACCAGCGGTCATAGAATGGTTTTGTTGAGTTGGAAGATAAAGGCAGTACCCACTTTGAGCTCTTTATGCCAGTGAACCAAAAAGTAGGAGACTGCTCTCCTGCCTAGGATGCTTCATCCTGGTGACAGAGGAGAATGGAGGTGTTGCTGTGCTGTAAGGCAAGGGGTCTCTGTAATTGGGGACTCCCTGGGATGTATGGTAGAACGTGTGCTCTGGCACTGAAGAGTAGTGAAACACTGCTGCCCTCTCTGTTGAGGAGTCTTGTCACCATGAGAGCTTTGGCCAGCTGAGGTTCTGGAGGAGGACAAAGGAAACATGGGCTGGGCAATGGAAGAGGAAGCCAGGCATACTGGAAACCAGGCGTAACTGCTTTGCTCTTCGGTCGCCCATGTTCTATACGTACATTTGGAACTTAGTTCAACAGTTTTATCTTTACAGAAGGGACTGTTCAGTGGGATTGTAGTTGAACTGTAATATGTAATTAAGTCAGCTCCTTATTTAAGGGAGAAGGTCATAACATCATTGGGTGCAAACATTGTTTTGATGCTTTATATGAGTTCAAATGCATCTTCTTTCAGGGTTTATAGAAGCCAGCATCTGGGGATAGATTGCCAATAGTAGACTGCCTCTAAGCTCCCAGTCTCATAAATCCATATCCCCCAAAAAAGCTTTTTTTGTTGAGGAGTGGTGTCAAGACAGGGTTTCTCAGTGTGTAGCTCTCTGGTTGTCCTGGAACTCGCTCTATAGACCAGGCTGGCCTTGAACTAATAGATCCCCTTGTCTCTGCCTCCCAAGTGCTGGAATCAAAGGCATGCACCACCACCGCCTGACTTGCCCTGTTTTAAGTGTAGCCAGCACTGTGAACATTTCACTTTAGCTAGTTGGCTTCATTTTAGGTCTCAATAAAAGGTAGTGCAGGAGTGCCAGGACAGGCTCCAAAGCTACAGAGAAACCTTGTCTCGAAAAACTAAAAAAAAAAAAAAAAAAAAAAAAAAAAAAAAAAAAAAGTAGTGCAGGGACAGAAAGAGGAGATAGAGGAGACTTCTTTCCTCCTTTTAGTGTGCTTGCTTCTGATGGAGCTACTTAAAGAGTTGTCTAGAGGAGTTTGTGGGGGAACTCGTTCTGGCACTTACAAAGCAGCTCTCCACACCTGCCATGAAGTCTCTGCCTACTTAGATGACTCTCGTATGGACCAACGCAGACTTGTGCCCTCAGCTGGATTCCTTCATCACTCTGACTGTAGAGCCAGCCGCTGTGTGCCCTATGGGGCTACATCCTCTTCAGTCCTGCTGAGAGTTGGGTGCTCTTTGCAGTTCTTAGCACCTTTCAGATTCACAGACACACTCATTTTGTATGTAGCAAATATCTGCCCTTTCAGGCCCTGTTTTAACCCCTTAAACATACCCGCTTTTAAACAGTTAACAGTTCTTTATATTAAAATCTCCAGCCTGAGCGGTGGTGGCACACATCTTTAATCCCAGCACTCAGGAGGCAGAGGCAAGCAGATCTCTGTGAGTTGGAGTCCAGCATGGTCTACAGAGTGAGTTCCAGGACAGGCTCTAAAAGCTATACAGAGAAACCCTGTTTCAAAAAGCCAAATAAATTAATAAATTTTAAAAAGTCTACTCAGTTCTAAGTACCAGGATGATCCTGACTCCTCCTATTCCTGACTACTAAAACTTGTGAACAGGACTGGGTGTGGTGGTACAGGACAGTTTGTGATAGCTTGGCCTCTTAGTGAGATCCAGGCCAGCTAGATCTGTATAGTGAGACCCTGCCTCAAAAAACAAAACAAGACTCCTGAACAGTATTTCTACTTAGGCCTCAGCTTTGCCTCCAAAGTCCAGGGTGGTTAAACAAGGCAGTTGTGTTGGTTTTCTGTTGTGCTGTAGCAAGTGACCACAGCTTAGAGGTTGTAGGTCACAGTCCTATAGGGCAGAGATTCTTCTTGCTGGCTCATTCATGTTGCTAGCAAAGTTGAGTTTCTTGAAGTTGCAGGTCATAGTTTCCTTTCTGGCTGTCAGAAATGCACTTCCTATTCTCTTCTTTCTTCACCTTCAAGTCAGCAGCTGCTTTAAGTCCTCGTCAGACTTTAAACTTACTCTCCTGCATCTATTCACAAAATCCAGGCTCAAAGGGTTTGAGTGGGTATCTTCTGTCTTGAAGTCAGCTGATTAGGGACTTAAATTACACCTGCACATCTCTTGAAAATTGTACCTAGCTAGGTGCTTAACTATCTAGAAGGGGTGTGTGTGTGTGTGTGTGTGTGTGTGTGTGTGTGTGTATGTACCTGAGTGTATATATTTGCACCACCTGACGCATGAGTCCACAGACACTATAAAGGATATCAGATCACCTGGAACTGGAGGTCCAGGCAATTATTAACTGCTATAGGTGCTAAGAACTGAACCTGGGTCCTCTGCAAGAGCAGCAAATCCCTCTTAACCATTGAGTCCTCTCTCTAACCCCAGCTAGCTAGTTTTTAAAGGAAAAATGACAGTAGATAAGTAGATCCTTTTACTAGATGCCTACCATTTAGTAGATACTACAATTAATATCTGGTCTTATACATAAGAACATATTAAAATCATGAAACACAGACGTGAACTTACTGGGTATAGAAAGTACATGTGGAGCCGGGCGGTGGTGGCGCACGCCTTTAATCCCAGCACTCGGGAGGCAGAGGCAGGCGGATCTCTGTGAGTTCGAGGCCAGCCTGGTCTAGAAGAGCTAGTTCCAGGACAGGAACCAAAGCTACAGAGAAACCCTGTCTCAAAAAACCAAAAAGAAAGGGAGGGAGGGAGGGAGGGAGGGAGGGAGGGAGGGAGGGAAGGAAGGAAGGAAGGAAGGAAGGAAGGAAGGAAGGAAGGAAGGAAGGAAGGAAAAAAGTACATGTGGAAGAAACCAAGCGGGGTATAGCTCACTGGTTACGATATGGGCATGGCTACTCACTAACACAAACATAATGACAATGTCACTGAGAGGGAAGGACGCGATGGAGGGATGTTCATAAATGTAGGAATTAAGCTGAGTAATGGTGATATACACCTTTAATCCAGGCACTTGCTTGGGGCAGTGTGGTGACAAGAAGCAGGGAGCTCTTGGTTAGTTTGAGGTCAGCCTGGTCTACAAAGCAGGTTCTGAGACAGCCAGGACTGTTACATAGAGAAACTCTATCTCAAAAAAAAAAAAAAAAAAAAAAGTGAAAAATAAAACCTACAAAGCTTTCATTTCAGTAAGTTTTGCTTTAAAACAATTCTAGGCTTGGCTTTTGAGATGAACTACTGCTGTGTATCCAGGATTTGCCTCTACCACCTGGGTGCTGGGATTATAGGAGTTTATAACCCTTCCTGGGTAAAGCAGTTCTATTTTTTTATTTTTATCTATTTATTCTGAGATTGGATCTTAGTATGTAGCCCTATACTGGCCTGGAACTCTTCTTTATAGACCAGACTGGAGTTGAAATCACAGAGTTCTGTTTGCCACTCTCTACCTCCTGAAGACTAGAACCGAAGGCATGGATACTACACTTGGTTCAATTCTGAATCAAAAAAAAAAAAATACTGTATTATTGTGTGTGTAAGAGAGAGCAGGTGTGTGGTGGTGGGAAGGAGTAGGGTGGGTGTGGTGTGTGATTCATGTATAGAGAAAGTCAAAAGACAACTTTAGTGGTTGGTTCTCTCCTTTCACTGTATGTTTCGGGGATGAACTCAGGTCATCAGGTTTAAGTAGCAAGAACTGAGCCTTAACCATGCTGAGCCATCTCCCTGGCCCTACATAATGCTCTTCTTTTTGAAACATGGCAAGATGATTGTGAATTTCACTTAAAAGATTAAAAGAATAAAGAATTTTTAAAATGGAAATAATAGCAGTCCCTACAGTTTTATGACATTGGAATGTTAGTGTGGTTCCCACAGACGTGTGCAGGTGTTAGTAGAGTTTGTCTGTTACATGGCGTCAGTAGGGGACAAGAAGGAGTCACAAATCCATGGAGCGTAGAGTTAAGGTCATTTAGTCCTGGGATACCAAGTCATCGCCAGGTATTCTCTTAACTGCTTAAGAAAGAAAGGTAGAGTCTCCTCTTGATATCTGAAGTAATTATAAAGAAAGTACCATCTGTGTGAGAAAAAATAATTGAAGAAAACTGGAAAATAAAATAGCAAAGTTTCTGCATATGAAAATCTCTTTAAAAAATTTTTGTAATGCTGGGTAGTGGTGGTGCACACCTTTAATCCAAGCACTTGGGATAGGTGTGGGGGACAGAGGTAGGCGAACTCTTGAGTTTGAGGCCAGCCTAGTCTACATAGCAAGTTTTAGATCAGCCAGGGTTACTTAGTGAGATCTTTCTCAAAAATGTGTGTGTGTGTGTGTGTGTGTGTGTGTGTGTGTGTGTGTGTGTGTGAAGGGGCTGGAGAGGCAACTCAGTGGTTAAGATTAAGAGCACCTGGCTGCTCTTTCAGAGGATCCAGGAGTCTCAACCCACATGACTACCATCTTTAACTCTAGTCCCAAGAGATCTGACACCCTCTTCTGGCCTTTGTTGGTATTGCACAGGTTCATCCATAGACATACATGTACACAAAATACCCATACACAAAAAAATAAGTAACATGAAAATAATTTAAATTGCATTTTTAATTGTGTGTATGTTCAGGTGCCTACCCCCGCTTCTGGAGTTAACAGGCATTTGTAAGCCGCCTGATAGAGTTGTTAGGAATCAAACCTTTGTCCTCTGTGAGAACAACACATGTTCTTAACCACTGAGCCCTCTCTCCAACCCAGTGACCACAGCGTGTTGAATCTGTAAATTAGCATGGTGGTTTACTGTGTCCCTGTGACATCTGTTTATTCTCACTGCACCATTCAGCCTCGAGTGTCCCGTTCTACACCTGTCTGTCCCTGCATCTACTCTCGCACTGGGGATTACTGATGAACTTCCAGCCACTGTCTCATTAGAAACACACATTTCCCTCCAGCCTTTGCTTTGTTTTGCTTTTGTCTGAGTATATGTAGAGCTCAAGATTCAGAAATAATTAGCATTTTAACCCAGGCTCTCCAGTGTACATTTCATACTGGAATCAAATCACTTGTTGGGTACTGTATATTTAAATTTTATTTAATAGTGTGTGCGTGTGGAGATAAATGACAAAGAGGTAATATTTTTATTTTTGAGGAAAATTTTAATTGCATTTTATTTAATTTATTTTGTATGTATGCATGCCTATTACAGCATGCAGGTGGAGGTCAGAGGGTGGCTTGACTTTCGAGAGTCAGTTCTTTCCTTCCACCAGGTGGGTTTCTGGGATTGAGTGTGGTCCAGGCCTTGTAGTACTCCACCTGTACCTGCTTACCCATCTTTCTGGACCAGGAAATTGTTTATAATTTTTTTTTCTAGACAAGGTTCGTGTAGGCCAGACTTGCCTTGAACTCACTGTATAGCAGAAGACGATTTTTTCTTTGAATTTTTTTTCTCTTGCCTCCCTCTCTGAAGTGCTGGGATTATAGGCACATGTCACCATACCCAGTGCTATGGGATTAAACCCAGGGCTTTATGTATTCTAGTCAAATGCTTTACCAACTGAGCTACAGCCCAAGTTTTTGTTTGTCTACGTGCATTCCTGAAGAGGGCACCAGGCCTCATAACAGATGGTTGTGAGCCACCATGTGGTTGCTGGGAATTGAACTCAGGACCTTTGGAAGAACAGGCAATGCTCTTAACCGCTGAGCCATCTCTCCAGCCCCCAGTCCAAGCTTTTATACTTTACCTCAGAAACATAAAGTTGTAGAGATGTAAAATGTTGAGATCACATTGATGACCCCCCCTTTTTTTTTTTTTTTTTTTGATTTTCGAGACAGGGTTTCTCTGTAGCTTTTTGGTTCCTGTCCTGGAACTAGCTCTTCTAGACCAGGCTGGCTTCGAACTCACAGAGATCCGCTTGCCTCTGCCTCCCGAGTGCTGGGATTAAAGGCGTGCGCCACCACCGCCTGGCATGATGACCCCATTGTTTAAATGGCTGTGATGACGACTCCTTGAGGACAGAAACCAGGCCTTCAAAAGGCACAGTGCAGTCAGTATCAGTTAACAGAACACCAACTTCCCACCTCATCTGTGGTTTTAGCTGAGTGTCATTTTGTTGCCTTAAAGAGAATACCTTGGCAGTAGAGGAATCGCAAGTGGCAATGACTGGGCATTAGGGCGCTTGTCACAGTACTATCGATGAGCAGCAGGATCTGGGGCCCTAGCTGCTGTGTAGAGCTCAAACCAGTTCTGTGTGGTGAAGACAGTTACTGCACCTTTTAGGATTGTAACAATTCTGGGCGGGTGCCTGTGGAGAAACTTGAAGCCTGACTTGTGTGTGTGATGTGTGCCACCTTCTCCAAGAGGCCACTCTGTGTTTACAGAGAAGATGTGCTTTTGTCTGGATTTATCTTGTGTAGTGTTCTGCCTGCATGTATGCCTGCAGGCCAGAAGAGGGCACCAGATTTCATTATAGATGGTTGTGAGCCTCATGTGGTTGCTGGAATTGAATTCAGGAGCTCTGCAAGAGCTACGAGTGCTCTTAACCTCTGAGCCACCTCTCCAGCCCTGTCTGGATCTTTCTTCAAGCTCCTCACTTACATCAGTGTCACTTAGGAAATTTCAGTCACAGTGACAGTTTAAACTTACCGATTGCACTTGGGAGAAACTGAAGTCCCAGGCTTTGTTCACTGTGGTGCTCCTGGAGAAAGAGAACTGAGCAGCCTACACTTATTTGTTGCTTCCTTGTGGATGTGATCAGCTAGCTGATAATACGCTGATTTTATGAGAATAACAGGGAAGATTTGCTTTTTTTGTGTGTTGGTGTCAGTCACATGGTCCCTGCAGGCTCACGTTGTCACTTGAAGGCAGTGATTTCCAGGTAGGAATTTGAGGAGCAGAGACACACGTTGGTGGCAGGAAACACTCTTCATAAAAAGTGAGAGGTCCTCTGGTCTCATCTGTTCGGTCCAGTAAAGAGTATATGGCTTTGTGTTTGCTGAGCAAAAGAATAAAGACAAAATACCATTATGTCTTGCGTGCTTCCTCTAGATCAGTGGTTCTCAGCTTAGTGCTTTGCCCCTTTAATATAGTTCCTCATGTTGTGGTGGCCCCAACCATAAATTTATCTTCATTGCTACTTCATAACTGTAATTTTGCTACTGTTATAAATCATAATGTACATCTCTGATATGTGACCCCTGTGAAAAGGGCATTCAAGAACTGGTGCTCTAAATCTGTTTAGACCTTGTTTCTCCTCTGATCGTAATCTGATGCGGAATTGAAAATAAAATAATAATTTTAACAAGTGTTTGGCAGGTATTTTCTGGGAGTTTCTACATTTCATGTTTCAGTGGAAACTGTCAGTAAGTATTTTTGGTACTAAATGGTTTTCTTTCCTGCAGTTACAATTAGTCACAGAAACCTTTTCTGTTTAAGTTTCATTATAGAGACTGTTAGCGAAATATCTATTCACTGTGCTGAGCATATACCTTTGCTTACTTTGAAGGCAAGCACTCAGCTTTAGCTATTTCTAGATCAAGGGATGGGGTGGAGGGTGGTATTATCTTTTTTTATATTTGATTTTTCCTTTGTGGAGATTGTCATCAAGCTATTTCTGCCCAGGTCTTGTCTGCCTCCTGCCTCTCCCAAATTAGAATCCAGCTTGAGCACAAGTTAGCTTAATGACTCCTGAAGCTGAATGTCGGTGTTAACAGCTCTTCTAGTTCACAGAATTGTAGGGGCTTTGAACAGGCAGGTCCCCTGGAGACTGGTGACTGGCTGTCTCGGTCTCATTCCCATGTTGATGGCTTGCTGCAGGCTTGCTTCATCACTTCATTGTCGGCCTGCGGCTTTGGTGCTGGGCTTTGTCCTCTCTTTCACAGTCATGAAGGGAGAGCGGTTCCTAAACCCACATATATCCCCAGTTTTAGAGCTTAGAAATGACATAAATTCAGCAGTGCTACTTTTACTTTGCCTGTTGGTCTGAGATTCCAGTTTTACGTGATGGTAGTTAAATTCAGTTTATAGCTTTATACTCTGACTTAATTTATTCATTATTTAAACACATCTGTGACTTTGTTTATTGGTATGAAAGTATTTTTAAACTCTCAGTTTATTGGCAGGCTTTGAAATAAACTGTCATTTGAAGGTTTCTCTCAGTTAAGAGAAAACAAACAAACATGTAATCATCTGAACAAGGAAAACAATCTTGAAGAGTCATTAAGTGTATCCAGGGCTAGAGTAGTGGGGAAGATGAGCTGGGCATCCTTTTGGCATCCACATTGCTGGAGTGGGTATGGCAGAGAAGTCTCTGAGGTGCCTGCCATGTGGACCCAATTTGCCAGAGAGCTACAGTGCACGATGAAAGCAGTTCCTGGGAGCCCCTATGCATTGTGCTTGCAGGAACCTGCCTTGGAGCACCCAGCTGGGAGGTAAACTTGTCTACTTCTCTCCAGCGCCCTCTGCCAGAGAAGCTGAACATGGTGCCAGCTGGTGAAAAGAAAAGTAGTTAAATGTCACAGATCCATTTCACAGAGCAGGCAAGAAGCAGAAGTTGGCACTGGGGCCAATAAATGAATAACCAGCCAGTTCCCCACCTCCAAACACCTCAGCAGCTGGAAGTGCTGATCATGAGTGAGTATATAGTATGTATTGTCAGATTTCCCAGCAAGCCATGAGAGCTTGTTGGTAGTAACCAACCACTGTAACATGAACAGCAGGATGAGCCAGCAGAGGCTACTGCCTCTCAAAAATGAGTTGTGAGTTTCCTTTCTATTTAAACCATATTTGAAATACTTATGTGAAAATGGAGTGTTGTTAAAATTATACTGTGATTTTAAAATTTGAGACTAGAGGCCAGGTATGGTGTAGTACACACAGTTAATCCCAGCACTAAGGAGGCAGGGGCAGGCAGCTGTCTGTGAGTTCAAAGCCAACAGAGTCTACATAGTGATTTCTAGAACAGCTAGAGCTACATAATGCCTCAAAATTAAGTAAACAGATAAAAAGTGAGACTTTCTTGAACTTAATTGTGATATAAAAAACATTCACATAAGCCAGGCACGGTGACAGGATGATCAGGAGTTTGAGGCCAGCCTAGGGTACAGGAGAATCTATCCCCCCAGAAACAGAACAAAAACAAATAAATGTCCCCCAACCTGGTAGATGACTGTCAGTAAAGTGCCAGCTCTAAAAGAATAGGACCTGAGTTAGTTCCCCAGCACCCGCAGAATAGCACGGCATAGTGAAAATGATAGAAGAAAACATCTCTGGCCTTCACACACGTATGCACAGAGTTGGGCTTGTTAATAGAGTAATGCCAAGGTTTTTAGTGATCCAGATGTTTACTGAATGAGATTGATTTTAAGGCAAATTGTAGTTAATGATGCTGCATCTGGTTAGTACTTAGTCTTTCTGGGCAAGCCTAGATTATATAAATGTAGATAAATATATGGACTTTTGATAACACTGGCTTTTAGGATTAAGTTACATGTGATAGAAAATAACAGTTATTTAGGGGAGAACAAAAATGAACTTTGGTCAGGTAGAGGTAGCTACAAGAACTGCCCAGACAAAAAGCCAGCCCCCACCAGTGTAGAAGGAGCTGTGGGCCACTTCCCAGCTCCTGGTCACCGGCTAGCTTTATACCCGAAATCACAACACACAAATTGTATTCATTTAAACACTGCTTGGCCCATTAGCTCTAGCCTCTTACTGGCTAATTCTCACATCTAGGTTAACCCATTTCTCTTAATGTGTGTAGCACCAGTCTTACCGGGAAAGATTCAGCATGTCTGACCTGGCGGCTGGCTTCATCACATCTGCCCTGGAGAGGAGAGCCATGGCGTCTTCCTCACTTCCTCCCAGCATTCTGTTCTGTTTACTCCGCCTACCTAATTTTCTAACCTATCCGGCCAAGCAGTTTCTTTATTAATTAACCAGTGAAATCAACAGATTGATATATGACACTCCCACATCACACCAGAGACTTGAGCACCTGCCCCTGGTGGATAGGGGACTGCCAACAGTGCAGATAATGCTCCCAGCCACGTGCTGCCTCTCTACCATCTTAACTGCCTGGTGAAGCTCAAGCTCTTCCCTAGCTTAGAGGACAGGCTCCGTGCCACTGGGCTCAGGAATATGTTCTGACTTAGGCCATGCCCATACAGGCTTAATTCAGCTTTCTGTTTTTTGCCTTCATTTTGGGATCTCTAGCTGAGAGAAGCCTACTGCAGCTTCTAGCCTGTAGTTCTGGATACTCCTCGTGTTAAACCATCCCTGAGTCCAAGCACTGTAGCCCAGTTTATGCTGCCTGCTGATTAGCTACACACCTAGTGCTTCCCTGAAGATACTGCCCCTCAAGGACTTTGGATTGAAAGTCAGAAAAATGAGGTGCAGTTACCAGTGCAGAAGGAAAGGGTGTTGATATGTGTAGGTGTTCACCATATTTGACAGGAAAGCCAGCAAAACTGTTGAACCAGTTTAGTTGGTGACTAGGAGTCAAGCTTCAGAGAGATGTGTGTCTAAGGTGGGCAGCAGGGGTCATTGTTTCTTAAGTGGGATAAACTGAGGGTTGCTGCTGGGATCTATATCTTCCTTTGTTGAGGCCATGGTAATAAATCCTTTTTTTTTTTAAATTTAGTTTATATACTCAGGTTTCTTTTCCGTTTATATGTCTTTTGCTTTTTCATTTAATTTATTTTGCATCCTGATTACAGCCTCCCGTCCCACCTCCCCACCTTCCTCCCACCCTTCCTCCATTTTCTCTCAGAAAAGGGCAAGCCTCCCATGGGCATCAGCAAAAGCATATCAAGTGCTGTGAGAGCAAGTCCCTCCCCCTGTGTTCAAGCTGGGCAAGGCAATCCAGAATGAGGAATGGGTTCTAAAAGCCAGTCAAAGCACCAGGGACAGCCCTGCTTCTGTTGCTGGGGTCCCACAGATAGAACAAACTACACAATATGTCACTTAGATGCAGAGGGCCTAGGTCTGTGCCATGCAGGCTCACTGGTTGTTGGTTCAGACTCTATGAGTACCCATGAGCCAGGCTAGCCATTTCTGTGGGTTTTCCTCGGATATCCCTGACACCCTCCTCCCTCAGCTCCTACAATCCTTCCTCCCTCTCCTCAGCAAGACTCCCTGAGTTCAACCCAGTGTTTGGCCATGGGTCTCTGAATCTGCCTCCATCAGTCACTGGATGAAGGCTCTCTGATGACCTGTGTAGTCACCAATCTGATCATAGGAGATGACCAGTTCAGGCTATGCATTCATTGCTGCCAAGAGTCTTTCTTAGCTGGGGCTATCCTTGTAGACTCATAGATGGTTCCCTTGCATCAGGCTTCTGCCCAACCCCATAAAACCCCCCTTTCCAGCCATCTCACTCAGCATTCTGCCCCTCTATCCCTATCCTGATCCCTCAAGTTCCTATGCCCACCTGCCTCCAGTCCAACTAGGAGAGATCTCTTCTATTTCCCCTTCCCAAACAGATCCATGTGCTTCCCCCGCCCCCCTCCTTGTTACCTAGCCTCTCTGGGTCTGTGAACTGTAGTATGTCTATTCTTTATAGTTACTATCCACTTGTGAAACATACCATGTTTACCTTTCTGGGTTTGGGTTACCTCATTCAGGATGAATTTTTTTTTCTAGTTCTATCCATTTGCCTTCAGATTTCCTGATGTTATTGTTTTTAACAGCAGAGTAATACTCCATTGTGTAAATGTGCCATATTTACATTTATCTTTATCCGTACTTCGGTTGAGGGGTATCTAGGGTGTTTCCAGGTTCTGGCTATTACAAATAAAGCTGCTATGAACATAGTTGAACAAGTGTCCCATAGTAGTAAATCTTTTTTTTTTTTTTTTTTCGAGACAGGGTTTCTCTGTGGCTTTGGAGCCTGTCCTGGAACTAGCTCTGTAGACCAGGCTAGTCTCGAACTCACAGAGATCCGCCTGCCTCTGCCTCCCGAGTGCTGGGATTAAAGGCGTGCGCCACCGTCGCCCGGCCATAGTAGTAAATCTTAACAACTGAATCTTGGAGCTGAAGCCCATTTTAGCACCAAATGGCAGTAATCCAGGGTTCCTTTGGAAAGCTGAAGGCTACTGCTCAGATCTCTTGACTGTTCTCCACATTCCAAAGTAAAGGTCACAGTTGGGTCCAGACCATAGTTGACATTACACTCTGTGCGCACAGACTCCAGGCCTCCATTCACTCACTACCTGGGGCACTGGGGAATGGGTGTGAGATTGAGAGGGTGTTGACCTTGCACTGCACTTCTCACAGCCTGATTGTGCTGTCTGTGTCCACTGTGACAGTGGAGCCAGCAGTAAACCCAGGCTATGACAGCTAGTACCAGAACAGGGAGAATCCCTTTCCTAGCTGACTCCTCCCTGGCATTACTCCATCCCAGCTAGCTCCCTTCTTTCTTCTCTTCCGCTGAGGAAACGGAGGGGTCGGGTGGGGAGTGGGGTTAGGGGTTTTGTCCATTTGAGCTGCCTGGCTGCCCCTACCACAGCACAACTCTGAGGCAACCTGTACCCTGGTCAGAATGTGAGAGAAGAGAGATGAGAAAGTTACCTCCAGCCAGGTTGAGTTCCTAAATTTCAGCTCCTCTTTGGGGAGTCCACATAGTTGTGCTTGCTCCTCTCTATTTGTATTTTGCATTTTCTTAGTCTTTGTCTGGTAAATCAGCAAAAAAGAGAGTCTGTTGTGGGCTTGCTTGCTTTCTTGGTCAGCCTCAGATGTTATTACTTATTGTATTACTTTCTTATGCTGGCTAACAAGTTTATGGATGTGGTAGCTTACAGCAATACCCATTCAGTGTTTCACAGCTTCTGAGGGTTAGAGGTAGTTACGGCAGGGCTGGGTTTCCCCTGAAGGCTTCTCTGAGGAAGGATCACCCCTCAGTCTTCCTCAGGCCAGAGTTGACAAAAGTCAAGTCCTTGTAGCAGTGAGATTAACAATGAGCTGTGTCTTCAAAGCCCTGGTCAAGAGGGAGACTTCAGACAGTCTGCTAGAACCAGATTTCTGTCCATAGGGAGGGAGGGAAGTGACATAGACCTTTGCTGTACTCTGATGGTTAGAAGCAAATCACAGGTTGTTCCTCTCACACTCAAGAGGAAGAGAGTCTGTCACCTTGTTACCCTTTGATCCTTAGAGGTGATGCTTCCTCGCCTTCTGGTCCTGTCCTTCAGAATGATTTAGTGCATGAGTCCACACCCTACTTCAAAGGTTTGCTGCCAAGTAACCCAAGAGTTCTAAGCACTGTGTCCATACTCTGTGTTAGTGACTGGACATTTCCATGGAACCCAATCCTATTGCTCTCGCTCCCAGGACTATGGAAAGTCTATCAAGTACTCAGTGTTACTCAGGCCCTCCTGGGTCTTTCCAGTCAGATTTTCCCTCTCGAGATCTTTGTCTTGACCCATTCTCTCATACAGCCCTTAGAGTCGAGCACAGGCTTCCTGAGCACAGCAGGTAACAGAAGTTGAATTTAGTCTGGACAAGATGCCATTTCCTCCCCTCTTCTCTTTTTAGTTTGTTTGATAACATTTACCAGCCCCTTCTAACCTAAACACTGCAAAGAAATTCTTCCTGAATTAGCCAGATTTTTTTTTTTTTTTAATTTTTGGTTTTCAAGACAGGGTTTCTCTGTGTAACCCTGGCTGTCTTGGAACTCCCTTTATAGACCAGACTGGCCTCAAACTCAGAGGTCTACCTGTCATCTGTGTTCCATCACGTCGTACCCCCCCCAATTAAAGGCATGCACTACCACCACCCAGCTACCCAGATTTCTAAACGATGATGTACCCTTTCTCACTTACAGAATGAGTTGAATGAGATAGATAATGCTTTGCTGAAATGAACTTTCTAGCCAGACTAACCCCAGGATGTGGGTTCATGTGTGTAGAAGAAACTCAGGATGAGGAATGGTTTAGATTTCAGGGTAGCTAACCCCCAGAGGAAACATGAACCCCGGTCCTTTTATTGACTCCTATTTTATAAATACAGGGAATAATCAATTAACAAAAGTTAAGAAATCTGGAGCATTTCCTGTCTGGATTGGTTTTACATTGAATAGCTGAGTTCCCAGCCACATAATTTCTTTTGTTTTTTAAAACATTGTTTCTCAGGCTGGAGAGATGGCTCAGAGGTTAAGAGCACTGGCTGCTCTCCCAGAGGTCCCGAGTTCAATTCCCAGCAACCACATGGTGGCTCACAACCATCTATAATGAGATCTGGTGCCCTCTTTAGGAATGCAGGGATACATGCTGGCAGAACACTCCATACATAACAAATAAATAAATAAATAAATAAATAAAAACAAACTTGTTTCTCTGGGGAAATGTGGTTTCAGACAGCTGACATGTGGCCATAGAGCCTTGGAAAGAAACTCTTCCTTCCCTCCCTTCTGACTGCTGCACCCTCCAATCTCATGACTGTTAGATGGTTTAAGAATAAAGGAAACATATGTACTGAAATTCCAGACTCTTTTGGTTTTTTGAGACAGGGTTTCTCTGTACCTTTGGGGCCTATCCTGGAGCTCGCTCTGTAGTCCAGGCTGGCCTCAAATTCATAGAGATCCGCCTGCCTCTGCCTCCTAAATGCCATAGCTCTTAGCTCAAACCAATGCTAACCCCACGATCCCACCATCCACCGTTTGTCTCACAGGTACTTCATGTCCAGCCTGGTGCCAGCCTTAGAGCCCCATACCACATTTCCTCCTTACCTAGTTCCCACTACAGAAACAGAAGCTGCACCTGCCAATCAGAGCAATGCTGTTTTCCCTAAGAGAAACTGGGCAGGGGAGCAAGGTTTCCTTTGCAGTAACAATAAGCTGAAAATCAAGTGAACGTGTATGAGTGGAGGAACGATTGAGTGCATTATGACAGCAGTCACACCACAGTATGGTAAGGAGCCACTAAGGAGTGGGTTTGATTGTCAACTGGGGTGGGGAATTCTTTCATCATAGGTATACAATAGGACAAGAAGGATGCAAAATGGAATGTGTAGCAGGGTCCTAGTTTTACAAAACTATTAAATCCTTTGTAAAACTCAGACGGATGGAGACTTGGTAGTTGACATTGACTGTTTGGAGGTGGTGGAAATAAATAAACAGGAGAGTGGAAGATATAGACAGAGTAAAACAGTGAGTTAAGGTAAGGTAGGTCAATGAGATCAGAAACAAAGGCACCTCCATCTCCAAATGAAGCTAGGTGGAGTGGTTCATGCCTTTAACTTAGCACTAAGGAGGTAGAAGCAGGCTACATGTGATCTAATTCCAGGCTAACCTGGTCTCCATAGCAAGTTCCCTACTAGCCTAGGTTACATAGTAAGTTTCTAGCTATAAAATAAAAATTAAGCCGGGTGGTGGTGGCGCACGCCTTTAATCCCAGCACCTGGGAGGCAGAGGCAGGCGGATCTCTGTGAGTTCGAGACCAGCCTGGTCTAGAAGAGCTAGTTCCAGGACAGGCTCCAAAACCACAGAGAAACCCTGTCTCGAAACCCCCCCCCCAAAAAAAAAAATTAAAAATAAATAAATGTTCTAGGACTGTGAAGCTGGCTCGGGTGTGTGTGTGTGTGTGTGTGTGTGTGTGTGTGTGGTGGGTGCTGCTTGTAATTCCAACACAGGAGGTGGCAACAGAAAATTACTGGAGGAAGAGCAAGCTGGATTGTCAGACTAGCAAAACCTAGTGAGCTCCAGGTTCAATATAGAAAATGGAGAAATTGAGGAAGACCCCTTCATCAGCCTCAGCCTCCAGAAGGATGCACACATGTGCAATTTGCCATGTACACCTGCACACACAGACATGAGCTACACACACATCAGAACATTTTAAAAACACCGATTCACTTCCTGTTTAATCAGTACGTGCTAGCCTTTTACAGAACTGTCCCATAGGTCCAGAAACTCCCCAAATTCAAGTTTATAATATTACCAACTCCACAAGAAAGAGAGTAACTTACTAATTATTACTTGATCGTATCAGAAAAGAATATGTGCTCATGGAAGATTTTGTCCTTGGTAAACTTTAGATGGTTCTAGATTTTTCTTGGGGCCGTAGAGACAGAGAGGGCTACCACCACCAGGGCACCAACAAAAGACAGGAAGCTGTTTTAAAACCCCCACAGAGTTCCCTGGCTGTTCTGTAGACCTGACTGTCAGGCAGGGAGCAGTACTGATGACAGTGATGTACAAGAGTCATTTAGATGTGTGTCCTTGATTGTGTGCAGTGCCTTGCTTATGGCTGTATTTCCAGAGCACATGCAAAGCTATTGGCCAGAAATGTGTGTTACATGATCAGTCCCTCCCTCCTTAATCTGTTGCCTTCCTGAACTAGTAACATGTTTTTCATTGGTCATGCCATTCTTGTGATACTAGATTAAGGAACATATAAGATGGTCCTGAGACTTTAGTCTCTTAAGGAAGGCAAGTAATGACAACAGCTTGGAAGGACGTGGAAGAGTCAGAAAACAGAAGTTTCAGTAAGAACGGACACAACAAAAATAGGAATAAGGATAGGAAATTAAAGTCAGGGTACAAGATTGTCTGGGACAACTCCAGCAGTGGGGCAGTTCTGGGCAGCTAAGGTCTTGTACCTAATACTAGATCAAAGGTGTGGTAACCAGGAGGGAATAATATGATTGGCATTTGAGGCTGTTCTAGCACAACAGCCAGCTCCTTGACTGATGTTTCGAGGTCAGAGTCCACAATAAAATCAATCTCATCTATTCATGCACACAAAGCTCCTCAGTCTAGCAGAGAAGTGTGATTTTGTAGGAAATGGAGACAGCCTTCCTACCTGCAGCTGGAACAGAACAGGTTCACATATGCAAAACAATGACAAGGTGTTGGGAATGAAGCATTCAAGAAAGGGGAAAGTTACCTAAATGTTTAAGTATCCATAGATTTGGAGGACCTAAGAGAGCCAAACACACATGCATGCACTCATGCACACACGCACACTAGTAGAAAATAACTTGATTCTAAACAGGGTTTCTCTGTGTAACTGACTCGTTTTGTAGACCAGGTTGACCTCAGATCCACAGAGATCCGCCTGCTTCTGCTTCCCAAGTGTTGGGATTAAAGGCGTGTGCCACCACCACCCGGTTTAGAAAATAACTTCTTAAAAAGGAAAATTAACACATGGTCAATCCAAGACCATTTGAAAGTTTCAGTATGCTCTTTAGAAAGCTGAAAGACAGATAGGTATTGTGGTGTACAAGTGTGTTCCTCAACATAGAGGAGACTGAGGAAGGATAATGGCAAAACTCATGCCAGCTTGAATTATATAATGTGATCCATTCTCAGAAAAAGAAAGAAGAAAACCAAAGGAAGATATTTTCAGGAAGCCAGCACAGAGCATGGTAATTCATGTCTGTAATTCAGCACTCAAGATCTGAGACAGGAAGATTGCAGGTTCCAGGCTAAGACTATACACAAGACCTTATCTTAGTAACCAAGGTCTGGCCATGTAGTTTGACTATGGAGTACTTGCTCAGCATGCCAGGACCTGGATTTTTCATTTGTTTGTTTTAGGTTTTTGAAACAGAGTCTCATTATGTAATTCTGGTTGTCTTGGAACTCACTGTGTAGACCGGACTGGCCTTGAACTCACAAAGATCCTCTTCCAGCTGCCTCTGAGTCTGCTGGGATCAAAGGTGTACACCAGTGCTCCTGGTTTAGGACCTAGATTCTTATCTGCAGCAACACACACACACACACACACACACACACAATAAAGAGCTGAAACAAATTTACCTAACTTGAAAACATCCATCTGCCAAATGCTAAGCATGAATAGTGAGCACAAAAACCACTGAGAGTATATAGAAGTTTCTCAGATGTAAGAGACACATATGTATCTGCAGAAAAAAAGCATGTGACCTAAAAAGGATTTGTCTTTCTGCCCAGGACTGTGTGCTGAGATGCAGCAGCAGGGTGCCTTCTAATCAATTCTCAACTTAACATATTAGACCAGCCAGGCCTCCAGTCTAACAGAAAGGAAGCTAATGCAGTTTCTAGAGGTTCACCTCTACATACCCTTTTTTCTTTTTTTTAAATTTTCTTTATTTTTATTTTACATATATAGGTGTTTGCCTGTGTATATGTCCATACACCGTGTGCATGCAGTAACTGCAGAGGACAGAGGAAGGTGTCAGATTCTCTGGGACTGGAGTTATAGGCAGTTATGAGTTAGTGCTGGGAATCAGACCTGGGCCGTTGTAAGAACAGTCAGTGCTCTTAACTGCTGAGCCATCTCTCTAGTCCCCCTTCCCTCCTACACACACACACACACAGAGTCCCACTATGTAGCTCTGGCTGTCCTGAAACTCACTATATAGACTAGGCTGGCCTAGAACTCACAGAAAACCACCTGCCTCTGCCTCCTGAGTGCTAGGATTAAAGGCATGCACCACCATGCACCCTTTCTTAAAGAGACACTTTTTATTTTCCAGCAATATGAGCAAGCATTTACACGAGGACAAATCGTGGAATGGCTGAATTAAACATCGAAATGAACAGCACTGGATAGTAAGGATGTCAGTGGTTCGCTATGCTCGTCAGTGTCCTCTTCCTACCCTGTCAGTTTGAGTCACATCAAAATGAGTGATTCATGATCTCAAGATAGAGCTCAGCAGTTAAGAGCAATTGTTGTTCTTGAAAAGCACCTGGGTTTAGTTCACTGTACTTACATGGTGACTCACAAGCATCTGTAATCCCAGTTCCTAGGGATCAGACGCGCGCACTTCTGACCTCCACTAGCTCACAAATGCACACGGTGCAAATACATACATGCAGGCAAGACACATAAAAATATTTTTAATTAAAAAATGACTCAAAATAAAAGTTGAATGTGAAAAAATAACCAGTAGGATACTGGAAAGATGCTCAAATGCCAGTAGCCTAACGGAGTGTAGTCAGCATTGCTGACATCATAGGAGTTAGAATCACAGCTGTATGAGCTAGTTATATGGTCAAATTCACAAAGACAGAAAGTAGAGGCCAGGAGAGGGGAGTGCACCAAAAGAGGAAACATGCTAACCATATGGCATTGGGAATAATATCACTACTAAGCCTTTTTATTAAAAAAATGATACAGAGCCGGGCGGTGGTGGCGCACGCCTTTAATCCCAGCACTCGGGAGGCAGAGGCAGGCGGATCTCTGTGAGTTCGAGACCAGCCTGGCCTACAAGAGCTAGTTCTAAGACAGGCTCCAAAACCACAGAGAAACTCTGTCTCGAAAAACCAAGAAAGAAAAAAAAAAAGATACAGAATATGTCACTTATTTGAGAGCAAATTGACCTGCAAGTCTTTCTGCCCTAATGTGTTAGGCTTTTTTGAGAATGACATATATGAGTACCGCATCTACATTACTCTCATGCTACCCCTTCCTCTAACTTCTCCCAAACTCCCTCCCAAATTCACAACCTCCTCTTTATTATTATTACATACATATTCATGTTATGTGTGTATACTCGGATATATATATATATACTCACATGTATATGCAATCTGCTGAGTCCATTTAGCATTGCTGGTATTAACAGATATCCAGGGCTGACCTCTTGGGATTGGACAATCTATGTGGGAGCTTGTCCATGAAGGAAACTGATTCTTCTTCTCTTAGCATCATTGACGACCTGTAGCCCTTCATCTAGGGGTAGGACCTTATGGAGTTTCCCCTGTTCACGTTGGCATGTTTAGGGTATCATGTAGTTGAGAGTACATGGCGCATTGGCCCTGTCATCTCTAGGCAGTGCTATCTATCTGCAGGGGTCCTGGACTGCTTCCTCTTCCATGATGTTCCCTGAGCTTCAGGGTCGGGGTTGCAGCATCGCAGGGGTGTTCATTGGAATGGGCACTCCACTGTCAGTGTTCTCTGCATTTTGGCCAGTTGTGTATCTCTGTATAATCCACTGAGCATAGCAGTGCACATCTTTAATCCCAGTAGTTGAGAGGCAGGAGTAGGTGGATCTCTCTGAGTTAAAGACTGGTCTAATCTACATAGTAAATTCAAGCCAGCCAGGGCAGGGGGACAACACAGATCCTGCCTCAAAAGTGGAGGAAAAGGTTCCACAAAAAGTAAAAAAGTGACCTCCATTTGCTTCTTGGCTACATTCACATGCTTGAAGAAAACTCACCAACACACACACACACACATACACACTGAAACTATGTAAAGTCTGCCCCCTGCTCAGTTCTTTGCTGCTCCCTCTGTGTCTCTCCCAATAAATCTCTTGTGTGAGGTTTGTGCATGACTTTGTGGTATTCCTTGGCTCCTGACTATCAGGATACCTTTCCGTTCAGAACTGTAGCATCCCTGCTGGGAAAGCTTTCTCCCTCAGAGCGGTAACACTTAGACAGGCACCATCCATCATTACCAAAACAGCAAGAAAAAACCAAGCCCTGCACTGACTGGAATAGATCATTAAGTAACACAGAAGAAAGGGAATAGTAAATACATCTCATTTATTACTTTTAAAGAGAAGCACATGGGCTGGAGAGATGGCTCAGCCACTAAAGGCTAGGCTCACCAAAAATAAAAAGTAAGCACATGGTGAATCTTTTGGTTTGGTTCAGGGTTGTTTTGGCTGTTTGAGACTGGCCTCAATTTCGGGATTTGCTGGTATTATCCCACCAGCTACAGCTGCAGCCACTTTCTTTTTATGGGAGGGTGATGACCTGGGGATTGAACCCAGAGCCATAGATGTGCTGAGGCAAAACTATGCTCCCAGTCCCAGCAAGAACATTCCTAAGAATTTCCAAGAAACTTTCAGCGTCCATTGCTTCTGAGATGACACCGTTGACACACAGAAGAGGAGTGGGCATGTCTTAGGTTACAAAATAAAAATGTGGTTAGATTGTTGATTTTTTTAATTAATGGAAAAAAAACAGCGGCTATATAGTAGGAGTTGGGGGAAGAAGTGGTTGCTTCTGGGGTGCTTTGTCATGTAAACAGGAGCAGTAAAGGGGGAATACTTATCTGGTCTGAAGAGTAGCTGGCCTTAATTAATTTGCAGATGAATAGAATTAAGCAGAAATCCTTTATTCCTCCTTCTGTTGAATACCTCTCTAACACAGAGTCCTACCCGCCCTTGGCATGATTTTTATTTTCTTCTAGATGTGTGGCTGAAGCTGCATGGTTGGAGCATACCTGGTCATGCTTAGGATTACCTGTACCTAGTGTCATTACTTAGTGTGAACACAACTTTTACCATGAAAACATCCCTGGAGAGTGTCTCTAAGGTCAACGAATATTCATTTTTCAAGGTTCATAATATGTAGAGCTTCTGGAGTCATCTGGAAGCTTTACATATGCTGATGCCAGAGTCCTGCCCACAAAGATTCCATCCAGATGAGTAGCAGCAGTCTTGGTTTTGGATGTTTTTAAGCTTTCTGAGTTAATTCTGACTGGAATTCAAAGACTGAGGAATCACTGTTTTGAAAACAGAATATTGAGAGATATTCCCACCATATCAATTTTATTATGATAGTATTTTGTCACGAACAGTCTGCCTCTAGGTTGAAATTTTTTTATATGTAATATAAAATATAAAATACATTGATAAATTTAAAAATACAAAATTATTCAATACAAAGCAACGTCTCTGCATGGGTAAATGATGGTTGACTGAGACTTTTGGGCACATTATTCCTCCTATTTATCTGTTAACTATGCCTGCCACCTGTATTAGTGTAGGTCCAGTAGTGATATAGAAACCTCACAGTGGTATAATGGGTGTGTTTTATTCAAGGAATAAACCATGATAAAAGGATTAGCTGTAAACTGAGCATGGTGACACATGCCTTTAATTTCAGCACTCAGGAGGCAGAGGCAGGGGGGATCTCTGAGTTTGAAGCCAGTCTGATCTATATAATGAATTTCAGGCCAGCCAGGACCACATAGTGAAAGAATTAACAATAGAAAGTGATGTGGCCCCTAAGCTGATAGAGTATCCACAGAAGAAGATCTGGTTTAGAAGGGAGCCCCACATGCTGGCACATGCACTGAGCAGTAGATTTGTTGAGCTGAACAGCAGGAAGCACTTCCAGGCTTCTTGTATTTTAACTGGAGCACTTGCAAGACCCAAGCCAGTCACAACCAGCCAGTCCTCAGTTAGTTGCTTACATATCCATGGAAAGGAGTCCTGGACTTGTTGATGGTTAGGTGTATGGATTGGGTGGGTATCATCAGTGCAGCAGGTCTAGAGCTCAATGCTTCTGTTTATTGTTCAACAAGACAAAATGGCAGCCTACAGAATGGGAAAAGATCTTCACCAATCCTACATCAGACAGAGGACTGATCTCCAAAATATACAAAGAACTCAAGAAACTTGACATCAAAAGAACAAATAATCCAATAAAAAATGGGGTACTGACCTAAACAGAGACCTCTCAACAGAGGAATCTTTAATAGCTGAAAGACAGTTAAGGAAATGCTCAGCATCCTTAGCCATCAGAGAAATGCAAATCAAAACAACCCCGAGATTCTTACACCTGTCAGAATTTCCAAGATCAAAAATACTGATGACAACTTATACTGGAGAAGATTGGGATAAGGGGAATACTCCTCCATTGCTGGTGGAAGTGCAGACTTGTACAACCACTTTGGATTTCAGTATGACGATTTCTCAGAAACTTAGGAAACAACCTACCTCAAGACCCAGCAATACCACTTTTGGGTGCATGTCCAAACGATGCTTCCTGTAGAAGGAGCTGCCGGCTGCATTCCTGCTGCCCTGCTCCCGGCCGCCTGGCCAGCTTATACCCCGAAATAACAACACACAAACTGTATTCATATAAACACTGCTTGGCCCATTTCTATTAATGTGTGTAGCACCACGAGGTGGTGACTTACCAGGGAGATTCTAGCCTACATCCATCTTGGGTCGGAGCTTCATCGCATCTGCCCCAGAGAGGAGAGCTATCGAGTCTGAGCTCACTTCCTCTTCCTCCCAGCATTCTGTTCTGTTTACTCCACCCACCTAAAGGCTGGCCTATGAAATGGGCCAAGGCAGTTTCTTTATTAGTCAATGACCTTCCTCCATCAGATGCTCAATCATACCATAAGGACATGTGCTCAACCATGTTCATAGCAGCATTATTTGTAATAGCCAGAACCTGGAAACACCTAGATGCCTCTCAACTGTAGAATGGATAAGAAAAATGTGGTACATTTACACAATGGAGTACTACACAGTGACAAAAATTAATATCTTTAAATTTGCAGGCCAATGGTTGTATCTAGAGAAAAACATTGAGTGAGGTAACCCAGACCCAGAAAGACAAATATAATATGTACTCACTCACAAGTGGCTTTTAGACATAAAGGAAAACCAACCTATAGTCGTCGACCCTAGACAACAAAGAGGATCCTAAGACAGCCATATGTGAATCTACATAGGAAGGAGAAAAAGACAAGATCTCCTGAGTAAATTGGGAGTGTGGTGGTCACAGGAGAGGGTAGAAGGAAAGGGAGTGGATAAAAATGTATAGCTCAATAAAAACAATTTTTAAAAAAATCAGAGCAATTGCTATAGTACTGGGTGATCCTCCACTTCTGACTTAAAATCAGGTGATGGCAGTCAGTTGAGACAATACTTTGAAAAGCACTAGCCTGATGGGGGTGTGTGTACCCTCTTCCATATTTCTCACACAATGCTCAGCATTTGTCTGCTTCTCCACAAATGTGGACCAAACAAACTAGACAGCTGAGATACTTTTTATTTAAAAAAAAAAAAAAGGCAGGGCAATTGTTGTAGTCCTGGGTGAACCTCCATTTCTGACATCCTCTCAGAGTGACTCCATTCTGCATATGACACTGTCTAGCCCAAGACTTTGTGTACTGATACTATCCTTATCCTCTACCCAGTGTTGAGTCTCAGACCCAGGGCCTCTCACAGACAAAGCAAGCAAGTCCTTTTGTACAGTTTATCACCCTCCCACTCACAGATCAGTCTCAGACTTACCCTGTGGGCCAGTTGTGATTCTCCTGCCTCAGCTTCCCAAATAGTCCTGTGCCGCCAGTCCCGGTTGCTTTTTCATTTTTTAATAGGTTTTAAATCAGTTGTCATACTAATACCATTTTTTAAATATTTAATAGGGTAAAAGAACAGGAAACACGAGAAGAGGAACGTTTGATGGAAGAAAAGAAAAAGAAAAAGCAGGAAGACAAGAAAAAGAAGGAAGGTGCTCAGAAAAAGGTTTGCAGAATTCTGTCCTCTGTGCCCTTGCGGTTGTGCGTCACGTCTGCATTATTGAAGCTATCTTGTGACCACACTTGATTGCTAGAATTCCTTCCTCCATGCCCTTGCAGTCATGTGTGTCGCATCTACATTAGCATAACTGTCTCGTGACCACACTTGATTCTTTTACTGTTTTAAAGCAATATGCTAAATCTATAATTAGTAAATAATAGCTACTTGGCTAATGAAGTGAGTTTAGGGTGACTGCTGCACAATGTCTTTTCTAAAGAGCCAGACGTACCAAAGTCTTGTTTCCAGGGGCTGTATACTTGATGTGTCAAGAATGCTCATGCCTTCTGAGAGAGGACTGTGTTCAGCCCAGAGCAGCTCCAACTAAAACATCAGGAAGGGGCCATGAAACTGACAGCATTAGAAAAGCTAGAAATAGTTTTTACAGTTTTGGTAAATATTCTTTATAAATGTTAAAATAAGAAGTTCTACAAACCAGTCTAGAGAGATGTCTCAATAGTTAAAAACGTTTGCTGCTTTTCCAGAGAAGCCAGGTTCAGTCATAGCCACCCACGTTGAGAGGTTTCCAGCCACCTACTGTAACTCCAGTTCCAGGGATCCAGTACCCTTTTCTGGACCCTTTGGGCACATGCAAGGTCACACACATCTAGGTGTGCATATGTACACAAATATACATACACAATTAAAAATCTGTCTTTTAGAGTTCTTTAAACCTTATTAAACCTTATAGTCATATTTCTGTTTCATTCCATGTATACCAAATTATACCACCCATTTCTGTTTTCACTTAAGTAATGTGCCTTGAGTTTGAGGCAAGCCTGCTCAACACAGTGAGTTCCAGGATAGTCACGGCTCCATGTCTCAAAGAAACTAAAAGAGAAAAGCCTGAAATGAAAGTCTTCTTAATTAACTGTCATCATTATGTGCATTCCACACAATCATTCTAAAGCATTTTTGATTTTTTTTTCAGGCTGCTGATCAAAAAACCAAAGGTAAGTTGTTTGGTTGTAATATATATTTTTGGGAGGGGGATACTTTTTATAGAAGTACCAAACTTTGCAACAAGGTGACTTTTGTAAAATTTATTTTATGTTTATGGATGGATATTTTGCCTGCATGTGTATCTATGCACCAAGTGTGTGTAGTGCCCATAGACCCTAGAAGAGGGCCTTGGAACCTCTAGAACTGGGATGGTCGTGAGCCACC
The DNA here is from genome assembly GCF_950005125.1 of Chionomys nivalis. Classification (NCBI taxonomy): domain Eukaryota; kingdom Metazoa; phylum Chordata; class Mammalia; order Rodentia; family Cricetidae; genus Chionomys; species Chionomys nivalis. Next base: position 98,020,230 of record NC_080092.1, read on the forward strand.
ATGTGGGTGTTGAGAATTAAACCTAGCTCCTCTGCAAGAGCTAGTGCTTTTAAACCCTAAACCACAGAAGGTGACTTTAAAACAAAGGATCTAAGTTTGTCTTTGATTCTACCTTTATTATACATTTTGAAGCTCTTCATTTATAACTGGTTTTTTTTTTTTTTTTTTTTTTGGTTTTTGGTTTTTCGAGACAGGGTTTCTCTGTGGTTTTGGAACCTGTCCTGGAACTAGCTCTTGTAGACCAGGCTGGTCTCGAACTCACAGAGAGATCCGCCTGCCTCTGCCTCCCAAGTGCTGGGATTAAAGGCGTGCGCCACCACCGCCCGGCTTATAACTGGTTTTATATAGCTACATTTCATTGACATTAGGTTAATATAAAACTGCTTAGAAAATGTTATCTGTGTTTTCAGCAACACTTTTAAATTTCCTTTTGGTTTCCACCAAATAAGGAATGAATTCAGGAAGGTGATTAATTTAGAATAAGACCCAGAGAAAGCTAATTTTTTTTTTAAAGCTTGAAATTCCTTTCTGCCAGCTATTCCCTTGCAGACTTAGTCTGTTTCTTTCTTGCTGATACGCAAGAGGCTTCTTTCCAGAGCTTACTTGCCTGTTTATCTTAACAGTGTTGGTAGAAACACAGGCAATTCTCAGTGTGGCTCAGACATGTTTGGTATGCTGGAGGTTCAGAATGAGCTCAGGGAAGATGTACCCCCAAGCCCTCCACTTCATACCTGACACAGTAGGGACACTCATGGGTCACAGAGACCAACTCTGTTCCAGCCATGACAGTGTACTTCCTTAAGCTTCAGGTATTGCATCTTTAAAATGAGAAAAATGATGGGTTGTTCTTGCCTCGTAAAGTTGTTTTAAAGACAGATGTACTCACACAGGAAAGGGGCCGATCCTTAGAGTGTAACTGATGTCAGTGAAGGGATGCTGCACTTCACTGGTACCTCAGTCTTTCTGTCTTCCCTTGGACAAGATGCAGTTGCACATGTACACTTGCTGGCATTGTAAGGGCTTTATAAGAATTCTCTCAGCTGTAGTCCATACCAGTACTTCACTTCTAGTTGACATCTTGTAATTTTCAAAGTTAAAATTATATGTATGATCTCACTTGAATTTACTTCATAATTGAACAGGACTTAAGTTCTTCATTATGCTGTAGTAAAGGCAATAACTGGTGGAGCTAGCGCTTCCGACCCTGTGCTTTAGTCCTTGCACCCTGTTCCTAGAGTTGCGTCAAGAGATGCATTCACTGTTACATGAATATCAGAAGCAGCAGGGGAGTACAAGGACATTTCTGCTCTGTTAGAATATTTTCAGAAGGGTCCAAAAGGCTTGGCTGTGACTGTATTTGAATTTATGATTTCAGATAAAACAGTGGTTCTTAGCGTCATTTATAGAACTCTTTCTATATCTTTCACCCCCCCACACACACACTTTAAAAAAGCCATTTTTGCAATATGTTTCCATTGTCATTTATTAATTGTTTACTTCCCAACATTGACTGCTCACAACTGTGTGAAAACTGAACTAACTGTGCTGTCCCTTGTATGGGATCCCTGCTTTGTGTTACTGTGCTGGCAAGTGGCTGACAGCTGGGCTCTGTTATCTCTTCTGAGTGGCCAACTGCCAACTGCCCTTTGGGTTTGTCCTAAAAAACAGTTGTTTGGGGCTGGAGAGATGGCTCAGAGGTTAAGATCACTGACTGTTCTCCTGTTCAATTGCCAGAAGCCACATGGTGGCTCACAACTATCTGTAATGAGATCTGATGCCCTCTTCTGGCCTGCAGGTGTACATGCAGACAGAATACTGTATATATAATAAATAATAAAGAAAACACTTAAAAAATAAAATATAAGAAATAAAATTAAAAAAAAACCCAGTGTGTCCTTATAAATAAAACAATCTAAAGTACTTCTCCAAAATTTTCTTCTTAATTAATTATTTCTATTTTATATGTATGATTATATTGCCTGCATGTTTGCATATGCTCCATATGTGTGCCTGGCACTTGTGGAAGCAGAAGAGGGTACTTGGGTCCCTTGGAATTGGAGAGTGGTTGTGAGCTGCCATGTGGGTGCTGGGAACTTGCCCAGTTCCTCTGAAAGAGCAGCCAGCGCTCTTACTCACCAAGTCATCTCTCCAACCTAGATTGTTTTCTAATGATTCGCAGCATCGGGTTTCCAACTTTTCTCAGATTCCACCATTACTCAGCCCCATCAGAATCAGCTGCTGTGAGGTGACACTCGTTTAGTTAGGCACTGGTGTTAGACAGGACACAGTTGATTTGGTGATGACATTGTGCTCACATAAGACAGGTTTGCTTTTGTACCCTGCCAGTGCTGTGTTTGTTTCCTGTCATGGCCTGGCAGTACACAGTGCAGAGGCTGCATCTTCATGTTTCTTCTTGCTCCCTAGAGCCCTCACTCAGCTACTGCCTTTATGCTATTCTAAGCCCTGGCATTAGTGAGTCTCCTTGTTGCTGTTGTTGTAACCAGGGCTAGTAGTATTCTAAAGGTACAAAGTTCATTACAAAGCAAGGAGAGTGTGGAACATCACATAACAGACCCTTGCCTACCTGCTCGTGTCTCTGCAGCCAGTGGGCTTCAGAGCAGCCCATGTCAGGAAAGTGGTCAGAGAAGGACAGCAGCACTCCAGACAGGGGTGGACCTTGGGAGTCCTGTCTGTCTGTTATTCTAAGGTAGAACACACTTCTCTCTGCCTTATAAATGTAAAAGTGTGGTTTCTAGAAAGTCTTTGTAATTGGGCCTGTGCCTGTGTGTAAGTATGTCCACAGAGGCTGGAAAAGAGAATGTCCAGACCCCTAGAACAAGACTTGCAGACAGTTGTGAGCTGCCGTGTGGGTGACTAGAATCAAACCCTGGTCCTCTCTAAGCCATCTTTCAAGTCCTGGCCTACAATTTCTTTATGGGTGGTCTCAGAGTTGCAGAACATCCTTTCTCTGACATCCTTCCCCAGATTGTACAAGGAGGATCCCTGTATTCTTTGTAGACAGGAACACTGCTTCTCCTCTCTGGGGCTCTGCTTGCAAATGGTGAGTCCACTTTTGTCTTCTTCCAGTATTTTTCACCCTCTGGGCATACTTGATCTCTATCCCTAATTAATGCTCTACATTAATGCCTTCCTTACAGAAAACATTGTAAAACTGAAGGGTAATGAGTTCAAGGTTAACCTTGGCTGCAGAATGGAGACCTTGCCTAAAGGGCGAGGGGAGATCACAATAGTTCAGGTGGTAAAGTGCTTGTTAAACAAGCATAAGGACTTAAGTTCAGATGCCAACACTGCATAAAAAAAAAAAAAAAAAAGAACTGGGTAAGATGGGATATTCCTGTAATTCCATCTCTGGGGAATTGAAGATAGGAAGATTCCTGGGATTCTCTGGCCTAATTTTGCCAGTTGATTAGCTCCAAATTCATTGAGAGACCCTGTCTCAAAAAGTAGGCAATGATAGAAGACAGCTAATGTCAGTTTCTCTTCTTTCTGCATTACATGCACACATACTACACACACACAATCCTAAGAAACGTGTCCATCCTGCACTGTAATGTTTATTGACCATTCTTCTTATCTCGTTAGGTATTCATTTAAGTACACAGAATCCAGTGCATTCCATAGTTTATACTCCTCTTATACCAAAACACTAAACTGTTGAAAAACCTTCCTGCCAGCTGGATGGTGGTGGTGCACACCTTTAATCCCAGCACTCTGTAGGCACAGGCCAGTTATCTCTGTGAGTTTGAAGCCAGCCTGGTCCACAGAGCAAGTTCTGGGATAGTCTGAGTGGTTACACAGAGAAACACTGTCTTTGAAAAAAAAAGAAAAAGAAAAGTGGGAGGGGACTGAAGGAGAGGGAAAAAGGAAAGGAAGAAAGAAAACTTTCCTACTAAGCCTGTCCATATACAAAAATTTCCTGGTAAATTCTCCTGCCCATTATCTTTGTACTAGTGACTGAAGAAGGACAGCTAAATACCCAAGTCTCCTCCTGCCCTAATGAGACCTTAGTGATCTCATGACAGTAGGGAAATGGGGTAGATATAATCCTATTGTAAAACATTAACTGCTGCCTTGTTTGGTAACCAGTGTCCAAAGAGCAGCAATCTGTTTATTTAGGGTCCTACCTTAATTTGGGTATAGATAATAATAGCTTTATATGTGAACTTTGTGAGCCTGTTATTTTCTGGGCCTTTTTCATTGATTGGGAGGTATAGGGCAGAATTAACCACAGTAACATGGTACTACTCATAAATGATTGATTTTAGCCTAATGTTTTTATATATTCTTTGAAATAAATATAGATGAGTTTTCCTATAAAAAGCTGAAAGGCACATCGCCTATGAAAGCAAGTGCCCTGCTGTTCATTATGATGACAAGATCACTGAGGTGAGGTCTAGTGGTGTGGCTGTGGGCTGACGTCCATTCACTTTGTAACTACTAGTTCTCAGAGAACCTTTGCGCTCTGTCATCAGTGTACCATCTGAAGCCGTAGTCTTTGAGCAGCCATGCATGGAGTTAGGTTTCAATCACAGGTTACTTGCAGCTCACTTGAAACACAAGCTTTTTATCAACGTGAATGAAGAGTTCTGAGACCATGGGTCTCATCCTAACTTAATGGAGATGAAACAAAACAAGAACTTGATTCCATATTCACTGAGTGGAAAATTCTCTGAATACAGCAGTCAACAGCGAGTTTTTATAAAATACCAGGTCTGTGTTTCCTGCACTAGACAGTAAAATAAAATGACTAAAAATCTCAGGCTTACACTCATTTCCTCCAATGGGCTCAGCACTGTACAGTTTACATTGTATGACACTTCATTTGCCTGTCTGTGAGATTACTAAGATCTTGGAGTTGAAGGCTCCTTCAGGATTTTCCAGCTCCAGTAGTGCTGAGTGAGGAAATGCCATCCCAAGGAGTTAAATGATTTATGACAGCTTGTTAGTGGCAGAATTAGAACCTTGGTTTCTGATTGTCAAATTGTATGTTGTTTCTGCTACCACACAACCGGAAACACAGTCTATGTGTCTCTTAGCTGTGTAACTGCTGCTGTTGGAAAGAATTTATAGACACTTCATAGTTTTCAAACAAGACTGAAAGAAATTCCTAAGAGGGTTGTTATGTGAAAGATCTTTTAAGGTTTTAAAGGTTAGGTTTGTCTTTCGTTGTCTCTGTTGTTCTATGTCTAAAGAAATTTTTAAAATTCTACTCTTTAACCCAAGGGGGGAGAGATAATTGGTTAATTTTCCCTGTAGGAACAAAGGAAAGTGTGTTAAGACTTTGGTGTTTTTAATACGTAGACTGTTTTTAAAAGATAAAAACATATTGCTAAATCCTAAATTCGGGGCAGCTACATGGACATGTAAGTTCTTAATCTAAATTTTTTTTTTTTTTTAGATTTTTATTTATTATGTATACAACATTCTGCCTCCATGTATGCCCGCATGCCAGAAGAGGGCGCCAGATCTCATTACAGATGGTTGAGAGCCACCATATGGTTGCTGGGAATTGAACTCAGGACCTCTGGAAGAGCAGCCAGTGCTCTTAACCACTGAGCCATCTCTCCAGCCCCTTAATCTAAATTTTAAAGAAAGCCAGAAAACCCCTTGGTCCCAGAATTCAGCAGGTGACACTTAGTCCTGGTGCCTGCGCTGTCTCTGTTTAGCTTCTGTGAGCCTGAAGGGTAGGACACCTCTCTACTGAATCTGGCTGGCCGCTGGGACTTTAACCATAAAGGCAGCTTCCAAGATTAGAAATTACACTTCTTAATTTTGAAAGAGAGCTGGCTGGCAGTGTGCTTTCTGAGAAAGAATTTGAGAATATAATAGCCCCGACCCCACCCCCAGTTTGACCTCTTTTCGTGTGTGTATGTGTGTGTATTAATACCTTTATTGATATATCACTGGAATACAGTAAATTGCAGATATTTAAAGAGGACAGTTTGCTACATGTTGGAACATACGCCTCTGTAAAACCATCCCTACCATTCAAAATGACATCAAGCAATTCCTAAGAGTATCTCTGTTCCTTTCACCCCCATTTCTTCTGTCTCCTCCTTGGCCATCTGTCCCTGAGCAAACACTGGCCTGCTTCTGCCATAGAATTAACTTCCTAGCATAAAGTATAATAAATGGTATCTTAGGCCATTATGCTCTCTTGCTCAGCAGAGTTCCTGGGGATCCATTTATGTTGTGTGTGTCAATGGGTCATTCCTTTTCTTGCTGCTAGTATTTCATTGTGCAGGCATACCAGCACTTTGCATATCCAGTCACCTGTTCCTGGGCATTTGAGTTTTTTCTGTTTTTCAGGTTTTATGAGTATGTTCAGGTCTTAAAATAGTATGGAGCTGAATTTTCTTGAATAATTATGTGGACGAGAATAATTATATTTTTTTCAAGAGGCAGCAAACTGTTTTCCAAAGTTATTGTTCTGTTTCATAGTTCCATCTTCCACCAGCACGTGATTTGGGTCTTGTTATGATTCCTAAGAACTAGTGGTATTTAGTTGAGGTTTCTATTGCTGTAATCAAACACCAGGACCAAAAAGCAAAAAAAAAAAAAGTTGGTGGGGGGCATGGGAGAGGGTTTATTTGGCTCACACTTCCACGTTACTGTTCATCATTAAAAGAACACAGGACAGGAACTCAAACAGGGAAGGAACCTGGATGGAGGTGTGTTGCTTAGTGGCTTGCTCCTCATGGCTTGCTCAGCCCACTTACTTATAGAATCCAAGACCACCACCCAGGGATGGCATCACCCATAATGGGCTGGGTCTTTCCATCGTTGACTAATTAAGAATGTGCCCTACAGTATTGCCCACAGCCTGACCTTATGAAGGCATTTTTAAAATGGAGGCTCCATCCTCTCAGATTACTTTAGCTTGTGTCAAGCTGACATGAAACTATCCAGCACAGTCTAGAACATTATTTTCATGTCCTTATTTGCCATCTACGTATCTTCTTCGAGGGGTGTTTGTTCCCATCCACTGTCTCCCTTTATATTACTTATTTGTGATTCTCAGATGGCCTCTTGATCTTCATGTAAAGATTCAGCACTGTGTGCTGTTTGTTTTGTCGTTGTCCTCTTTCTGGATGTGTGGTGACTTAACAAGGATGATGACATTCTTAACACAGTGCAGGCCTGCATTAGTCACTTTCTGCTACTGGAATTTACTAGTCAGCTCATGAGCTAACTAGAAAGACCTGTTGAATGTTCTAGGTAAGTTTCTTTTTCTCTCAAATATTTTAGTAGAGAGATGGCTATATAAGCAAGTGAATGTAATAAAATTACTGGATCCTGTGATTTACTTATGTCACACTTTCTGTCTGAAAAAAATTACAGTTATCTTTTCATTAAGTATTTCTGTCTCTAAGGACTGGAAGGTTATCTGCTTTTAAAAATAAAAGAGAACGAAGCATGGTAGCACACACACTTAATCCCAGCTGGGGAGGCAGAGGCAGGTAGATCTCTATAGTTCAAGGCCAACCTGGTCCACACACCGAGTTTTAGGACAGTAAAGGCTCAGAGAGGAGGGAAAAACAAACAAACAAACAAACAAAAACAACCCTGTCCTTGTAGACCCAAGTGTCTTATAGAGGGTGGACATAAATCCCAACTATCTACTCTGCGTGAGTTTGCTAACTGCAGTGGCTGCAGGGTTGGTTAAGAACTGAGGGCAAGGAAATCTGAAGTAGGTGGAGAGCTACTGGAAGGAATCTGGGTAATGCTAAACTGACATCTAAAAGGTGACCAGACTTAATAAGCCTGGATGGAAGGGGGGAGAAATTAGGACCCACACACACTAAGAGAGCAAGTTTTGCCTAAGGCTGGTGGCAAGACATTTTCCAAAACTTAAACAGAAGATTGGCACAGCTCTTCAGGAACTAGCAGAGAAGAGTGTGTGGCCTGTATGAGCGTGAACTTTGCAAAGCCTTGCCTTCTCTCACTGTTTCAGTGCTTTGACATGGGCTCCCTCTTCTGGCAGATTAAAAACCATTTTACATTTCCTGGGATTTTAGCTTTTTACCCACAGTTTAGCAGTTTAATAAAGATAATGCAAACAGCCCTATGGACTCAGCATATCTGTGTCCTAGAAGAACACCTGGGACCCAAGTTTATGGGCTTCTGTCTGAGATGGAGGAAGCCCTGTTTGTCCCAGAGTTCACACAATTGAGGATGACTGTGGAAAGGAGAGGCAGGAGAGCACTGCAGGCTTTCAGAAGCCCCTTGCTTTCTTGGTTGTCTGCAGTCTGCTGCCGTGGTGGAAATGGATGTGGATAAGAGTCCAGAAAGGACACTAGGCCTAGTGCTGTGTCACTTGCTCAGCTTTAACAGAACAGTCCCCACCCTATCTTCTTTGAATGATGTTATTCGCGTTGCTAGTAGCCACTATAATGAGAGCAATACTTAATTTAATTTTAATGCCATTTCACAGTAATTGGTAATGCATTGGGAACATACATCCAAACATTGTTTCTCATGTCTGCTGGATCACACACAGCCCCCTAGCTGCCACACTCCATACAGTCCTAGGCCAGCAATTGCATAAATAATTCATATGTTGTGTAAGTGAGCACTTCTTCCTCTGAAGACCACAAGGTGATGAAGATGTGGATTGTGAAGATTTGTGTTTTAAACAGTGACAGTAGTTTGACCAAGCACACTACACTGAATTCCCTGCAGCCATGGCACTTAGGAAGGAAAGACTAGGCAGCAGGTGCCATCTTGTCTCTGAGGCCACAGCAATGCCAGGAAGCTGGAAGCCATGCTAAAGGTTAGACGTAAAACATAGAAGTCCAACAGTGAAGCAGAAGGAAAGCTGGAACCACATGAAGACCAGAGAATGTAAGCATGGGTTGTGTGAGCTGGAAGAGGCTTTGCCCACCATGTTTAGAACCAAAGCTAAGCTGGGCAGTGGTGGCGCACGCCTTTAATCCCAGCACTCGGGAGGCAGAGGCAGGCGGATCTCTGTGAGTTCGAGGCCAGCCTGGTCTACAAGAGCTAGTTCCAGGACAAGCTCCAAAGCCACAGAGAAACCCTGTCTCGAAAAACCAAAAAAAAAAAAAAAAGAACCAAAGCTAAGTGGCCCAGGACTAAGGCACAATTTGTGTTTCTTGGGGCTCTTAGAGATGCTGAGACTACTATCGGTTTGGAAAGGGTTTCTAAGTCATTGCAGCCTGGTCTGTGGGAGGATTTGGCACTGTGGGGTTTTAGGAGCTGCTGCTGTACTCCTTAACAGAAAACAAAAATTTGCTTCTTAAAAAATTGTTTTCAGAGAATGTTGCCAGCAGGTGTCACCCTCACTTAAGAAATGTGAACTGCTGATTCCCCAGAGGAACTAAACTTTTTAGCCTACTGAAAGTTTTTTTAAAATAACTGTATTTATGTATTTATTTATTTATTATGTATGCAATATTCTGTCTTTGTGTATGCTTACAGGCCAGAAGAGGGCACCAGACCCCCTTACAGATGGTTGTGAGCCACCATGTGGTTGCTGGGAATTGAACTCGGGACCTTTGGAAGAACAGGCAATGCTCTTAACCTCTGAGCCATCTCTCCAGCCCATAACTATTCTTTTGTAATGTGACCCTAGATTCATTTATTTGAAGAAGAGGGTGGTCTTGACATCCTATTTCTTGGGAGTAGGGATAGAATCAGAAATTTAGATCTGAAAAAAAAAACATGTAGCCCCATGTGGCTAGGTACTTTCAGAGAGCCAAGAAATAGTGGCTTAAACCAGAGAGGCTTTGATCAGCATATCACATAAAGAGGCCCAGCAGATGAGCTTGTCTTGGTTCAGAACTGTTGGCTGGCCTCCTCACTACTTTGGATCCCAGATGACCAGCCCAAGGTGTTAGCCCTCGGGCAGTTGGAAACTCTCTGAAAATTAGCACCTTGGTCAGGAGCCTCGATCTGTTCGCTGGTGGAACATATTCTAGGTGACATTTTTCCATATGTGAAACAACATGCTAGTAACTCGCTGTGCAGTACAGAGTTGTTTCAACCTTTAAGAGAACAAATCATTAAGTGTAATATATTTCTGAGAAACCTGCTCAAACATCACCATTTTTTGGATCACTCCTGTCTAACAGAAGCATAATGCAAAGGGCTGAATGTTTGCCTCATTGATAGAGTATTTGTTTAGCGTGTGTGAGGCTCTGAGTTTGATCCTCAGGAAAGAGAAGAAACTCCATTTAGCTCACCATGGCAGGTGACTGAAGCAGAGTTTCTCTTGAGCCTGGGTGTGTGGTTCGGGCTGTCCTTACACTTGCTGTGCAGCTGAGATGACTTTGAACTCTTGACCATTCCGCCTTCACTCCCCTGTGCTGAGATTATAGGCCCATGCCACCACCCCTGGCCTTGAGGATAATCTGTGTCTTATATGCACAATATATCGCAGTTAGTGCATGTAGCATTTAGTAGCCACATGTGGCTACAGTTCTTTATTTCCTCAGTTGTTGGTTCATTGGGGTAAGAAATCATAAGTTGTGCTTCAGTGCTCTCATAGAGAGAGACACGCTTGACTCATCCCCAGGGGCTTGGTGCTCCACTCGTGGATATTTTCATTTGGAAGGGAAATATATGACTTCCAAGTGGCCCTGTCCAGCTGACAACTGAAAATAAAGCCAGGTCAGGGCTGGAGCAACACTAGAGTTGTATTTGGGTTTCAAAGACGAGGCCGTGTGAGTGTGGGTGCCCACTCTTGGATGGCCTAGGGCAGGACTGAGAACAAAAATGTGAAGTCTGTTGGTGTAAAGTACCCAAGAAGAGGTAAGAGATAGGCAGTTCCTTCTGACCAGCCTGATGCATGTGGCTCTCTTGTATAGCACAAATAATAAAAACCCATAGTCAGATATTGGGGTTCAACCCGGAAAGCAAAGCACCCAAGGCAGGGTGACTACAGACTAAGCAGACAGAGCCTCTCTCTCCTCCCATTTTATATTCCCTCTAGTGTTGGAATTAAAGGTGTGAGCCACCACTTGGATTTGTTTCTGCATTGATCTTATAGCCCAGGGTGGCCTTGAACACACAGATATCCTTCTGCCTCTGTCTCCCAAATCCTGGGATAAAAAGTGTGTGCCACCACTGACTGACCTCTAGTGGCTTAGCTTTGCCCTTCTGATCTTTAGGCAAGCTTTATTCATTAAAACATAAATAAAATAATCACTCTACTCTTGTTGCTGGAACTCACTGCTGGGATAGAGAGAAGGCACTGTCTCCAGAAAGGAGCTAATGCTTCTGGAACGTGCTATTTCCTGTGCCTTTCTCCATTAAAAGCGCCTCCTCCCCTTTTCATTGCATGGTGATGAACTCTGACCAGCAAAGGATATGAGGTGTGTGCAGTAGACTGGATGCATGGCTGCAGTCTGTTCCTAGAAGACTTGTGTGTAGTCCAATAGTACAAATAGTGTCTGTTCCTATGCAGTAAACAGCAAACTTGTCCTATGAAGGGCTGGGTAGTAACTAGTTTAGAGTTAGGAGACCATAATTGGTCTCTCCTATTCATTACTTTGGTTTCTTCCTCCCATGCTTCAAAACTATGAGAAGCATTCTTCTTAATTTCTACCAGTTTTTGTCCTGCCACATAGCAGTTGTCAAGGGCAAGAGGAGGATTCATGGATATCAGACACACTTGATATGCCAGCCAAAGAGAACTGAATATTCTGTATTCATAGGTCTTAAACTTTGGTGGCTTAGACTGAAAATAAAGTGGCTGATTTACATGAATTTTGTTTCCTATAATAGGTTTAACAATAATAAAAATAGCCCTGACTTTGTGGTCTAGTTCATTAATTAGTTGATATTGCATAGGATGGGTGGGTGTGTTTGACACAGCCTCAAGTGGAGGTCAGAGAATTTTGTGTGATCCATTTTCTCCTTCTTCTTTTACATGGGCTCCAGGAATTGAACTCATGTCACCAAGTTTATGTGGCAAGTCCCTTTACCTGATGAGTCATCTTCCTGACTCCTTTGGTCTTTTGTTAAAAATGGTAACAGGATAATAGAAGAGACCTGGTCTGGCAGTTGAAAGCACAACTCTAGTTCTCATTCAGTGGCTATGTTGTCAGTGCCTTAGTCATATTTGTGGCTCTCACTGTGACTACAGGAGAAGGCTTGGCCCTGACGACTAGAAGTGAGAACATCAAATCAGAAGGTGGCATTGGGTTTAAGCACCAGGCAGTCATTTTCACCTTGCGCAGTGTGGCCTCCGTGGACAAACAAAACACCACAAACCAAAAAGGAGGACAGAGAAGGATGGGAAATTAGGAGCAGGAAGAGGCAGCTTACACAGACTCTCCAAGACTGTCTCTGACTTCACGGAGGAGAGAGATTGGAAGGAAGCTGGAAGAACTGGGATCCAGGGAGAAGAGTGGTTCTTGATGTTGAAAAAATATGCATTTTTCCACCCTCTGTGGGAACATGAGTGACTGTTAAATTCTTGGTATCTGCCATATTAAAACAGGAATAAATGTAAACATCTGTAAAACAGGTTAATCTAAGACCCAATCTTTAGTTTTTCGTTTGTGCTCTGAAGAAAGTCTCTTGGGTGGAAAATTCAGGGCATCCATCTTGCTTCTCTTTTCCCAGCCCAGCCACTGATCCTGAGGCCCACCAGGTATGCACATGCCACTAAGAAAGAAGAAAATAAACAGTGCCTCTCTCTAGTGTGAGCATTTGAGGGATGAACCGCACAGTGAGAGACTACAGTCTCAGTCCTAGAGTAGAGCTGGCGGATGTGAAGCACAAGGAACAGTGTGATAGTATGTTTTTGTAGTGCCAAAAATTTTCAGGAAGCTTTTCCCGAATGTTTCTATTTTTTCTGCGTGTGAAAGTCACATTTATCTTCTGGGAATGAGAGGCTAAGGCAGAGTAATAATGCATTAGAGGCTTGGAAGTGAAAGACCTTGGGTGAATTGTTGACACAGGAACACAGGATTAACAGGAAGCACTGAGGACTGGAATTTGCTCTAGAAAGGGCACCCTAAAGCTGGGCATGGTGGCACATGCCTTTAATCCCAGCACTCAGGAGGCAGAGGCAGGAGGATGTCTGTGAGTTTGAAGCCAGCCTGGTATCCAAAGCGAGTTCCAGGACCCTGTCTAGAAGAAAAAAGAAGTAGGGAGGGGACTCAGAGAGTTTTACTTAGTCTGAGTCAGTATAAAGAGAGAGTCAGTGGCTTTCTTGATAGGCACAAGTAACAGAAAGATAGGAAAGGCCCTGAATGATAATGGTAACCTAGTGTACAAAAATGTCCAGGCTGGCAGACCAGACTCGGGCTATCTGGAGTTGCTGATGGAAGGAAAACTAGCTTACAGATCCTTGTGCTGTCTTAGAGAAGCTATGTCTTAAAGGAGTTTACTGTCCCTGATATTGAGAGAATGATCAATGATCAAGCACATTGGCTACTCTTCTAAAGGACCCAGATTCCATTCCCAAAACCCACATAGCAGCACACAACTACCTGTAATTCCGGTTCCAGGGGATCTGACACCCTCTTCTGGCATCTATGGGCACCAGGCACACACATTGCTGCACATAGAGACAAAACACTTCAGCACATAAAAATAAAATAGAAAGATTTCCAGAATTGTTTCTATTCATTTGTACAGAGTTTTTATTCAGACATAGAAGGAAAGACAGTCAAAAATTAATTACGTGGAAACTTCCCGTCTATATTCTGGATAATAATTCACATTCAAGATGAAGGTAGGTCTGAGTATTGAGGGTTAGATTTTTTTTTTTGTACCTGACACACATTGTCTTTCTCATTGACATGCTTGTTAGTGTTGGTAAAACATGTCACCTATATCCTTGTCAACAAGTGTTGCAGGTATGTCTCCATAAATGCCCACTCTGAGACTCCATAGTACTCACTCTAGTCATTGACATAACCCAAGATGCAGAGTATTGTATTGTTATTATCAGAAGTCACAGGGGTAGGTGACTTAGAGATGCACTCAGCAAGAGCACTGTGTCCTTGGGAGCTGTGGGGTTTTTTGTTTGTTTGTTTGAGTTTTAAGACTTTACTAAACCTTTGGGTCATTTTTTTTCTCCTTTGGATCTTTTCAGTGCCAGAACTTACTAAGAGCTGTTCAAGCCAGCCCCAACCTGCCGGTACCAGTACCAGTACTTCCACCAGCACTATCTCTAGCAGCAACAATGGCAAACGTGCATCTGCCTGTGGCCAGCAGACAGCTGCATCCCGCTACCTGCCTCGGGAGGTGCCTCCACGCTTTCGCCAGCAAGAACAGAAGCAGCTGTTAAAGAGAGGCCAGCCATTGCCTACAGGGACTCTGACCAGTGTGAGCCCAGCACAGGCTGCTGGACCTTCAGGAGCAAGCCCTCCTCCCCTCCCTGGAGCTGGAACACAGCTGCATCCCAGCAAACTCCAACCAGGTAAGAACTGTGAAGAATAGGACTTTTTTCCTTCTTCTTCAGTGTTAGGGATAGACAGGGCCTCACACTTACTTGGCTCCTGCACTGCTTGCCAGTACTGAGGCTTTCTTTCCATGTGCCTGTGGTCTCCACTGCTCAGGCTGAGCTGTCCTAGTGAGGCTAGCCTGGGCAATAGAGTGAGACCCTTGGCTTGAAAGATGTTATAAATATATAGATTCACACAAACAAAGCAAGAAACATATCTAGATAGATATTTGTGTGGTCACCACATAATATACATGTATACACACACTGTGTATATGTTTGTATATGTGTATGGATTTAGAGTATAACTCACTTTATGAATGAAAGAAATGTGTGAAAATGGAATCAATCTGTATAATGAATATAAATGAGAAATTGGCTCTTGACTCCCAGACAAACTTCTTCATTTCTCATTCTGCTTCTCCCCAGCAGTGTCTGGCAGTACTGCCAACTGGATCTTCCTACCACCTCACTGACTCAGCAGCTCCCTCAGATACCTGTCATGTTCCTAACGTGCTCCCTGTCTTTCTGCCAGCACAGCTATGTCTGATCAGCACCTGTCCCTTCATGGCCTGCTTTCTGTCCTAATCACCTCACAGAGCCCGTGCTTATTTTTCCCTAGAGCTCCAAGCAAAGGGCCACCCTTTCACTGTCTCTCTCTGTTCAGAGCTTCTTGTTCCTTGTCTCCATCGCTCCTTTTGGAACTGTCATGTGCCCATCTGCAGTGCACAACCCTGAGCTGCATGACTTGCATCTTCTGCTGATGAGTTATTAGAGTCTCGCCTCTCAGCTAAGTTGAAAAAATAGCCTACAGAGCGTCAGAGCTTTCTCTTGAATGACTCACTTCATAGAATGGAAGAGTCTCTAAACTGTGGGTCAAAACCTAGAAGTACTCGTAATGTCACCAGCTGAGCTAGTCCTTCACTCTTCTGAAAGGAGGGCTCTTCTCTCTAGAGTGTTGCCTTTCCTTTCTAACTCACATTCTAGTCCAGAGAAGTTGAGTTATCCAAAGTGGGTGTTGCTAGATGACATGGTGTTGTAGAATAACCACAAGAATTGGAGGTGACCAGCTGTGGGTACAGTGTGGCAGTCAGGCCAGATTCTCCTTCCAGACCATAGCTGCCATGTCACTTAAACTCCTGGCACTTGGGACTCCTATCAGGTGGAAAGGTTCCTGCTTCCTCCTGGTAGACGGTTTCAGTTTCACACTCTGTATCATGTTGCCTGTAACAGGTGTCAGCAAATGGAAATGACAGTCGTGTAGCAGGACTGCTGAGCCTGAGTATTGTGAGCACAGACCCATCTTCGAGGCAGTTATGAAGTATTTTTTTTTTTTAACTCTCAGTCTTATTTACTCCATGTGTCACATAGTGCGATTGGTTATGCTTTCTCACCTCTGTGACTTGTATGTAACATACTGTGACTGGGAGCTTCTCTTTTCATGGTTCAAATGATTTACTAAAGCCAAACCTAGGTTAGTTGTGTTAGTACATTCCAGTGTATTCATAAGTTCTCTACTTGCATCAGAGCTTAATCCCTCTTCTTTTTTCTTCTCCTCTGTCTGCCTCCCCATTTCTTCTCAAAGCTTTAACATGTTCCCTGTTAGGCTCACAATAGTTGTACTATTTGTGGTACTTTTTACCATTTGCTGATGTATATGCTAAGCCTTTAGTCCTCTCCAGACTTGAAAGCAGCACAGGCAGTTAGTGAGCCTGAAAACAGTGTGAATTGGTATAAGCTCTGTTGAGGGTCAGGGGCAGGATTTGCCAGCATTTTTAGTGCTCAGTAAATACCTAGAGCTAGCCGCTGCACGTGTGGGAATATTTGCTTCCTGCAGGCTCCTACTCAGTGGATACCCTCTGCTCCACAGCACTAGAACTGACAGGCAAGTGGACATGTGTGTGAAGCAAAGGGACTTGACTGTAGCCTTTGTGAAGCAGTTGTGACCGCTATCATGTGTTTCATGATGATCCAGAACAGCCTAGCTGTGCTTATTTGTTACCTTTACGTTCAGTACTGGGAAAGAAACCCATGACCTTGTAAAAACTCTTCCATTGAACTATATGCCCAGGCCTGGGCAGCTGTGGCTGAGGACCAATTTCATGCTTGCTGGGTCACAGGTCTCCAGAGAATAGTAATAGACATTTTTCCTTCCATATCCCAGGTTCAGTCATCCCCCTTTGTTGACTCATTGTAGATGGTATATTGTCACATGAAGCTTACTAGTGTCAACATTTATCCCACTTTGTAGGATGACCAGGATTTCTGATACTTGCATGCAAAAATAAGTTCTGGCCAGGCATGGTATTGCGTGCTATTAACTCCAGCACTTTGTTAAAGGCAGGTAGATCTCTGTGGTTCGAGGCCAGCTTGGTCTACATAATAATTCCAGCCAGGACTACATAGTAGAAACTAGTCTCAATAATGATTACTATTATTATTTCTGGATATTTATAATGTTCATTAATATGTAGCAATGAAACTTAGTCAAGTTTAAAGCACAAACAGACTGTTATAATCTACCAATTTAAAGCTCTGTTTTCTAGCATCAAGCTTATTAGAGTTAATTCTGTGCCTGCAGAATTATAGTTTTGAGGTTTTTTTGTTTTGTTGGGGTTTTTTTTGTTTTGTTTTGTTTTTGTTTTTTCACTCTTTAGGCTTTCCTCTTTGTGGGTCTACCACCCAGCTCTGGAATAAATGCACACACGGAAACTTATTCTTTTTTATGAATGCCTGTCCTTAGCTTGGCTTGTTTCTAGCCACCTTTTCTTTTCTTTTTTTTTTGGTTTTTCGAGACAGGGTTTCTCTGTGGTTTTTGGAGCCTGTCCTGGAACTAGCTCTTGTAGACCAGGCTGGTCTCGAACTCACAGAGATCCGCCTGCCTCTGCCTCCCAAGTGCTGGGATTAAAGGCGTGCACCACCACCGCCCGGCTAGCCACCTTTTCTTAAATCATTCTGTCTACCTTTTGCCTCTGGGCTTTTACCTTTCTCTATTTCTGTATATCTTTTCTTTCCTTCTTATTCTGTATCTGGCTGTGTGGCTGACCCATTCTTTTTCTTACTCCATGATCTTCGGTCTTCTTCCCAGATTTCTCCTATTTATTCTTTCTGCCAACCCCGCCTATCCTTTCTCCTGCCTAGCTGTTGACCATTCAGCTTTTTATTAGACCAATCAGGTGTTTTAGATAGGCAAAGTAAGTAACACAGAGTTAAACAAATGTGACATAAAAGAATGCAACACGTCTTTGCATCATTAAATAAATGTTCCACAGCATAAACAAATGTAACACATCTTCAACTATTATTCCACAACATGCAATTTGCATACAACTTTGTATGTGATTTCCCTCATGGAAACTGAGCTTTCAGATAAGTGTGCCCAATGACAAGTGACAGAAGCCTAGAAATGCCCTTAAAGGGCTCAGGAAGCAACTGAGGGGCAACCACACTACAGCCTTAGCTAGAGCCATGGATATAGAGAAGACACGCCTACAAAACTGAAGTCATGGGCCACAAGCCCTGACCTGGTCAGGGTGAGCTTTTCAAGGACCTCTGTCCTTCCCAGCCACAGTCCAGATGTTCTTTATGTAGGCTGCTGCTGGTGAGTGAAGATCCCAACAGAAAGTGAACTTTTATATCCGTGTTGTTTAACCAACTGCAGGAGAAGCTGCCCTGCACATGGCTGTTTGTGTGCATAGTGGTGTGTTTCTAAAGATGCTCTGCCATGTTGTCTTCTCGTCAGACTCTGGTTTTGCAAGGGTTCAGGATTCAGGATAACTCCAGCTTGAAGCACATGAGAACTTTTTTCTTTGGGGGAGGGTAAGACAGGTTTTCTCTGTGCAGCCCTGACTGCTCTGTAGAGCAGGTTGACCTCAAACTCAGAGATCCGCCCACCTCTGCCTCCCAATTGCTGAAATTTTTTGGGTTTTCGAGACAGGGTTTCTCTGTAGCTTTGAAGCCTGTACTGGAATTAGCTCTTGTAGACCAGGCTGGTCTTGAACCCACAGATATCCGCCTGCTTCTGCCTCCCGAGTGCTGAAATTAAAGACGTGTGCTACCACCACCAGGTAAAAACTTTTTTCTTTAAAAATTTTTTTCTTATCTTTTAAAATAAAACTTAACATTTTTATTAAAATGCTTAATTACGTAAAAGTAATAAAAAAATTTAAACTTTTCATTCTGCCTTTAGGCAGAATAATTGTATTCATGTCTACTTTGTACATATATAAACAGCAGCTCTGACTAGTATGTGGCAGTATTTATTTCTTAGACCCTTTTTGGATTGAGACAGGAAAGTAGTTAAGAACTTGGACTCATGCCAGTTGACATGGACCTTGCTTAGAATCTTAGAGTGCTGGTCTGCTGGTGTAGAGGAGGACAAGGGGGAATGTAAAGGTGGTGGGGAAGGGCCAGTTTATTTGCAATCAGCATGTTTCTTACTGAGGCAACATGCTGTTATTCTTTTGGCTAGATTTCAAAAAGTAAAAAGGAAGGGGTTGGGGTGGCTCTGGTGCTAATTGTCACTGAGTCCTGATGTAAAATGTTTCTGACAATTGAGAGAATTTAAAGGGGAAGGAATTTCAGTTTAGTGTCCACTACAATTAGATCATCAAAGCTTAAAAGAACCTGTCCATGGATGCCTCCACTACTTCTAGAAGGGGAGAAGATGGGCTACTTCCCCAGAGTGGCAAAAACATCTCCAGGTCCATTCCAGACTGGCGCAGTTGGCGTATGCATGTAGCTTGAGCCAGGTTGCTGGGAGCAAGCTGACAGTTGCACAAGAGGTGGCCTTCATGCTGAGTCAGAGCCCTTCGCCAGAGGCCATTGTGCAAGAGGTGGCAACTCCTGGGAGGTGGGCTGTGCTGTCTGAAGGTATTTCTTCAGACCCCAAAGCAAGAGAGACAGAACAGACCCTGAGCCTGGAGTAGCTGCTTTTCCCCAGCTGGAGTGTGTGTGGCATTCCAGTGTGTGGTGGCAGCTCTTGGGTGCAGTTCAGAGTAGAGAAAATGGGAGAGCTGCACCAAGCCTGTGGCATTACCTACCCTGCTGCCCATGGTTCCAGGAAGCATACCCCTACACCATTTCCTTATTGTCTCTTCATCTTCTCAACCTTTAGAAGTCATCATCTATTGTACAGAAACATGAAGCAACAGATGGTTGTTTTGGACACCATTGTTCACAGCATAATTTTGCTTTGTCCCACCTTATTGATTGCCTAGACTTCTAGCAGCTGACAGGCGAGCTTTGATTTTGCCCTCAGTGGAATTGGGAACACCAAGTGCTTTCACCCATAGGTTTTTACATGAAATGTAAAATAAATACATGGTAGAGAGGGGAGGGTCTCGAGCTGTAGACAGATGTGACATTTACCCTGTCCCCGAAAACCAGGTAGCAAAGAATCTGTGCTCTCAGTAGATACTAAGGAACATAGACTGTCAGCTTTTGAAACCACCAGGGACTGCTTTCTACTATTTGCGGTTGTTACTTTGTGATTTCAGTTAGAAGACCTGTGGTGATAAAGAACAGATGCTTTTCCTGTCAGTGCATTCAACACACTGTCCTTGCTTTCCTGTCAGATTAATTTGATACCTAATTAAAACTTTGCTTACTGTAGCTTTTGTGAGGTCAATATTAACTACTTTGCCTAGAAAATTTTATCCTCATATGGTAACATTTAGGTATTTAAAAAGAGGAAAGCTTTTCCTTTCCTGCTGTTATTATTCCTTCTTGATTTTATCACTTAGGACAGTTGTATTGCTTAGATTTTTTATAGAGACTCATTTATAGAACATAAGTCATTTAAACACAAGAAGAAAAGATAATTTAGCATTACACTTGAACCTCATTTATCTTTCTGTTTTTTAAGGGAAGTTATATTGGTAATAGAGTATGTGGTAGGTATCAAGAAAATCTTCTTTCAAAGCATGTGTTTTGGTTCCTCAGTACTTAAGGGTCCCAGACCTCAGTCACCCCATCTCCTTTACTCCTCCCTTCTCTTACAAGATGGACAAAGTTTAGGTTTGTTCGTGGGATTCACTTAAGCCGGTGTATATGGAAATTCTTTAGAGTGCTGGTAGGTGTGTGATGTCATAAAGACGGGAAGAATCTCACTTGTCAACTCTCTCAGACCTACTGTACATCAAATAGATGGAGCCTTTGGTACTCCAAGTGTGTCTGCAGAGATGGCTCAGTGCTTAAGAGCATTTGCTCTTGCAGAGGACTGGAGTTAGATTCCCAGCACCCACAGGCAGATCACAGCCATCTATAATTCTAGTTTCAGAGGCTCAGACACCCCCCATAGGTACCTGGCACATATGTGGTATACATATACACATGCAGGACATATATGTGTGTATGTGTATATGTTTATATACACATACATATATATATATACGAGATATACATATTTCTATTTTTGTTTTTTAAGATTTATATATATTATATTTTTATTATATGCATTTGATATATGTTTAAATTAATATATATATATATAATCTTTTTTTTTTTTTTTTTTTTGGTGTGTTCCCTTTGGGAAGATCAAATTTTTATTTGCAAGTGGTTTTTTTTTTTTTTTTGACCATTTTTTTTTTATTCTTTTTTAATTAAAATTTCCAACTGCTCCCCGTTTCCCATTTCCCTCCCCTCCTCCCACACATTGCCCCCTCCCCCCACTCCCCTCCCCCATCCCCACTCCTCTTCTCCTCCCCCCAGTCCATTCCCCCTCCCTCTCGATACTGAAGAGCAGTCCAAATTCCCTGCCCTACAGGAAGACCAAGGTCCTCCCACTTCCATCCAGGCCCAGGAAGGTGAGCATCAAAACAGGCTAAGCTCCCACAAAGCCAGTTCATGTATTAGGATCGAAACCTAGTGCCATTGTCCTTGGCTTCTCATCAGCCTTCATTGTCCGCCATGTTCAGAGAGTCCAGTTTCAACCCATGCTTATTCAGTCCCAGTCCAGCTGGCCTTGAAGAGCTCCCAATAGATCAGTTCCACTGTCACAGTGGGTGGGTGCACGCCTCGTGGTCCTGATTTCCTTGGTCATGTCTCCCTCCTTCTGCTCCTCATTTGGACCTTAAGAGCTCAGACCATTGCTCCAATTTGGGTCTCTGTCTCTCTCTCGATCCATCGCCAGTTGAAAGTTCCTGTGCCATTCTCCTTGGCCTCTCGTCAGCTCTCATTGTCCGCCACATTCCGAGAGTCCGGTTTTATCCCATGTTTTTTCAGTAGCAGTCCAGCTGACCTTGGTGAGCTCCCAATAGATCGGCCCCACTGTCTCAGTGGACAAAACTGGAAAATGTAAAAGAAATGGACGCTTTTTTAGATAAATACCATTTACCAAAGTTAAACCAGGACCAGGTGAACAACCTAAATAGACCTGTTAGTCGTGAAGAATTAGAAGCTGTTATCAAAAACCTCCCTTCCAAAAAAAGTCCAGGACCAGATGGTTTCAATGCGGAATTCTACCAGAACTTCCAAGAAGACCTAATACCTATTCTCCTTAATGTATTTCACAATATAGAAACAGAAGAGTCATTGCCAAATTCCTTTTATGAAGCTACAGTAACTCTGATACCAAAACCACACAAAGACCCAACCAAGAAAGAGAATTACAGGCCAATCTCACTCATGAACATCGACGCAAAAATCCTCAACAAAATTCTGGCAAACCGAATCCAAGAACACATTAGAAAAATTATCCATTATGATCAAGTAGGCTTCATACCAGAGATGCAGGGCTGGTTTAACATACGCAAATCTATCAATGTAATCCATCATATAAATAAACTGAAAGAAAAAAACCATATGATCGTTTCATTAGATGCTGAAAAAGCATTTGACAAAATTCAACATCCCTTTATGATAAAAGTCTTAGAGAGATTAGGGATACAAGGGTCATACCTAAATATAATTAAAGCTATATACAGCAAGCCGACAGCTAATATCAAATTAAATGGAGAGAAACTTAAAGCCATTCCACTAAAATCAGGAACACGCCAAGGCTGTCCACTCTCTCCATACCTCTTCAATATATATATAATCTTAAAAAACAAAAATAGAAAACGTTCTTGTGCTGCACGGGACAACCTGAAGTACCCGAGGACCAGGTGCTGGGATCCCGAGTGCCCCACCACTCCCAGTTATATTACTTTTGTGTCAGGCAACAAAGCTGTCTATTTTCACAGGTCGATGTGACCACAGCATGTTCTTTCCAGTGACTATGGTAGTTATTCACATGCAGCCTTAACTCTTCCTGAGCTCCATCAAAATGAGGAGAATGTGTAGTCAGGGTTCTCTAGAAGACCAGAACGTACAGAAGGAAAATTATTAATGGGATTTTTTTTTTTTTTTTTTTTGGTTTTTCGAGACAGGGTTTCTCTGTGGTTTTGGAGCCTGTCCTGGAACTAGCTCTTGTAGACCAGGCTGGTCTCGAACTCACAGAGATCCGCCTGCCTCTGCCTCCCGAGTGCTGGGATTAAAGGCGTGCGCCACCACCGCCCGGCTAATGGGATTTTTTAGAACCTAGACCAGCAATGGCTGTTTATCAGTGGAAGGTCCAGGAATCCAGCAGTTGTTCAGTCTGTGAAGCTACATGTTTCAGCTGGTCTTCAGTATACACCAGAATTCCAAAGAAGTGAGCTTATGCCAGGGAAGGAATGAACTTGCTAAGTAGTTAAAGAGTACAACAAAACAAAACACTTGCTTCTGCCATGTCCTTTATATAGGCTGCTGCAGACGGTGCAGCCCAGATTAAAGGTGGAGAGCTCCACTTGAGAAGATCCAGATGAAAAGTGTCTCTTCCCACTTCAAATGTTTTCATTGAGAAAATGCCCCTCAGCCAGGTGTGGTGGTACATGCCTTTAATCTCAGCGCTTAGGAGGCAGTGGTAGGAGGACCTTTGGGTTTGAGGACAGCCTGGTCTACAGAGTGAGTTTTAGGACATCCAGGGCTACACAGAGATACTTTGTCTCAAGAAACCAAAAAAGAAAAAAGAAAAAGAAGAAGAAAGAATAGAAAAGAAAAAGTCTCTTCCAGGTATACCCACCTTCCCACCTGCTTGAGTTTTAGTTAATTCCAGATGCAGTCAACAACCAAGAATAGCTATCCCAAGTACACCCATTGTCAACTTAACACATAATCATATCTCATGCCATTCTTTATTTCCAAATGAAAATAATAACTGTCATAATTAGGCCTAAAATTATATAACTATCTCATGTCCAATCACATTATATATTTAACCAGGCCATAATTAGGTCTCATGTGATTTAACTATCCTTTGTACAACCACAAACACATTAGAAATTTTAGTAAATGTGGCAATGTCCCTTGAAGAACATTCTTATTTTTTTAATAGCTTATTTTTATTTTTTACTCATTGATGTTTTGCCTGCATGTATGTCTGTGTGAGGGTGTTGGGTTGCCTGGAGCTGAAGTTACAAACAGTTGTGGGTGCTGGGAATTGAACTTGGGTCCTCTGGAAGTGCAGTCAATGCTCTTAACCACTAAGCCATCGCCAGCTCCAGAACAATTTTTAGAAAACTTAAGGCCGGGCAATGGTGGCGCACACCTTTAATCCCAGCACTCGAGAGGCAGAGGCAGGTGAATCTCTGTGAGTTCGAGACCAGCCTGGTCTACAGAGCTAGTTCCAGGACAGGCTCCAAAGCCACAGAGAAACCCTGTCTCGAAAAACCAAAAAAAAAAAAAGAAAAAGAAAGAAAGAAAACTTAAATATGATAACTACTGATACTTTCTAATTTTTTTTTTTTTCTTTTTTCGAGACAGGGTTTCTCTGTAGTTTTGGAGCCTGTCCTGGAACTAGCTCTGTAGACCAGGCTGGTCTCGAACTCACAGAGATCCGCCTGCCTCTGCCTCCCAAGTGCTGGGTACTGATACTTTCTTAATTGATGTTACATTACATGATAAAGAAACTGAGGAAAGGGCCAGGCAGTGGTAGCATACATCTTTAATCCCAGCACTTGGGAGGTAGAGGCAGGCGGATCTCTGTGAGTTCCAGACCAACCTGATCTACAGAGTGAGTTCCAGGACAGCCATAGCTGTTACACAGAGAAACTGTGTCTTGAAAAACCAGGGGAAAAAAAGAAAAAAAGGAAGGAAGAAATTGAAAAAAGAAAACACAATTATCTACATAAACACATTCTTAAAATATGAAAGGAACACTCATGTCAACTATAATCCTCATTTTTGTAACTGGTCGCATGGCCTTAACTGATATTTATAGCTTCCTTCCTCCACTACCTGTTCTGTATTTCCACTACCTTCAGCAGGCACCTCATCAGGTCTTGGTTCTTTCCCTGGAAGAGTGACTGTACCTTTATTCCTGACAGGTGTTCGCCTGCTGACTGAGTTTTCTGTCCCACCAGGTCCCACATTCGTTTAGTCTCAAATAAACACACAGAGGCCTGCATTAATTATAAACTGATTGGCCTGGCAAGGCAGTCACATCTTGCTTCCCCTGCGGCTGAGTGATGGCTGCAGACTGACTCTTTCCTCTTCCCAGAATTCTCTTGTTCTCATTGTCCTGCCTCTACTTCCTGCCTGGTCACCTGCCTATACTTCTGCCTGGCTACTGGCCAATCAGCATTTTATTAGAGATAATAAAAGTGATAGGATAAAAGACCATTGTCTCAAAGCATGTGCCCTTTGTCATCCTGCCTGGATTGGGTTGTTTCTAGTTTCCATTGACTTTAATTACAGGGCATGGTAGCACTAAGAGACTCTCCAAAGGATCTCATGAACTTCAAACATAATCTTTCTTGCCTCCTTTATAGAGATGCAATCTACTTTCCCCATGGTAATCTGGATCAATCACCCCTCCTGACACTGTTACTCCTTTCTTACCCTGTTGACTTAAAAAAATCAGAAGTCCAAAGTGGCCAGGGGGATGTCTCAGCTTCCAGTTCAATGGAATGTTTGCTGTATCTTTTGGCAGGAGCAATCCCTTCTCTGGAACCAAAACTTCTGGATTAGCCGAATTTAAGGTCATGAAAACAGGAGTTAAAATTTCCCTAGTAGATCATTAGCAGGGGATAGTGAATGTGACTATTCCCATTTCCACCCCTTGATTCCTGAGTCTGTGATCCTGGCTATGAGAGAAACCACACTTTATATTGGATGCTGATTCAAAGCATATACTCAGGCTGCTGCCACTTAATTGGTGCTATAACTGTGTCTTCAAAAGGCCGTTCCATCTTTCTATCAGGCCAGCTGCTTTAGGGTGGTAAGGAGCATGGTAAGACCAGTGGATTCCATGATTGTGGGCCCACTGTCGCACTTCTCTGACTGTGAAATGAATTCCTTGGTCAGAAACAATACTGTGTGGAATACCATCTCAGAGGATCAGACATTCTGTAAGCCCACAATGGTAGTTTTGGCAGAAGCATTGTGTGCAAGAAAGTCAAATCCATAACTAGAATAGCTCTCTTTTCCAGTGAGGACAAAAGTGTTTTCCTTTCCACAAAGGAAGTGGTCCAGTATAGTCAACCTCCCCTCCCCCCCCCCCCCCTGCAGCTTGCTGCTGGTAGCTCTGAGGAATGGTGTCATATCTGGGGCTCAGTGTTGGTTTCAGCTGTTGACACAGTTGGCACTCAGCAACAGCTGTAGCCAGATTAGCTTTTGTGAGTGGAAGTCTATGTTGTCAAGCATAGTCCCCACCTCTGCCTTCATGGCCACTTTGTTCATGAGCCCATTGGGCAGTGACACGGATGGCTGAGGAAAGAGGCTCGCTGTCCACAGAACAACTTTTATTTACTTGACTACTGAACTCCTCTGCTCTGGATCAGCACTTACGTGGGACACAGTATCTTCATGTTCCTTCACCTGTTTAGAGAAATCCAGCTACATACTTCTTCCCCAGATGTCTGTCTCACCAATTTTCCAATCATGCCTTTTTCAAGTCCCTGATCATCCTGCCAATACATTGGCTACAGCCCATGAATCAGTGAACAATTGCACATGTGGTCATTTCTCCTTCCAAACAAAATGCATGACTGTGTGCACTGCTGAAGTTCCGCCCACTGTGAAAATTTCCCGTTTTTCAGGGTTGTAATGCTGCAGCTGTTCACTTATGTGTGGTTCCTGCATGAGATGCAGAACCATAATAAACCAGTTTCTCTTGTTTAATCAACCATTCATAGGGAACACCCCATGAGGCTATCGGTGCATGCTTGGCAGCATTGTAACCAGAATGGAAACCTTAGGCATTTGGGCATATGGTTTTTATGCAATTTGCTGGTACCTTCAGGACGTGCTGGGACTCAATCATGTATATACCTCTTCCATTTGATGATGGATTACTGCTGTGCACATCCTACTTTCTGACTTGGTGTGTCAGATAACACCCAGCTCATAATGGGCAGCCCAAGTCACATAGTAACTTGGTGGCACAGGGTCAAACGTTCCATTTCCACTAAGGCCCAATAGCAGGCCAAGACTATCTTTGAAATGGAGAATGAGCCGGGTGGGTGGTGGCACACCCCTTTAATCCCAGCACTTGGGAGGCAGAGGCAGGCGGATCTCAGTGTGTTTGAGGCCAGCTTAGTCTACAAAGTGAGTTCCAGTACAGTCAGGACTGTTATACAGAGAAACCCTGTCTTGAAAAGCCAAAAGAAAGGGAGGGAGGGAGGGAGGGAGGGAGGGAGGGAGGGAGGGAGGGAGGGAGGGAGGGAGGGAGGGAAAGGAAAGAAAAAAGAAAAGAAGAAAAAGAAAAGAAAATAGAGAATGATTGGCTGGAGATGATGGTGGAGCCTTGCTCCAAAATCCCAAAGGTTTCTTCTGTGTTTTTCACCTATAGGGGCTGCCAAAGGCCCACACAGCATCCCTATCAGCCACTGATACCCCAGGTACTACCATCAAGTCTGCAGGATCATATGGTCCAAGTTTTAGAGCAGCCTGCACAGCAGCCTGGACCTGTTGAAGAGCCTTCTCCTGTTCCAGGCCCTACACAAAGCCAGCAGCTTTCCAAGTCACTTGGTCTGTGTGCTGGAGTAACATGCCTAAATGAGGTTTATGCTGTCTCAAATCCAGATTAACCCACTAACTGCTGCCCTTTCTTGGTAGTGGTAGGGACCAGGTGCTGTAACTTACCTACCCACCCACCCTTTACCTTATAAGGACACCTCTGCAAGCCTCAACCACTATTGAATCCTAAGAATTAGCTGAGGTAAACAATCCTTGAGTTTTAATTGTTACTTCTTGCTCATTTAGTCCAGTCAGTATAATGTCATCGCTAAAGCTGTTAAGAAAACATGCAAAGTCTAAAGGTTTGTTTGTTTTAGAGTTGGTTTTTTTTTTTTTTTTTTTTTTTTTTTTGGCTCTACCACTGAGCCCCTTTAAAGCTTTTGGGAGTTTTTGTGTCTTCGGTTTTTTTGGGGGGGGGGCAGTTGTTGTTTTGGCATTTGTCATTTAGGATTGAGAACTTGAGATTTTAAAAAAGAAAAAAAAATTTCTTCCCAGAGCTAGTTTTTAGAGTTCTTAGTTGATTCATTGGCAAATGGTAAAAAAATATAATTTTGAGTTTGATTTCATCTGTTTTTCAGATCTTGGTCATAGTGGATTGGCAGACCATTATGAAAATTCCCACTGGGGACAGCAGCCCACGTACAGAAGTGAAGCCAACTGCAGCTGGGATAAAGTGACAATAGACAGGACTGACCAGGAGGTGTGGCCGTCCATCCCAGTAACAGAGACTGAATCTGCCTCAGAATGTCCTACAGACACTGACTCTGCCTCCAACTGTGGCTCAGAGAACAGTAGCATGGCTACAGGGAGCGCCCAGGGCAGCTTCACAGGACATCCCAAGAAGACAAATGGCAATAATGGCACCAATGGTGCACTCGTCCAAAGCCCTTCTAATCAGAGTGCCCTTGGGGCAGGTGGAACCAACGGGAATGGAGGTGTGGCCAGAGTGTGGGGTGTAGCCACAGGCTCCAGCTCTGGCCTGACTCACTGCTCTGTTGGTGGTGGAGATGGAAAAATGGACAACATGATTGGAGATGGGAGAAGTCAAAATTGTTGGGGTGCTTCCAACTCCAATGCGGGCATTAATCTCAACCTTAATCCTAATGCCAACCCAGCTGCCTGGCCTGTACTTGGGCATGAAGGAACTGTGGCAACAGGCAACCCTTCCAGTATTTGCAGTCCAGTCAGTGCCATAGGTCAGAATATGGGCAGCCAGAATGGGAACCCAGTGGGCACCCTAGGTGCCTGGGGAAACTTGCTGCCCCAAGAGAGCACAGAACCACAGACGTCCACTTCTCAGAATGTGTCTTTCAGCGTACAACCTCAGAACCTTAACACTGATGGACCAAATAACACTAACCCCATGAACTCTTCACCAAACCCTATCAATGCAATGCAGACAAACGGACTGCCAAACTGGGGCATGGCTGTTGGTCTGGGGGCCATCATCCCGCCCCATTTGCAAGGCCTTCCTGGTGCTAACGGATCATCAGTCTCTCAAGGCAGTGGAAGTGGTGGGGAAGGAATGGGCAGTTCTGTGTGGGGACTGTCCCCTGGTAACCCTGCCACAGGAAATAACAGTTCTGGGTTCAATCAGGGGAATGGAGACACTGTGAACTCAGCATTAAGTGCTAAACAGAATGGATCCA
Source organism: Chionomys nivalis (assembly GCF_950005125.1). Classification (NCBI taxonomy): domain Eukaryota; kingdom Metazoa; phylum Chordata; class Mammalia; order Rodentia; family Cricetidae; genus Chionomys; species Chionomys nivalis. The sequence goes on from NC_080092.1 coordinate 98,049,297, forward strand.
GCAGTGCTGTGCAAAAGGAAGGGAATGGAGGGAATGCCTGGGACTCGGGACCTCCTACAGGTCCTGGCATCCTTGCCTGGGGAAGGGGCAGTGGCAACAATGGCATTGGTAATATCCATTCAGGAGCTTGGGGCCACCCCAGCCGAAGCTCTTCTAATGGTGTGAATGGGGAGTGGGGGAAGCCCCCAAACCAGCATTCCAGTAGTGACATCAACGGGAAAGGATCAACAGGGTGGGATAGTCCCAGTGCTGCCAGCCAGACACCTGCCTTGCAGCCTGGCAGTGAACACATGAGCTCATGGGCCAAAGCCACATCTTCTGGAACTACAGCAAGTGAAGGAAGTAGCGATGGGTCTGGCAGTCACAATGAAGGAAGCACTGGGAGGGAAGGAACGGGAGAGGGCAGGAGGCGAGACAAGGGGGTTCTAGACCAAGGGCACATCCAGTTGCCAAGGAACGATCTTGACCCAAGAGTTCTGTCTAATACTGGATGGGGACAGACTCCTGTAAAGCAAAACACTGCCTGGGAATTTGAAGAGTCCCCTAGGTCTGAAAGGAAAAATGACAATGGGACAGAGGCCTGGGGTAATGCAGCTACTCAGCCTTCAAACTCAGGGGGGAAAAGTGATGGGTCCATCATGAACAGTACAAATACCTCTTCAGTATCGGGGTGGGTCAGCTCACCACCTGCCGCCGTGCCAGCAAACACGAGCTGGGGAGACAGCAACAACAAAGCGCCAAGTGGCCCAGGAGTTTGGGGGGACTCGATAAGCTCTACTGCTGTTAACAATGCTGCTGCCACCAAGAGTGGCCATGCTTGGAGTGGGACCGTAAACCAAGAGGACAAATCACCCTCCTGGGGTGAGCCTCAGAAACCCAAATCCCAAAACTGGGGAGATGGACAAAGAGCAAACCCAGCCTGGAGTGCAGGAGCAGGCGACTGGGCAGATTCATCATCTGTTCTTGGACATCTAGGGGATGGGAAGAAAAATGGATCTGGATGGGATGCTGATGGTAATAGGTCAGGATCTGGTTGGAATGATGCCACGAGATCTGGGACCAGTGGCTGGGGCAGTGGCACAAATGCTAAGGTGAATCCTGGTACAAATTGGGGGGAGTCTCTCAAGCCTGGTCCCCAGCAGAACTGGGCTCACAAGCCCCAAGACAACAATGTGAGTAACTGGGGAGGAGCTGCTTCTGTTAAGCAGACAGGGACAGGGTGGATTGGGGGGCCACTGCCAGTCAAGCAGAAGGACAGCTGTGAGGCAACTGGCTGGGAGGAGCCTTCCCCACCATCCATCCGACGCAAAATGGAAATTGATGATGGTACCTCAGCTTGGGGGGACCCAAGCACCTACAACAATAAAACTGTAAACATGTGGGACAGAAACAATCCAGTCATCCAGAGCAGTACCACAGCCCCTGTCACCCCCACGACCCCCACCTCGAGCAGCACCACACACCAAACCGAGACGCCGCCTTCACACCAGGCCGGCACTCAGCTGAATCGGTCACCACTGCTTGGGCCAGGTAATCTGGGGGCCCTCTGGTTATACCACTGGTGTGTACTGTGTGTCTGTGTACGAATCTTTGGACTGATACTTTTCATAGGAAATGACTATGCAGTGTAGCTGTTTTCAAGTGAACAAATGAAGCAAGATCCTTCAGTAGCTTTCCAAGGAAAGAAGCACTGGGTATGCTCAGTATGGCCAGTGTTTCCAGCCAGTTTGGCCCTTTTCAGCACCCATCCAGCAATCACAGGCTAATTTTATTTTTGCTGTGCTGTACTCTGTCTGGGTTCTTTATCAATAATGACACCACCATTGGGCAGTTGACACCCCCCCCCTTTTTTTATAGGAACAGCTTTGACATCTTTCTGCTGTGCAGCTATAGTCTTTTTGTCTAAATCCCTTGTTCATGGTTCTGTGCATTTCTTTGGCTTTTGCCCAGTTGATGAAGCTTTACTTGATCTTAGTACAGGTACAAGCTCATTCTTCCCTGTGCTGTGTGAACAGTCTGGGTCTACTCCATACCGTAATCTAACCTTCACAGGACAGGGCCAGCACTGATGGGATTTGGGAGAAAAGAAGCATAGTCCCCTTGAGTGAAGCCCCAGACCCCTTGCAGTAGTGTATCTTTTGTTCTCAGCCTTAGCTTTCCTGAAATGTCTTGGCGCTTCATGGGATGGGCTGTCAGTCCCAGAGAATCTGGTTTAATGGTTCTACAAAACCATTAAAAGCTTCACTAATAGTTTTAAAGGTCATCACTGAAAATGAAACAATATTTGTAAAACTTGTGTCATTATCCAAGTTGTATTTTTATTTCACTTGAAAGACAAATTTCAACTCAGACTAAGATTTGTGTCTGGAGTTTCTGCTCTGTGTAAATGGAAAAGAAGATACTGGGGTAATCCACCCAGAGCCATAGGCAGCTTGAGTGGTTTTAAGAGAACAAGAGCTCATGTTAAAGCATAGATAATACAGGTGCACTCTGGAGAACCAGCAGGAGCCTCAGATTTCTATCTGGAATATTGGTCCATGGTACATAGTACTATGCTCCAGGCATGAAATGAGCCTGAGTGGTTTGTGAGAACTATACCACAGCACTCCCTGGATGTGGGAGGTAATACTGTCCAATCATGGCACAACTGTGTTCTGAAACCTCAGGTACAAGTGAGGATTGACTTCCTGGCCTCATGATCTTCTTCCTTAGGCAGCCAGGGCCTGAAGCAGCCTTGTTCTGTAGTTGTGCTTTAAATTCTGTCCTTGAGACGACAGTGTAGAGCTAGAGCAATTGATTGGGGCTACTTTGTCCCCGGTCCACAGGAGCTGTGGCCTATATGTTAGGATTTCTGGTGTTTTTAGTGGTCATGTGGGAAGGCTTAAACTTAAGGATGCTGTCCTCAGAGCATCCTTGCTCTAAGTATGTGGCATGGTGTGCAATTAACAGAGACTGCAGCCTGCCTATCCCAGAGCTACACTCTATAAGTGAGCTGTGTCACGTACCCTTCTCAGGTCAGAGTTAAAATCTGGTTACTTCTTGGTATTCTGTCCTGGGGACTGCTCATCCACATATGTCACTAGGTCCCAGGTGTAGAGCCCTGTTTCTGGTTTTAGCTTTTCCTTCCTGTTTTGTATATGTGTGGTTATTATTTGGTTTAGTTTGGTTTTAGAGCTTGTTGTTCGCTGTTTTTTGGTGGTTTTAGGTTTGTATGGTTTTTTTTTTTTTTTTTTTTTTTTTTTTGGTGTGTGTGTATGTGTGGTTTTTCAAGATAGGGTTTCTCTATGTAACCTTGGCTGTCCTGGAACTAGCTCTTGTAGACCAGGCTAGCCTCAAAAACACAGAATTCTGCCTTCCTCTGCCTTCTGAGTGCTGGGGTTTGGGGTGGGGGATGATAGTTTTTATGGACTTCGTGTGTGTGTACATATGTATGTAACATATTTGTGTGTATATGCATGTTCATACACATGTGGACATGTAAGTGGAGGTGTGCATGTATATTAGTACTTGTAGAGGTCAGAGATTGATATTAGGTGTCTTTTTTCCATCACATTTCACCTTATATGTTGAGGTTCACCTAGTCCACCTAGACAGATTGCTCCATGAGCTCCTGAGCACTAGGATTGCAGGCGGTCAAAACTAGAGTCTTCATGTTTGTGTGGCAGCCGCTTTACTCACTGACCCATCTCTCCAGGCATCCCTTGTGTTTAAATGGACCATAAAAGACAAGAGGAAAATGTCTGCTCTCCTAGGTATCTTATATATAGGTTTCTCGTGGTCATCCTGAGTTCCCTGTGTAGGAAAGTGTCCCTTCCACTTGTGTCCTAGGTGGATAGAGGCTTAGAGGGGCCACTAGAACGGGTACTGAGTACTGGTTGGCTGCCACACGTAAGTTACTGGCTTAAGTGGCCTTGAGATGTCTTGGCAGATAAAGGTACTTGCCCCCAAGCCTTGAAACCATGAATTTGATCCCTGGGACCTGTATGGATGAAGGAGAGAACCAACTCACAAGTTGTTCTCTGACTTCCACTATTATTCCATAGTTCCCCATCCCCTCAAAAATACATGGTTGTAGTTTTTAAAAAACAAAAACAAAACAAAACCAAAAATGTAAAGGTGTTGGCTTAAAACACTGTCCTGACCAGTCACACTGCTGAAGTAGAGCTGAATGTACCATCAGTAGCAGCCTTGCTCCATACTGCTGCCGGGAAAAGTTGTGAGCTCTTTGCATCCTCTACTCCCATTCCGTGTGGTACACAGGGAACAAATGGGAAGAACAGGTAGGAATTCTTGAGTGGTTGGACTTCTTACAGTAATAGGCAACCCGAGTAGAGGCTCAAGGGCAGATGAGTTCTTTATAGGTATCTGGACTGTATCTAGAAGCCGCAGGAGAAGGAAACAATTGTAAGAAGAGCTTGAAAACTTAGGCCTAGGCTTACTTTTTGTGGAACTGGTTGTTCTTACTAGAAAACAAAGATTGACTCAGTGGGAATCTGCATGGGGAAGCAGGCAAGCAGCGATGGCAGCCGAAAGGGATAGTGGCAGGGTGAAATGGAGGGATGCTTAAAAGGAACAGTGACTGGGAAAGCAAAGGAGTGGCTCAGCATTGTGGCCAGACACAAGCAATGGTGTTGTTACTGGCATTTCCAGAACACAGCAGGCAGGAGATTGGGTGGGAGGGGATGACTTAAGATACTTAAGAGGCTAGGACTGTGGTTCAGTGAACGAACACTTTCCCAACATGTTGAAGGCCCTTGGGTTCAGTTCCCAGCCCCACAAAGAAAATGCTTCAAGTGGCAGAACTGAACACATTTAAAAGTCAATAGACCAAAGCTACAGAGAAACCCTGTCTCGAAAAACAAAACAACAAAAAAAAAGTCAATAGAAAGGAGAAGATAGAGAAGAGCATGAATATAAATGGAGAGATCCCTTGTTTACTAGGGAAGAAGATCTATACTCCAACCTGTAGAAGGACAAGTGCCCAGACAGGCCAGCTCAGTGGCCAGGAGTGTGAGGGCACCAATACTAGCCATGAGGAGAGAGAAGGTGTGAGCAGGGATGTGATGTCTGTGTAAGAAGATGGAATAGATTGCTGACCGTGCCCAAAGGACTTCCAGACAATGATACATCCAATAGTAACTAAAATGGTCATTGTTTAGCCCTTGTGGGGCCTGCTTTGGGTTTGGCAGTGTTCATGCTAAAGTCATAGAACATAGCAAAACAACCAAACCCCTGCCCTGTGGGGCCTGCAGGCTAGGGGGAAGGGTGACAACAGAAGAGGAGTGGGAGTGGGGTATTATGCCACCGTTAAATGTGAAGCCTGGACAGTGTCCCCTTCTATCCTCACTTCTCTGCTGTCACTGACCTATACACTCCACAGTTGACTGTACCTTCCAGTGTCAGTGCCACATAGGAGTCCTAGATGGGTCCGTCTGCCCTTCTGTCCCTGAATGAAAGGTCACAGATTGTTCCCAGATGTTCCCAGTTGGTGCTTATTTTTCTGTGAATCAACATTTTTAGTGAAAAGGCCAAAGTCCTATCTATTAGAAGCCTTGGTGTTACGTGGCAGCATTCTACTAGAGTGAAGGGCACTTGTACCAGCCCAGAGGACCCCGGCACTGTAACTTTGACACTAGCCAACAGTTCTGGACCCAGTTTCTGCTGAATCTAATTATGTTAACTGACTGCTGCTTGAACATTTAAACATGCAATTCCTGGTTTGATTTGTTATGTGCAGGGATAGGTCTACATGGAGGTGTGTATTTACATCAGTACAGGTGCTCCAGAGACGAGAGGCATTGGATCTCTTGGTGAAGTTACAGACCAGTTGTAAGCTGCCTGACATGGGTGCAGGGAACTAAACTCAGGTCCTCTGAAAGAACTGCAAGTGCCCTTAACTGCTGAATCAACCCTCAGGTCCCATTTACTCTTTAACTGATAAATGACTGTTTTTAGGAACTCAAATTTTAAGGACTTGAAAGAATGAAGAAAAGCAATTGATGGAGGGAAAAATGAAGGAAGCCAGGCAGAGTAGTGCACATCTTTAATCACAGCATTCAAGAGGCAGGGATAGATCTCTGTGAGTTCTAGGACAGCCAAGAAGGGGGTATTTGAAAATTCAAATGAAGTGAATGGAGTATATGGTTTAATGGCACATTCCTCTAATCTCAGTCCTCAGGAGGCAAAGGATCAGAAGTTTAAGGCCAGCCTGGACTACATAAAGTAAGTTCTAGGCCAGTTGGAGCTACATGTGAGAAACTGGTTTGAAACGGAAATAACACAGTGTAGCAGGAGAGGCCAGGAGAGCCAAGTCTCAGCATTGTGATCTGTGTGTGGTAAAGACGGAATGTAGTCCAGGAAGAGTTAGCTTAAAATGGCCACCTTGGTCCACATAGTGAGCTCCAGGACAGCCAGAGTTACATATTGAAACCCTGTCTCCAAAAATGAGAAGGGTCACCACCATAGTCCTCATAGCATGATGAGTAATCTCACCATGTGTGCACTTGTGTGCAAGCAGATATGTGTGAACATGTGTATGGAGACTGGAAGACAACCTCAGCCATCATCTAAGAACACCTAAGAGAGAGTCTCTTGTTTTCCTAGGTCTTACTGGTTTGACTACATTGGATCCTTCTGTCTTTCCAATACTAGGATTACAAGAACTCACTGTGGAACTATTTTGTCAAAGCACACGTGACTGCCAAATACAAAACCAGAAAATTGTAGTGTGACACACACTTCAGAGTTCCTGTGTCCTCTACAGTTTCTAGAGTCTGTATATTCTTAGAGCTGTAACGGTATCATAGAGGCTGCTGTGAATTCAGATACCACCAACAAAGACAAAATTATGTCTTATTCCATCTGGTCATTAACTGCATAGAAACTGTCAAGATTAGTATATTGTATAGCAGTAGAATATCAGCCTCTCTTCTATCATGGTGGTATTCATATCTCAGACCTAAAGCAAGCCAACTCAGAATCCCAATCACCAAGCCCTGTGTCTTTGCAAGCTTGTCAGGTGAGGCTGTTCTCTGACCCCAGAGAAGTGACAAACAGCTGGCTGACAGCCATAGGTTCTTCATGTCCAGACAAAAGACATCATTTTTAGTGGCTGAGTACATTTTTGTTGTTGATAAGCGTAGTATTTTGTAGGTATTCTACTGCTTTGCTATTAGCCTGTGCTGGTTTTACATAATCCCCATCTATATCAGAGTTTGGATTATAAATTGCTTTTTATATTGCTAGTCATTAAAAGTAAAGTGTCGATCTCAACAGTCTTAACAAAATAAGGGTAAATGCAACAGGACAGCTTTGTCCTGATCTTACACAGGTAGTAATTTCCTGGAAGTCTCAGTAAAATCCATGTCTGTTAGGAAATTCTTTGTAGCTTGGCTAACTGGCTTGTTTGGACCTGATTCACCCCTAACCTTAGGGTTAGAACAGCAGTAATAGCCTGGAGAAATGTCTCTGTACCTGTCATTTTATCAGATTCCCAACTGCTTATGGAGCACTCACAAGCCATAGTGACATGGGATGCCAAGTCACAGCTCTGTACTGCATGTTACCGTGTTTCTCCTCGTGACATGACCTGATTGCTTATTCTGAGCCAGGCTGTCTGACAGAACCTGAAGCTGCTACATCTTATTGGAACCAGGCTGCTATTTTGACCTCCAGTGAGAAGTGGCCAAGAACAAGAAAGCATAAACACAGCATTTATGTTTCTAAGATGCTAAAGCAAATTCTGAAAAATGTCAGGCAGCCTGATTATCTAGTATACTTGGACATGGTATCCCAAGGCAGTTAAATAGCTTGCAGACGCATAAGAAGCAGTAACTATAAATGTAACTGCTGAGGGTACAAGTCCTCAGCGATAGGTGGTCTCTAAGTGCAGCTGTGGGACCTAGATTGAATTAGGTTCTGTTTGTTTGTATAGGGGTAGGTGTCTGAAATATAATTGTTTTGAGTCTCACTCTAATCCATTCTATCCTGAAACCACCCTGCCTCAGCCTCCAGTGCTGGGATCGCAGGCCTTTGGCCCTGGGCCTGGTTACCAGAGGCCATTTCATCCTTGAGCACTGTCATTTCGCCTAAATGCTCTGATGATTTTTAGAGGGGTTGGTGTTGGAGAAAGATACATATGGAGGGCAGTATATAGTTGATCCAAGCAAGATGAGGGACCCCGCCCACCATGGGCTCCGGAAGACTGAGCTGTTGTCCAACCCCAGAAGAGGTCTCCATTTGCCACATTTCTTCTGTAGCCTGTAGACACACAGTGGTGCCAAGGTTAAATATTAGCTCCCTGTGAGAGCATTTGAGGAGCTTGTTCAGACTCCTTCTGCATCCTGCTGACTGCTCACTCCTACCTCCTCGGTCACCTGTGGGTAGCTGCAGCAGGTTTGAGACTGCTCACCAGGAGGCTGTGGTTGGCTCTCAGTGTCCAGAAAGACTGAAGCTAACTACAAGCTTGGCTTTGCATTTACATCCACTGCTATTTGCTTCAAAGCTTGCTTTTCTGATAGAAATATTGTAAGGTTTATAAAAATAGGTCATGTAAGTTAATTGTGGAAAAGGCACGTCTCACATTTACTACTCTGATACGTGGGAAAATGTGCCCCTGCCTAGGTCTGTGATTGGTGATCTCTGAAGTCTTAACAGTAGCAAAGGAACAGTGACCTTGCTGCAAGCGTCCAGACCTTCCAGGGACTTCCTTTATTCTTCTTCAGTGTGAATCAGCAAGACACCGTGACTCCAAAATTACCTTGCAGTCACCAGCTGGAGGGATTCAGTGTTCAGCACCAGTGCAGTAGTTTTTAACAGGGAGGTGATCTTAGTGATCTGAACTTCTTATAGTGATGGGTGGGGTGGGTAGATTTTGTTTTGCTGTATTTTGTAGGGCATAGGGATTGACAGATCTGCTGCAGAAGTGAGAAGGGTGCCTGTGTGTGAAAGCCTGTGAACGCCTACATGGGCTCCCACTACAAATCCTTCACTTAAAAATAAATAAACAAATGGGTAACAGTATTGGAAATACAATATGGCCCCCAGAATACCCATAAAAGTGAACACGCGCGTGCGAAGAGAAAAACTTTCAGCAAAAAATAATAGTATTTGAAAATTTCAGAGGGTTTTAGTGGGGGATGGAAGGTGTTTTGGAATGCTTAGGATGGTGCACAGGGCCTCATGGGTGCTTTAAACACTCTCCCACTATGCTTCATCCTCCAGTCCATGAAGGGTAATTTTCTTCATTTTAATATCAATGTTTTAAGTATAAATAAAACTTGGTCTGCCTGTTCCATCCAACTGTTTTACCGGAAGGTGTCAGGGTTGCTCTAACAAACACTAAACAGTGGACATCATTTAAAGGCTGTACATTTAAAATTATTTTCTGTGAGTCGAAGTGCTTGTGTACCAGAACTGTTGATATGTTTCAGTTTGTCACATTTCTTCTGGAGGCTAGACCCTGAGTCTGTGTGAGTCTTGCCAGAGATCCGCTTAGCCCAGGGAAACTACTTGCTTGCTTTTCAAATCAGGTAATATCCCACTTATCACCAAGGCGTTAACATGTGAATGTGATGAATATTTGCTACATACACATGTTTTGTAGGATTTTCTACTGATTTTTTTTTTTTTTTTTTTTTTTTTTTTGGTTTTTCGAGACAGGGTTTCTCTGTGGTTTTGGAGCCTGTCCTGGAACTAGCTCTTGAAGACCAGGCTGGTCTCGAACTCACAGAGATCCGCCTGCCTCTGCCTCCCGAGTGCTGGGATTAAAGGCGTGCGCCACCACTGCCTGGCCCTGATTTTTTTTTTAAACACAAACCAAAACTTTCCACAAAAATTGATTAACTAATTACTATGATCTGACTATTTATACTTAATTCTAACTTGATTTTTCTATTAGTAATTTGTGGTCTGGCCTTCCAGAGACATGCACATGGAGAAATACCAGATCAAGAGAATCACTGCTCACTCTTTCAGCTGCTGACTCAGTACCGCTCTGCTGTTGGGTCACAGTACACATTATCAGCTGGGGAATTGTCTTCATTTAATTGTCCCTTAAATTTTGTAAAACTGCTTCAATTTTTGTTACTATTTTCTGTGTAATTATAGGTAGCAGTTGCCAGCAGTAACTTACCAGTTACTGTTGACAGTTTGCTTAAACTGTTGTTCAGCATAGAGCTTGTACTTTCAAGTGATTGATAGCTACATGTCCTTTTGTCATTAATCTGAATGACTGCATTTTATTAGAATAAATAAAATAAATTAGAGTATCATGGGAACCAATCCCATATCTTACTAAAGATATTTAGTAAGAAAGTTAACAAATTTCACAATTTAGATAATAATAGTCATGTTGAAAGCAGACAGTTTAGAACTGACCACAGCATGTGATGTCTTCTCTTGAGGTCTCTTTGAGCTAATGCACTATGTGGTGTTGTAGGTCTTGGGAAATGTTCTTGTCACTGTCAGCAGAAGTGGGCAGGGGGCTCCATGGAGGTGCTGAGTGGCAAGGGTTCAACTTGATTTGGAAGATTGCAGTTTGACCTCAGTTTCACTTGTATCCTTCCTCTTTCCCAGTTTCATCTGGCTGGGGAGAAATGCCCAGTGTGCACTCCAAGGCTGAGAACTCATGGGGAGAGCCGTCCTCCCCATCTCCCCTGGTCGACAATGGCACAGCAGCGTGGGGGAAGCCTCCTAGCAGTGGCAGTGGATGGGATCACCCTGCTGAGCCAGTGGTGCCATTTGGAAGAGCCAGCGCTCCTGCTGCTGCCCCAGCCCTGTGCAAACCAGGTAAGATAAGCCTTCTGCATGCCTGGACCTGGCAGTTAAGAAACGGTTTGTGTGGTTGTGGAGACAAATCAGTAAGATTATTTGATGTGCAAGTATAAGGACCCTTAGTTCAAATATCCAGCATCTATATAAAAAGCCAAACATGACTATACATACCTGGAACTCCAGCACTGAAGGACAGAGACAGGTGCATCCTGGGAGCTCCCTGGCCAGCTAGCATAGCCAAAATGGCTAGCATCAGATTTAGTGGGAGACAGTGTCTTAAAGGAATGAGGTAGAAAGTGAAAGAAGATGACACCTGATTGACTCTTTGACATTCATATGCACACACATGGGGTATGAATCCTTAGATTTATGTGCCTATACCAACACATGCATTCATGTGTGTCATACACATGAACATAAGTAAATGAAATGTTTTGAGTATCCTATTTACAGAGATATTTTTCATTGAATTTTAAATTTTTTTTTGTTTCATTTTGTGTGGTATGTATGTATGTATGTATGTATGTATGTATGTATGTATTTTGAGGCAGGGTTTCTCCATGTAGCCCTAGCTGTTCTGGAACTCACTCTGTAGACCAGGCTGGCCTTGAAGTCACAGAGATCCACCTGCCTCTGCCTCCTGAATGCTAGGAACAGAAACATGGACCAACACCCAGTTTATTATACCTTTCTTTTAATAGTTTTTATTTATTTATTTTCTTTTTTACTGTTGTGGGGGGTAATGCTGGGTTATGAACCTAGCAACTTAACATGCTAAGTATACACTCTTATCATTGAGCTCTTGCCCATACTAAAGTTTTAAAAATTACATTTTTAGAATTAGGATGCTTTTTCTCAATTCATTTAAACCAAGACTATAAAAACAGTATTTGCCATGTTTAATACATGACTACGAAAGGATTTTGTTTTGTTGTGTTGTGTTTTGTTCTGTTGAGACAGTCTTTCTCACTATGTAGTCTTTTGGCTGGCCTAGAACTCATTAGTAGGATGGCTTCAAACTCAACATCTGGCTTTATATTCATTTTTAAAAGAAAGAAAGCATGGATTTCAATTACGTTTCCTTGTGCTGGGATGTAGCAGTGCATGTCACTTGGGAGACAGAGATAGGAAGATCTCTGAGAGTTCCAGGCAAACCATTGCTATACACAGAGGCCCTTTCTCAAAAATAAAATCCACAGAAAATTCCTTTTTATAATATCCATAATGCTCTAAAATCTGGCACTTTTGAGTAACAACATGACACTCTGAGGAGAAAATTGCACATTTTATGTCATATGTTATATCAGTCAAATTCTAGGCAGGCTAAAAATGACATGTTTACAAAGGAAAGAAAGGGTTGTCTCTCACAGCTCCAAGGCTGCGGGGCTCCTGAGCACAGCGCTCATTAGCAAAAGCTTCTGGCATATAGCAACATAGCAGTGGACACCACACATCAGCTAATGCTCTGTAAAATCTTCAGGCTGAGCCGGGCATGCTGCCACATGGCTTTAATCCCATCAAAAACACAAGAATCTGAGGCCAGTCTGGTCTACATAGCGAATTCTTGGACAGGCAGTCAGGACTATGGAGAGGGACTATGTCTCAAAATTATTATTATTGTTACTACTACTACTGCTATCAGGCTGTAGCTCAATGGCAACCTATTTGCCTGTGGTCCTGATACCAAAAAAAACAAAAAAAAACAAAAACAAGCCGGACGGTGGTGGCGCACGCCTTTAATCCCAGCACTCGGGAGGCAGAGGCAGGCGGATCTCTGTGAGTTCGAGACCAGCCTGGTCTACAAGAGCTAGTTCCAGGACAGGCTCCAAAACCACAGAGAAACCCTGTCTCGAAAAACCAAAAAAAAAAAAAAAACAAAAACAAAAACACAGAAAAGCTGGGCAGTGGGGGACACAAGCCTTTAATCCTCGGGCCAGAGCAAGTAGTTCCAGAACAGCCAAGGCTACACAGAGAAACCCTATCTCAAAAAAAAAAAAACAAAACCAAAACCTAAAAATTCCCTTCATATGCTGAACCTGTAATTTTGCCCAGCTTGCACAAGACTACCTGAACTCAACCTCCAGAACTACAGATAATAAATAGAATTTCCTTCAGGAAATGTAGGTAAATTATATACGAAATATAAATGACTTTCATGTTTCTAGTCCTTAACATATCCTATTCTAAAATCTGGAACATTTCTGTTAACAAGCATTACAGTAATAGACATTCAAACCTGCAACAACATTCACCTGTCTGTACCGTTTTATACACACCCATATGAATTCATTTCACCAAACAAGATGAATAAATGATGTCATTGTGTTCTTCTTGGGAGTAGGATGTGAAAGTATAGTAATCTGACGTTTCTTACTTTGCTTTTATCTTGAAAATAAAATTCTATTTGGGTTTCGAAGTCTGTGGTTAAAAAACAACTTGAGGAGCTGAAGAGATGGCTCAGAGAGCACTGACTGTTCTTCCAGAGGTCCTGAGTTCAATTCCCTGAAACTACATGGTGGCTCACAGCCATTGTTAATGAGATTTGGTGCCCTCTTCTGGCATGCAGGCATACAAAGAGGCAGAACGTTGTATACGTAATAAATAAATCTTTTAAAAAAAAAAAAAACCTGGAGCAGAAATGAGTATAGGCTGCAGTTTGGTGGTAGAAGACTTGCTTAGTATGTTACCAGGCCCTGGGTTACATTCCATACTGAAAAAGACCACAAATAGAAACAGTAAAATATCTATTTCCATGGCTGCAAAATCATTCTATTTTCTTTGCTTGTTGTTAGATATATGTTCTAGATTGATTGATTGGTTAGTTGACTGCCTGATTGATTGATTGATTGATTGATTGATTGATTTGAGACAGGGTCTCACTATGTAGGCCTGGCTGGCCTGGAACTTTGTAGATTGAGCTGGCTCACATTCAACAGAGATCTTCCTGCCTCTGCCCGCCATGAGTTGGGATTAAAAGTATACCACCAAGTCCAGCTCCGTCCTGGAATATTAAAGGATATCTTTTTTTGTATTTTACTGCTTTGCTAAAAGTGGATATTTGTTTCATATTGTCACTGTTCTAGAAACATTTATTCCATTCTAGTTAATTTTTGTTAAAAATCTAGGGGAAAAGAAAATTCTGGATGTTGATGTATGTGTTTTTGAAGTAGGATGTCACTTTGAGCTTTTGTTCTCAGTCCCAAATTGTTGGTATTTCTTTTTTAAAAAAAAAAAATGTTTATTTTTATTTCTGTTGGTGAGTATGTGTCTGTGTGTGCAGGTGATCTCAGAGGCCAGGAAAGAGAGGTATATCTCCTGGAGCTGCTGTTAATTAAATTGCTGTTGTAAGCACCGACGTGGGTGCTAGAAAGCAGACTCAGGTCCTCTGGAAGGCCAGGAAGCCCTCTTGCCTGCTGAGTCTCTTTCCAGCCTTCAGTTTTAGCACCTTAAACAGCCTGCTACTGCCTGAACTTCAGCCTAGTTCTTCTAAGAAGTAAACAGTGTGCGGCAACTCTGAAACCTAAATAAATAAATAATAAATAAATAGAAACTATGTTTAAAAAAAAAAAAGAGGAGGAAATAACGTCTTGAACAGAAAATTTAGTAGGCTGGTTCTAATCTCTGTCTTGAGTGTGGACATCTTCTTGACCTCTGTTAGAAAAGCAGGCAGCTGAGCTTCCCAGACCTACTTCCTGTAATGTGATCCCTGTGTCTTCCTGACTCCTGCCTGTTGCCAGGTGTGAGAGCACTGGCTCAGATGAAATACTGCCCAGGGTTTTCTCTGGCTGAGATGTGAGACCTGTAAAGGAGGTCAGTGACCTTGTGGGGAGTTCACATTTGAGTGGCATTTGTGAGAGACCGGTACACTGCCCCCCTCCAGTTGCTCCAGGACTTATTTTTAGAATCCCTGTGTGTCCAGCTGGTGTATAGTTGGTTGAGGAAGTTTGAGCAGCACAGCTGGATTTTAAACATTACACTTTATCTGTGTCTTTCCAAGAGAAAAGTAATAGCTAAAAGGTAGATAGCATAGTTCCGGTTTTCACCATCCCTGTTGTGTCAGGTGACACAGGTTTCTTCTCAGAACAGGTGAGTCTGACAAGTTCCTGTCTGCTCTCTTCCAGCTTCCAAATCTATGCAAGAAGGCTGGGGCAGTGGTGGGGACGAAATGAACCTGGGCACCAGCCAGTGGGAGGATGAGGATGGGGACATGTGGAATAACGCTGCCTCTCAAGAAAGCAGCTCATCCTGCAGCTCCTGGGGCAATGCCTCAAAAAAAGGACTTCAGAAGGTAGGCACTGCTGAAGAGGCATGGTGGCCAGTAGGCCTGTACTGTAGACTAGGCAGATACAGTGAATGGTGCAGAGATAGATTCGCTCCCAGGTAATCTTGGAACTCTAATCCTTTCTGTAAATTGGAAAGATTAAAAATATTTTCCTATTAATAAAATTTTGTTCTTTCAGTAAGTTCTTTTTGGGGGGGGTGAAGGTGGTGTGTGGATTGCAGTAAAATCAAAGCATGCACATAACTGATAGCACCCTAGTTATAAGCCAAAAGAGAGGGAGAATGTAGGGGGAAAATGCCTACATTTATATGATAAAGAAGGTTCATCTCCCTGATACATAAAAGTATCCAATATTCTAATGAAAATGAGCAAAGAGTGTAAAAATGATCAGATGATAAAGTACTGTCCAGCGTTTAAGAGGGTGGCCATCCCTACTCAGAGAAAACCACTTGAGCCAATAGTGAGACGTGCTGGGCTGGAGAGATGGCTCAGTGATTAAGAGCTTTGCCTGCTCTTCCAGAGGTCCTG
Source organism: Chionomys nivalis (assembly GCF_950005125.1). Classification (NCBI taxonomy): domain Eukaryota; kingdom Metazoa; phylum Chordata; class Mammalia; order Rodentia; family Cricetidae; genus Chionomys; species Chionomys nivalis. The sequence goes on from NC_080092.1 coordinate 98,064,880, forward strand.
AGTTCAATTCCCGGCAACCATATGGTGGCTCACAACCATCTGTAATGAGATCTGGTGCCCCCTTCTGGCCTCCAGGCATACATGCAGACAGAATATTGTATACATGATAAATAGATAGATAAATGTTTTTTAAAAACATAGCAAAAAAATACTTAAAAAAATACTGAGAGGTGCCATTTTTTCATCTCTGACTAAGAAAAATCCAGAGGTCAACTAAACACCCTTGGGAGCTGGGCTGCCCATTGACCATGGGCTCAATCCTCAAAACAGAATACAGAAGTAAATGAAATACAAGCTTATCTGTTGTCCAGACTGTGGGACATCAGTTCTCACTGCACCTTGCTGGCAGTTGTACACTAATGTCACCTGCACATTGACATAGCACTGCCATTTGTCATGGGCATTTGTAGTTCTTTTGTAAGATTGTTGTCATCAAAAAATGAAAATGAATGTGTTAGTACAGCAGCCAATCGGACTCTGTGCATTCTAACGTGAACCAAATGCTTGATGAATATGTACTTAAGAAAACATCAGCAAGCAACATCATTGAGAGAAAAAGCAAGGTACAGAAAAACATACATAACATGGACCACTGACCTGTGGTGAAATGAATGAAGGAATAGTTGTATATACCTGAAGCTGCTTCTGCACAATGGTCCACGTTTCCTGTTCTCGGAAATATAGATCTTCAAAGGAGAGACTTCTTGGAGAGATCAGGCTCTAAGCAGATGACATAGTATGGAAAGATACCTTTCCTCTGTACCCCTTTTGTAATTAGGAATTATGAATGTGTTATTTTTTAAAAATAGAGTTTTTTAAAGCATTCATGATAAGGGGTGATTGCAGACATAAAGAAAAGCTGTTTTACAGTGGGGCTGGGGAATCCAGTTGCCATGGGACCAGAAATCCCCAAGTAGTAAACTGCTGTGATAGGATCTGACCCTGGCAGCATGCTGTCCAGGTAAACTGCCTGTTAGGAACAGAACACCTCCTGGCTGCTGCAGCTCCGCGTTCTACTGTGGAGTTACAACAGCTTCCATGGTGAAAGAGTGGCGGTACACACCTGTAACCCAGCACTCAGGCAATGAAGACAAGAAAGATCAAGAATTCAAGGTCATTCTCAGCTATAAAGCAAGTTTAAGACCAGCTTGGGCTACATGAGACCCTGTCTGAGAAGGAAGAAGGGAGAAAAGAAAAGACCTCTAGAGGGAAAGGAAATAAGGAATGGAGAGAGCAAACATGGTGAAACAAATTCTTCACAAGAAGGGTAGGGTTTTTAAATTTGGTTTTGTTTGGTGTTAGGGAGAATACTTAGGCACTGATCATCTTGTATACCTAGTTCTCATGGCACCGTTTGTGTCCCCTGCCTCTGGGCTGCTGCCTTTTCTTTGAGGTTGGTTTTTCTCCTTTTTCTTTAACATCTTCCTTCATACTTCTTTCCTCTCACCTGAGGGCCGGAATATGGATGAGAATGGGTAGTTAATAAGGCCCACAGGCTTGTTCTTCCTTTGTCATGTGCTCTTTTGTTCCCTGGAACAAGGGTAAAAACTGTGTAATCTTTAGTAGACTTTACATAGCACAGCGTTTAGCAACATTCCCTGTGACCAATGGAAATAATACATTTTGTGATTAAACATAATTTTATAAAAAGGGGAGTAATTACCCTGCTTTTCGTTAGTCCATAAATGCCGTGCGTTAACCAGTCTGTAGATGCAGCTGCAGTTTCCCATGGTGCTCACTACGAGATGATGCTGGACTCTGAAGAGCACAGCACAGTTCTCTGTTCACTCACAAGGTTCTGTGGCTGCAGTCACTGAGTTGGGGCTGTCACTCAGTTAATGTGGCACATCAAAAGTAACTCTTGAGCCGGGCGGTGGTGGCGCACGCCTTTAATCCCAGCACTTGGGAGGCAGAGGCAGGCGGATCTCTGGGAGTTTGAGACCAGCCTGGTCTACAAGAGCTAGTTCCAGGACAGGCTCCAAAACCACAGAGAAACCCTGTCTCGCAAAACGAAAAAAAAAAAAAAAGTAACTCTTGGCCTCTCCCCTTGTCCCTTCTCTTCCAGGGCATGAAGACACCTGGCAAGCAGGATGAGGCCTGGATCATGAGCCGGCTGATCAAACAACTCACAGACATGGGCTTCCCGGTAACTGGCATCTTGATATCCTTCCCATTCTCCAAGTGGGCGGCCTGAAAGCTTTCCCTAGCCAGTCTGTGGTGTGTGATGAGGCAGAGAGATGCTTGCGGGATGAAGTTACTATCTAATTATTTAGTTACTACGTTCCCTTTGGCCTAGGCCATGAGTAGAGCAGAGAATCACGCAATTTCCGTCAAGAATATCTTTTTCTAAATAAAAGACTATGTATGATTTGTAATTTCCATGGACTTAGACAGTTTCATATTTTCTTACAATTTATAATTACATGGGAGTTAATTCCTTTATGTAGTAAATAAAAAGGTCCAGTAAGAAACTGAGTACTGAGTTAAAGCATCATGCCTCCCCACGGCATCCTAACAAATTGTTCCCCAGTTACCAGTATGTAGACAGAACTAAGATGTCCCAGATGTCCCCTGAAGAAGTACCTCATGCCTCTCAGTCCCTCGGGTCAAGAGATGGCAGTCCAGATAGCAAGCTATTGCCCACATTCCACGCTTAAACCCTTCACGTGCCTCCTTCCAAATCCCTGTTCAATGAGTATTCATCGCTCAGTCATTCCTGTGTCTAAAATGAATAGATCCAGAATGGCCTCATGCCTTAAACTGGTACTGTATAAGCTGAGACGAGACATTCCCCTCTGGGACAGCCTCTCTCTAGAAGGGCCAGAAAATATTGTAGGAGTGTAGCACGTCCCACCCTTATCCCCAGCAACTTTGGTTTTCTTTTTTTGATTCTTTTTAAGATTTTTTTTCCAATGTTTAAATTATTGTTTAATTTATGTACATGTGTGAGCCTATATGAGTTTATGAGCCTACAAAGGCCAGTAGTAGATATGGGATCCTCTGGATCTGGAGTAACAGTAGATTGTGAGCCATCTTGTGGGTGTTAGGAATTGAACTCAGGTCCTCTGCAAGAACAGTAAGGTCTCTTAACCTCTGACCCATCTCTCCAACCCTTATTTTCATGTATGCCTTTGGAGGTCAGGAAGGTGCTACATCTCCTGGAGCTGGAGCTAGACTGCTGCAGGCTACTGTTGAGGGGGGTGCTCTGGAGGAGCAGCAGTGCTCTCATGTGTATGTATGTGTGTTTGCTTGTGGGTTTGTATGTATGCGTGCAGTGCCTACAGAAGCCAGAAAAGTGTCAGATCTCTTAGAACTGGAGCTGTTAATGGCATTTGTGAGCCACCCAGTGTGGTGCTGGGAAATGAACTGTGATTCTTTGTAAGAGCGAGCTCTTAACTACTGAACCATTTCTCTAGCACCTAGCAAGCAACTCTTATTTTCTTTTTTTTTTTTTTTTTTTTGCTTTTTCGAGACAGGGTTTCTCTGTGGTTTTTTGGAGCCTGTCCTGGAACTAGCTCTTGTAGACCAGGCTGGTCTCGAACTCACAGAGATCCGCCTGCCTCTGCCTCCCAAGTGCTGGGATTAAAGGCGTGCGCCACCACCGCCCGGCTTCTTATTTTCTTCAGAGATCTGTCTGTACTGATGGAATGACAGTTACCAGTGTGAATCTGATTGCTTTCTTGTTTCTTGAACAAAAGTTTGGTTGATAGAGACTGGCACTGATGACATACAAAAGGTTGATGTTAACGTAGGTCCTGGCACTCAAAGTGACAGATAAAACCTGCATGTGAGGTCACAGCTCTGTAACCCTGCTGAGTTGTCGCTGCTCGGTGCTGTACAGAAGCAAGTGTAGGAGTGCTTACAGAGTTTTCTAGGATTCCACATTTTATTTCTAGCATGTTAAAACAAGATCCCACTGTGTAGGCCAGCTTTAAATGCATAGAGATATGTCTGCTGAGATTAAAGGCGTATGCTGGCAGTCCCCAACTCATATAAGTTCTTGACTCTCCAGTTTAGACTCAGTACACTCATTTTTAGCTACAAGTGTTTTCTGTTTACAAGTCCCATCACGATAACACTCAGGAGACAGAGGCAAAGTCTACACCGTAGAGTTCCAGACCAGCCAGTGAGACTGTCCCTTTTTTGTTTTGTTCTGGTTTTGTGTGTGTGCGAGACAGACAGACAGACAGACAGACAGACAGACAGACAGGGTCTCACTGTCTCTCTGGGTAGCCTGAAACTTGTATAGATGAGGCTGGTCTCAAACTCACAAAGATCTGTCTGTCTCTGCTTCCCAGGTAGTAGAATTTAGAGGCATGTGCCACCACACCTGATGAGACTCTGTCTTTAAAAAAAATATATATATATATATATATATTGTCTCTGACCTCAATTGCAGAGAAAAACATTTCCAATTCTAAAAGCTAGTATTGGTAGGTGCTTTCTCCATTAAGAGTGCTGAGCTGTTCAAAGCTACTCTGGTTGTCTGTCTGTGCACCACTAACGAAAGCTCTGCTTCACCCCCAGAGAGAGCCAGCTGAAGAGGCCTTGAAGAGCAACAGTATGAACCTTGACCAGGCCATGAGTAAGTAACAGGTGCCTCTTGGGAAGTTTTGCTTTGTAGAACCATTTGCTTATAGTCATGGTTAAACTTGAAGACAATTCCAGGGTCCAGGGAAAGAGCAACCACAGAATGCAATCATATGGCGAGTGTTTGGGGCCAGGTGAGCTGTAGAGACAGTATGCCATGTTGGCAGCTATTTGCCTTTGGTTCATGTTTATATTAGCTAACTCCTGTTGCTGTAACAAAAACAGCTTAAAGGGAGGAATTATTTCTATTGGCTAACAGTTTCAGGAAATTCAGTCCTTTGCACTTGAACAAAACCATCATGGTAACAGAAACATGTGAACAACCTTCTTTACTTCCTATAGGCAGGAAGGAGTGAGGAGTACAGGAAAGGATCTGAGAAAGACATAGCACCAAGAACACACACACACACTAGTAACCTACTTCATCTGGGCATTTTCCAATAATGTTGTCATATTATGTATGAATCCATAGAGGAAGTAATGCATTCTTCATCTTAGATCATCCCTGAAACCACTCTCAGAGGCACACAGAGATTTGCTGTGCTAATATAAACATTCTCAGTCTGGAACAGGTGGTGTTCAGCTGCATTGTGAGCTGCTGACATGCCAGGCCAGACTGAACACACCCATCTATCCTTGGCCTGGAGGAGACAGCATGTCACAAGTACCAGTCAGTAACAAGCAATCTATTGTTTTTTTAAAAAAAAAAATATTTATTTATTTATTATGTATACAATATTCTGTCTGTGTGTATGCCTGAAGGTCAGAAGAGGGCATCAGATGTCTTTACAGATGGTTGTGAGCCACCATGCGGTTGCTGGGAATTGAACTTAGGACCTTTGGAAGAGCAGGCAATGCTCTTAACCACTGAGCCATCTCTCCAGCCCCCTAGCAATCTATTCTTAAGCTACCAAAAGGTTATTTTTATCAATTTTCTGTAAAATATTGTCTATTTTTAGTTGGATGTGGTAGCATATGTTTTTAATCCTAGCACTCAGGAGGGGCAGAAGCAGACAGATCTCTATCAGAGTTACTGGTGAGACACTGTCTCAAAAAAAAGAAAAAAAAAGTAAAAAGATATATATAGTCTACATTTTTAGTATGTTAATAGCAAACTTTATTGTCACTGATATTTCACTGTAACATAATTTCATAGCAGACCTATAAAAAAGATCCCACATCACAAATATCACTAAGAGATTTCACACACTTCTGGGCAGAACATGTGGTTCTGGGGCCCCCCCAGTGTTGATACCTGAGATTTTACCCCTTACCTACTAGTCCAGAAAGGAGAGCCATCATCACATAAGCATGAAACTGCATGAAGGGCATCATGTGCTCAGGTTAGACCCTTAACGCCTCCGAACACTACAACTATGAAGGCAACGTTTGCTCAGGTTAGACATTCGCTGCCTCCGAACACTACACAACACTAACAGGTCGTCTTTCCTGACCATGCTCAGTCTATGCTTTGTAAAATGTCAAAGTCTGTAAATACGCTGCGCTTTTTCTTCATACATTATAAATGTGGCAGTTTGGAGAGTTTTAGTTCTTCATGAGCTAAAGAAGGGATGAGCCCGACATACTGATTCCAAGTTTGGCAACCTTCAGCAAATTGGCACCTGAGATTAAACGTGAAGGCATAGATTTCCCAGAGTTGTGGAATCTCATCCCCATAAGCCAGCCAGTGTCCCAGATAAAGCTAAGAAGACCCACACATTCCTTGGGATCCTGAGATTTCTGTAGCTATGAAGAGACACCATGTCCATGCCAGTTCCTATAAAGGAAAAAATTTAGTTGGGGTGGCTTACATTTCAGAGGTTTAGTCCATTATCATTAGCACAGTACGACATGGCAGCATACATGCAAACATGGTGCTGGAGGAGCTGAGAGTTCTACATCTTGATATGCAGGCAGCAAGAAGTGATCTGTCTCTCTGGGCATGGCTTGAACATATATGGGACCTCAAAGCCCATCTCCACAGTGACACACTTCCTCCAATAAGACCACACCTACTCTAACATAGCCATTCCTCCTAATAGTGCCATTCCCTTTGGGGGCCATTTTCTTTCAAACCACACCAGCTGGTAAGCACCAAGGCCTGGTAGGATCCCAAGGAAGAGTCCAGCAGCCAGGGACAGCACACTACCTGCTTTTGCATAGCCAGTAATTTCACTGGTAGCAACCAGGACTGTGTAGCCCAAGCCAGAATAATGTAAAGGCACCAGTGCGCCACTGTCGTCCTGCGTTATTCAGTCATTCTCAAGACCAGGTCAGGTCTGCACCCAGTACTGAAGTCGGAGCTTAGAGGCCTGTGCTGGAGGACAAGGGAAAGAGCAGAAAACCTATATTTTTATATTCCTGGCAATTACATTTTCTAAAGCCGTGACTAGCATTTCCTTAGCCAATACAAAGCCCTCTTTTGGGGTAAACCAGGGAGGCCCCCACAAAGCCTATTAGCCATAGCTACCCTTGTTTTATGCGTGTTTATGTTTCAGACATTTTATTTAACATGTTTTTGTAATGAAATGTGAGTTAATTAGGATATAGTATCTCCTGACCGTGGGTAATGTGGCTGTGATGGGTATTTATGTTGTTGTTTGGTTGATTGTTTGGTTTGATTTTGGTTTTTGGTTTTTTTGTTTTGTACTCAGACTACAGCTGTACTGCCCATTATCCATGTTTTTTAATTGTGTAGATGTATGAAGTGTCTGTGAACACATGCAATGGTACATGTGTGGAGGTCAGAAGACAGTTTTTGTGGAGTCACTTCTCTCCTTCAACTTTTACTCAGATTCTGAGGATCAAACTCAGGTCAACACATGTGCATAGTAAGCTCTACTGCTGAGCGTGTTGCCAGTGTCACTACACCTGCCTGTTTGTTCATCTGTCAGTAGCCTGTGCTGTGGATGGTAACCTCAGACAATGAAATCATTTTCCTCTGCTTCCCTCTGATATTGTTACTAACACTGAACGCAAAATCCACAATGTTCAGCTCACGTCAGAAAGAAAATGACCTGGCGCATGCGCTTTCTCTGCAAGGCACAGCTAGCTTTCTTGCGTTAGGGTCACCACGTAGTGCTACATTAGGGAGTAGTTTTAATTCCAGAATCAACAAACACACACAGCTGAAGGGCATAGCACCAGATGCACCAGAGTTGCTTTTCAGTGTCAGGTCCAACAAGGAGGCAGCGTGCTGACTTGTCCACCTGAATTGGACCTTGTCAGCAAAGTCAAGTTTTCTGCCCACCTACAGGGGTCCACAAGTGACCATAAACGTGATACAGTGAGTGAGTACAGAACTCATGAATGAGAGAGATAGACAGTAGCACATTTATATAAAAATGCCAAATCGTCTTGTGCATAGTGTAGTAAGGCAGGGAGACCACGCAAGTAGAAGCAGTCACGTACCCGCTTAGACGTGGATACTACAGTTAAAGTAGCCCAGACACAGCTCACCAGGCCAAGAGCTCCCTGACAGCTAGCAACGAGTGGGAAGCAGTGACGATGTGGGGGTTCACTCAAGTCATATCATTGGGAAGGCCCTTGAGAATGGTAGCTTGGAGAAAGGAAGCAAGTACATTGAAGACCTGGGAAGCAGGGGAAGTTCATCCTGAGGAAGAGGGTGATAGATGACTGAGCTTCCTAGGGACTGGCAGAGGGCACTATGGCTAGAGTGGACAGGAGCAGGGCCAGCAGGGCCCAATTATAGGTGTGCAGGGTGGTCATGGGGCTGGGGAGCAGCTCAGGCTCATGATGTGTCTGCTCCTTGCTGGCAACCAAGGGGCCACCTCCTTCCCGAACCCATCGCCACCACCAATCCTGTGCTCCTTTGTTTTCAGCGTTGCTCTCTATATGTTGTACCCCAGGCGCTCTGCTGGAAAAGAAGGTGGATATGGACAAACGTGCACTGGGAATGACCGACTACAATGGAATGGTCACCAAACCCCTCGGCTGCCGCCCACCAATCTCCAAAGAGTCTTCCATGGACCGCCCCACCTTCCTTGACAAGGTATGGATCTAGGCGTCTGTCTTGTTTCTGCCTTCAACAAGAAGTCATTTTATTTGAGCTGTGTCCTTAAAGCAAGTTAGATGGGAAGTTAAGACATTTAAGTGGATTTTCCTCAGTTTTCCTAACATGTAAGAGTGTTTAACTCAGAGGTACTGTTGCATTACACATGGTATCATAAGGCCTGAAGAGTGATGGAATTGAAAACTGGCTCTTTTTATTACTACATTAACTTGACAATTATCTATTCTGTTATGTAGTAGGCCAGGGTCCTCACGTTTTTGTTTTTGTTTTGTCTTGCTTGGAATACTCAGTTCTTCCAATTGGAAATGACACGTAGCAGGTTTAACCTTAGAAAAGAAGTGGTAGATTTGCCAGTGACCACATTAAGTACCCATGAGAAACTCCCAGGGTGTTTTCAATCCAGTCAAAGCTCTGTCCCCCTTTAGTATTATCATGAGAGGATGTCTGTTCTTCAAAGTGGTATGATCCCAAAAGGAGAATACCTCACATTAAATTCAACTTAAATATTGAACCCTGAAAATAAAACTGAAGCAAGAAAAGTATTTTTTTTTTTTAAAAAAAAAAAAATGAGGCTTGGTGGCACTAGTAACCCCAGCTACTCAAAAAACTGAGGCAGGAGGATCTCAAGTTCAAAGACACCTTATATTATGAACAAGACCTTGCTTCCAAGTAAAGGGGGACTTTCTGGGAGTGTTAGCTTAGGGGTAGTCTGTGCCTCACTGGCACTGGAGTCCAAATCCCATCTGAGTTCTCTTCTCTGAGGGGCCCTTGATACCCTGACGGGACTTGCTGTTCCCAGAGTCTCCTCATGCTACTCACAGGCAGATGAGCTGTGGCAGGCATGGTCAGAGCATATTTACACTAAAAATTACTTGTTTATCTGAAACTTCAAATTATTGCCTGGTCTCAAACTCATTATCCTCCTGGCTCAGCCTCAGGGTGTTGAGATTCTAGGTGTATACTATATTAATTTTTATTTGCTGAATCTGGAAGTGTAATTGGGACCTGAGCTTTTTAAGGTGTGGAGTAGCCTGCAGGTTGGTTGAGCTGTTAGATGAGATGTTAGGTTCGCAGAGCTGGGCACTTCAGTGTAACCTCAGAGAAGCTAAAGTCAGTAGGCTCCTCTGTTAATGAGATTGAGTAAGCCAAGTGCTGTGTGGAGGTGGGAGTTGGGCCCCCTAGGGAGCTGTGCTCTTGGAGTCTCTGTTCCTCCCCCTCCAACCAGACCAGGGCGGTGGGTAGCATGGGGAGAATGCGAGAAGCTAAAATGTGTGTTTGTCAGTGTCTGAGCAACAGCAGTGTCTTAATCCTGTTTCTCTCTTTCTTTCCCTTCTTCCTTTTGCCCATGTCCTCCATTTCCTCATTATCTACACATTTTTCATCGTTCAATTTTTTATCCATCCATCCCCTCCTCACTATTTCCGTGGGAAACTTTTGGTGCTCTGCGTGCTGGTGGGCACCGCACACAGCTCACCCTTTCTTTCTCCAATCAGGATGGCGGCCTCGTGGAAGAGCCCACGACTTCACCGTTTTTGCCTTCCCCAAGCCTGAAGCTCCCCCTTTCCAACAGTGCACTCCCCAGTCAGGCCCTGGGTGGGATTGCCTCAGGGCTGGGCATGCAAAACTTGAACTCTTCTAGACAGGTAAGGCTGTTGGGAAAGAGTGGGGAGTGTCTGCATTCATTCTCCTGACTTTCTTAAACTATTAGAGAATAAACTATTGTTTTCAGGTGATGCTTGGATGTTAAGACATGAGGGAATAGGGAAACAACTGAAATGCCCTTAGGACTGCCCTTGGCGTGCTCAGGGAAACTCAGAACTGAGTGGCAATTCCTGGAATTTAGCTACTCCATAGGAATGATTCAAGATTGTTTTTACACTGGACTAAAGTGTATTTGAGTTCCTGTTTGCACTCAGAACTAACTTGGTACTGGATAAAGTGCCGGTGTGCTACCAAGAGCTCCTCACCAAAAACGGGACGTCTGTGAGCTTAGCCGAGCTCCTGGCTGTCTTTCCCGCTTGTGTTGTATGTGAGAAAGGAACTGAGAGAACTGAGTGCCTATTAAGAAGCTAAGCAGTCCCTAGAGTATCTGTGGTCCCTGAAGGATTGTCATGGACCTGTCGGCTCTTAGCAGCTCCTTGGTGAAGGTTAGTGACAAGTCTGAACCCTAGGAACCCACTCTATCAGGGCAAAGCACAGGCATAGCAAACTCTGTTGCCTAGTCCCTCTCAGTCGACTTTCCAACAAAGACGGCCATCCTGCTCCAACCTGTCAGCCAGGTGGCTCATGCTGCAGTATGCAGAACACACGCCAATGATATTCATTGTATTGGATAACAGGTTAACTCTCTGACTCTGCTAACTGATCCAGCCTTGGGGTTTGTTGAAGTAACTGAACAGCCACATTTCCCATTGAAATAGACTCCTCCTCCACCTGTTTCACCATGATCACTGCACTTTGTGCCTGAATGAACACAGGGAGTTCATAGGGAAGGGAGTGTGTCACCCAGACCACGTCTTAATACTGTTATTTTTGAAACATTCTTAATTATCTCTTTAACTGATAGCCTTGTTTGGAGACGCTTTAAGATGCACTGGTATGTGTGTGTCCTATGATTTAAAATCATAGCTTCCTAGGCTGATTTTTCATCCTCTATAACCTGTACAAATTGCACTCATTCAGAGTGCAGTTAAGGATCAGGTTGAAGGAGTGGGGAACAGAAAAAAATTGGCATTCATGGTGTGAAACCTACTGTTTCACCCTTCCCCAGCCTACCTACCCCTAAAAGCTGTTCTGTCTCCTGCAGATCCCGAGTGGCAATCTGGGTGTGTTTGGCAATAGCGGAGCAGCACAAGCCAGGACCATGCAGCAGCCGCCAGTGCAGCCTCTTAATTCCTCCCAGCCCAGCCTCCGTGCTCAAGTGCCTCAGTTTCTATCCCCTCAGGTCTGACCCAATAAACTCTGCATGCTGTGCTTGGTTTTTATTTGGTCGGTTTAAGGAGATTACTGTGATAACCTGATGGTATTCTTGGGCCATTTGGAATGCAAAGACAAGAAACTGCTGTTGGCATGGGACATCAAGAAGAGGCCACCAGAACAGCCAGGACAGCAGTGCTTTAGTGAGATGACAGTGGGGATTATATATTAGAATGCACTGCATTGGTGTGGTGGTGCACACCTTTAATCCAGCACTTGGGAGGCAGAGTGGGGTTGGGAGGGTGGGGAGGCAGGGCAGGGGGAGCAGGGGGAGTGTCTCTTGAATTTGAGGCCAGCCTGGTCTACAGATCGAGTTCCAGGACAGCCAGGGTTACACAGAAACCCTGTCTTGAAAAAAAAAAAAAAAAAAGAGTGTTTGCTGTAGATTGGTAATTATGTTTACTATTTACTAGCTGATCCTTTTTGCCTGATGAGATTTGTTTTTTTCTTTTGGAGGGGGATTTGTTTGTTGTTTTCATGATATATGTCATTGCTGCGATGAAACACCCTAACCAAAAGCAAGTTGGGGAGAAAAGGGATTATTTGACTTACACTTCCACATCGCTGTTGATGATTGAAAGAAGTCAGTGTAGAAACCTGGAGGCAGGAGTTGATACACAGACCATGGAGGGATGCTGCTTGCCATGCTAGCCTACTCATCCAGGACTACCAGCCCAGGAGTGGCACAACCCACCATGGCCTGGGTTCTCCTTTTCCCATCAATCACTAATGGAAAATGTAGTACAGCTTGCCTACAACCCAATATTATGGAGTCGTTTTTTCAGTTGAATCTCCTTCCTCTCTGATGACTCTAGCTTGTGTCAAGTTGACATAAAACTAGCCAGCACAGTGTCCCTTTTTTTTTTGAGATGGAGTATATATAAGACAGGATCTTTATGTAGACCAGGCTGGCCTTGAACTAACAGAGATCCATCTGCTTGTCTTAACCTCTTAAAAAGGTATGCACCACAACACCCACAAACTTAAAGAGATTCTTTTTAATTTTATATGCATAGGTGTTGTGCCTTTATGTTATGTCTGGATATCATATGTATGCCAGGTACCCTTGGAGGCCAAAAGAGAGTGTCAGATCCCCTAGACCTGGAGTAACAAACAGTTAGGAGCCATCATGTGGGTGCTGGAAATCAAACCCAGGTCCTCTGCAAGAGCAGCCTTGGAATTTGGGAGATATATATCCTGACCTTCAAACATAGAAAGACAATGTTGACCTGTGGAGAAGAACAGGTGGATACAGTGAATAGAGATGGCTGGAACTTGGTAGAAAAATAAGTTTCATGTGTTAGTGAGGGTGTAGCAACTTGTTCCTCCCCTACTGAGGCAGCAGAAAACTGAATTAATATCGTCCCCCCTCCCAATCTTAAAGTTTCCCTCTGACAGAACATAACCTCTAATAGGACTGGCCTCAAGCCATGGAAAGTAAATGTAGGGCTAAAGTCTTTAGAAGAAAAAATCTTCTGGAAGCTGGCTTGGCATGGTAGCCCTTGCCTATAATCCCAGAATTCAGCAAGTAGAGGCAAAAATTGATCAGGAGGAATCCAAGGCCACCCATTACATAGCCAGTTTGAGGCTAGCCTGAGCTACATGAGATCCTGTCTCAAGAAAGAAAAAAAAATTATAATTATTTATTGAGACAGTGTCTCACTATGTAGCCCTAAATGTCCTGGAACTCGTTCACTATGTAGAACAGGCTGGTCTTGAATTCACAGAGATCCACCTGCCTCTACCTCTGCCTCCCAAGTACTGGGATTAAAGGCGTGCACCACCACACACAGCTGAAAAAAATACATTAGTTCTAGACTTTCTGTCTTCTGTATTTTGAACATGTTAACTACTAATGTTTATATGTCCATAAAATGTTCTGATGGCCTCTCAAGTTCAGCTGTCAAACAAATATGTCAGTTAACCAGTTTGTGTCCTAAAACAAAGTTACACAGATAAGTGAATGTTTCCATAGAGATGGTGGTTAATGATATATTTTCTGTTAAACAGGTTCAAGCACAGCTTTTGCAGTTTGCAGCAAAAAACATTGGTCTCAGCCCTGCACTATTAACCTCGCCAATTAACCCTCAGCATATGACGATGTTGAACCAGCTCTATCAGCTGCAGCTGGTAAGTAGAAAGGTCCCAGTCTAAAAACAAGGCCTCATGTCAGCAAGCGGCAGAAACACCCTGGTAGGTGAAGTTGCTATCATACTCTTTCCATATTGCACTCTCTTGTGACTGTTCATGAATCAGGAAAGCTTTTGCTTAAGGGTATTATTGTTCCTAAGCTTTGTAAATGTCTTAGCTTGGCCTGTCTGTTCCTTTGGTCTCTCAAAATTTTCTCCTCTGAGCCACAGAACACAAAATAATGTTTTCCTCATTTCTCCCAAGAAGGGGATACACAAACACCATCATGGGATCATAGGGGAGAAAAGTTACTGCCATACCTGGAACATGTGCTTTGGCCTGTTCAAATACAGGTCTCACAGAACCTCATTTGAGATCAGCTAATATGACCCAGGAGTTCTTATAAGTTGTGTAGTTTAGGGGCTGGAGGGATGGCTCTGCAGTTAAGAGCACTGACTGTTCTTCCAAAGAACCCAGGTTCAATTGCCAGCACTGGTGGGGAGCATGGTGGCATACAGGCAGACATGGTACTGGGGAAGTAGCTCAGAGTCCTATATCATGAAGTAGTCTGAGACACTGGATGTGACTTGAACATGTATGAAACCTCAAAACCTGCCCTCACAGTGACACACTTCCTCCGACAAAGCCACGCCTCCTAATAGTGCCATTCCCTTTTGCAGCCATTTTCTTTCAAACCAACACAGACCCCTAACTAAGGGAGTCACATGCCCATGGTCCCTGGCAGGGAAGCCTTCCCGAAGTGGGCAACACACCTATGAAGTCATGCTGTTTCCTGGACCGATAGCAGTAGCAGGAGGCTCCTTCGCCCAAGGCAGGAAAGGGTTCCTGGAAGCTGCACAGCTTGTGTCTGAGTGACACTGCAGAGCCTGCTGCACTGCCACTGGCCAGAGCTGGGTTTGGGGTTGACACACAGAGTGTATTTCCCAGCAGGGTTTTCCCCCATGGTATGGAAGGTACAGGAAAAGGCTGGCTTGCACCTGGTATACACACAGCCTTTGTTTCCTGGAGGGTTTTCCTTGTGTAAGTTGGAAGAAATATACTGGCTTACACCTAGTACTATTCTAGTCATAATTTTTTTTTTAATATTTATTTATTTATTATGTATACAATGTTCTGTCTGTGTGTATGCCTGCAGGCCAGAAGAGGGCACCAGACCTTATTACAGATGGTTGTGAGCCACCATGTGGTTGCTGGGAATTGAACTCAGGACCTTTGGAAGAGCAGGCAATGCTCTTAACCACTGAGCCATCTCTCCAGCCCCTCTAGTCATAATTTTTTTCCAGAAAAATTAGAAAAATGAAGTTTATTACTTGCTACAGTTTTAGAACTTCTAGAGAATTCTTACGTGAAAACCTTACGTGGAACTCCTGAGGCATTTTTAACAGTACCACCTCCATTGGGTTCTGTTTTAACCAAGTCTTCTGAATGACTTTTCCTGGAGAGAAAGGATCAAATGAGCACCAACAACAAATTAAAGAAACGGTTGTTCCGCCTAAGTCTAGATTGGTGACCCAGTGAGTTTATTGGCATTACTTAACAGGAGCATGGGTGACTTGGGCAGCTGGATCACTAAAAAGCCCACCCCAATATGGGTGACTGTATTTGGACCTCACAGAGGCCTTGGGAATCCAGGGTGTTTGATTTGGAAGTTCCTATAGAAGTCTTCTAATCGAGACGTCTCCCAAAATATGTTGTGCAGAAAAATAAGCAGCACTCAGCCAGCATTTGAGATAATCAAGTGAGAAGACTTTCTGCGTCAGCCAGGGGGTTGTGCTCACTTTTCCCACCTTGTCCAGCAGTCGGTCACCCAAGTGCTTCATGCTGGCTCATGCACAACCGGACTGAGCTTTGTAGTGTTCTGCTACGTCATCTAGCTGACCTAGCCTTTAATCTAGCTCCTCCTAAAAATTCCTTTTTCTATTTCCTGAATGTTAAGGAGATTGACTCACTTGTTTTGATGGTTTCTTACTATGCTTGATTTTTCTGTCAACAGGCATACCAACGTTTACAAATCCAGCAGCAGATGTTACAGGCCCAGCGGAATGTTTCCGGACCCATGAGACAGCAGGAGCAGCAAGTAGGTGTCACTTGGACTGACTGTTGCCATTAGCTCTAATTCTAGAAGAAACCCCAGTGGATAAACTCTTATCTTGATGTTGGCTTTTCTCTAGTTGAACCTCCTCTCTGGAAAGTCCAGGACTAGCTAGGTTTGGGATGAGGCTGACCCAGCTGGTAGAGGCTGAGGTACAACTAAACCCAGTCTGTAGGTCATCCGTGGACTCTGGCCAGCCCTGGCTAACGTGCAGTGTATATATGTTTCCACCTGCCAGGTTGCGCGCACAATCACTAATCTGCAGCAGCAGATCCAGCAGCACCAGCGCCAGCTGGCCCAGGCCCTGCTTGTAAAGCAGCCTCCACCACCACCACCCCCGCCACACCTGTCTCTGCACCCTTCTGCAGGCAAATCGGCCATGGATAGCTTCCCCCCTCACCCCCAGACTCCCGGCCTTCCCGACCTGCAGACCAAAGAGCAGCAGTCTTCACCCAACACCTTTGCTCCTTATCCTCTTGGTGAGTCTTCTGTGGGTGTAAAAGCTATGCCAGGTTCAGGAGTCCTCAAGTCCCTCCTATGATAACCAGGATGGCTATACAGTAAGCTGAATGACTTGGCAATGCTGAAACACCACATCAGAGGCAGAATCAGGGAGTGAACCTCCTAAGACTTCATCTTGAGGGAGCAATACTGCCTTCAGTATAATATAAGTTCACCCTGCCACAGATACTTAATAGTACCAGGGAGACCCTATGTGGTAACACTCACCTATAGTCCAAACACTTGGAAGGCAGGAGCAGCATTATCATGAGTTCAAGACCAGCCTGAATTGAATAACAAGGGCCTAGTTTGATCCATGGTGCTGGGGTTGAAGAGTGGGGCTATGAAAACCGTTAAGTTCATTCTGGTTTGTTATTGTTTGGTTTTCTGAAACAGGGTTTCCCTGTATAGCCCTGGCTGTCCTGGAACTCACTCTGTAGACCAGGCTGTGGACACAGGACAAGGGGAATTAGTAGCTTCAAATATACATCTCCAAAGGGGCAAAGGCCAGCTGGATAGCAGTGAATAGCTGCCAATGACCTACCTCCCTCTTTAGAATGCTGATGCATATTTTTATAGAGAATGGTATGTCATGTCTTCCTACCTGACAGGTAATAGATGTATTACTCCTTTATAATGAAGTAGAAGGCTACTAAGCTAGAATGTATCCTCTGTTACTGTCTTGTCCATTATTGTCCCTTTAGTGGTAGAAGCACAAGTATACTTTGGTCAAGACCCGAGTTAGGACTTAGACCTCCTCAGTCCCAGTTTCCACCCACAGCTAATGTGTACAGTCTGCCTGGTTGCTCATTGCCTCAATTTCCCTGTCCATATGAAGTAGAAGTATTTATCACACAGAGCTCTTTTAAAGATTTCATGAGTTAATAATATGTAAAGCTCTTTGGTTGGACATGGTGACTCATACCTGTGATCCCAGTACTAGTGCTGTTGATCCAGTTACATAGACTTAGGTTTGAGGCCAGCCTGGCTTAGAGAGTGCTCAACAGAATGAAGAGTGTGTGTGTGTGTGTGTGTGTGTGTGTGTGTGTGTGTGTGTGTGTGTTGCACGTGCTGGTAGACTTGTGTTGAAAATGCCACTCAGTTCACCATCCACAGTGTCTCAGATCCTGGTGTACCTGTCCCCCAACCTGCTGAGACTTTATTTCTAGGAATCATGTGTGCAGTGAATCTTTGAAACTGGATAAAAATTTATTTTGATAAAAACGTTAAGGTATTGAACTTACAGTTATATTTAATATATGTGATATAATATGTTTAAAATAGGCAGCTTATTAGCTATAGGAAACTTTACCTGCAAAATTGTCTGTCTTGTTGGCTCCTGGCTTTTCGCCATAACAGCACTGATGCTGAAGAGCCACTTAGGAACTGAACATCCTGTGGCAGGAAACCAGAAACCCATTCAGACAGTGTGGGCTGCAGTGTCTCTTGCCTGATGGACTTAATCGTGTCAACAGGAACAGTAACCCAGTGACCTTAAGAACTCTCAAGAAGGAAAGGTTCACTGTCACCATGATAAACTAAATATGAATACACCTGTGTTCACACACACCTTTAATCCTAGCACTCAGGAGGTAGAAGCAGGCAGATCTCTGTGAGTTCAAAGCCAGCCTGGTCGACAAAAGCTACTTCCAGGACAGACTCCAAAGTTACAGAGAAACCCTATCTCAAAAAAACCAAAAAAACAAACAAACAAACCATGATCTCAGCATTAAGAAGCTGAGGCAGGAGGACTGCTGTCAGTTAAAGATTAGGCTGGGCTGTATAGCAAATAACAGGGTAGCCAGGTCATGTTCCAAGACCCTCCCTCAAAACAAAGAAACTGGGCAGTAGTTAATCCCAGCACTTGGGAGGCAGCCTGTGAGTTCAGGGTGAGTTCCAGGACAGCCAGGGGTACACAGAGAAACCCTGTCTTAAGAAAGAAAGACAGAGAGAAAGAGAGAGGGAGGGAGGGAGAGAGGGAGGGAGAGAGAGAGAGAGAGAGAGGGAGAGAGAGATTTAAAATTGAGACCCAGGCAAAAGTTCAGTGAGTAATCTTTATTATCCTAGCATAGTGCCCTTCTTGCCCGATCCCCCCAAACATTAGCAACATTAGCTCACCATTCCAGAGGTAGGTAGACAGCAGCACCCACACTCACAGAGCTCCTGAAAAGTTGTTTACTGTTTAACTCATAAGCTTCATTAGTGCTGACTTCTGCAGGCTCGCGTTGTCCCAACCAGCTTTAGGTGGTGTGTCAGGACTTGGAGGCAATTTGCTTGTTCTGGTAGTTCCCACATGGTGCTGTGGACTCATCTGACATGCCCTGTCTGGACCTCAGAACCCTGGTATCCAGCACCAAGACAGCAGGGGAGGCTTGTGAGCCATGTGCCCTGAAGACACTAGTAGCATGCTCACCTTAATTCAAGAGCGACTGGAGAGACAGCTCAGTGCTTAAGAACACTGGCTCTTCTTCCAGAGGACTGGGCTTGATTCCCAGCACCTACATGGTGGCTTATAAACTATCTGTAATGCCAGTTAAAGGGCATCTGACTTCTTGTGGCCTCTGTGGGCACCAAGCATGTAAGTGATATACAGGCATACGTGCACACTCACATATTCACACACACACACACACACACACATATATATAATTAATATAGCTATGTTAAATATATATTAAAGATTTCTATATTAAATATTCATAGTTATATAGTTATAAGTATAAATAGTTAAATATATAGTTTATACTTAATATAGTTGAGCCAGGTGTACTCCTGTAATCTCAGCATTTAGGAGCCAGAAGTAAGAAGATAGAAGATACAAATTAGAGGCTACATGTTAGGATCCTATCTCAAAAAGGGGGGGGGGGGGGGGTGTAGGCATTGGCTCATGGCTAGAGCCAGGGTCAGTTGACTCTTAGTTGGAGACCAATGAGGGACTACATAGTGAGACCTTGTCTCCTAAAAACTATAGAAGCAGGGAGTGGATTTACAATGGAAGTGTATGGCTGTGCCTAAAGGTAGAGGGTGACCCTCCAGGGCTCTCAGAGTGAGATCTTCAGGGAAAAGGCAAAATACTAATAATGCCTGTGTTTTCAGCTGGATTGAACCCAAACATGAATGTCAACAGTATAGACATGAGCAGTGGTTTGTCTGTGAAGGACTCATCTCAGTCCCAGTCACGCCTCCCTCAGTGGACACATCCCAACTCCATGGGTAACTTGTCTAGTGCTGCTTCTCCCCTGGACCAGAACCCTAGCAAGCATGGTATGTATGTCCTGGGTAAGTGCCCACCCCACAGCAGGTTGTAGTTGACTTAGTGATGAGGTAGCCTGAAGTAGCACATGTTGATTCTGTGCAGTTCTATGAATGGAGCTCCAAAAGCAGAAGAAAGGCAGTTACCATCACACAGGACCGGCAAGGTCTACCAGCAAGGTCAACCGTCAGATGTTAGTTCCAAAAATATCAAAGAAGAGAGGTCAGTGGCGCATGCCTTTAATCCCAGCACTTGGGAGGCAGAGGCAGGTGAATCTCTGTGAGTTCAAGGTTAGCCTGGTCTACAGAGCAAGTTCTAGGACAGGCTCTAAAGCTACAGAGAAATCCTGACTTGGAAAACCAAAAAAATAAAAATTAAAAAAAAAAAAAGAGGCTAGGTCAGAGTCCTTGTAACTCCTATGGGGCCTGGAGAGATGGCTCAGCAAGAGCAGGTACTGCACTTACAGAAGACCTGAGCTGAGTTCTATCACCTGTATTGCATAGCTTACAACTGCTTGTAACTGAAGCTGTATGGCCCATATGGGTACCTACACTCACATGCATATACCCATGCCTAGATATACAAATACATAAAATAGTACTAAAAATAATCATCTTTCAAAAAAGTAAAACATAAGCCGGGCGGTGGTGGCGCACGCCTTTAATCCCAGCACTCGGGAGGCAGAGGCAGGCGGATCTCTGTGAGTTCGAGACCAGCCTGGTCTACAAGAGCTAGTTCCAGGACAGGCTCCAAAACCACAGAGAAACCCTGTCTCAAAAAACAAAAAAAAAAACAAAACAAAAAAAAAAGTAAAACACAAAAAGAAATACTCAGAAAAGAGAAGGAAACAAAACTGTTAATCACCAGGTTAGCCTACAGTGGGTTAGGGTGTGGCTCAGTGGCAGGGAACTAACCTCACATACTTGAGGACCTGGGTTCTATCCCCTGAACTGGAAAGGCTCAATAAATGGATGGATGATAGGTAGGTAGGTAGGTAGGTAGGTAGGTAGGTAGGTAGGTAGGTAGATAGATAGATAGATAGATAGATAGATAGATAGATAGATAGATAGATAGAGTCATTAATATTCACTGGGTATGTGACATGAATTTAGTCAAGTGGTCAAGACAGTATGATCACTTGAGCCCAAGTTTTCAAACCTGCCTGGACAAGTCTCTTAAAAGTGGGGAGGAGAGTTTCGTCGCTGGGGAGTTGGCTCAGCAAGTTGGAGCACTTGCTGCAGAAGCATGAGATCCCGTGTGGTTGCATATACCTGTAACCCCAGTGATTCCTGGAACAGATGGGAGGGTACCTTGGACTTGGTGACCACTAGCTTAGCTCCAGGTTCAGTGAGAGACCATGTCCAAGGACACCTCTGGCCTCTGAGCAAGCACATGGATGTACACACACAAAACAAAAATTTTTATACTTTTCTATGCTATGGCAATAGCTCAGTTGGTAGAGTGTTTGCATGGATTGCAAGAAATCTGGGATAAAGTGTACAGCACCATGTAAACCAAGCTTGGTGGTATATATATGCCTGTGATCTTAGCACTAGAGAGGTAGAAATAGGAGATCCAGTATATACAGCAAGTTCAAAGCCAGTATTGGACTGACCATATCTTAAAAAGAAACAAACCTTCCAACTTGACAAGCTAAAATAGTTTATAGTGCCACACAGCTATAACCCCAGTATTTGGGGAGCTAGAAACAGTAAGATTAGGAGTTTAGGATCATTCTTAACTACATAGGAAGTTCAAGGCCAATTCAGACTATATGATACCATCTCAAAAAATAAAGTTCAATAGTAGAGTACTTCCCTAGCATGTATGAAACCTTGGATTAGATTCCCCACACTGAAAAGTAACAATGATGATAACAACAACAACAACAACAACCAGGTGGTGGTGGCGCACGCCTTTAATCTGGGGAGGCAGAGACAGGTGAATTTTAGTGAGTTTGAGGCCAGCCTGGTCTACAGAGTAAGTCCCAGGACAGCCAGGGCTGTGCAGAGAAACCCTGTCTCAAGAAACAAAAAATAATAATGGGTTAGTCAGTACTTCTCGGGTAGAAGCTTGGCCAAGCATACGCAATGCCCTAGGTTCTGTGCTTAGCACCACAAAAAATGTAGTCATCGCCGGGCGATGGTGGCGCACGCCTTTAATCCCAGCACTCGGGAGGCAGAGGCAGGCGGATCTCTGTGAGTTCGAGACCAGCCTGGTCTACAGAGCTAGTTCCAGGACAGGCTCCAAAGCCACAGAGAAACCCTGCCTCGAAAAAAAAAAAATGTAGTCATATAAAGACCATATTTGGGCCAACCGACAGTTCTTAAAGAACCCTGGACAGCTTAAGGCTGACAGTCCATGTGACTGCAAGGGGTGAGTGAGGTACTGGGCCTGGAAGGGAAGACTGCAGTGTATCCCCAGGGGTTTTTGACAGAATGTTCACTTGGTTTCTGGTCCTGTTCTGTAGGTGCTATCCCTGGAGGTCTAAGCATTGGGCCTCCAGGTAAGTCCTCCATTGATGACTCCTATGGCCGGTACGATTTAATCCAGAACAGTGAGTCACCAGCCAGTCCTCCCGTAGCTGTTCCCCATAGCTGGTCACGTGCCAAATCTGACAGTGATAAAATCTCAAATGGCTCCAGCATCAGCTGGCCCCCAGGTAAGACTGCACACTCTCTCAGGCAACAGTAGATGCAGATGTACCCTAACCCCAGGTTAGCTGTTAGGGCTGTGGGAGCCTGGGTCTGTTGTAATATCTGCGGCGGGGCTGCATCCCGCCACCTGGCTAGCTTTACCCGAAATAATTACATGGAAACTGTATTCTTTTGAACACTGCTTGGCCCATTAGCTCTAGCCTCTTATTGGCTAGCTCTCATATCTAGATTAACCCATTTCTAATAATCTGTGTAGCACCACAATCTGGTGGCTTACCAGGGAGATCTTAACCTGCGTCTGTGTCTGGTGGGCGAATCATGGCGACTCACTGACTCGGCTTCTTTCTCCCAGCATTCTGTTCTGTTTACTCCGCCTACCTAATTTTCTGTCCTATTAAAGGGCTAAGGCAATTTCTTTATTTAACCAATGAAATTAACTCCTCCATCATTTCTCCTTTTTCGCCCCACGTTGGGCGTCATGGGTCCATAGCTTGGGGTTTCCACTGAGAATGGACAGAATGTGCTGGTGTCAAGCCTTGTTGTGTAGCTTCCCGGTTCAAGACAGGAGTAGGTCGTGGCAAAGGGGAGTGGGTAAGTAAGGGACACCAACTCCTCCCTGGTAGCTGTTTCTAGTTTGCTCCAAAAGAATGACCAATCTAATAAACTTAGAGTTCATTAAATCTAAGCAAGGAGTGCCTCTGAGCCTCATTCAGATTTTCTAAATTTCTACAAATATGAAAAAATTAATTTTAAGTGTCATGATGCAACATGAAGGTGCTCTGGTATGCATCCTCATTTTGCTTTCCATTAACAGAATTTCATCCCGGAGTTCCATGGAAAGGACTTCAGAATATTGATCCCGAGAATGACCCTGATGTCACTCCTGGCAGTGTCCCTACTGGACCCACCATCAACACCACCATCCAGGATGTGAATCGCTACCTCCTCAAGAGTGGAGGTGAGGAGGGCCATCACCCTGCCTTCTGTGGGTGGGTCTCCAGGCTCATGGAGAGGCATCATCTGATTGTGCTGGATCACTGCATGCCTACAGGGAGGCCACATATGATAAGGAAGGCAGGGACTTGACCATCTCAGCAGTGGGAACGTGTATCCTCACTTGCAGAATGGGGGTGATAATGTCTCCTCATGGAGTGATGAAGACCACGTGATTTGTAGGTCCCACCTGAATAGCTCAGCTGCTCCTTTCTTCCCACAGTGGCAAAGGTCTGTGACTCTTTGGATATGCAAAGGCAGGCAGCAGTGTAGGTTTGTGCTTAACTGCAGCCGTCCCACTGTGAGCCCCAGTTCCAAGGTGCACCCATGTTCCGCGACCTGTCATTGTGGTGTCTGAAAAACTCTTGTGACACTGCAGAACTCATAGCTCCTCAGTAAATCATTTCTTCTGGAGTAAAAGAAAGTGGAGAATGGGCTGGAGAGATGGCTCAGAGGTTAAGGACACTGACTGTTCTTCCAGAGGTCTTGAGTTCAATTCCCAGAAACCACATAGTGGCTCACAACCATCTACAATGAGATCTGGTGCCCTCTTCTGGCCTGCAGTCATACATGGAGGCAGCACACTGTATTGTATACATAATAAATAAAATCTTAAAAAAAAAAAAAAAGTGGAAAATGGATCTCAGTATAGATGGTTGTGAGCCACCATGTGGTTGCTGGGAATTAAACTCAGAACCTCTGGAAGAGCAGCCAGTGCTCTTTTCATCTCTGAACCATCTCTCCAGCCCCAAGAACTGTTTATTACATTTTTTTAAAAAAAAATTTAGAGTTGAGCTAGAGAGATGGCTCAGAGGTTAAGAGCACTGGCTGCTCTTCCAGAGGTTCTGAGTTCAATTCCCAGCAACCACATGGTGGCTCACAACCATCTGTAATAAGATCTGGTGCCCTCTTCTGGCCTGCAGGCATACATGGAGGCCGAACATTATGTACATAATAAATAAATCTTAAAAAAAAAATTTAGGGGCCTGGATAGATGGCTCAGCGGTTAAGAGCACTGCCTGCTCTTCCAAGGGTCCTGAGTTCAATTCCCAGCAACCACATGGTGGCTCACAACCATCTGTAATGAGGTCTGGTGCCCTCTTCTGGCCTGCAGGCATACAAGCAGACAGAATACTGTATAAATAATAAATAAATATTTAAAAAAAAAATTTAGAGTTTCTCTATGTAGCTGACTGACTTTGAACTCAAACAGATCCCCCTGCCTCTGCCTCCCTAATGGTGTAAATAAAGGCATGCAACCATACCAGGCTTTATAAAACTTTCCTTAAGATAAACACATAGGATGTGTGTACACACACTGTCTCGCTATGCTATCAAATCTCATCCAGATTCTAAACTGGTATGGTATACTGTGCTGCACAGAGCTGCTGCAGGAAAGTGCTCCTGAGGCCTCTGCTCCCTGGGGATTCCCGTAACGCCACACGTGGACCTGAGGAGGAAAGCAGTGTTGATGTGCTCCAGCGTCAGGCTAAGAACGCAAAGCCAGTGATGCTGGATTGTTCGCACTCCTTCTGATTTGACAAAGAAGTGTGCTTAAACCTTTATACCTCCACTGGGAAGTAGCTAAAGAAAAAAGGCAAAAATCACCTTTCTTGATAGCATTTGGTTTCCAGTGTGTCTAGCCTGTGTTCACTGTGAGGCTGTGGTCCTCCCATTAGCCAGCCCCGGGGTAAGGGCACATCTGTATTGCAAATGTGTCTTAGTGGCTGTTCAGTTGAGCTTGAGCAGATGAAGGAACTGGGGCTGGTGGTGTCCATTGCTTTTGTGTTTCTCCCAATGAGTTCCAGTTACTGCATCTCCACCTGGTGTTGCATCTCAATCCAGAAGCTGTGGAGACACCTGTGGAGGTAGATAAAGAGGTCTCTAGACACTTGGGAGATCGTAGTGGTTGTGAGGGAAGTGTCTGTCTGTCTTTCAGAAGGAGCATTACTCTGACTGGGGACTAATGCTCCTAGGGACTGCACAAGAAGCATCTGTGTACACCATGACCATCCCAGCACAGCTTGCTGATTAAAAGATTGAACTTGGGAGGTCTGGGTGTAGCTCAGTTGATAGACTGCTTGCCTAGCATTCACTAATCCCTGGGCTCCATTCCTAACACCAAATAATCAGGTGTATTTATGCATGTATGCCTATAAGCCTAGCACTTGGGAGGCAAAGGCAACAGGATTACCACAAGCTCAAGGCCAACCTGGGCTACATAGGAAGACCCTCTCCTTTGTGTGTGTGTGTGTGTGTGTGTGTGTGTGTGTGTGTGTGTGTGTGTGTGTTTGTTAATGCAGAGTTTCTTAGTAGCTTTGGATTGGAGCCTGTCCTGGAACTTGCTCTGTAGACAGGCCTTGAACTCACAAAGATCTACCTGGGAAGACCCTATCTCAAGCAAATAAAAAATTTAATAAATAAAAAAGATTAATCTTCAGTACTCTATTTTCTTCATAGCAAAGGTTAGCAAACTGATAAAGTGTCAGCCAAATCTGCACAGGACACACACAATATTTCATAGCAGAAATGATAGCTGTCCCATCAGCCCATGAGGCTGGCTTGGGCCACCCAGAGGCATGGAAGCATGAGACAGAAGGCACATGGTGTTCTATCACTGCTGCCCTCCCTTCTTCAGGACTCCATCACTCCACAGCCGCACTCACTTGTCTGGGTGTGCGCAGTGCACAGTCTCTCTTTTCTCCTTCCAGGTAAACTGTCAGACATTAAATCAACGTGGTCCTCGGGCCCAGCCTCTCACACACAAGCCTCTCTGTCTCATGAGTTGTGGAAGGTACCCAGAAACACTACTGCACCCACCAGGCCACCTCCAGGCTTAGCCAATCCCAAGCCTTCCTCTACGTGGGGCACCAGCCCCCTAGGCTGGACCAGCTCCTACTCCTCGGGTAAGCACTGCACCTCCTGTTGACAGGGTACAGGGTACGAGAAGCTGCTCCATACATGCTTTAGGGATGCACCTGTTTTATCCCAGGCCTATCATCAGACCCCTGGAGCCTAAGAGGTTAAGAAAGAGCTGAAGCATCATAAACCTGAAGGGTATATACCACATGGACTGTGTCCTCAGAAAGACAATTCATTCTAGGCTTTCCGCCCACCTCAGTCAGCGCAGGGATCTTAATTTCTTCACAAGATTCCATAGAAATATAAAGGCTTTATACCAGAATGAAGGTCCCTCAGAAGTGCTGTGCAGCTCTGTAGAGTCCCTCCACCATGTTTGCATCACGTGTGCAGTCACTGGGCACCATTGGCAGCAGTCAGCTGTGGAGATTAAGAGCAGTGTCCGGTCTTTTAGCAGCTGTCCTTCCCTGCTGTACATTTCCTTCCCTGCTGTACATTTCTATAACAAGCAGAACTTGAGTGTGTTGCCTGGGGCTGGAACAGCACAAGGTAGAGTAGAACTTCCCAAGTGACTCTCAGGTACCCTGTCAAAACTACCCCTATGGCACAGACAGAAAAAGACAAGCCTCCTAGGCTGGCAGCAGGGTTTTCATGGGCCATGGGTAAAATCTGCTGTGGTTATGAGATTGGGTTTATCAAAAGATGCTATGGCTTCCACAGGGTCCAAAGACCAGAGCTTGTTATATGTTTTAGGTCAGACTAGAAACATGGCCTGTGGGTTGAATTCTTGATCCATGGACTTGTTACACAGGTTCTGCTTGGAGTACTGACACCTCAGGAAGAACAAGCAGCTGGCTCGTTCTGCGCAACCTCACACCCCAGGTAAAAGTGCTGCCAGGTCAGGGGCTGTCATGTCATACCCATGAGTAGTTGCTTAAGGCCAAGAGGTACCTGCTCCAGGGGTAGGCAGGCATCTTCCTTCAGAGCCTAGAGTGGCTGAGGCAAGTATGAATGACAGGTAAGTGTGGACAGACACAGCCAGGCACTTCTCTCAGCCATGCTCCTGGTGACTTAGTTGCCCTTCAAAAGCTGAAAAACATACTTTTATAAAGAGAACCTTCATCTTACACATCCATTCAAGGGGATTTGGCCACCTCAGGCATATGTCAGCTTGTAGGCACCATTCTCTGTCACAGAACTAGCCTGTCACCTCAAGACTACCAGGCTGCTGCTATACCTTTTGCAAACTGCAGAACTCAAAATGGAACTTTGGCCCTTGCCTCTGACTGGAGTAGCCCACATTGCAGATGCCTGGCCGAAAAGGCACCTTCCAGTGGTAGTTGCTGTCACTAGCCTGTCAGTGGAAGTCTGTTCTGGTATGCAGTGCACCCAGTTTCCATACTGCTATTACACAACACAGCAAGAGCTTAAAGGAACGCATGTTCTGCCCTTTGCTTCCTCCTCAGATTGACGGTTCTACACTGCGGACGCTGTGTTTGCAGCATGGGCCTCTCATCACATTCCACCTGAATCTGACCCAAGGCAATGCTGTTGTCCGTTACAGCTCCAAGGAAGAAGCCGCCAAGGCCCAAAAGTCTCTGCACATGTATGTTTTTTTCCTCAGTCCCCTCACTGCTGAGTAGCCACCCGTGCCCAGTGTTGTTAGATGGGGGAGCGAGTGTTGTGGTGCCACCCCACACTGCTGCACAGGTGGTGCCCTTTCCTAGCCCTGATCTTGGAAATCCAAGATCAAAACATATGGACAGACTTGACTCCTCTGGCTTAGCTCTTCAGCTTGTAGACAGCCATCTTCTTCCTGTGTCTCCACAGAGTCACTGGGTTTGTTTTGTGTTCCCTTGGAAAAGTCCAAAAGGAGCCTCTAGTTACCTAGGCTCCAGGACTACAGCAGCCCACTGCCCACTTGAGGGTGCTTTCCATGCAGAATACAAAACGACCTGCTCTGGAGTATCACCAGAGGTGGGGGACACTGATGCCAGCTGAACCCCCACCCCCACTCCCACCGTACAGCACACTTAAACATGTACTCCACACATCAATCCTCCGTGGCTGCCAAATTCATTATCTAGCTTAGAGTTAACAGTGACAACACGGCCACAAGGCTAGGTCGTCGTGATAGCCTGTGGCATGATGATATTTTTGTCTGTCTTTCCTGGTAGCACAGACTCAGGACTCAGAATGACACACTTACCCAGCCTCTTGCCTTCTAGGTGTGTACTAGGAAACACCACCATCTTGGCTGAGTTCGCTGGTGAAGAAGAAGTGAACCGGTTCCTGGCCCAAGGCCAAGCCCTCCCACCCACCTCCAGCTGGCAATCCAGCAGCGGGGGCAGCCAGCCCAGGCTGGGCTCCTCGGGCAGCACCCATGGCCTAGTGCGCAGCGACACTGCCCACTGGAACACCCCGTGCCTGAGCGGCAAAGGCAGCAGTGAACTGCTGTGGGGTGGGGTGCCCCAGTACTCCAGCAGTCTCTGGGGCCCTCCCAGTGCTGATGATGCCAGGGTGATCGGCAGCCCCACGCCTCTCAACACTTTGCTGCCTGGGGACCTGCTCAGCGGCGAGTCCATCTAGGGGTCACCTTCATCGGGGAGGAGAGAGCTGACCACGCCAGGCACGGCT
Source organism: Chionomys nivalis (assembly GCF_950005125.1). Classification (NCBI taxonomy): domain Eukaryota; kingdom Metazoa; phylum Chordata; class Mammalia; order Rodentia; family Cricetidae; genus Chionomys; species Chionomys nivalis. The sequence continues at coordinate 98,093,622 of NC_080092.1, forward strand.
CTGAGGCTCCAGCTGATGGATAAGCTGCCCCTTCGAGTACCTCTGTCCAGTTCTGAAGATGAACCTTGGCCTCAGCCCTTGCGAACTGTTGAAGACAGTGCGGGCTGCGTTGGTCAGTGTCACGTGCTAACGACAGGATGTTCCTCATAGCTTTTTATTTTATGTCGTCTTATGTTTGTACGGTGTGTTGTCATTTTGCGTTTTAAGTATAAAAGCTGCTTAGAATAGTTCTATCATGAAGGGCACTTTTCAGACTGTGGGCTGGAAAGGGTTATTTTATGGCGGGGTGGGGGAGACTTGAAGCCTATTTAAAGTGAGCCTGTGACGATTATGCACATTACCAGAGGCGGCGGGCGGGCAGGCAGCTGCGTTGTGCAGGCACAGAGCTGAGGCGTGGCTAATGCTCTGTCCCCCCTGGATCCGCCTATGCACATTTACCCTTGTTTCGTTACTTTTTCATGTCATTTTTTTTATCCCAAAAAAATTATTTTTAAAAAGTTAAAAAAAAAAAAAGACATATCAGACATGCAAATACTTGAACCCAGCAGGCCAATACCTAAATGTGAACACTTCCACGTTGACATCTGTGCACAGAAACAGGCTCTAGGAAATGTCCACGTCATAGCCTACATGTGCGTGTGTGCTTGTGGAACAGTGCGTGTGTGTGCTTGCACGGTTAGCGTTTATTGTATGCGTGTTTGAGAGTGAGCGAGGGATTTAACTGTGGGTTTCCCTTTTATTCAGTATATGCTTTTTTTTTTTTTTTTTTTTTTTTGCGCATTGGTCAAATGTTCTCATTGTTGTTCGCTTCTAACTTTGCACTGAGGTGTCCCTGCCCTTCCTTCAGCTAATCCTAAACAGTAAAGAGAATGCGGGACAGGGCTGGTGACAATTCATGTGTAAATGTTTACTCAAGGACTCTGTTATTGCATTTAAAGTTACAGTGTATATCTCTGGAGAATAATATGTCTATCTACCTTTAGCAGCTTTTCATTGTGGACTAATGCAAGAAGATTATTACCAGAGTATTGCACCATTTCCCATCTGGAATATAAAGTTAAAGAGAAAAAAACTGTTGTTGAACTGTGGCCATAGATACTTGTAGAGAATGGGTGTCCCGCAAGGAGCGGGAACAAGCACTTGGACATGAGTTGTGACTGCTTTTGGAGGAGCTGTGCTTTGGGCTCCCACCTGTTTACAGACCTTTTTTTCTCCTTCAGACTTTAAAATAAAATTTTAAAAAAAAATTTAAAAAATTTAAAAGGAATTAAAAAAAAGACTTCCATCTTTAAAAAAGGAAAAAAAACAAGCAAACAAACAAAAACCTATTTTCAGAATACAGATGTGTTACTTCAGAGCTCTGGGATGGGGCGTGCTGTTCCCTCCAGCCATCATGGACTCTATCAATTGTCTTCACCCTTCCTCAAGGTGATGAGGCATTGTGGTCTCTGTCTTGCACATGCCGGCTAGCTCTCAGGAAAGCCAGGGCTCCCGGGGGCAGCTCCACACCATTTCATGTATTTTTAAACCCAACTCCTAGCACTGAAGATGTTATTTAAAAAAAAAAAAAGAAAGAAAACAAAGAAAAAAAAAGAAAAAGGAAAAAAAGAGAAAAAAACGCACAAAGAAGAAAAATACCTAATCTCTAATGTGTAGCAGTTACATATTTACCAAATAATGGACTCAAAAGAAATAGATGTTTGAAGAGTGCTTTATATATTAAAAATTGCTTTATGTTTTAAAGATGATCAATGTTTTGATTGTTTTGCAAGGAAGAAAGACAATGAAATAACACACCCTCAAGTATGTTTTAAAAAAATATATGAACATTGTACTCCCTGCCTATGTGGTAAGGAAACTTGTGCATTACATTTTTTAATTAGCTTTTTAATGGTTTTATCAAAACAAGGAAGAAAGTAAGTCCTGCAGGACCGCAGAGAAACGCTGGTTCTCTAGAGGATCGTGAGCTATGCACAACTGAGTTCATCATGTATCCCCCGGAACGGCCTCCTCAGAGTGACTGCATCTCATCACCATCACGTGCGTCCTAGATATTTGATGTATGTATATCAAGTGCGTGCGTGTGCTCCAGACCTACAGCTTGCCATGCTGCCATTTAGCACTGAGTTATAGAAAAACTCCTAATGTTTTAAAATTGGGGATGAAGTAAAGGATGTTTTCAATTTTTGTGCCCCCCCCTTTTTTTTTTGAATCTTTTGAATTTAAAATGTCTCTGACTCCAAGATTAAAAGAAAAAGCATTTGTGGCGCTTAGTGCCCCTCCTCATGGAATGTGGTGGTTGGACGCACACCAGAGGTTGCTTTTAAAAAATACAGCGTATTGTTGAGTCTTAATAAACTGCAGTTTTTCTTGGCTATTCACTTTTGCTGGGTCATTATCTGTCTGTGAGAGGCAGGGACTTCCTTTTTCACTTTCTGCTGAGTTTGCATTCATTCCTGGCTAAACTCAGTCTTGGCTGTTTGACTTGAAGCATTGCTTTGGTTTTGCTAAGAATATGTGGATTCTATCAGTAGCCACTGAGAGACATAACAGCTTCTAAATCCCCCTGGCCTGACTGAATTGGATGCATTTGATGACCAGTATAACCCAGGCAAGCAGCGGGTAGAGCCAGGGGCTGCAGGTTTTCCCAGAACAGCCACCCATACTCATTGTCACATGTCCAGTACAGGCATTTAAAAAGAAACCAGAGAGGCTGGGATGTAGCTCACTGGCAGGGCTTTTGTGTGTAGGCACAGGGTACTGGGCTCCATCCCCAGTGCTATCTGGAAAAATCACAGTGGTTATGTGCCTTTTAGTCCCAGCACCCAGGAGGCTGATGAGTAGTACTGCCTGAGTCCACAGGCCACGCAACAAGGTCCCAACTCCGAATAAAAAGGGGGGCATTAATGTGCTTTCTAAGTGTTTTATTGATCTCTGCCCCTAAAACCTATTGGCTAAAATGCACAAAAGAGCGGCGTTGTTGCCCTAGGGCTCATGGGTGGTACTAGGTCAGCTCTCGCACGCTGTTGTTGGCTCACCATGTGCTGAGGAGAGCACCCAAGGGGTCCTGGCCTCATGGGAACCCAGAGGAAGAGTGATACTCGGGATTTCAAGCTGCCCTTGGCCTTCCAGCAACCTCCAGCTCAGCTGACCAGAGCTTCGGCAGAAGAGCAGACTACGGCTAGCCTTGGAGCTGCTGTGTTTTTGTCTCCTGTAGGTAAAGAAGCAGTGGCTTAGAGGAGCCTCCTGTGTCAGTCAGATGCTGTTGTCAGCCTTCCAGTGCCTTCAAGACAGCCAGGGAGTGAACAGGTTTGTGGAGGTGGCACCCGGCCTGGCCATCGAAGCCACATTGGATTTTGATGAGGACCAGAATGAGAACCAGTGGAAGAAACCTCATGGGATTGGATTGAATGAAGTAGGCCTTATGTCAGATCCAGGAAGCAGTAGGTTTGGAGCTGCCCTAGCACCACACTGTTTTGACGAGACTGTGGCACAGCAGTGACAGCAGAAGGCAGGATGCCCAGCCAAGGTGGTGTGCCTGATAGAAGAGAATGCCCGTGGAGGTGGGCAAGCCCGACTGGGACCCAAGCCATGGTGGGAGCTACTGTGGGGCCTGCGCTGAATGAAGCAGACAGACATTGGCAGCAAGGGTTTTATCCCAAGAAGCTTCTGTGCGGCCAGGGTGACAAGTGCCCTTGTGAGCCAGTGTTTCTCGGAGTCACTGCTGATAAAGGAGTCCTCACAAGCTCATCTGTCAACCCCATCCATCCTTGTGAACAGCCTTCAGCTTAGGTGTCCACCTATGACAGATGGTGCTAGATTGCACCCAGAAATCTTCAAAATCATAGTGCTTGGTCTAAGTATTCCTTAAGGACCTCAGGGAGAGCAGAGGCCCAGATGGTTTCAAGGCCTGTGTGCTCCCCTGTGCAGCCAAGGACAGGAACGCACAGCTGCAATGCCAGCATTAGGGAGTGCAGGCGAGAGGATCAGGACTGCAGTTGTCCTTGCCTAGCATGGGCTACATGAGCTCTGTATTCACTGTGAAACGCTATGACCTGCTAAACAGAAGTTTAGTTTCCCAGTGTGGAGTTGATTGCATTTGCCAATTACAGCAAACTCATCTTCCCTCCCTTTCCTACAAAACACCAGTGGGGGGTGGCTTTGTGGTAGAGCCCCTGATGCTAAGCACTCCCAGGAACCCTAGAGCCCCATCCCAAGGTAAGGAATGGAGCTTGTAGACAAAAAGCATGGTCAGCTGGGGTGCTAGCAGCCTCTGCTGCTCTCAGGCATTGCCTGGATCCTTGTGTCACACCCCACGGAAGGCAGCACTGGTGATTCTGTGAAAACTCCCTGGGTATGTTCTCCTCGGTGGTGCATCCTGACTTTGTGAGACAGAACTGATATCTTCATTTAATGCAGGGCCAACAGGGACTGGAGACACAGTACCATCCAGCTGTGACAGCTGAGACACCCATGGGGCTGGCCTTAGGGTGGCACTGGACCAACTGGGGGATGGCTGGTGCCCAGCATGGACTTCTGATTCCGTGGGGACAAGTGGACCCAGCACTGCTATTTTGTCCTGACCCAGGGTGACTCCCAAAAAAAACTGCACCTACTGAAGGTCATTCAGACTTGAAGGATGCTGTGGCTGTTGAGTCTCAGGAGTAAAACCTACAAGCTCCTGTAGCTCAGTTCACCCAGGGCATCTCATCCCACACCATCCACCTTAGACTGGGTGCTGATGGTCCCTCCCTCTACCAAGGGGCTTCTTAACCCATAGCACTGAGTCATCCCTAAATATGGGAGTCCTTCCCTAAATATGCCCCCTTCCTTTGCCCACATAACATCACCACTGATCAGTTTCTCACCCTGGGCACATAGCCAGGCCTTTCATCTTGCTCACGAAAATGTGGCCACTTCACTTCCCCTTTGCTAGTAGATGACCTTGACTAAGCCCCAAGTCCTGAGGTTCCCATGGAAGGCTTGTGGGTCCCAAGCACCTACACGTACCTGGCAGGAGCAGGTCAAGAGCCTATCCCAAAACACAAATCCAGATTGCAAAACCCATTTAATTAGAATTAAAAAAAAAAACAGTTGGGAGCCGGGCGGTGGTGGCGCACGCCTTTAATCCCAGCACTCAGGAGGCAGAGGCAGGTGGATCTCTGTGAGTTCGAGGCCAGCCTGGTATAGAAGAGCTAGTTCCAGGACAGGAACCAAAAGCTACAGAGAAACCCTGTCTCGAAAATCAAAAAAAAAAAAAAGTTGGGTAAAGCAGGTGTGGTGGCACGTGCCTTTGATTCCAGTATTTGGCAGACAGATCAAGGCCAGCCTGGTCTACATAGTGAACTCAGGACAGCCAAGGCTGTTGTCGATAGATCCTGTCTTCAAAATAAATAAATTGAATAACCTAGGGGAAGGGAGTCCCAGGTAGGACAGAGTCCTTGGAGTAGCCCCACATCCTTGCTCCGCCATCACCTCGAGGAGTTGGTGACAAGTTACTCTAGTGCTGTGTCCTATAGGGACTTCAGGTCCAAGTCTCTGCCTGCAGGGTCATGGTGACTGTCCCCTCCATCCACAAACTGGGCAGATGATGTAGTGGCCTCCTCAGTTCTGCCATGCCTGCCAGAAAGGAGAATCAGGGTGACCCAACCAATGAGAAAGCCCCTCTAACCTGTGTGGCTGGGCTCAGTGGATGCTCTGAGCCCCTGATGTTTCATGTCAGGCCTTCCAGGTTGAAGGCTCTAGAGCAGTGAGGGCCAGGCTGACAGAGTAGCCTGAAGAATTGGTGGGATTACAATCCAGAAATGTGCTGGGTCACATGAACTTGTCACTTGTGTTTCAAAACTCTGAACAATCGGTGACCTTGTGTGGAACAGCTTGAACTAACAGTCCCCTCAGTAAAGGCCTGTCATCAATACTGGGGCTCAAAACAGCGCATACACACCTGCTATCTCTACAAGGTATAGAGGCTGGGCTGTGTCTGACCTCAGGTTCCCCTACAAGATAGCCTGAGGCCCATGAAGAGTAGGAGTTCTGAGAGGCCTTTGGTGCCTTGGCCTCACTGGTCTGCAGCTGAGGGAGGACCTGTGGACATAGCCTGGGGGACAGCCTCAGCCTACTGGGGATGGGTGGACCTCTGTGTGACTTGTCCCACTCAGCAGGGAGAAACAGGGTCATTGTAAAACTGAACTGGTCTGTGGAACTGGAGAGATGGCTCAGACTTCAAAGGCACTGTGTGCTTCCAGAGAAGCCAGGTTCCATTCTCAGCATCCACATGGTAGCTTAACTCCAGTTCCAGGGGATCTGATGTCCCCCTGACCACTGCAGGCACACATATGGTGCACAGATATACATGCAAGCAAAACACCACCCATACACCTTAGTAATGCCCAGAAGTGGCTCTCCATCCCCGAGAGTGTCTTGAGTACACAAACCCCTGCATCTCAGCAGCCCCTGTCCCAGCTCTAACTGAGGCAGTGGGGACACTGGAGGCAGAGGGTGAGGCTAGCCAGGAGCTGACTCCTGGAGCCCCAGAGTACCTCACCACTGCAATGGGGCAGTGCCACTTCACGCCACCCTCCCTCCCCTCCCATGGGCCTCTCCATCACCTGTTCTGCTCCCCCTCGTAAACAGAGTGAAGCTTGTTGATCAGGAAGATCTTGTCCTCTCCCTCCTGGAAAGGCCAGAGCACAGCATGAGACGACAGAGTTGCTCATCCCTCTACCCCTTGAGTTGGCCTGTTCTGGACTTCTGTGGAGCTCATGTAGGAAGTTCAGCATCACAAGGAACAGAGTTAAGAGGTCAAAGGGACCCAGGCATGGTGGCCCACACCTTCTATCCCAGGAGGTAGAGGCAGGCAGATCTCTGTGAGGGAGGCCTGGGCTTTGGCTTTGGAGCAAAATCCATGTTAGGCAGGGGCTACACGGTAAAGCCATGCCTCAAAAATCAAAAAGGTAAAGGGAAAAGGATATTTGTGATCCAAGCCTAGCAATGAAGGTAAAGAGAAGAAAGCCATGAGCTAGACTTGCACAGGTTCTGCCTCTGCCCTAGACAGGTTGTCTTCCTACCCCACCCCCTTTCTTTTTCCCTTGAGAAAGGGTCTCATGAAGCCCAGGCTGGTCTCAGATTCAGCTAACCGGGGATGACCTTAAACCAGCTCAGTTGCTGCAATTTTAGGTGTGCACCACACCTGTCTTATACTGTCTCCTTAACAATGTTTTTAGTCCTGATCCCAGCTGACAGCCCATGTACATACACAGAGATACCTAGGTCGTGAGAAAAGCGTGTGAGCCCAGTATTTCCCACACCTAAAGAAGACAGTAGGCCACCTGCCAACTCCATCCCCAGGCCTGACCACTTCCTGCCTGCTCTCTGCTTAACCCAGTCAAGAGAAGTGGCTCCCACTAGTCTCAGTACTCAAGCACCTAAGACAGAAGGATCACTGAGATTAAAATAAGACCCTATCTCAAAAAACAGGGCGGTGGAGATAGATCTGCAGAAAAGCTCCCCGCTGCAGCTAGAAGCCCAGCAGAAGTCACCCTGAAAAGGTGGCTTACAACAGCAGAACCCACAAAGAAGTGGGAGAACCAACTCCACACACAATGACTAAAAATAAAATCTAAAAATTTAGTCAGAATGCACACCTTTAATTCCAGCACTCAGGAGGCAGAGGCAGGTAGATCTCTTGAGTTTGAGGCCAGCCTGGTCTACAGAGCAAATTCTAGGACAGGACTACACAGAGAAACCCTATCAAAAAAAAAAAAAAAGGATTGGAAATGTAGCTCAGCTGGTGGAGTGCTTGCCTAGCACACACAGAGGGTCCTGGGTGCAATACCTGGTACCACATAAACAAGATAGAGACCAGAAATCCAACGGCATCCTCAGTATACGGGACAACCTGGGCTACAGAGGGAAATCCTATCTCTAAAAGCAATAGAACAAGCACAGGTGTGCCAAGGGGAACCCCAGAAGCTAGGTAGACAGGTGGCCAGACCCAGAAACCACACAGGCAGGACTTACATTCCGGATCTGTTCCTTGAGCAGGCAAATGACCTTCCTTTGCCCTTTCACCACCTGGATGTTGAGGTAGATGACAGCCCTGAGGAAATGGGGGCTCAGGCTGAAGGCTAGGCCAGAGCAGCTTAGGGCACCACCTCGGGCCAGTCCCCACCTGCGAACTCACAGTAACAGGGCCGACACCAGGAAAAGGAAGAAAGTATTCTCCACCAGGAGGTGGTACAGCCAGGGCAGCCAGGAGCCTCTGGAGCCAGCACGCTCCAGACGACGCACCCAGACCGTGCCTGCCTCATACATGGTATTCAGAGTTCGGAAGGGGCCACAAGTGCTTGAGGGCTTCACCCTGGAGAAGAGAGGGACAAGAGACCCTGGGGCAGCAGTCCCACTCTCGGCTAGGACAACGTGTGTTCCTATGTCACCCCAAAGCCAAAGAACCAGGTCTCCACTCACTGCCAGACAGCATAGCAGAGAAAAACAGCTGTGCCCAGGAACGATGGGAAGCAGAGCAGGGTGAGGAAGACGGTGCTCATGTGTGATGCCAGCCAGGGCCTGCGAGGGGCCTGGCAGTTGGCCATCAGGCTTGCCTAGGGACAAAGACTGATTTTCACTCTGCCAAGGTCACCATGCCCTTCCCCCAAGCACCTTTCCCCCTCCTCTTCTTCTAAGAGTATGATTAATATGGCTCATCAGCCTGACTGGTCTAGCGTCACCAGGGAGAAAAGCGTCCAAGCACCCCTGTGAGCGGTGTAAGTTCCTAGTCAGGCCAGGCAGAGATTGCACTCCTGATCTGTGCTGCCCACATCAGCCTGGTGACTACACCAGCCCCAGTGTGGAGGGCCAGAAGGGGGCCAGAGCCAGTGGGACCAAGGTCCTGGCTGTCAGCCCCTGAGCACACCAACTGAGAAGGACTCAGAGTCACTCCCAAAGGACTGGGGAACCAGCAGATGTCTCCAGTCTGCCTAAGATAGGACTGTCAGGGAGGGGCAGTTCAGCGTAGCAGCAGGCCCAAGTTACTGTCTTTCCTTTTTTTTTTTTTTTTTTTTTTAAGCCTCAGCTGTTCTGGAACTTGCTTTGTAGACCAGGCTGGCCATCAACTAAGAGACTGTCTGCCTCTGCCTCCCAACTGCTGGGAATTCTGGGACTACAAGTGCCTGCCACGACTCTTGGCTCACATTACCTTTTTGACATAGAAAAGGAACAGCAGCCGGAGTATCTGCACTGCGGGCAGGAGCGGTGAGAACAGGACACCCAGCCTAGGGATGGTGGCAGCAGGCAAGGCCAGTAAGTGTCTTCCCAACCTGAGCCAGCCACCCAGAACCAAAAGGCTGCTGCTGCGGCCCAGGGAAGGAAGGTGGTGGCTGACAGCCAGCGGGATGCAGATGAGAAACTCTCACCAGGTCAGCGTCTGCCCGTAAATCAGGTCCAGAACATTCCTAGCAATATCAAACTCGGGCTTCTGCCTCCTCTTGAGCTTCTTCTCGGAGATGAGCCTGGACAGAGGAGTCCCTGAGAGATGGGCAGGGAGACCCTTATCCCCAGGGCACCAGGCAGGGGCCACCTGCACCAGTGCAAGCCAGCACCCAGCAAGTGTCAAGAGAGACAGGGCCATCTAGGCCTAGAGGCTGTCACCACCACTAATGCTCCTCTGAGCCCCTTCTCTAAGAGACACCAATCTCAATAGCATCGAGTGTTGTAGTACTTTAAAACAAAACAAACTGGGGGGCTGGAGAGATGGCTCAGAGGTTAAGAGCATTGCCTGCTCTTCCAAAGGTCCTGAGTTCAATTCCCAGCAACCACATGGTGGCTCACAACCATCTGTAATGGGGTCTGGTGCCCTCTTCTGGCCTGCAGGTATATACACAGACAGAATATTGTATACATAATAAATAAATAAATATTAAAAAAAAAAAACAAACTGGAATGGACAAGGCAGTGCATGACTGAAATAATTCTCAGGAAGCTGAGGCAGGGAGATTTCTGAGTTTGAGGCCAACTTGGTCTGTTTAGGGAACTCCAGGCCAGCTGGGACTACTTAGACACCTTATCTCAAAACAAACAAAGAAGGACTTGTGGCTCAGGCAGCTCAACTGCTCAGAAACGTGAGGTAGAAGGAAGTTCAAGCCAGCAGAGGCAACTCATCAAGATTTACCTCTAATGAAAAGGGTTGGGGGGGGGGCTGGTAAAATGGCTAGGCAGGTAGGTAAACATGCTTACTGCCAAACCCAATGCCCTGAGCTCAATCCCCAAGACCCACATGGTTAGGAGAGAGAACCGACCTCCACATTCCCCAGCACACGTGCACACACATGCACAAAAACACAATAAATAAATATATAAGAAAAGTTTGAGCCGGGCGGTGATGCTGTACACCTTTAATCTCAGCACTCAGGAGGCAGAGGCAGGCGGATCTCTGTGAGTTCGAGCCCAGCCTGGACTACAAGAGCTAGTTCCAGGACAGGCTCCAAAGCTACAGAGAAACCCTGTCTCGAAAAACAAAAACAAAACAAAGTTTGAAAAGGGGTACCTTGCTTTTTAACTACCATTAAAGCCATGTGTTCTCAAAAAAAACACAAAAGGACTCAAAGAGCACTCAAAAAGCCAGACCCCACGACATGACATTCTAACTACGCCCCCTCCCTTCTCTCTTCCTGTCTCTGAGCAACACTGAAACCATTTTCCTTTCCGATATGAAACTACCCGACATCCTGCCGCCCAGCACCCTCACGGGCTGGTGGGGGTAGTGAGCACACATCAACTTTCCCCACCTGTCCCTGACAGACTGAGGGCAGGGTGGGAGGGCTAGGTGGAGCCTCCTCACCTCCACACCAGCTCCCCGAAAAGGGAGTCCAGGAGCGTGAAGATGAAATCCACAACCAGGAAGCGGTACAGCTCCTGGCCCACAAAGTTCTCCCAGCACCCGTCCTGCAGTGTAGCCACCCTGCGGCCCAGCCAGTGATAGCAAAGCACGCCCAGGACAGCCGTCTTCAGGATGAGACTCCTGTACAGGGAGAGGTTGTGAAGGCTCAGGGGGGTGCTCCAAGAAGCCCTATCCACCAGCTCATGCTCCAGGCCACATACCTGCAGATGGCCATGTATACCTCCAACACAGGGGAGTCATGTCGCTCCAGAGTGGCCAGGCCACAGAACAGGTAGGAGGCACCCAGATTAAGGGCACTGACCACCAGGGGCAGGGCCAGCAGCCCCACCCCCTGGCCGCGCTATGAGGACAGAGAGAGGACTCAGTCAGAAAAGACACATGGGGACATGTTCACTGTTGTCCTGTGGGAGCAGGCACTACAGGAAAGGTCTGGCTGGAAGATGGGAGCAACATGCACATAGCACCTCCCTCCAAGACATACAGCTTGCCCCAGGCTTCAGTTCCAAAGACACAGGAACCAAGAAGGAACATGAGAACCATGGGCCGAGCGGGGTTGTGGGAGTCTCAGTCCCGGGACGGTCTGTCCCTTGCCTTACCTGCATCATGACCTCTGAGAAGGTGAGGACAGCCGCTGCACAGCCCACCGTGGTGCCCAGACACAGCAGCCCTCCCAGAGCTAGCATGGCAGCCTGCCGCAGCTGCCCGCATGCACTCCGGGGGTGTTTCTGCAGTTGCCACTCAGCCAGCAGCTCCTGCAGATACCAGGTAGCATGTCCCTGTCACTGGATCCCAACACACAAGGCAGGTTGCCCAAGTCCCTCCCTTCCCTAGAGAGGCCCAGGCCACACCTGCCTCTGCTGAGACTCAGCGAAAGCAGGATGGCTGCCACCTTGGGGCCCTTTCTCATCCTTCGCCATAGCCTAGTCTCCATATATCCTCAGTGCCTAGCCTGTGGCCTTCGTTCCATTACAACCAGAGCCCCCAGGATGAGGATACCTGTCCCCAGTAGGAACTCCCATGAGTCACAGCAGCACGAAACCCAGAAAGGTAGAGAGCATTCCCATGAAGCCCAGTTGGCCCTGGGACCCTGAACCTTCACAAAGGATCTGACTTCCACGCTGCAGTTTCCCCTGTAGTCCTAAGCCCCTGGCTACCGCAGGCATTAAATGACTATTGAGGAGTGTTCTTAGCTGCAGCTGATGGCTTCAGGACAGGAGGACAGAGTATCACACAGAGAGGGACCCCTGTCCTCCTGGCCCAAGCCTAAGCACACTGGAGCAGTTTCCCTAACTCCAGCCCCTTCGTGTCCCTGGAGCTCGAGGGGGCAGGAGCATCAGACCTGCCTGGACACTGTGGGGAGGACCACCAGCTCGCAGACACCAGTCCAGTATCTGGAGAGGATCCAGGCCAGGTCTGCAGGGCCATGTCTGGGTAGGTAGCTGCTTACCTTCAGCTGGGTGCAGATGCTGTCCTGCTGGACACGGGAGGCCCGCTTCTGAGTCACCTTGTAGTCCCAGGAGCAGAAGACCGTAAGAGCATGGATGCCTTTGGTGCTGCCGACCCGGTAGCTTTCCCCGAAGGAGTGGGACATGCTAGCAAGCAGCAGAGACAGGCAGGAAGTGAACAGGAGGGACGGGAAAACGGGTGGATGAGTAGGTAGGTGGATGAGTGGGTGGGTAGATGGATGGGTGGGTGGATGTGTGGATAGACTGGTAAGTGGGTTGGCCGGCAGGTAGGTAGGTAAATGGGTGGATAGATGGATGGATGGATGGACTGACAGAAGAAAGCACTAATAAATGGGGGATGAGGATGGTTAGATGGGTAAGTGGGTGGACAGATGGACAGGCAGGTGGATGGGTGCACAGATGAAGGAATGGGTGTGAGTGGGAGGATGAATTGGAGAAAAGACTAATCAAGAGAAATGGCTAGAGGTGGGTAGATGGATTGATGGGTGGGAACATGAGTAGGTAGATGTGGGGAGACGGACAGGTGGGTGGGCAGACAAGGAACTAGGTATAGATGGAGGACTAATGGGCGCAAGGATGGGGCTCAGAGCGAGGGCCACGTGGTTGAGGTCAGTACCTGTATACCAGAGTGATGCAGGTAATGAAGAAGGCGGCCCCCACCGTGAAGAGGTAGGCCAGTGGCATGTTATAGGGCAGGCTGCCCGACCTGGGGCTACACTGGCCACTGTCCCATGAGGAGTCACATGACTGGCTCAGCGTGCTGTTACTGTAGTAGCCGTAGTACATGACAGTGTGCGTGAAACAGCCCTGTCAGGAGGTCAAGTAGAGTCAGGGATCCTCCCTTCCCACCAAGCCCAGCGGTTCTCAGCCTCCCTGATGCTGTGATCCTTTAATTCAGTTCATGTTGTGGTGACCCCCAGCCATAAAATTAATTCGTCGAGAGCCGGGCGGTGGTGGCGCACACCTTTAATCCCAGCACTCGGAAGGCAGAGGCAGGTGGATCTCTGTGAGTTCGAGACCAGCCTGGTCTTCCAGGACAGGCTCCAAAACCACAGAGAAACCCTGTCTCGAAAAACCAAAAAAAAATAAAAAATAAAAAATTAATTCGTCGATACACCACAACTTTAATTTTGCTACTATTATGAATTGTAATGTAAATATCTGATAATCAGGACACCTGATATGCAATCCCCAAAGGGGTTGTTGCGACCCACAGGTTGAGAACCAATGCACTGCCCTAGCCTTCCCTGAGGCCTCCAGAAGGAGGGGAAGCCACTCATAGGGACATCTAGGAACAGGCAGGAGCCCACCAGGGACACTGGGACAGGACGGGCACAGGAGGGCATGGCGGGAGCTGAAGACCTTACCCTGCCTGTGAGGAGATCTAGACCAGAGCAGGTAGGGACCGGGTCTGGTGGGTCAGGCGGGAAGGCAGCCTGCACACCCACGAGGAAGCCCAGCAAAGGCAGCAACATCAGCACATTGAAGGCCAATAAGGTCTTGAGGAAGATGAAATAGGAGAGGACGCTGGAGCCAAACTGGCCGCCGATCTGCTTCAGAGCGTAGCGCCATGGCCTGGCAGCATACAGTCCTGAGACCAGCACCAGCCCCAGGCTGTGCAGAGCCTGGAGGAACAGCTGCAGATCAGTTCTGAGGGCCGGTCCACCCAGATCATGCCCAGCCCCAGGAAAAAAGTAGAGCTAAAAGTCCCTTGGTAGGACAGCAACAGGATAGGGTGTCCCCCACCCCAGTCAGCCACACCCACAGCAGACCTCACAGTTCAGAGCTCGTACCAGAATGCAGCTGTATCTGAGCCTGCTGCAGCAGGAGAAGGCCCCACCTCGGTCCTGCTGGCCCCTCCTCTTTCCCTTTGGGCTCCAACTATTCTCTCTGGGGACAAAGACAATGCCTAGACCATAAATGCCTAGATTACAGAGGACTATGGCTGCCTCCTGGCTCAGGGAGGCCCACTGGGGCCATAGGGCACTCACCGAAGCCAGCGCTTCTCACCCAGGCTCAAAGGCATGTTCCGGACCATGTGGTCCCGCTGGGCCACCGACAGACCCTGAAGCTCCTTCACTAGCAGGCTCCGCTTCTCTGCCCAGAGGAAGAAGGTCCCTCAGTGCCCAGCATCCTTCCTGCTGACAGCCAGCAACCCAGCACAACCCTCCAGGACCCTCGCCCCTCGTTCTCCTACCCCTCTGACTCAGGAGCCCCTTCTCTCATCCCCACCAGATCCTGGCATCCCTGAGGCCAGTGCTTCCCAGCTGTGATCAGTTCTCGTAGAATGGAGGGCAGGGTCTGACCTGATCAAGGTACCCTGGGACTCCTTATAAAGAGTGGGGGGGAGGGCTGGAGAGATGGCTCAGAGGTTAAGAGCACTGGCTGTTCTTCTAGAGCTCCTGAGTTCAATTCCCAGCATGACATGGTATCTCACAACCATCTATAATGAGATCTGGTACCCTTTCTGACCTGCATGCAAACATGCAGACAGAACACTATATACGTAATAAATAAATAATGTTTTTTTTTAAATTTCAGGTGTTCTCCCTCATATTAGGAGTCATAAGCCTGTTTTAACAGATAAGCAAAGCCACAAGGGAATGGGGACAGGTTAGCACTGCCTCCTCTCATGGCCGCTGTGATGTCAGTGTTAAGTGTCAACTTGACAGACTCTAGAATCACCTGAAGTGGGTCCCTGGGCACGCCTGTAAAGAGTTATGCTGTTACTTTAATCAATGTGGGAAGCCACACCTTAACTGTGATAAGAATGTTCCTTGGATAGGGGACCCTGGACAATATAAAATGAGGAAATGAGCTGAGCCCCAGCAGGCATTCATTCTCCACTGTGGATGCCGGGGACCAGCTGCTTCGAGCTCCTGCCACCTTGACGACCCCGCCACCCTGGACCACAGTGCGAACTGTGAGCTGAGGAAGCCCTGGCTCCGTTATGCTGCTTCTGGCACAGCAATTTATCACAACAGGAAAAGAAACCTGTTGCCACACTTCCGGCCCCACAAAACAGGCAGGCGCTAGCCCATGGGGGGAAGTTCCCTAACTCCGAATCAAAACATAAATGACCTTCAGAAGCAGGAGGATCTGAATTCAAGGCCAGTGGGTAGGACTTGACCCTGTCTTCACTCAGCGAGGGCTGGAGACACAGACGGGTGGTAGAGCTGGTAGAGCGTTCGCCTAATACAGCCCTCAGGTAGCAGGCTAGGTCGTTCACTTACCATCCTCCTCCAAGGTGGTGTGGTCCAGCTCCAGGTCATACAGGCGAAGGCTGGGCCGGGCAGAGCGCACCATGTTCCCCAGCAGGGGCCGGCTACTCCTGCGCCGCAGCCTCACTGTGCGGTTGTAGTACTCGGAGATGATGGCTCCGCGGCTGCGACCTTGGAAAACAGGTGGCAGGGTAGCAGGTGGCAGAGGCTGGACCGGCCTCACATCCCTCTGGACAGTTCTTAGCACCAGGCCTCCCTGTCCTTTAGCCTTTCCCAGGGCTGGGGAAAATGCCTTTACCAGAAACCCAAGAGCCTTTGTTTGTTTGTTTTTGAGACAGTTTCTCTGTGTAACCTGGCTGTCCTAGAACTCTGTAGACCAGGCTGGCCTCAAACTCAGAGATCCACCTCCTCTGCCTCCTGAGTGCTGGGATTAAAGGCATGCGCCATTGTCTGGCCCCAAGAGCCTATTTTTACCCCATGACAAATGCCGTTATGTTTAGAATCCAACAGGGCTGAGTGTGGCACAGGGCTGTGCTGAGCTCCAGGCCCCAGCCACAGGGAGGCTGGGAGCCCAGAGGAACTAGGTTCAGATACCTAGGCTGGCGTCAAAGTCGGAGCAAGGGCAGAGGGTCCCACTCACCAATGGTGCGACTAGGCATGCTGGCCAAGATGCGGAGAGTGGCCGTGCTGTGGGTGGGGGCACCTTCAGGCCTCGGAAGGGTCTGGTAACCTCTGTCTAGGAAGGATGGAGACACTGCAGCTGCCTCACCCGGGCCTGTAACATGTAGGGCAGATATTCCCGAGTCCTGCCCACACCAGGCCACAGTGCAGGGCTGAGCTCACCTGGAGCCAGGGGCAGCAGCTCCAGCCCCTCCTCGGCGACCAGAAGACTCTGCTCTTGAATGAGCCGGTGGAAGGAGTCATGCACTTCGCTCTCTTCATAGGGGCTGGGTTCCAGGCTGCGGGGAGGGGGGCGTGTGGGAACCCATGCTCCTGTCCTCCCCCACTCCCAGAAGACTTCACATCAGACCACCAGCACCAGGGTACTTACTCTTCGTCCCCCGTGGTCTCTGGGACATTGAGGACTAAAGTCAGGGGCTGAGCCATGGCTGTGGTACACCCTCAGCCCAGCTGCAGCCCTAAGGGAGCTCAGAGACTAGACGAAGCCTATGGGAGCCCAAACAGGCCATCTGTTGAGACAAAACCAACTTTCAATGCCTGGCACCCGTTCCCTGGGGGCCCATACTTAAGTCTCTCTCTCTCTCTCTCTCTCTCTCTCTCTCTCTCTCTCTCTCTCTCTCTCTCTCTCTCTCTCTCTCTCTCTCTCTCTCTCTCACACACACACACACACACTCACTCACTCACTCACTACAGGAATCTCCACCCTGCCCCCCATCGACAGCTAAACACTTGGTTAAACAAATGGCCCCAAATGACATTCTCACCAGTAACCGGCTATGGGGAAGGAAAGCAAACAGGAAGAAAGGGTGAGGCGCAGTTCCCCCATTGGCTTCCTAGATGTCACTAGTCCCGCGGAAATGGGAGAGGTCTGTGAACACTACCCCTTCAGGTCAGTTCTCAGGCGTGGCCCTAGGGCTTCAACTCTCTCAGAGAAGAGGCTGGGAAGTTTAGAGGACTTCCCTGTGCCCGCCCCATAACCCCAAAGTGCTCTTTTGAGCAGGAAGCGCTGCCGGGCAGCCGCAAAGCCCTGCCCCTAGCACCGCCCACTCCACACACAGGACTCTTTGAAGCCCACCCCCAACGCTCGGGTCTGGACGCTCCGAGGTTCTCGCGTCCACGGGAGACTGCCTCCCTACATTCCCAACGCAGCGTAAAGCTGGAGGAGGGAGCTGAGCACACACAAGCTCCCTTTGTCCGGCTCTGTCACCGGGCACAATAGCAACCCGAGCTTTGTAAGGGGCTCATTGTCCTCCTGACCTAGGCCCTAAGGGAGGGGGCGGCGGAAAGAGCAACCAATCCCCTGACTCCCACAGGATCTCCCTCACCAGAAGGCAGGCTCAGCCCTGTCAGCAAACCCTCTCCGTCTTCACTTAGGGAACTCGCAGTTTTCGGAGAGCTCCCCCGACGGCCGAGAGTTCCCACGAAACCCCGATTCGCGCCAGGCACGCCCCCGCCTGCGCTGCTCCAGCCTGGAGCCAGTCAAGGGATGGCACCGCCTGAATGGAAAGCAGCCAGGCAAGGTGGTGCCCTCTTAGTTTCCGGGTCCCCTCCCTGGCCACAAGACTTCTCAGGCTCAAGCCACCCCAGGCCACCCCACACCTCTTCTCCACAAGATGCTGGAAGTTGTCTGAGGCTCCAGGCCCCGAGTCCGGATCTGCTCGGGCCTCAGGTCTTCATTCCCGCCCGGGGCCGGCCAGGTGCGCGCAGTTCCGGGACGCAGTTCCACCCTGCGCCCTGAGCCAGACCGGGAGAGGCCGGCAGCCGCAGCTCCCAGGAACCCGCAGCCAAGGTGTCAAACCCCCCCCCCGGCGGGGGCAGCCGCCCCCACAGCCGAGCTGCGACCCTGCACCCGGGTCCAGGCGCCCAGCTGGACCGGAGGAGCCCAGCTCCTCCAAGTGGCTCACCTGTGCGCGTACCCGCCGCGGGCAACCGCGCAGTCTCGGCTCGACCGGCAGACGTCATTAACAGACAGTAATTAAGGTCCAGGGGACAACCTTTGATGGTTCCCAGGCTGGCAGCTGGAGGTGGCCCCACCACCCGCCCACGTGGCAGCGGGCCCAGCAAGTCACATGACCTGCTCCCGCCTGCGAGTAGGTCCCGCCCATCCAAAACAGTGTCCAGTGCCCGCCTGCTTCGGACTCCACCCTGAAGTTTGAGCAAAGTGGGCTCGGCCGAGTATTTGGATAGATAAGATCCCTAGGTGGAACCCCTAAATTTTGTAGGACTCGGTTTCTCCAAGTTTCTAAATGGGTCGGTATTTCCAAGCCCACTCACGTCCCAAAGGTTACTTACCAGTCCTCAGCCACTCCACGAGGGATTGGGTAATCCCCTCCTCCCAGCCTCGGTTCACTGCTCCCCATCTCCCGTTGAGGAAAGGGGTTACCGCCTCCTTTGCCCTGGGCGTGGTGTCTGTTTCTGAAGCTAGAGTTCAAGCCGCTTCCGGTACCCATCGTCCCAAATGCTAGCCTTTCTATTTCACAGACGAGGACATTGAGGCTGAGAAAGTTCCACCAGCCTCCCGGTATCACCAGCTGGAACAGGGCACTTGGCCACCAGAATGCTCCATAGAGCCCCTTCCCCCATCACAGGCAGGGTGATTATGAGAAGGAAATAAAACGGAAAATGAGCCCCTGCCCCCACAAAAGCGTGTGGGGTACAGTGATGTGGTGACGCCTGATAGAACAGGGTCTGGTTGAGCTGGAGAGTGGAAGGGGCAGTGACAATTCTCAGCAACTGTCCCTGTGGGGCTGGGTGGGGCATCCTGGCCTGCAGACTCAACCGTCCTCAGCTCCCCCTTGCACTGAACACTGAATTTTGCATGACTTCTGGCCCAGCTTGAAAGCCATTTCCTGGGGAGCCTTCCTGCATGAACTTTGTGGAATAACAGAGCCACTGCTCAGGGACGCTGGGAGGCCCAGGGAATCCAGAGCTAAGATGAGAAGGCCTTAAAGGAGGTGAACAGTGAGGAAAGGATAGAGCTCTCAGAACTGGGAACTGGCCAAGACTCTTCAAGGTCTAGTCGGTGAAGGCTCAGAGTCGCTTCCTGAGCACTTAGGCTGGGCTTGGCGCCAGGGCATACCATAAAGGGAGGTGCCTGCCGTGAGAGCAGCAAGTTCAGAAATACTCCCAGCCGGGAGTAAGAGTGCAGGCCTTTAACCCCAGCCTTGTGCAGGTACCTCTGTGAGTTCAAGGCCAGCCTGGTCTACACGGTGAGTTTCAGGACAATCATAGCGACCTAGTGAGACCCTGCCTTGGAATAACAAAAAAGAAAAGAAATAACGCCAGGTTCTAGAGAGCCAGCAGCTAGGTGTTGTGGGGCCCTCCACATGTCACTATCACGCTCTCTGCTCTCCGGGGCGACTGCAGACGGCAGATAACGGGTTCCTCTACGATTGGGCGGGAAGGGGAGGAGAAGGGTGCAGGTAGGTACACGTGGTGCCCACCAAGCGCCTCTCACCTGTGCCCTCCCGCTCTGGTGCAGGAAGTGCACACAGAGGCAGAGGAAACTGCGGGGAAGGCGGGAGTGGGTGGAGGGGAGGAGACGCTGCCCCCTGAGGGAGGGGTACTGCCACGTGACCCCACCCCACTCCCTCACAGCCCTGTCTGGTCCAGAGCTGGTCGCTCGAGGGAGCTTCTTGGGGAGCTTGGTCCCTTGCCCCTTCGTGAACTGCCTGATGTGTGGAGAAAAAGACGGTGAGAGGGTAAAGAATTGAGGTCTCAGGGCTGGACCGAGTCTATGGCTTCCTCTGGGGTGGTTTGGGGGTTCCTCCTTTTCTCGCCGTTGGGGATGTAGCCACGCCTCCTATTCTGGGTCCCTTAACTAGACCAGAGCAGGAGGCTGGGCAAGTAAGAACACACAGAAGGGGCCCTAGCACATTCAGAGCTGGGGTGTTGCAGGAAGGGAGATTCCAAGAGCTGTTGGGGTTCAGGACAGAGGTGACTTCCTATCTGTCATCTACACATGAAAAAGAGTAGGGATTGTGTTTTTCCAAAGCTTAAGGTTTAAGGTTTGTGACAGTAAGCCTTCGCTTTTGCCGGCGGCTTCTCTCTCTCTCTCTCTCTCTCTCTCTCTCTCTCTCTCTCTCTCTCTCTCCCTGGAGACCCTTCAGCTTAAGATTTGTGACAGTCAGCCTTCGCTTTTGCCGGCGGCTTCTCTCTCTCTCTCTCTCTCTCTCTCTCTCTCTCTCTCTCTCTCTCTCTCTCTCTCGTCCTGGAGACCCTCATTTGACAGGCTGGGAGACCTAGGCCTTGGTCGGAGGTGGAGTGGGCTTCTTTTCACTTGGGCCAAGGCAGGGTCAAGGCGAAGCTCACCACCAGGCGCCCCTCGATCCTCCTGCGAGCAAGGATCGTGCTCGTCTGTCCCGCGCGCCCGCTGGGATGTTCCGCCAGTGGTCGGTGCAGTCAGGACCGGCCCCCCGACGGCCTGGATCCCTTGCGGCAGCTGAGGAGCTGTGGGAGGAAGAAGTGGAGCGGCTGTGCGCCTCCCGGGCGCCGGTACGGATGCTGCCCTACGCCATGGCCGACAGGCGCTTCATCCGGTAGATACTGGCTGAGCGGCGATAGGGGTGGGGGCAGCCCCCGAGGACGTACCTGTCAGATGGATGACTCAAGGGCGCCCCCATCACCTCGCTCCCCTAGGGATCTGCGGGAGCCCGAGGGGGTGAAGACCTCCTGCCGACAGCGGTGGTGTCGCAGAGGGCAGATGGCCCGACAGCACCTCAGGGAGGCAGCGCAGAAGCTGGCTCATGGCTTCGGGCTTTGGGAGGGAGCACTCTACGAGATTGGGGGTAGGATCCTACACCGACCCTCACATCCCACCTCCCTAGTCAGCCCCTCCATCCTTGTAAGTCCCCTCAAATTCCTCCCGTGCACACCTTGATGGGTGTCAGCTCTCAGAGTGTTATTGGAGATACTGCACGGAAACCCCAACATTGCATTGCCATGGGAGTCTCACACAGCCCTGGGAGTCTCCGCATGGGGCCTGTCCCTCCTGACTTTTCTCCCATAGGCCTCTTCGGGACCGGGATCCAGTCATACTTCACTTTCCTTCGCTTCCTGCTGCTGCTCAACCTGCTGACCCTGCTGATGACCGCCAGTTTCATCCTGCTGCCCCTGGTGTGGCTCCGCCACCCTGAGCCAGGCCCTGCCTTGAAACTGAGTGAGTGTTGGGATTGCCCTGACCCTGTGCACCTAAGCCTGGGCATGCTGCGTGGGCTAGCCTTGGACTCTGCTTGACAGCACCTTCTGCACATACAGCCTCAGTGTTAGGCAGATGCAGTGGAGTTGGAAGGTTGAGTGTCACGTGTGTCTGGGGGACCCTGTTCTGTTGGTCCCCTCTTCCTACTCAGCAGGCCTCCAGTGCTCCGGCAGCCACCCGTCCCTGAGCGGCATTCCGAAGTTCCACAACCCACTTTGGAATATTTTAACTGGCAGGGTAAGTGGGGTCTCTGCTGTCTGTATGGCTGTGCTCTAGGGCATCTGGGAGATGCTAGTCAGAAAGGACCCCTGATCCTCAAGAGACATTTTGGCTTTTTTTTTTTTTTTTTTTTTTTTTTTTGGTTTTTCGAGACAGGGTTTCTCTGTAGCTTTGGAGCCTGTCCTGGAACTAGCTCTTGTAGACCAGGCTGACCTCGAACTCACAGAGATCCGCCTGCCTCTGCCTCCCAAGTGCTGGGATTAAAGGCGTGCGCCACCACCGCCCGGCGACATTTTGGCTTTTAAGGGAGAGTCTTACACAGAATGGCCAGGCCAGATATAGGGACATAATGACATGGGCCCATGAGCAGCTTGGAGCAAGAGACAAATGGGAAAAGTGTCCAGACCTCTGAGATAAACACACACACACACACCAATTCCTGGAGGCCACTGAAGTCCTGGACCCAAATCTGTATGACCTGAGCAAGTCACCTAGCTTCTTTTAGTGCCTGTAAAGTAAGGATACAGGCACAGTCGTAAATACCTGCAAACACAA
Organism: Chionomys nivalis; assembly: GCF_950005125.1. Classification (NCBI taxonomy): domain Eukaryota; kingdom Metazoa; phylum Chordata; class Mammalia; order Rodentia; family Cricetidae; genus Chionomys; species Chionomys nivalis. Next base: position 98,115,855 of record NC_080092.1, read on the forward strand.
CACTTGGGGGGCTGAGGCAGGAGGATCACACACTCAAGGTCAGCCTGGGCTACATAGGGAGATCTTGTCCTTCCTTGTAGGACAAGCACTCAGAACAGGGCCCAACAGTCCACCTGCGTTCACATGCCCTCGCTGTGTCCCCAGGCCTTCAACAGCACCTATCTCTTCTATGGTGCCTACCGGGCAGAGCCAGAGCACAGCTCAGCATACAGCATCCGCCTGGCCTACCTCCTCACCCCAATGGCTTGCCTGCTCCTCTGCTTCTGCGGGACACTGCAGCGGTGAGGAAAGACCCCACGTCTCCTACAGGCCTCCATCTTTGGCCATCCTTCCCGGGGCAAAGCTGGCAGACAAATAGATCCCTGTGCAACGAGGCTCACCTGGCCTCCAGCCCACCTCCCGTACCATGAGGCGGGTGCCGAGCTACAGGGATCCCTGCACCGGCTTTCTGAGGCCTGAATCCCAGCCAAGCCACAGCCAAGCCAGAGCCAAGGGTGGAAAGTGGAGGAACTCCCACAGCAATCCTTCTTCTGTCCCCCAGGATGGTACAGGGACTGCCACAGCAGCCACTCCTGGGCCAGGGCTACAGGGCACCCCTCAGCGCCAAAGTCTTCTCATCCTGGGACTTCTGCATCCGGGTGTGGGAAGCTGCCACCATCAAGAAACATGAAATCAGCAATGAACTGAAGGTGTGTGGGAGGCAGAGTGTGTGTGTATGTTTGTGTGCGTGTCTGTGTGTGCGTATCTGTGTCTGTGTGTGTGCATGTGTCTGTGTGTGTGTTGTGATGAAAGTGGCGGGTGAGGGGCTGCGCAACCGTGAACAGGAGTGGCCAGATGACTGTGTGAACCAGCTGTGTAGGAGAACATGCAAATGCTGTAAGAATGTGTGAGCCAGGCCTAGTGGTAATCCTTGTACTTGGGAGGTGGAGGCAGGGGGGGGATCACTGTGAATTCAAGGTCAGCCTGAAAGCCTGAATTACTTGACAAGCTCTAGGTCAGTCAAGGATACATAGTGAGACCCTGACAGAAAACAGATAAATATGTAAATATGTCTAGATATGATGTATATGTCTGTGACCCTAGCACTCAGGAAGCTGAGGCAGAAGGATTGCCATGAGTTCGTCACTAATCTAAGCTACAGTTGTATAAGTGCCAGACCAGCCAAGATTGTGAGAGAAGACAAGGGGTTGGCAGGACGGCCCTTCAGATAAGATGGCCCTGTTCTGAAGCCTGCTGACTTGCAGTTTCTCTATGGATCCTACAGGTTGTGCCATGACCTCCATGTGTGCACCATGGCATGCACACACACACACACACACACAGTGTAAAAAACCCAGCTACAAAAGGTAGGTGTGTGTGTGTAAAATGCTTCAGCGCCCCTCCCCCCTGCCCTCAGGTGGAGCTGGAAGAGGGCCGTCGCCTGGAGCTGGCTCAACAGCAGACCCGCACCCAGAAGGCCTGCCACCTGCTCACCTATCTGCGTACCAATGTCCTCATTGCACTCCTAGTGGTTGGAGCCATCAGCGCCATCTTCTGGGCCACCAAGTACTCACAGGACAACAAGGAGGTGTGGGACAGTATATTCCTTCCTTTTTAAAAAAGATCTGTTTATTATGCCTTTTTAATTAACTTATTTATGTGCATTGATATTTGGCCTGTATGTATGAAAAAGTATGAGGGTGTTAGATCCCCTGGAACTGGGGTTAAAGACAGTTGTGAGCTGCCGTGTGGGTGCTGGGAATTGAACTCAGGAAGAGCAGCCAGTGCTCCTAACCTCTGAGTCATCTCTCTAGACCCCATGTTTTCCTCTCCTTATGGTTCGCTTTCTTGCTTTCCTGTTTTGAACCGTGAGAGGAGACAGGTGATCCCACTTTGCAGACAAGAAAACTGAGGCTCAGGCCAAGGCCCTGCGCGTGAGCTGCGCTCGCAGACCCCTGACCACCCCTCCTGCTCCCGACAGGAGTCCCTTTTCCTGGTGCTGCAGTACCTGCCCCCTGGAGTCATTGCCCTGGTCAACTTCCTGGGTCCCCAACTGTTCACGGTGCTGATCCAGCTGGAGAACTTCCCTCCCAGCACTGAGGTCAACCTCACCCTAATCTGGTGAGTACCCAGAGTTGCAGCGTCGCGGTCCGTAGGAGTCCTGAACCGGGAGACTCTCATATTTACTATTACTCCAAAGGGGTGGGGTGGACAGCACTTCTAGGAAATTCAGTCTCAGGTCCCAAACCTGAGGCTTCCCCAGAAGGGAACAGAGGGCCGTTCGGAGGGGTGGGGATGCTGTTTGGTCAGCTGTGAAGACATGCAAAGTCTAGCAATTTGAGACACAGCTCCTGTGAACCTGGAGGGCTGGGTTCCTTCCCTTGATGACCGTCGCTCACTGCCGAGGTGTCCTGGCCAAGGTTGCTCTCATCCTCCTAGCTCTGTCACTGCGTCCCGATTCCACTGCAAGTCCCTCTCTGAGCATTCCCCACGGGACCTCCGTGTGCCTTGCCTGCTTCACTAGTGCCTCTCTCCTCTCACCTCTCTGGGTCTTGCCTTCCTTCCCCCTCTGCTTCCCTCGTGGTCAATTCTGATTTGCTTTGAAACGTACATGGAAAACAACTCCAAACGGTGCCAGGCACCGTGGCATAGCCCTAGCACTTGAGGGGCAGAGGCAGGGGGGATCATAAGCTCAAAGCTAACCTGGGCTACGCAGCAAGAAGCTGTCAAAACCATCAAAATCTTAAGGACTGGCAGGATGGCTCGGTGTAGAAAAGCACATGCCATGCAGCCTGGCAATCTGGGCTTGGATCCCTGGAACACATGTACAAAGCCAGATGTGGTGGCACACATCTGTAACCACAGCACTCCTTTGTTGAGATGGGAGAGAGACAGGAGAATCAGCTGAAAACTCTTGGGCCAGCAAACCTGGAGTACACAATGCAGCCGTGGAAAACAGAAGCTAGGTGTGGTGACGCACGCCTTTAATCCCAGCACTCGGAAGACAGAGGCAGGTGGATCTCTGTGAGTTCGAGGCCAGCCTGGTCTACAGAGAAAGTTCCAGGACAGGCAGAGATACACAGAGAAACCATGTCTCAAAGAACAAAAAAAAAAAAAAAAAATGAAAGAAAGGGAAGAAAAGAAAGAGGAAAAAGAAAACTTGCCTTAAGATTTTGTCTGTTGTTTTTTGAGACAGGGTCTCACTATGTAGACCAGGCTGGCCTCGAACTCACAGAGATCCTCCTGCCTCTGCCTCCCAAGTGCTGGGATTAAAGATCTGTGCCACCACTATACCAGACTTACCTTGTTCTTGTTGTTGTTGTTGTTTAAGAAAGAAAAATAGCCTTTAATCCCAGCACTCGGGGGGCAGAGGCAGGCGGATCTCGTGAGTTTGAGGCCAGCCTGGTCTACAAGAGCTAGTTCCAGGACAGGTTTCAAAGTTACAGAAAAACCCTGTCTCTAAAAAACAAAACAAAACAAAAAGAAAGAAAAACAAAGGTATTCCAAAGGGTAAAAGATTAAGAAATAAGCACCCAGCTACCCTTGCCCCTCAGCCCCTGTTGAACTGGAGACCCTCTGTCCCCAGCTGTTCTATCCACACATACATTGTAATTGTTCAAGTTACAGGTGTGTGATGGCTTCAGGCCATCAGACCGGTGTGGCCCTGACATATGAAGAAGCTACACATGGCATTTGTTACTGAAGCATAAGACACTGAGCAGTGGGACTGGAAGATAGCGTAGCCATGAAGTGTGTGCTTGGCTTGAAAGAGGGGCCAGAATTCAGCTCCAGCAACCATGTAAAAGCTGGGTGTGGTGGCACATGCTCATCAACCCCACATCCCATGCCAGTGTTGCGGTGGGTGAGATGGGTAGCTGCACACTGGCCAGTCTGACTTGAAACACTAAGCTTCAGGTTCAGCAAAAGACCCTGCCTCAAATAAAGTGGAGGCTGGAGACCAGGTCCAAGTCTCCCAGAAGTCTCCAGTCCCATTCCCAGCACCCACATGGTGCTCCCAACAGCCTGTAACCCTGACTCTGAGGAGTTCCAGTGCCTCTGGCCATCATTGACAACATATTCATGGGCACACACACACACCCCAGACATAGAACACACAGTTTTAAAAATAAAAAGAGCAATCTGGAGTCAGAGACAGGCAGGTCTCTATGAGTTTGAGGCCAACTGGGTTCACAGCACAAGTCCCAGGCCAGCCCGGGCCACATAGGGAGACCCTGTCTCAAAGAAATAAACAGACAAAAAATAAACTGTTTAAAATGTAAGTAGACAGCAACAGAGGGAGACACCTAATGTCAAGCTCGGGGCTCCACATGCATGTGAGTGTACTCAACACAGACACAGAGGGAGAGAGAGAGACCAGGTATGGTGGTGCATGCCTTTAATACCAGCGCTCACAGGCAGACAGACCTCTGCAACTTTGAGGCTACCCTGGACTACATAGTGAGTTCCTGGTCAGCCAGGGCTACAAAGTAAACAATAAGGAAGAGGAAGGTGTCTCCTGAACTGAGGCTCTGAGGACCCAGGAAGGCGTAGACTTTCTCCTGCAGGACCATAAATAAACCATAAATCTGGCAGCAGGAAGAACTGACTGGGACAGTATTTCCCACACTGACTTAGAGGCAGGATCCATTCCCCATGAACCATGTAGAGTCAGGCTTGAGGAACTCATTTTGAAAAACACCGGCGGAAGATGAAGCAGGCTGGAAGGAGGCGGGGTTGAGCCGCCAGGTCTCAGACACCAGGCATTCTATGACCACCCACCTCTGATGCATCCCCTGCCCTCCCTCAGGTGCGTGGTACTGAAGCTGGCCAGCCTGGGGATGTTCTCCTTCTCGCTGGGTCAGACTGTGCTGTGCATAGGCAGAAACAAGACCAGCTGCGAGACCTACGGCTACAACGCCTGCGAATACCAGGTGGCCACCCATTCTTCCCCCACAAAGTCCCACCTCAAACTCGGGAGTCCGGTCCCTTTCAGTCCTTGTTCTTGCCCGGATCTCGCTTTTGTGAGTAGCTGGAGGCGGAGCTGCCATACCATGGCGTGCCCCCAGGGGGCGCCCTGCACCACACCCCAGAGGTGCATAGCTCTCCTGGCTTTGGGAGTTCACCCCAGCCACCAACCCACCCCAACCCTGACAAGCGGTGGTTGCGGGAAGAGAGTTGGGAGGAACGTGGGAATAGTCATGGGTCTCTTTCCTCTGCACTCCAGTGCTGGGAGAACTCCGTGGGTGAAGAGTTATATAAATTAATCATCTTCAACTTCCTGCTCACCGTGGCCTTCGCCTTCCTGGTCAGCCTGCCTCGGAGGTGAGCTACATGGGGGGGCACCGCAGGGGACAGCTAGAGGCCACTGCTAAGCGTGAGCCAGGTCTGTCCCCATGAGTAAGGGTGCAGGATGCGATGGCCCATAGGGAAGACCCGCATGGCTCGCATACCCTTCCCGCCCCGGGAGTGGACCCAGATCATACCCCATCCTGCACTCCCACCCCAGGCTGTTAGTGGAACGCTTCTCAGGCTGGTTCTGGACTTGGCTGGACCGGGAGGAGTTCCTGGTGCCCAAGAATGTGCTGGACATCGTGGCTGCGCAGACCGTCACCTGGATGGGCCTCTTCTACTGCCCCCTGCTGCCGCTCCTCAACAGTGTCTTCCTCTTTCTCACCTTCTACATCAAGAAGGTGGGAGCTTGGGACAGGCACCCGTAGGGCTGCTGCATCCTGATTTTGCCTTCCCTTCCCGGGACCTCAGACTCCATGGTCCACAAAACACCCTGGTAAGTCCTGTCATCTCGCCCACCTCCAGTACACCCTCCTGAGGAACTCCAGGGCGTCCCCAAGGCTGTTCCGAGCCTCCAGTTCCACCTTCTTCTTCCAACTGGTGTTGCTCCTGGGCTTGCTCTTGGCTGCGGTCCCTCTGGCCTACGTGATCAGCAGGTGATGGGGGCTGGCGGCTGGGAGGCTGGTCCAGCAACTCCTACCCCAGACCCTCACAAACCTGTCCGTTCCTATCTCTCCAGCACCCACTCCTCCTGGGACTGTGGCCTCTTCACCAACTATTCAGCCCCCTGGCAGGTGGTGCCAGAACTGGTGACCCTCCAGCTCCCACTTCCTGGCCAGCGTGCCCTCCGGTACCTCAGCTCCCACGCCTTCAGCTTCCCTCTCCTCATTCTGCTCAGGTGAGTCCAGACAGCAGGGACCAAGGGAAAAATCCAGTTTGCTTTCCTTCCCCAGGGGTGGTGTACACCTGGGCATCTCCAGACAGTGTCCTGGGGTGCAGGAACCAGGGAAACTGGCTCCAAGACAGGTGACCTGAGGGCATACTGTAGGCCTTCTGGGCTGCTAGGACGCCATGAGGACTGCATGGCCCCTGGCGAAGCAGCCTCACCATGCTGGCGCTCTTAGAGCGAGGGAGGGGCTGTGGGAAGAAGGGGAGAGCTTTGGGACTGAAAGGGTAGATCCGGCACTCGGGAGGCTGAGGCAGGAGGATGGCTGTGAATTTGAGGCCACCCTGCTTACAGAGTGAGCTCCAGGACAGCCTGGGCTTCATGGCAAGACCCTGTCTCGAAGATAGAGAATGGGGGACAGGGAAGGAAGTCAGGCAGCGACGACTGTGGCCTGGAAGGTGACTGACCTGCACTTCTGTCTGCTTTAAGCCTCGTCCTGACCGTGTGCGTTTCCCAGTCCCGGGCGAACGCCAGAGCTATCCAAGGGCTGCGGAAGCAGCTGGTGTGGGTGAGTTACTGCGCTTCTGACAAACCCTTGAGGAGTACGTAGCTTGACTGGCAGCCCACTTCGGTGGAGGCGTGGCCTTGGGTCTAAGCGGAGCCTTGGGTTGTGGGCGTGGTCTGGAGCGGGGCTGGGACTGTTGGAGGCGGGGCCGTGGTGCTGCCTGGTCCTAAATTAGGGGCCGGGCTTCGAGGTGGCCTCCGGCTGCACTGAGAACATCCTCAGACTGCGTTGTGGGCGTGGCTTCTGGCTACGGTTTGCTTCAAGCTAACAGCTGGTTCCTTAATTTTTCCCCGCAGCAGGTCCAGGAGAAGTGGCACCTGGTGGACGACTTGTCGCGGCTGCTGCCCGAGCTGAGCCCGGAGCCCGAGTCCCCTCGCCCTCGCTCTCGAGCTTCGCGTCCGCGGTCCTTCTGCCCAGGATTCCCGTGCCCAGGTTCACCCGGCCCCAGGACACCCCGTCTGGGACCCTCCACCAGGCTGAGCTCCTCGAGCTCCGGAGCCCGCAGTGCCTCGGTTCCTGTCTCCAGATTTCACTTCCCTAGCCGCACAGAGATGTAGCACCGATCGCCCCACAGCCCACCCCACCCCCGGTTCTGCCACAGCTTCCTCCAGCGCCCCCACTCCCATCCGTTACCCGAGGATCCCTAGTCTGAGGAGCCACTGCCTACAGCTGGCCCCAGGCTTCATCCTCAGGTCAGCAGGAAGAACATGAGAATGTCTACCTCTATTTTATTTTGTCTTATCCCTTCAGATGTTTTATTGAGTGTTTTATAGTGTACATAATGGTATGTATATCAACTCATGTATAAAATTTATGTACTTTTTTTAGAAGCATTCAAATTTCTTAGGAAGGGGTTCTCAGAAGTGTTTGTATACTTCTCTCCATGACGCTGCAAGCCCTGGTCTGGAACAGGCTTCAGGGCACTGAGGGCTCTTCCATGCCCCCCACATTGTACCACCCATCTGTGCTCAGCAAGTGGCCAGGCCTGAGCTTGAGCCAGATACATTGCCTCCAAGACACACTAAACCTGAATGAGGTCTGGGTCCGGCCTGATCCTGAGAGTAACTTACTGAAGTTGAGTGACATCTGGGTCCCTTGGGGAAAGCAAGCAGCTCAGGGTTCACAGCCACACCCCTGCCAAACATGGTTTTCTCTCTCTCTCTCTCTCTCTCTCTCTCTCTCTCTCTCTCTGCCTTCCTGTGAACTGACTGAGCCTCTGAGGGGTGACGGTTCCTCCCCTCCAGGCGCTCGGGGCAGGTGCAGGCTTGTACTTTGAGACCTGTGGAGAGTGTGCTGTGCAGGTGGCCCCGGAAGGTGGTATGTTCAAGGGTGCTGCAAAGGCAGGGCCGGCGTGCAGCCCGGAACTCCTGATCCTCCTGCCTCTGCTTCCCAAGCACTAGGGTGACAGGCATGGGCCATCCACCCAGCTGAGGAGCCTGTAACTCCTGCCTGGACTTCTGCCCTGGAGACTGGAGTCTTCTCAGGTGACCACTGAAGACTTGGCAGTTCATATCCTCCTGTAGCTGACCTTGCCTTGCTTGCCTGGCCATCACATGACCTCCCCCTCCCAAAACCAATTAAGTGCTTCTAAGTGCCAGGGTCTAGGTGGTGTGTACAGGCCTACACTCCGAGACATGCAGAGAATGCACTGTAGGAGGTGGTCTTGGGAGATACTCTCTCCATTCCCGGGACACAAAGACAGGGCAGGACAGGGTTTAGGGTACTGTTCCCAGGGCAACAAGACCAGGATGGCCACAGGCAGGCTCTGGTGATCAGTGGGAGGGAATTCACAAGCTCTCCAGGTAAAAAGTGACATCTTCATTAACAGCTTTTTAAACGGCGGCTGTAGCAAAGTCGGTGGGAAACAGACTCTTGTCCCTGCCTCTCTAAACCATGAGCTGTAAGACCAGCCACAGTGGGTCCTTTTATTTCACTTGTCATCTTTGTGGTTCTTTGTTTATTTGTGGGGTTTTTTTTTTGTATGTGTGTGTGTGTGTGTTTTCATTTTATTTCGTTTTTATTTTTTGTTTTTGAGTCAGTATTTCTCTATGTAACTCTGACTGTCCTAGAACTCACTCTGTAGACCAGGCTAGCCTCAAACCCAAAGATCCCCCTGCCTCTGCCTCCTGAGTGCTGGGATTTAAGGTGTGTGCCACCACCTGGGTATTTGTTGTTTTTGCAGCCAGGCTCAAGGTTCACACAACTCCAACACTTGAAAGCTGAGGCAGGAGATTATGAGGTTGAGGTTAGCCTAGACTACAAAGCAAGATCCTGTCTCAAAGACAAAACTGGTCCAGCATGGTAGCACATGCCAAGTGCTCAAGAGGCAGAGATAGAAGGATAGCCTTAAGTTTGAGACTAGCCTGGTCTACATAATGAGTTACAGACCAGCCAGGAAATAGAGTAGAAGTTGTGTCAAATACACACAAAAAAAAAAAAAAAAAAAAGCCAGGCATGGTGGCATATACCTTTAATACCAGCACTCTGGAGGCAGATAGGAGTCTTTGTAGGTTTGAGTTCAGCCTGGTCTACTTAGTGAGTTCCAGGACAGCTTACAAAGTAAGACCCTGCCTCAAACAGACAAATAAACAATAAAAACCACCTAAAAATAACACTGACATACATAAAACTAAACAAAACATTGCAAAGTTGTGCCCCAAAAGACACAGTGTGGGGGGTAAGAAGGGGGCTTGAGACCCGCTGGCAACCAGAAAGCTAACCAGGGGTCCTCTGGCGATGGCACCTCAGAGGAAGGGCTGTTGATGTCCTCCCAGGTACGGCTTTGGGGAAAGAGAGGATGTGAGCAGGAGATGGGCAGGTGCAGGGAGCTGAGGAAGGCGTGCAGTGGGGGCTACATGGTCCAGGCTTGGGGCAGTTGGGACGCTGAGAAGGCGGTCATGGTGCAGGAGGCCCAGGTGGCATCTTTCTGGTGTGTGCCAGGGCTTGGGTGATGGGTACCAGGGGCACTGAAATGTGTCTGCACTGCTAGCCCAGGACCATGGTCGGGAGACCCTGCCTCAAATGTAAAGAGATAGGGAGAGGTGGCCCAGCCATCAAGAGCACTTGCTGCTCTTGCAGAAGACCTGTGTTCGATTCCCAGCACCCAGTGTTGGCTCACAACAACCTGTGCTCCAGCACCAGGGGCTCCGACGCCTTCTGACTGCCACAGGCTCCTGCACATGCATGGTAGACATACATGCACTCAGGCATACATGCATACTCATAAAATGTAAATAAGTATTTTAAGTTAAAAAAACTAATTTTTAAATAAAAGGGGTTTTGTTGGAAACTAAGTCAAAATGTTCTCCCCCTCCTCAGCTCCCACTGGAAAAACTTGAAGAGGTAGGCATGGGATGCAGGCTCCAGCCCTGGGGGAGATGCCAGGCTGTGGGTGCTCAGTGGAGAACTGACTCAAGGCGGTTGGCAGGAAGGACCTCACCGTGAGGAGCACAGTGGGTGGGTGTCCAGGTGACCTGATACCTTTGCTGGCTCTTCCCATGGCTTTTCCCTCTGCTCAGACAGCTTCCTGATAAAATCAGGCCTCCACAGAGGGGACCAGGCTGGAGGGGCCTTCCTAGATCCAGGGTGCCTTCCCAGGGGGCAGGGCTGGACTTGAGTGCAGTTGCCAGCCAGGCTCTGTAGAGCATCTACACTCGACACAGGAGGTGACCTGGCAGCAGGGGACCTCAACTGTGATGAAACCGCCAAAGTGGGTGTTTGCTCAGAAGTTACTGAGCATGCCCAGAAAGCCACAGACTGGTCTGCAGGCCCAGGCCTGGACTGGGGCGAGGAGCCCACAGCATGGGTGGGCAGATATGAGCAGCCTCTCGTGGGGTAGCATGTTTTAGTGCTCATATCATCTGCTTCTTTGGTGCCCTGTGTCTCTCAGACCCAGTGGGTCTGGCCCTGCTGGGGCCTTAGGATTGGTAGCATGGCCTACTCTCTTTTGTTCAGGTTAGCCTGAGTTCAGGTCCTTAAGGGGAGACTTTGCCTTTCTCTGGACTCCTTTAAGGACAGGCTTAGGCACACAGCCCCATACTCTCAGGTGAGGGAGAACCTCATCCACTCTGGGTCGCTGGGAACTCATTCAGCCAATACAGGGCACAGCAACTGTACCGGGTGCCCTGTCAGTGGGGTCAGATACAAATCAATAGACATGGACCAAAGCACCTCTCCTCCCTGTCTCCTAGCAGGCGACCACCCCAAGGCTCCTTGATAAAGAAAACCCCTTATTGGTGGGGCTAGAAAGACAGCTCAGTAGTTGGAAGCACTGGCTACTCTTCCAAAGGACCCAGGTTCAATTCCCAGCAACCACATGGCAGCTCACAGCTGTTTATAGCACCAGTTCCAGGCCAACACTCTCACAAAGACGTACGTGCAGGCAAAACAGCAGTGTACACAGAAGAAAAATAAATCATAATTTTTTTTTTACAAAGTTCCTGGATAGGCCAGGTGGTGGTGGCACACACCTTTAATCACTTGGGAGGCAGAGGCAGGTGGATCTTGGTGAGTTCGAGGCCAACCTGTTCTACAGAATGAGTTCCAGGATATCCAAGGCTACACAGAGAAACCCTTGTCTTGAAAAACAAAAACAAAAAAGTAATAAAATAAAATAAAAGTTCCTTGATAAAGAAAGGCCTTTGTTTGAACACCATCTGGAACTCAGTAGACACAGCCTCCCTCCCCCACAGGTACCAGGGAAGACACAGACACCTCTGGAGCCAGCCCTGCAGGGTATCAGGGGGCCTCCTGGATAGCCACAACCTTCAAATTATCTTCAAGCTGCAGGCAGCCTCCCAAAGAGCATCCAGGGGCCTTAGGGTGGAGAGGGCAGATGAGGAAGCCTGAGCAGAGGCCCCACACAGATCCACTCCCACAGAAGCATGAGGCTCCTTCCGTTGCACTTCTTGGCTGTGCTGGGTAAGTCTCCTGCAGACACCAAGGGAAGGGCCTTGAGGAAGTAGGGCTCAGGGAATGGGGTGTCAGAGAGTCCAGAGAAAGAACTGAAGGCAGCTGCACCAGAGGGAGAGAAGGTGGATGTGTGCGTGTGTGTGTGTGTGTGTGTGTGTGCGCGCGCGCGTGTGCGTGTGTGTGTGTGTGTGTGTGTGTGTGTTGGCGGGGGCGGGGGGGGCTGAGCAGGATGCTGACATCAGCCCCATAGATGACACACGCATGTATGACCACGCAGGGCATCACCTTGATTCCACTGTGTGTGTGTGTGTGTGTGTGTGTGTGTGCGTGTTTGTAGTTGCCAGTGTGGTTGCTTATGGAAACCAGACATTGAGCATTAAGAGTGTGTCTTCTTCAATCTCTTCCCTGCCTTAGTTTTGGAGGCAAAGGCTCTCACTGGCCTGAAGCTTGCAGTTTCAGCTAGGCTGGCTAGCTGCTCCCCCAACACTGCGGTTGAAACATGCCCCACACCCACCTTTTTCGGTGGGCCCAACCAGGGACCCGAACTTGGGTCACCATGCTTGCACGGTCATCTCTCCTGATTCCGATTCCCATTAACTTGCCTGCCCTGGGGATTCCAAGTGTGAGACTGTGCAGAAGTTTCCTTTCAAGCCAGGTGCATGCCGGAAATCTCAGCACTCAGGAAGTGGAGACAGGAAGATCAGGAGTTCTAGGCCACCCTCAGGGAGATAGTGAGTTCAAGGCCAACCTGGAATATAGGAGAGAGCCTGTGTGAAGTAAAATAAAACATGCAGTCATGACCAGAGCCAACATCTGGGTCCAGAGGCCTAGCAAGGCTCAGCCTGGGCAGGGAGCTGTCTGGGCTGTCTCCCTCCTCTGCCCAGCTCCGCTTACCCCTCTCCTCTTTTACAGCTTCCTGCAGCGTCTCAGGGGAGCCAACAGAAGGTGAGTAGCCCCCACACTGCAGGGGGAAGGATCTAGCTGGGGGCACCTCGGCCGGAGCTGCACACTTGTGGCAAGTGTCTTGACCGGAAAGAGGTTACTAATGGTGAGGAAGGGGTGAGGGGGAACCCAGATGGATAACTCTGGCTCCACCCCTGCAGGACTGGGTGAGGCCATTAGGAGGCCTCTGGGGCGCATGGAGAGAGGAGAAAGTTTGCAGAGTGTGAAGAGGAGGGGTCCTCAGCAGCTGTGTTCCAGTCACAAGGCCCCAGGTCCTCATAGGGAGGAGAATTCCCCTGCCCCAAGGCCCACAGCTCTGCTTGATGGGTGGGATCCAGAGAAGGCCAGGAAATTCTAGGGTGCTCTTTCCCTAGAGGGGGGACCCTCAGGAGAGGAGTAGGGAGGGGAGAGAGGAGGGAGGACTTAGACATTAAGTTTTCTTGTTCTGGAAGCAGCTGAGAGTGACTGTTCCCTCTCTCTTTCTTAATATATGGGGGGAGTGTGCATGTGCATGTGTGTGTAATATATATACATGTATAGTGTGTAATATATACATGTCTAGTGTATAATGTATATGCATGTATAGTGTGTAATATATACATGTATGGTGCATAATATATACGTGTATGGTGTGTAATATATACATGTACAGTGTATAATATATGTATGGTGTGTAGTACATACATGTATATACCGCATGTATATATGTGTGTGAAATATATGTGTATCATGTGTAATGTATACGTATATAGTGTATAGTATATACATATATAGTGTGTGATATGTGCATGTATAGTCTGTAAAAAAAATATATATATATATATACATGTCTTTCTGTCTCCCCTTCTTTTCCTCCCCTTTTTTGTCTCCCCCTTCTCTTTCTCCTTCCCTGCCCCCTCCTCTCTCCTCTTTTCCTCCCCAACAGCCCAGGTATAGAGCCAGGGAGGAAAGGGAGTCAGGGAAAGACCACAGTCCCTGGCCTATTCCATCTTTCTCTTTGCTTCCTTCCCTGCCCCTCCTACCTGGACCTTCCCTTGGCACTCAGCCTCATCTCTGTGCCCCTCGGGGTGAGGCAGGCAGTCACCTCCGTGCCTTGTCCACCGCCTTGCGTCCCTGGGCATCCCCTTCTGTTCTGCTTAAGGAAGGGTGCAGGGTGGTGTTGACGAAGGTCTCAGTCGAATGAGGCACAGACCAAACTACCATTTCCTCATTTCTGTAAAAAAGAAAAAGGTTATTAGTGTCATAGCTAAAAAAAGAGCTGGTGTCTGGTTCTCAGGAAAGTACCTGGGCAGAGGCAGTGCTGCCTTCCTGTCCCCTCAGCCCATGGCCTGTGCTCAGCTCTGCTGGTGGAGTCCTGCAGAGGAGGCTTTTGAAGGCTGACTGATCCTTTGTTCCTTCACAAATCTTCTCAGAGGACGTTTGGTTACTGGCACTGTTGCTGGCCACAAGGGTAAAACAGGTACAGAAAGAGAAGCCACTCTTCCTGCAGGGACAGAGGGCGAAAGTGAACGAGAACTCTGTGCTGTTAGAATCGAGAGCATCAGTGGGCATGCGGGTCCACGACCATCGTCCCTGGGAGTTAGAGGCAAGAGGCTCAGAGGGGCAAGGTCATCCTCAGCAAGGTGGAGGCAAGCCTGGGCTACAGTAAGACCCTATCTTTAAAAGAAAAGGGGGAGGGAGGTGGTACCAGTTCTGGTGGCACACCTTTAATTCTAGCACTTGGGAGGCAGATGCAGGAGGATCTCTGTGAGTTCTGAGCCAGTGTGGTTTACACGGTGAGCTTCAGGACAGCCAGGGCATCATAGTGAGACCCTGTCTCAACAAACAAAAGCAGAACAAAACGACAGAACCCAGCAGCTGCCACCACAGCAGGCGCATGTAGAGAGGGATCTTTTCTATTTCCACCTCAGGACGCCAACTGTGCTGTCTCAGTGCTTCCAGTCCCCACGTATGCAAACCAAGCTTCTATTCCGGGCCGTCAAAATGGAAATGAGAGGGACCGTTTTTTCTTTTCACTTTTATAAGTCAAGCTCATTGCTCTTCATGAAGGGAGCAGAAAAATAAACAAACATGTAAACCACAGTTGGGCCCTCAACTCCTTTCCCACCCAGTGAGACAGAGTCCAGCCCCAAACACCTTCCTTAGACACTGATAAGACCTGTTGTCCCCAAAGGTCAAATGACAGAAGTCTTGTTACAAGTCTGCCAGATGGAGACCAGAGAAGGTCTGGCAGTGGCGTTAGGTCTGATATCCCAAATTAGAAATCTATTTTGATTAAAAAAAAATCCAAAAAACAAAAAACCTCCTCACAATGTTTAAAAAGATACAGGAAAGTCAGGAGGTGGTGGCATACGCCTTTAATCCCAGCACTGGGGAGGCAGAGGCAGGCGGATCTCTGTGAGTTTGAAGCCAGCCTGGTCTACAGAGTGAGTTCCAGGACAGCCAGGACTGGAAACCCTGTCTCATAAAACCAAAAAACAGGTTGGGGCAGGTGTCTCCAGAACTTGTCCTCTTTCCAGGATCTGCTCTTGTCTCAGCCGGTCACTTCCTGCTGTGGGGTGTGGAATGGGGTCCCTGGCCTCAGCACTCAGCTGAAGTGCAGTAGACACAAGTTCCCCTGAGGCAGAAATTAGGATCTGAAAGAAAGTGGGTACAGTGGTCAGAAACTTGGGGAGTCCTGGGCTTGGAGCCTCTCCATGGGATTTTTTCTTCTTTCTATTTTCTTG
This sequence comes from Chionomys nivalis, assembly GCF_950005125.1. Lineage (NCBI taxonomy): Eukaryota > Metazoa > Chordata > Mammalia > Rodentia > Cricetidae > Chionomys > Chionomys nivalis. The sequence goes on from NC_080092.1 coordinate 98,131,153, forward strand.
CAGAGGGTGGAGGTTTCAAGACAGGGTTTCTCTAGCTGTCCTGGAACTCACTCTGTTGACCAGGTTAGCCTTGAACTCAGAGATTCACCTGACGCTGCCTCCTGAGTACTGGGATTAAAGTTGTGTGGCCCATGGGTACTGTACAGTGTCCAGGCCTAGTAGAGCAAGGGCAACCTATGTGGTCAGGAGTCTGGGATGTTAATTATCTTCTCCTCTTCTTCTTTTTTTTTTTTTTTGTTTTTTTTTTTGGTTTTTCGAGACAGGGTTTCTCTGTGGCTTTGGAGCCTGTCCTGGAACTAGCTCTGTAGACCAGGCTGGTCTCGAACTCACTTCTCCTCTTCTTCTTTGAGACAGGTTTCACTGTGTAGTTTTGGCTGTCCTAGAACTATATAAACTATGTACACAAGGCCGGCCTTAAACTCACAGAGATCTGCCTCTGCCTCTCAAAGGCTGAGACCATGCCCTCTCCCTCTCTCTCTCTCTCTCTCTCTCTCTCTCTCTCTCTCTCTCTCTCCCTCTCTCTCTCTCTCCCTGTGTGTGTGTGTGTGTGTATGTCTGTGTGTGTATGTCTGTGCACCAATGCATGCAAAACCCACAGAACCCAGCAGAGGGTTTGGATTCCCTCTGGGAGTGGAGTTACAGGCAGTTGTGACCCACTATGTGACTCTGAGCAGCAAGCATTCTTAACCACTGAGCCATCTCCCCAGCCCCCAAAGCGTACTTACACAGCAGTTTCCCTACCGTCTGACTCCATGGCATAGAGTCACGTTATATTGGTGCTATGGCATCAAGAAATGGGTGGGGCTCATTTCTTCCTCTTGACCTCACTGGAAATCAGACTGAGGACCGTGCCCATGCCTGGCTCAGGCTCTGCCGTGGCATGATGCCTCTAAAGCCTTGTTCGTCCTCAGATCAGATCACACCCCCTGCACAGACCGTGTTCCACTGTTAGGTTTGCAGTTGTTTCCACCTCTGGGTAGCTGGGACCGGAGCTGCCCTGACGTGTGTGTGGCGGATCCAAGTCTGTCTTTGATTCTGTTGGGATGTATGTGTCCTGGAGAATACCTGCTGAGCCGTCACTAATTCTTTTAACTTCCCCCACCTTTGTTAAGGTGCTGGAGACTGAACTCAGGGTCTTAGAATTGATAGCTAGTCTTGTATTCTACCACTGAGATACACCCTCAACCCCTATGTTTACACTTCTTTAAAAAAAACCTATTTGTGGGGCTGGAGAGATGGCTGCTCTTCCAGAGGACCTGGGTTCAATTCCCAGCACCCACATGGCAGCTCGCCGCTGACTGTAACTCCAGCTCCAGGGAACCTGACAACCTCACACAGACATGCAGGCAGGCAAAACACCAATGCACACAAAATAAAAATAGGTAAATCATTTTTAAAAAATTTAAATTTATTTGCTTATGTGTGTATGTATCTGCGTGAGTTTTGGTGAACTGCCTTCACGCAGGTGCCCTTGGAGGCCAGGAGAGAATGTCCATCCCCCAGTCCTGAAGTTACAGGTGGTTGTGAGTTGACTGATGCGAGCCGGAAACCAAAACCCAAATCTCCTAGGACTGCTCCTGACCACTGGGTCTTCTGTCCAGCTCCAACTATTAACTTTTTGAAGAATTATCAAACCAGAGTTTTAAAGTACTTGGTTTCTTTCTTTCCCTGACTTGCTCACCTCCCAGACATCACCATTGCCTACAAAGTGCTGGAAGTTTACCCTCAAAGCCGCCGGGTGCTTATAACCTGCGACAGCCCTGAGGCACCCCGGCCCATCACTTACTCTCTCATGGCTAGCCGAGGGGTCCTGGTGGCGACAAGGGTTGTGCGTGATGACAAGCCAGCCTCCTTCAACATCAACATCACGCTCAAGTCCAGCCCAGACCTGCTCACCTACTCCTGCCGAGCGTCCTCTGATCTGGGCACCTATGGGCCCAGCAGCCGGCTGCAGATGTACTGGGAGCTGTGGACCAGTGAGTACAGAGGGTGCAGGCTGGTGAGGCTGGTGGGATGTGGATCCGTGGAGGGGCTGGGGGAGGGGATGGTGGACTTTGGGATGGGGGGAGACAGGAGGAGGCAGCAGAGTGGGGACAGAGGGCGGACTGCCTGCCTCCAAAGCTGTGCCCAGTCCGTGGGTGACCAGAGGGCACAGTCTCCCGGCAGGGGCCAGAAGGTTCAGTGGGGTCTGACTGGAGCTGCTCATCAAGACATTGCTGTTAATTGTCTCATCCACACCCGTGGGGAGGCAGTCAGGTTCCTCACTGCCATTGTGGAAGTCAACGTTCTCTGAGGTTGAGGGTGTTGCTTAGACAACCCGTAAGAGACCACATCTGCTTTCATCTCCCACGCTACTCTCCCCTCCCCCCCAGACCTTTCTTTCTTCCCTTTCCACCCAAGCCGTCACTCTCTGTTAATAGGAACGAGGAAGTATTGCTGGCCTCCACGAGTCCAGCATCTTCACCCTCCAAAAACACCAAGGCCAAGAGCCTAAAAGAGGGTGCCCAGGGTCTGAAGCCCAGCATGTGGAAGGCTGGGATCGCCTTGTGAGCTGGCTGTGGGGTCTTGAACACGTCTCTTCGTGCCTGGATCTCGATTGCAAGATGATAACAGGACACCCCGGGGAGGGGGTTGGGCTTAGGAAGGTGCAAGGGAGATGACACTCGGCACTGATGGGGCTTAGTGCAGGCATGGGACAGTTAGCTTCTGGTCCCAGCACCTCCATTCTTCTAAGCGGTGGCCTGTGTCTAAAAGAGCTTGTCATCCAGCCCCCCCCCTCCAGGCCAGAGGCCTGTCGGGCGAGGTGAGCGCCTAATCACTGAGCTACATCCCCAGCCTAGCTTACAGATTTATTTATATTTTATATAAATATATATAAAATTTGCCTCTATGTCTGTGCTCCACGTACGTGTAGTGCCGTGGAGGCCAGAGGGGGTTGTCAGGGCCCCTGGAAGTGTAGTTACAGATAGTTGAGAGCCACCTTGTTGGAGCCGAGAACCAGACTGGGGTCCTTTGAAAGCAGCAAGCACTTCTATCTTTTGTTTCTTTTCTTTTCCTTCTTTCTTTTTTCTTTTCTTTTCTTTTTCTTGAGACAGGGTTTCTCTGTGTATCCTTGGCTGTCCTGAAACTCACTCTGTAGACCAAACTGGCCTTGAACTCAGAGATCCATCTACCTCTGTGGCCCCCCATCACCAGTGCTGGTAAGTCTCACATTGTAGCCCAGGTTGACCTGGAATTTGCAGTGTAGTCCAGGCTGGCCTTAAATTAATGGGTGTTTCCAACTGTTTTTGTTTGTTTGTTTGTTTGTTGTTTCTTGTTTTTTAATTAAAAGATTTTTGTTTGTTTATTTTTGAGGCAGGGTCTCTCTACATAGTTCTAGTTGTTCTGGAACTCGCTATGTAAACCAGGTTGTCCTCACACTCACAGAGATCCGCCTGCCTCTGCCTCCCAAGTGCTGGGCTTAAAGGCGTATGCCACCATGGCCTGTTTATTGTGTGTAGTTGTTTTGTTGTTGTTGTTGTTGTTTTTTTTTTTTTTTTTTTTGGTTTTTCGAGACAGGGTTTCTCTGTAGCTTTGGAGCCTGTCCTGGAACTAGCTCTTGTAGACCAGGCTGGTCTCGAACTCACAGAGATCCACCTGCCTCTGCCTTCCGAGTGCTGGGATTAAAGGCGTGCGCCACCACCGCCCGGCTTTTGTGTGTGGTTTTTAAGGTGTCATCAGATGCCAGAGTCATCAGGCCCCCTGGAGTCAGACTTACAAAGGCTGTGAGCCATACACCAAGGGTGCTGGGAACCTACCGGGTCCTCTACAAGAGCAGGAAGCAGTCTCAGCTGCTGAGCCATCTCTCTAGCCCCCATCCTTATTTATTTATTTAGTTATTATTTTCTCTCTTAGATTCCTGAGGGCTAGGATTTCAGGCGTGTGCTGCCAGGTCACTATTTAAGAACTTCGAAAGCGGGCTGCCTGAGAATCCTGACTGCTGTCTGTCTACTTGGTGTTAGCTTGGTGATGTGGAACCTAGCTCTTATGAGTCCATTTTTATTTTTAGCCTGGTCCCTGCAGGAGTTTAGTCCAAAACAATTTTTAAAATTACCCAGTGATGACAGGCGGTGGTGGTGCAAGTCTTTAATCCCAGTGCTCTGGAGGCAGAGGCTGTCGGATCTCTGAGTTCAAGGCCAACCTGGGCTACAGAGTGAGTTCCAGGACAGTCAGGGCTACACAAAGAAACCCTGTCTCGAAAAAGAAAACAAACAAACAAACAAAAATGTTTTTTTTTTTCAGCCAGGGTTTCTCTGTGTAGTCCTGGCTGTCCTGGAACTCACGCGGTAGACCAGGCTGGCCTCTAACTCACGGAGATCTGCCTGTCTCTGCCTCCCGAGTGCGGAGATTAAAGGTGTGTGCCACCACTGCCCAGCAAATTTTGTTATATCATTGTTCCTCTTTTTGTTTGTTAGTTAGTTTGTTTGTTTTTTTGAGACAAGGTTTCTCTGTAGCTTTTTGGAGCCTGTCCAGGGACTCGCTGGAACTCACAGAGATCCGCCTGTCTCTGCCTCCTGAGTGCTGGGATTAAAGCCAGCCGTGTACCACCACCATCACCTGGCCCAAAAGAGTTTTTTTTTTTTAATATTTTAAAATGGAATTGTATAGTATATGCTACAAGCCACCTATTAGCCTAGACAAGCAGGGCAGAGGGCAATCTGGCAAGCTGCCAGGGGAAGGTGGCAGTCACAGCTACGTCTCTGGGTTCCTTTGACAGATAAAGAGAAGGATGCATTGGGCGTCTGAAAGTTTCTGCATCTCACCTGTACTGTCCTGTCTTTCCCTCCCTGCCAGAGCCCGTGTCCCAGCTGCAGGCTGACTTCACCCTGCGTGATGGGAACTCAGGCCCCACGGCGGAGCTGTCCTGCCTGGCATCCTCAGGAAGTCCACCCATCATCTACCGCTTGGTCGGGAATGACGGGCGTATACATGCACAGCAGAGACCCCTCCACGGGAAGCCTGCCAACTTCTCCATCCCCCTGTCCCAGACGTTTGGCTGGTTCCATTGTGAAGCTGTAAATGGTGTCAGTGTCGAGAGCAGCGCCCGTGTGCTGCTGTCCCCAGGTGAGAAGGCCCTTCCAGACGGTGGGGAGGGGGACGGGGGGACTGTAGTGTGTCCAGGAAGGTGGTCAGGGCTGGGGAAGGGCTGGACCTGGCCACTGCCCAGGGCACGATGGGCCTGAGATGCTGCATGCCTCCTTTGCCCCTGGCCTAGCAGGAGCCCAACCCACACTCCTTCCCACCCCACAGGGGAGCTGCCTCTGACACCCACCTGCATTCTGGCCGGCAGCCTGGTCTCCATTGCAACCATTAGTTATGGGATGCTGAGGTCAACCAGGTAATAACTACAGGAGCCTGACATTGTGCGAGAGGCCGACCACCCCCTCGCACAGCCAAGGTCCTAAGTGGGAACAGCAGGTTAGTCTTGTGAGACGGGTTGTCAGTGAGATACAGCAAGGACCCAGCCTGAAGCTGCTTATTAAAGCCAAAAGCCTACAGTGTCTAGCATGTTCCTTTCACACCCCACCCTAACCAGGGCTCTCAGCCGAATTCTGGTGGGGGACTTCCCTATGGGTCTCATGGAGCCTCAAGGGACCAGAGTGGGCCAGGGGCTTCTGGCCTGCATAGCCCCCCACAGTGGTCCCACCTGCCAACCTTTGTGCAAAGGTGAGGCCTCCCAAGTTCCCCTCTCTAAGCCTTCACATCTCTGACATGTACAGTGGCCAGGGCCTGTGAGTGATCTGGCTCCAAGTACCACAGACCTCTGAGCACCAACTACTGGCCTTTGGGAGGTTGTCAATTCTGTCTCCATGAACATCTCAGCTTGGCCCCTGTTGGAACTCCTGGTTCCTCCCAAGACCATCCAGAGGTTAGACTCTCAGGAGGGTATGTCACCTCTCTGAGACTCATTGTTTTCCTCTATAAAATGGGAGTACAGAGGCCTACCTAGCTCCTGCTGACCGTGTGACCAGGGGCCAGCGAGTAACCTCTTGGTGATTCAATGCCTTTAGTGTCGTGAGTAAGAAGCTCACTGATGCTCTTGAATCCGTAAGATTGGGTGAGTCTGTGTGACCTGGACTGTCGACTCCCTTGTCATCAGGTTGTGACCGGAAGACAGAGTCCCCAGGCTTTCCTCCCTGCCCTATACAAGAATTCACCACTGCAGTGAAAAAGAACCCGGGGAGAGGGGACAGAAAGGGGAGTGTATGCAGATCAGGATACCAAAAGTATTGCACCCCAAAAGGGGCTCTGAAGTCTCGAGCATTATCATGTATAAGGCCCAAAGAGATAAACTTGTATTGTGTAGGGGATTCCTGCTGTGTGAGTGGCTATTGGCGGCTCTTGCTACAAGAACAATAAGAGTAACCGAGTGGGTGTGCTTGCTCGCGGGTGCACTGGAGACCAGCTCCTCCCCACTGAGGGTGGTGTAATTGAAGAGGGGGTCACTGACAATTTGGTAACGGTAAATGGTTTCTGTGTGTGGTGTGGTGGCTCACACCTGTAATCCCAGAATTTGGGAGGTAGAAGAAAGAGTTTAAGGCCAATCTTGTTACATGAGTCAGATCTCAAAGAACCAAGCAATCAAGCAAAGAAATAGAAACAAAAATTGAGGTGCTGGCTGGGTGTGATGGTGCACACCTTTGATTCCAGCACTTGGGAGGCAGCAGCAGCAGGATTCCTGTGAGTTAGAGATCAGCGTGGTCTACATAGTGAGTTCCGGGACAGCCAGGCTGCATAGTAGGACTCTGTCTCAAAATTAAAACAACAACAACAACAACAACAACAGAATCTAAAAAGGGGCTTGCGAGATGTGTAAAGGTGCTTGCTGCCAAGCCTGACAGCCTGAGCTCAATCCCAGGGACCCACACGGCGGAAGGAGAGCACTGTCTCCTGCAAGAATCCCTCTCTGTCACCTGTACCATGTCATCTGCCACCCACCCCCACGCCAGGCGCAAAACAAATAAATGTAATGTAAAAAGATTTGTTTGTTTGTTGTTTGCTTTTCAAGACAGGGTGTGTCTCTGTGTAACAGCAGCTCTGGCTGTCCTGAAACTCGCTTTGTAGATCCACCTGCCTCTGCTGCACAGGTGTTGGGATTAAAGGCATGCCCCCACAGTCTGGCTAAATTTATTATTTTTTTAATCTAGAAAGAAAAGAAAAGGAAGGAAGGAGGTGTGGGAGAGTCCTGCAACCACCAGGATTCCTCCGGCAAACACTCAGGGTGTGTGTGCAGATTTTAGGAGTTAGACAGCCAGGAGTGCCCTGTGCTCACTCACCAGCCAATTGCCACCCTCTGTGTAAGCTTGGGGAGCCCAACTCCTACTGTGCCCATTCCTGTTTTCTCCCCAATGCACCCCTTCCGGTGGGCCAGGTTTCTGCCCCAACTTCCCTTACTGTCCAGTCCCCTCATTACAGAGGTGCCAATGTCCTCATTACTCCTTACCCACTGAAGTGACCATGGTAGTGCCATCTTGTCCTGATTCTAGTTTGTGTCTGTCTAGTTACTCCTCAGCTCTCTACACCTCTCAACAGCTACGATTGCCTCGGCAGCCCATTTGTGTTGCCAACGTAAGCATACAACCCAGAATAAGCACCCGGTTCCCTTTCTAAATGCTATTTTTTGCGGGGAAGAGGAGCTGATGATCTTATTTAATTTTTAAAATTACATTCCTTTCTGTGTGTGTGTGTGTGTTTTGAAACAGGATCTCAGATAGCTCAGGCTGGTCTTGAACTCTTTATCCTCCTCTTCTCTACCTCTTGAGACCATCTGAACGTTTATGAGCCTAGGTTCTGGGTTGATGGGATTTGGGTGTCTGGAGAGCTTTTCTAGAGAGGACCAGAAGCCAGGTGTAAGGTGGGGACCGGCCGCCCAAGGGTTTCTCTCCCAGGGGTCTTTCTGAACCTTTCTTGTTGAGACCTCCCAGAGGTGAGCTTTTCCTCCCTTCTGCCCCACCCTGGCGCCACCGCAGGCGCAGCTCCAAGTTCCTGCCACCTGGCACCGCGCAGCAGGCACTGAGGGACACCCTGCAGCGAGTCCCTGGCGTCTGGCCACGCCCTCCTTCGGCGGCCGGCCACGCCCCCAGGGGCCAGAACGGGGCGGGTCGATCCGGCTAGTTTTCGGCCATCCGCGGCTCGGCGGCGACGGCGACATGGAGAGCGGGGCCTACGGCGCGGCCAACGCGGGCGGCTCCTTCGACCTGAGGCGCTTCGTGTCGCAGCCTCAGGTGGTGACGCGCATCGTGAGCATGGTGAGTCGGCCAGCGGGGATCCGGAGCCGCGCGCCCCGGCCACCAGGCCCCGTGGGCCGCCGGCTTCCGAGCGCGACAGGTGGCTGCGGCCGCACGTCCCAGGCCTGGCGGAGAGCGCGGGCCCGGCACCCCTTCGTGTCTCCGTCCCCTCCAGGCCGTGCGCCCTGTCGCCTGTCCCACTGCGTGACTTCGGATCTCGTCTCATCCACTCGTCCCGGACACCCCGGTGCGGGATGTCCTCCGAGGTGCTCTGCGGGGACGGGCCCGTCGCCCTGCTGGCAGTGGGTGGGGCTCCGGGGGCCACGCCACAGCAGGTGGCCTGCACGCCGCGCTTCCCGGCGTGGGGAATTCACCTGGAAGGGACTTTCTGAGGCCACGTGGGGTGCAAGGAGGGGGGTGGCGTGGCGCCCTGAAGTAGGATTTCCTTCCCCCTCAGAGGCTAGCAACAGGTCAGCTAACCAACCCAGCACGCAATCTCTCCCCAGAAGCCGGGCAAGCCCGCTGGTACCAGGCGCATACGGCGGGTGTCCCTATCGTGGGACGAAAACACTGAAAGCTGAGGCTTTCGCTGCGGGATTGAGGGTGGGCCTACTGCTCCCAGAGGATCTGGGCCCGGAGTCTTGGAGGTGCCATGGCTCCCCGAGCCTCCCAGCCTAGCGGTGGAGTCTAGTCGACTGTGTCCCGGGTTGTACCCTGTCAGTCAGGATGGCAGTACCAGGAGTCTTGACCCAGACTGTGCGCCCGGTCCTGGAGTTCCGGCTTCATCTCCAGCTGGAGGCGGGGCTTGTGATTTCGGTTCTACAGCCCTATAGAGAGCGTTCTGGGAGAATCGGATTGCTCTGGCCCCAGGAGTCTGGAGGCTGCCGGGTTGAGGTGGGCTCTTAGCAGTGGCCTTGAGGTGCGGGAAGGAGGCAAAATGTCTAGGGCGATTCCAAAGGGGCTGTTTCCCAAACTGGACAGTTTCAGCTGGTGATTTTCCCTCCTCAGCCCTGGCTCCTGCGAGAGATCTAACCTGGCCCACAGACCTTTGGCTCTGACCACCCCAAGAACCTTGTTCTGAGGGGAACGAGTGTGGGGCTGGATTCTAGCCTGTGGTTCTCTAGAGGGGAGCAGCCAGCTTGCCAAAGAGGGAAGGGTTAGCCAGCAAGGCCTTGTAGGGGGAAGGCTGGCCGGCTGGGGAGTCACTTGCACTAGGGGAGTCTTGGAGGGGACCGAGCTCTGCTGTTGAAGGATGGTCTGGAAGATGTTGGTTAATGCTATAGAGTTGACTTGGGACAAGGTCTTGGGGTGAGGGTTGGATGGAACTTTTGTTTTACGCCACCTTGTTTAAAGCTCATTTAGATGGGATGTGATGGCTCACATCTGTAATCTCAGTACTGAGGGGGCTGAGGCAGGAGGATTGTCATAGGCTTCAGGCCAGCTCGAGCCAGACAGACTGAGATCTTGTCTTTTTTGTGTGCGTTTGCGTGTGCGGATGAAGATAGCATGTGCATGCGGGGTATCCACAGAGGTCAGAAAACGGTCATCTGTTCACCCGGAACTGGAGTTACAGGCGGTTATGAGTCACAGTGTGGGTGCTGAGAACCAAATCCAGGTCCTCTGCAAGAGCAGTTAGTGCTCTTGACTGATGAGCTGGCTCTTCGGTCTGAGACTCTTATCTTAAAACAGCCAAAAAGGAGCAGGTGTGGTGGCTCGTGCCTTTAATCACCGCACTCTGCTCTGAAAGCAGAAGCAGGTTCTGAGTTCCAGAACAGCCAGGGCCACATAGTGAGACCCTCTCTCAAAACAAACAAAAGCTGGGCCATGGTCATACAGGCCTTAATCCTAGCATTTGGGAGGGAGAGGCAGGTGGATCTCTGTGAGTTTGAAGCCAGCCTGGTCTACATGATGAGTTCCAGGATAGCCAGGGCTGTTACACAGAGAAACCCTGTCTTAAAAAACAAAACAAATAAACACACACACACCACCAGCAACATGTGGTACACATGCCTTGCATGTATGAGGCCCTAGGTTTGAATTGACAGCAATGAGGATGGGATAGGGTGGGGGGAACCCCAAGCAAGCATGAGTGGATGACTGTAATCCCAGCCTTTGGGAGGTGGAGGCTGGAGGGCCAGGAGTCAAGATCATCCCGGGTTACACGGAGTCCAGCCTGGACTAAATGTGACCCCCAACACCAAACAACCCAAAAACAAACAAAAACTTAACCCAACCCAACCAAACAAAAACAGCCGGGCGTTGGTGGCGCACACCCTTGTCCCAGCGCTGGAGGCAGAGACAGGCGGATCTCAGCGTTTGAGGGGGGAGGGTAACCCTTTCCCACAACAGCCCAGTCTACCCTCCGGCCCCTGATGGGGAGGACCTGTGGACGGACACCCTGGCCACAGCCTGCCCATCTCCTCACTCCAGGAGTCCAGAGGGGTTGAAACACCGGTCTCCATATGGGTATCAGTAGAGAGACAAGAGCTAGCTGCTGCCCTGCTAGGATCCTCATCGAGGGCACCGAGAGGGGTCTGTCTATGCAGGATGTGCCCACAGATGTCTGCGCCCACCCACCAGTGCCCTCCCCCCTCAGGTCCTGGCCTTGATCGTGTTCTCCTGCATCTTCGGTGAGGGCTACAGCAACACTCACGATTCTCAGCAGTTACACTGTGTGTTCAACAAGAACGAGGATGCCTGCCGCTATGGCAGTGCCATCGGGGTGCTGGCCTTCCTGGCGTCAGCCTTCTTCCTCGTGGTCGACGCCCTTTTCTCCCAGATAAGCAATGCTACTGATCGCAAGTACCTGGTCATCGGTGACCTGCTCTTCTCAGGTATGCCTGTGGCACTGGCACGCCAAGGCTTCACAACGAGGGGCCTTGGTGCTGTTGGGAGGGGTTGCCGATAGCAGCTCAGGATCATGGACCTCACTTGTGGCTTCTCCCGAGTCCCCTGTACCCTGGGATGGCACCCAAGGCATTCAGACTTCAGAAACTCAAGAGTGTTGACATAAGGGTGAGGATGGCATCAGGTTTCTGGACTCATCCATCCTGTCTAGCACTCACCCTAAGCCCTCACTTCCCTCTGCTTCTGTAGGTCACACAGCACAAAGCCTTGAGTCCCTTCCTTGAGTCCCGGGGACAGATGGGACTCCCAGGGGCGCAGGAGACATTTCTGGGCCACTCTTCCTCATTGTCTCCCCAGCTCTCTGGACTTTCCTGTGGTTCGTTGGTTTCTGCTTCCTAACCAACCAGTGGGCAGCCACCAATTCTGAAGACGTGCGGGTGCAAGCGGACTCGGCACGGGCAGCCATCACCTTCAGCTTCTTCTCCATCTTCTCCTGGGTAGGTGGGCTGGGGAGGGCAGCTTCAGAAATTTCCATGAAGAGCCAGGTCCCCTTGCCCTGCCCACACCTTGCATCTTCCCCTGCAGGGTGTGCTGGCCTCTCTGGCCTACCAACGCTACAAGGCGGGAGTGGATGCCTTCATTCAGAACTATGTGGACCCCACCCCAGACCCCAGCACAGCCTACTCCACCTACCCCAGTGCCTCCGTGGAAAACTACCAGCAGCCACCCTTCACCCAGAACGTGGAGACCACTGAGGGCTACCAGCCTCCCCCTGTGTACTGAGCAGCCATGGGCAAAGAGGCAGGGAGGTGCTTGGGGCCGCCCCCTCCCCTGGACTTTTCTCGAGGTTTGCTGACGGAACCGCAGTCCCTTGCCGGTTCCAGTTGACAGCCAAAGAGCCTGCGCTGTTCCGTATTCTAGCTGCAGCCAGAGCACACCTGAAGTGCCTATGCCTGAAGGGGCGCCATCGCCAACCCCCAGGACTGGGGATGGCGCCCAGGGCCTTGAATTTGCTTACCCAGTGCCACTGTTGAGCTGTGTGCCCAGCTCTTGTTGCTTTTGATAACCCTGAATCCCACCTCAGCCAGAAGCAGGTGCCCGCTATATGCTGTTTTTGGCATATACCAGTTTCCCCTCAGCTGGAAGTCTGAGCTCAGCTTGTGGCCACAGGACCCCAACTATCTTTTCTTTTTCCTCCAAAGACAAGGTTGGGGGTCCATGCACCAATCTCCTTGGAGCACTGGCCCTAGGCTCTCCACTTCCTCACTCAGGTTCACTACCCAGCTTCCTTCTCTACTGTCTTCTGGGGTCACCACTGGGCCAACTGTCCCCAGGCTGCTTGCCTGACAGCAGTGGAGCAGGCTGGGGACTAGATATCACTTCCTTCTTGCTCCCGCCCCCTGGCAGGAGGGAGGAGCTTTGTCTGGCGATAACACCCAGCTTTATGTAAATATCCCCCAGCAGTTATTAGATACTAGGAGGAGGGCAGGAACCCCTGCACTGAATGTATCGAGACTTGGTGGGGATGTCACTGCCCTCAGGTTCTGTAGACTAGTCGGGACGTGAAATAAATGTTTTTTTCTCAGTGTGCTGTCCTTGATAGCACCAAAAGCTAGGGATAGAAATACACTTTGATTGATACTGTTTTGAGAAAAGGCCTCAGATTTATGTAGCCAAGGATGAAGCTCTGACCTTCCCCCCAGCACTTGGTTTCAAACCCTGGACTATAGTATCTGCATAGCCCAGGCTGGCCTCAAAATTTACCCGACTCTGAAGTACCGGCCATGCTTGGCTAGACCAGGGTCTCACTGTGTAGATCTGGCTGTCTGTCCTGGGACTCAGATCCACCTGCCTCTGCCTCCTGAGTGTTGGGAAAAAGCTGTAAACCGTCGCGTCCAGCCAGGACATGTACCCTGAGCATGGGGTGGCAGCTTCTGATGGGGCCTTCTACTGCACCCTAAAATAGCCAGTGTCAGTGTATAGACGGGTTCTGCTGCCCCCTCCAGAGCAGATATTTCCCATCAGAAGTGAAGGGCACAGTGCAGGAGGTTGGGTCTTGATACCTTCCTGGGACAAGTCACAGAGCTGACCCATCTCTGTCAGGAAGCAGCGTGCCCCTGAGGCAACTCTTGGCTTTTGTGCAATGATGAGGCCATCAGTAGTGGGTTCTGATGGTGTCTTTCAAAATCTGAAGTATAAACTAACAGTGTTATGCCAGGCTCTGAGCTGTAGGCCTTCCCTCTAGAGCATGGCCTGAAGCTGGGCACAGCACTAGGGAAGGGACACATGTTGCGTTCGCGTCTTAGACCCAGGTCTTTGGCCTTCGAGGGAGTTACCACAGCCCATTTTACAAGGCGCGTCTGTGATTTCCTCAGCCCAGATTATCAAGCGCCTGTTCACAAAACCTGACCCCCCAGGCCCAGCAACAAACACCATCCCCTGGGCTCTCCCTGGTTCCTTTTCCATGTCTGTACTGAAACCAACCAGTCAGAAGAAATCCCTGCCTCCAAGTCATATGGGCTCTGACTGCAAGATTCGGGGAAACCCAGGTTAAAGAGAAATAAGCTCTCAAGTAGCAAACTTTAATATTATTTTACGCTATAGCATAAGAAGCACAGCTCTAAGAGCCCCGAGTCACGGGGCTGGGGCTCTGAGCAGGGCAGACCAACGCCACTGTATACTGGCTCTGGGGGCCATTGTGGGAGCGCAGGTCAGGCCTTAGCACAAAGGGAGGCTGGAGCCTTGGTAAGGGGCGGGGCTCCGCGAGACTGAAACTCAGCTGTGAAAGCCACCAAGGAGGAAGAAGCCAGCACCACCAATGTCACAACAACCATGTGGCTCTGTCTTCACCTCTGGCTGAATGTCAAGCCCTAAGGACCAGGCAGGCGCTGGCTCCCACTGGGCTGAAGCACCTCAGCAACCCAGAAGGGAACTAGAAAAGGCTGCGACAAGCAGCTGAGCTCGTCCAGGGCAGTGTCTATTGTGAGGCAGTTCCAGCCCCAGGTCCTCTCAGTTGGCAGAGTTGTGCTGTAGGACTTGGTGAGGGGCAAAGAGCTTCCTGACAGCTGAGGCCTCTCCAGGCTGTCCCAGCACCGGAAAGTTCTCTTTGTTGTCTGGTCCGGCCGTCTGCACGGGGGACTTCTTAAAGTAGCACAGGCGGCACACGGAGTGGTACTTGTCTGCGCCGCCTATCACCTCCACCTGGGGACGGGCCATGGAAGGGATGCATGAGGGTGGGACTGAGCCCTAGCCCGCCCCGATCCACGGACAGAAGTGTGAGGATACCTCCTTCTCCATGCCCAGCCTCTTGGTGTAGGCAGCTTCCCGGAAGCACTCCATACACACGGCAGTAAGCTTCACCACGCTCTCGGCCAGGGGCACCAGGTTCAAGATGCTGCCGAAAGCCTACACAGGACAGCAGGCGCGTTTGGTCATTTGGCCAAGCAGTTCCCTTTCTGCCTGCATTCACGCGTGCAGGGAGGGGCCAGAGAGCAGCCTTAGGGGCTGTTCCTCCAGCACCTCCCACCTTGGTTGCTTTTGTTATTTGGGAGCTGAGATCTGCCTGTCTCTGCCTCCCAGTGGTAGGGTAATAAATGCACACCATCTCGCCTGGCATTTTTAAAAAGAGGGTTCCAAGGATCAAACGCAGGTCTGCATGCTTTGCAAGACAAGCATGTCACATCCTGAGCTCTTGCCAGCCCCAACACTTCTCCCTTAAACCCTATGATTCAGGATATATCATCCGGATCCTGCTTTTCTAGAAAGCCACACCCTCATGCTCTCAACCCCTTGGCCAGCTCAGAGTACCCACCAGGCAACTATTCTGAACATACCTACTTCTGGGGACATCTTGTGGATTGTCCCATGCTCCAGAGCCCTACCTCCCTCCAGGACCCACTGCCAGGCCTGGGTCAGACACTTTACCTTTCTCTGGAAGGTTCCATCTAGTGCTGCCACAATCACTGTCTTGCCTGCGTTGGCCATCAGTTCACAGAATTCCACGATGTCAGGGAACTGAAAAAGTTGGAGGAAGTGAGGCAGCTACCCTGCGCAGGGCCTTCATGGACACCCTGATGGGCCTGATTAGGCAGGTCAGCCCAGAACTGGAGACTAGGCCATGCATCTGCATGCCCACTGCTACCCAGTCCCTTTTTACGGCTCAGCAGCGTGCTACCCAAGGCTTGCCAGTGGACTTCGGCACCCAACAGAGGCCTCTATGAACGGAGAGGCCACAGCTTCCCTCACAGTCCTCTGAAGGAACTGGCCAGTCATGGGTTCCTGCCTTCTCGAACTGTCAGTGAACAAAGCCTGTGCCTAAAGCCCATTTTGACTTATGTTTAAAACAGACTTCCAGGGAGGGCTGGGCAGCTCAGCAGGTAAGAGCACTTGCTGCTCTTATAAAGGACCTGGTTCAGTTGCCAGCAGCCATGTGGTCACTCACACCATCTGTCAATTCCAGTTCCAGGAGCCCCATTGCCCTCTTCTGGCCTCTATGGGCACAACATACAGCGCATTAAAAAAAAAAAAAAATCTGCCCTTTGCCGGGCAGTGGTGGCACATTCCTTTAATCCCAGTACTCGAGAGGCAGAGACAGGCTGAGTTCAAGACCAGCCTGGTCTACAGAGCAAGTTCCCTGTCCTAGCTGGGGAAACAAAGAAACCCTGTCTCAGAGAGAGAGAGAATGGTTCTTGGCAACAGGAAGCAAGAGGCATGTGTGCAGTTTGCCCAACTTGCTCCTGACACAGCTGTAGGTGGCCCTTGTCCTGTTCCCAACACCTGATCTTGCTGTCTCCTGTTCAAGCTATATAGACCAGGCTACCCTTGAACTCAGAGATCTACTTGCCTCTGCCTCTCAAGATTAAAGGCATATGCTACCATACCTGCTTTTTCTACCTTGTGTTTTCCTTTTTTTTTTTTTTTTGGTTTTTCGAGACAGGGTTTCTCTGTGGTTTTGGAGCCTGTCCTGGAACTAGCTCTTGTAGACCAGGCTGGTCTCGAACTCACAGAGATCCGCCTGCCTCTGCCTCCCAAGTGCTGGGATTAAAGGCGTGCGCCACCACCGCCCGGCGTCTACCTTGTGTTTGAGACAGGGTCTCTCACTAAATTGAGAGCTCAACGATTCAGTTAGGCTGGCTGGACGGCACCTGCCTGCCCCTGCCTCCCTAATACTAGGATTATGGACACTTGGCTATAACCAGTGTTTTACAGGGGGCTAGGGACATGAGCCTCTGAGCCTTACCAACCAAATTCTCTCCCCATCTTTTTTTCTTCTTTTTTTTTTTGATTAATTGTTACTGTGTAGTCCAGGCTAGCCTCAGCCTTCTAAGTGCTGCCACGGTGCCTGGTTCTTCAGACCCTGCTTTTGACACCCCACCCCACCCGTGTCTTCCTCCTCCTTAGTCCCTCCCAGTTGTAGTCCAACAACATAGGCAGCTGGAAGTTCCAGTTTTGTCTCCAGAGCCTAGAATGCCACAGCCAAAGGGCAGGAACTTGGAATGGATGTGATTGGTCCCTGGACCTAGCTATTCCCACAATAGTCACAGCATGTGACACAGGCTGCTCTATAAAAACATGCTTATAATTAGAAGCATCCAGGCCGGGCTGGCACTCACAAGGGCTGAATATAATCTCCTGGGCCAACATCAGGCAAGGTACCCTAGCCACCATGGGTAAAGACCCCTCCCCAGTCACATCTGAGCATCAACAAAACACAGCTCAGTCTCTGCCAAAGGGAACCAGTCAGGAGGTACCACCCTCCTTCCAGGCCCCTCCCACCACTAAGGATGCAGGTTCCTGAAGTTTCCTGGTCCTCCTGGTCCACAGCACAGCCAGGCTCCAGCCCTTCTGCCAAAGGACCCAAGGGAGCCCTGTCCCCTCTAGAGTCCCCGTTCCATGACTACTGTTTGCCCCGCAGGTTTCAATGGTCTCTGGCTCAAAGATGCTGTTGTGGAAACTTCCTTTTCCTAGTGTGTGCCTGTCGTTGCTTGCATCAAAGAGAAACGAAACACAAAGTTCTTAGGGACGCGTAGCTTCTACTCTTGCCAAGAAGCCTGTGGGACTTGGCCCTGGCGAACGAACACATGGGAGGTTCTATATTCTCAGCTGTGACTTCGACGGCCTCAGACAACCCTCAACCACTGTCCAAGGCAAGGACACAGAAGGAATGGGGAGATCCTGAATTCTGTAACAAGCAGGGCCCTGGCAGCTGGGGGTAGAATGGAATAGCTGTGGTATTTATATATAGCGCGCACAATTAACACTCACTGAAGCCGGCATGAGGTCCAGGGCTCTAATCCCAGCACTCAGGAGGCTGAGTCTAATCCAGCCTGGACCACAAGGCCCCATCTCCAAATTCAAAGCATGGCTCAGTGGTTAAGAGTATTGGCTGTTCTTCCTGAGGTTCCAAGTTCAAATTCCCCCAACCACATAGTGACTCAGAAACCATCTATAAAGGGTTCTGATGCCCTCTTCTGGCATGTAGGCATATATACAGATAGAGCTCTCATGCATAAAATACATATATAAATAAATAAATCTTTTTTAAAAAAAGCAAAGTATCCATTACATTAATTTTTTCTTAATCCTAAATGGGGGGAGCACATAAATAAATCTCTTTTATAGGTTAGAAAGGGAACAGACTGGGGTAACTGGTACACTGGGGCCAGACCTGGGCCTCTGGGAACACCAGGAGAGCGGAGCTAATCGCAGGTTACTGCAGCAGGCCCGAGGGGAGGGGCCGTACCCTGTCCTGACTCTCAGGCAATGTCTGCAAGGCCGTGCTTCAGGGTTTCCCTCTAAGGATGGACGGATGCCAACCGCTGGGCATGCATCTCACGGTGGGATGAACTCAGAGCTGTCCCGGAGCATGGGGAGGGAGGGCTGGTACAGGGGAGCATCGCAGCCAGAGCTGCCTCACTCTGAGGTGGGGAGCGGGGAGCGGGGGGTGTACAGGGAGCAGACTGGGACCCCCACCCCCCATCGGCCTGGCCTCTTCCACAGTAGAACGTGAGAGTAGCAGGCAGCCAGAGAGCCACAGCAAATTCTAGCCTGCAGAACATCTATTCAGCTTTGTGAGCGAGCCTTCAGGAGCCACAGGATAGGGAGAAATTATTTCTACTGAGTAGTTTATTATGTCACCTGGTTGCGTGCTAGGGAGATACATTCCGTCTCTATTTGACAGCTATTTAAAAAATGCAAAGTTATGTGTGTCTATGTGAGGGCACATGCGTGCGTGGCGAAGTTATGTGTGTCTATGTGAGGGCACATGCGTGCATGTAGGTGCCCGCATAGGTCAGGAGTCTCAGGTCCTCTGGGCTAGAGTTACAAGCAGACAGCTGCCCAATGTGCCTGCTGGAAACCAAACTTAGGTCACCTGCAAAGCCAGCAAGTGATCTCAATGACTGAGCCTTTTCTCCGGCCCGTTTATCTGTCTACACATGAGTGTGTGTGTGTCCGTTTGCGTGTGTGTGTGTCCTCTCACATGTGCCTTAGCCCAAGTGTGGAAGTCACAGGACAACTCTGTAGAGGTGGTTCTCTGCTTTTACCGTTTCATGGGTTCCAGGGACTCAGGTCTCCAGGCTTATGCAGCAAGCTTCTTTCCCCACTGAGCCTTCTCACTGGCCCGATTTTAGACTATTTCAGACAAGGTTGCTGAGGTTGGTCTTGAACTCCTGATCCCCTTCCTGCCTTAGTCTCCCAACACAGGAGACTCTACAGCACCCCTTACCCATCAACGAATATTTCTGAAACCATCGAGGGTGTTGAGTTTTGGAGTCGAGCGCACATTTGTTAAACCTCAACTGCAGCCAGACCCTTTTGGTTTACAGGCCTCCACGAAGCCCAGGTTGACCTCAAACTGGTTATATAGCCAAGGATACTGTGAACTGACTCCCTCGTCTGTCTCTGGGGCTAGAATTGTAGGCTTGTTCGCACGTCCCGTCATGCAGCAGGGTGACTGGGGACGGAAGCCAGGGCCTTGTGCACGCTGGAACATCCTCAGCCCCGCTCAGGCATTCAGACAGGGACTTCTAGTCCAAACTTTCAAAGCCTGGGAGGGAAATTAAGACCACAAAAGACAACTCCCACCCCAGTCAGAGGATACCCTGGAAAAAACAAACCAACATGGATGCAGTTGGCCAGAAAGGAGTAGAGCAAGATCTTTTAGAAATAAAAACCACACAGACAAACCCCCAAACCCAGCCAAGGCTGGTGTTAATGGACTGGAGGCCCAGCCACTGCAGAGGTCAAGGCCACAGTGGAGCTCTCCCCAAGCCTTTCTGGGAGAGGATACTCTACATGGCGCATGGTCAAGGGAATTCACACACCAGCAAGGACATGCTAGACTCCCGACTTTCCCAAAGATGAAAGAGAAACTTCAGAATCAGGGAAGGAGTCAGGGGTGTGGGTATGGGTATGCTTCAAGCTCACTTACAAACTGCCCTTCGTCGATGCCAATGACAGCCACACCCAGGGCCTCCTGGGCCACATCCCGGAGCAGGCAGGCCGGCAGTGCGTCCATGGTGTTCCTGGGAAGAAAAATGGCCTGAGGATGAGCAAGGCCAGCAGCAGAGCATCCCTAGGCCACAGATGCAGGGGAGAGGGTGCTACCATGGTCCGGCAGAGCAACCTGTGGTGTTGTTTCTATGGGGGAGGGGCGGGGAACCAATTAATACAGGCTACCTCTCTTAACTGGAAATTAACAGCCAAGCTCAACAAAAATTCCAAAGTTTTCTTTGGAGATACAGGTGGGATTTCAATGCTTATCTTTTTAAAAAAAAGAAATAAATCTCTCCTTTGGTTAGAACGGGAAACAGAACGTGAGGGCAACTAACTGGTCATCAGGAGCCTGACCTAGGTTATGGGGTGACCCACCAAGAGTGATAAGAAAAGGCCATGCCCAAGGCGTCCGTCTGGGCCTCTGCCAACAGGAGGGCACCAAGCAAGCCAGTGCCACGAGATTCTAACCCATGGCCTAAATTGTGTGAGGTATTGCATCCACCCCTGCAACTGAAGCACTCAGGAGCTTGGGAGGCCTGGGCAAGTGAGTTCCAAATCAGCCTGGTCTACAAAATGTTTCAGCAACAACAACAAAACCCTGAACCCAAAACAAAACCTCAAAAACTAATCCTCCAGGGAATCAGGTATGTGTGCTGCAGAAGCCCTCAACTACCGAGCCACAACTCTAGCTAAGGTCTCTAGGAGGGACAGTCCCCAGGGTCCACAATATACTAAGCAGCAAAAACTGGTTTTATTTATTTAAAATTCAAAACAAACCGGAATAACAGCCGGGCGATGGTGGCGCACGCCTTTAATCCCAGCACTTGGGAGGCAGAGGCAGGCGGATCTCTGTGAGTTCCAGCCTGGTCTACAGAGCTAGTTCCAGGACAGCCTCCAAAACCACAGAGAAACCCTGTCTCGAAAAACCAAAAAAACAAACAAACAAACAAACAAAAAAAACCAAAAAAACCAAAACTGGGATAACACTGACCTATATCATTGACACAGTAAGATGCAATTTAAAATTTTAGGGAGATTCTGGACTACAGCCCAGTGGTGGAGCACCTGGTAGCTCACGTCCCGGGTTCTGTTGTCAGTGCCAAAAGGTATTTGAGATATCTGGACACTCTGTAGACCAGGCTGCCCTCAAACACAGAGAGATCAGCCTATCTCTGTCCACCAAGGGCTGCGATTAAAGGTGTGCACCACACCTGGCGAAAGTTTAAGATTTCAGGCATGTGTGTTAGTGTTTTTCCTGCATTTATGCCTGTGTATCAGGGGCACATCTGGTGAAGAGGGTGTAGGTTCCCCTGGAACTGGAGCGACCATGTGGGTGCCGGGAACTGAACCAGGGTCCTTGGCAAGAGCAAGTGCCCTTAACCACTTAGATGTCTATCTCTCTGGTCCCACAAGAGAGCCCAGCACACAAGAAAGCTGTAACAGGTTTGTGTGTTAGCCTACGAGCAGCAACTAGACAAGAAGTGTCCTGGTCTCAGTGTTCGGAATGGTGGGTGAGCTTGGAAGCCAGACAGCAGAGTGGCCCCCTGGATCCCCCATCCATTCATTGCCCTCCACAGATTAAAGGACTCTCCGCATCACATGACCACCTGCTGACAGAGCTTACAGGCCTTGCGGCAGACCGCTTCCCGTCAAGGAAGAACCCACCCAGGCCTCAGAGAGCCAGTTTGGATATGCTCCAGAATGCCTTTAAAGGACACTGGGAACCCACCCTCGCTGTCCGCTAGCTTTCTAAGGAGAGGAATGCTGGGCTGTGTCCAATGCCTGCCCTCTTCCCTGTGTCTACCTCACTTTCAAAACAAACGCAGAAAAAGCTGTTTCCCCAAACACAGACAAGCACTGTGTAGTGGCAGGCATACAGATTTAAAACACCTTCTGGCCTCAGATACAACCTCACAATCAAGATCTGGGGAACTGGGCATGGCAGAATTTGTCTACAATCCTAGTATGGGGGGGGGGGCACGACTGGATGTGTGTAATTCCAGGAAGAGGAGGAAGGGTCACAAGTTAAAAGACCCACGTAGGCTGCATAATGAGTCAATGTCTCAATAAACAGATTGGAGACAGGGCTCAGTAGTTAAGAGTATTTGTTTTCCTTGCAGAGGACCTAGGCTCAATCCCTGGCACCCACATGGCGGCTCATAACCATCTATAACTCCTGTCCCAAGGAATCTGATGCCCTCTTCAGACCTTCGGGCATCAGACAAGCAAGCGGAATGCAAACCTACATGCAAGCAAAACTCCTATATTCAAACAAGATAAAAAAGGTTTTAAAACTAGCAGAGTAGGGATGGCCCACGCCTTTAATCCCACACTCGGGAGGCAGAGGCAGGTGGGATCTCTGTGAATTTGAGGCCGGCCTGGTCTACAGAGTGAATTCCAGAACAGCCAGAGCTATACAGAAAAACCTGTTTCAAAAACCCAAAGAGCATTTTTAAAAGCAAATAAATCAAAAACAGGTTTGAGATGTCTCAAGGGTAAAGGACTGCTATGAAAGCATGAAGGCCAGGTATGTTGGCGCACGCCTTTAATCCCAGCATTAGGGAGGCGGAGGCAGGCAGATCTCTGTGAGTTCTAGGACGGCCAGGGCTCTGTAGAGAGATCCTGCCTCAGAAAACCAAAACTCAAAACAAACAAAGCCGGAACAATCGAGCTTGAAACTCACAAAGCTGAGTAAAAAGAAGGAAGGTGAAGACCTGTCCCGAGGCTGTCCTGTGCTCCCTCCTCCCCCAGTAGAGCAGACCAGAGGACAGGCAATGAACTGCCTGGGTCACCCACCCCCGTGCTTTCTGGGATACTCATCCCATCCTGTGTGGTAGACACCATGGTCACACACACGAGGAAGTAAAGCTCACAGCATAGAGCCTGGTGGAAGCATGGCTTGAATTCCAGCCCCAGTTCCAAGTCCTGGACATTCCACTTCCTGTTCTGCTTCAGAAACCTGCCCTACAAGAGGCTGCTCAACCTCCGCCCAGCCTACAGCAACCCTGGCCTGCAGCTCCAGCCTCGTGGTCAGTGTTGGCTCTGGGGTGAGCCCAGGACACTCAGCAAAGAGTGTCTCAGGACACCAATCCCCAGGCTCGCCACCACTTTATGCAGCTTCCACCTACCCTTCGGCTGCAAAGGGTAGTGTCCAGCGTTCTTAGTGGTGATGGACACCCGATGGCAGGGAGCCAACTAGAGAGAGAATTCCCTGAGGTCAATCATGAGGGCTGCAGGGCGCAGCATCTACCCAAGTGGAAACCAGGTTCTCCTGGCACAATATTCATTTGGGCACTGGTCATTCTCAGTTTGAGGCCTCGTCCCCTGTCCCTTAGAGGCCTGTAGCATCCCATCCCTAAGAAGGTTCTAGAAAAGCCCCCCCCCACACATCTGACAGAATGTCCCATGCCTTAGGGGTTTCGGGGATGGGACTGACCGGTCATGCGTACAGAAGCTGCTGCTGTAGCGCGTGTCTTTGGCATACTTGATGACCAGGCATTTATTCTGGGCGATCTGGAAGCGCCGGACGCGTCTCATCAGTTCCGTGCTGCAAGCGGTACCAGGGCAGTTGAGGCCCGTGCGAAAGGCAATTCGCTGCCACCACCTAGTAAGGCCACCCCGACCCTTACCCGCTAGCCCAGACTTACCCCCAGCTGTTCTGAACAAACTTAACAGTTTTATGAATGAACTTCACAGAGCTTTTTCAAAGAAACGCCAAAGCTCTTGCCTCTGGGCCTCCCCCTCCGAGCAAGGGACAAAACTCAGGTAACACCAGGTCATTCAAGAACAGTGGGGGTGTCTGGTATGGTGGGCACCCCTTTAATCTCATCACTCGGGAGGCTGAGGCAGGGGGATCTCCGAGTTCGAGGGCCAGCCTGGTTTATAGCGCGAGCCCCAGGCCACTCAGGGCCATAGAAAAATGCTGAGTCAAAAACAAAAAATACCCAAAAAACTAAAGAAAGAAAACCAAGAAACTGCGAGCAGGGGCGGACTCACTCCAGGTGGGACTCCCAGAGGAGGGACCCTCACCTCAGAGCAAATTGGGCTCCGTGGCTTCAGGAGAGCTCGCAGGGGAGGGGATGCATGCGGAAACTGGCGAAAAGGGGTCCAGGCTCCTCCCAGCCACCACCGCGGTCACACGGGGTTGCCCAGCGGGTTTTGGGGATGTGGGCTGGGGGTCTCTATGGTACCCCGATGTGATTCGCCTCAGCAAGGACAGAAGAAGCCCCGGAAAAAGGGCTGTGGCTTGGGCGGGAAGGAGGCAGGCATCCAGGAATTTGGGCGGGAAGGCGAGCACAGAGGTCGGGCGGTAGAGTTTGCGGCCAAGTCAGGTCCATAGGAGGGGAGGCGAGAGAGAAGAGCCGGGGTCTGCAGACAGGGGGAGGCCCATCCGCTCCGGAGGCCCATGCAATACCTTTTTCCTGAGAACATGGGCCCGAGGATCACCTAGGAGATAAGTCATCTTAGGGGGTCCCTGCTCGCTTACACCCGGGCCAGCCGCCAGCCACCACCCCGGCCCCCACAGACCGAACGGGACCCCGTACCTGGATCTGCCCCCGGGTCTTGCTGGGGGAGACGGGCAGCACGGTGGGCAGATTGATGTAATTCATGGCGGCTGTGCAAGCAACCCTTAGCTTCTGGGGTCCGAGAATGGGAAACTTCCACCAGTTCGCGCCTTCCTTTAAAAATGAGTCGACCAATCGCAGCCAGGGGTAGGAGCGTGGCGAAGCCAAGGCGCATGTAGCCCCGCCCCCTCTCTTTTAGTCAGGCCGACGCGAGGCGCTCAGAGCTTTCGGCACTCACCCGGCTATGGCAGCCCCTGTGCTTCCCGCGGGCGAGGCGACCTGGAAGACCCTGTCTGCAGAGGTAGGTGATGAACAGCCGCCCAGAACCCGGACTGGTGCCCACCTATCAGATTTGCAAGGCTTGAGCGCCAGATTTCTTCATTTTCTCCTATCAGGGCAGGTTTAGCCTGTTAACCTGGTTTACAAGACAAGATAGCGAAAACTAAATTCAGTCCTGCAGAACTAAGGGGCTGAGGGTTTGAACCTTATTCTGAGGTTGTACAATGTGGGTCTATGTTTATATAACCAGTCTGGAAGATGTTAAAAATTGGGGGTCCTTACTGTGGGTCGCAGGCATCTTCAGGGACAGACAGTATTAAGCGTCTTCAGAATATTCCTTTAATTTCATCTAAAAGTCTTTGTGGCTCACTTAGCATGCCTAGAAGCGTTTTTTTTTTAATTTATTTATTTATTATGAATACAATACTCTGCATGTGTACCTGAACCTCTGAAGAGGGCACCAGATCTCATTGTAGATGGTTGTGAGCCACCATATGGTTGCTGGGAATTGAACTCAGGACCTCTGGAAGAAGAGTCAGTGCTCTTCACCGCTGAGCCATCTCTCCAGCCACTAGAAGTGTTCTTTGCACTGTGTTTGTGTTTGGTTACTCTGGAGTATTGCAAGAGTTACCAATTGCATACACAAAACATGACGGCACATTTTTGCATTCGATAATTCCTATTCCGTTATGATTTCTTGACTGGTTAGCGTGTATTATTTAAACAAGGTTTTTTGTTTAGATCACAGTCGTTTCAGAATCTGTTGAAAGTTAGGGACACTGTTTGTTGTCCTTCTCACAACTATCTGTCAGCCCCGTGGTGCCCACACCTTTGATCCCAGGCAAAGGCAGATGAATCTCTATGTTGGAGGTCAACCTGGTCTACAAAGCAAGTTCCAGGACAACCAGGGCTACACAGAGAAATCCTGTCTTGAAAAAACAAAACAGTCGGGTGGTGGTGGCATGCCTTTAATCCCAGCACTGGAGAGGCAGTGAGGCCAACCGGATCTCAGTGAATTCAAGGACAGCCTGGACTACAGAGCAAGTTCCAGGGGCACACGGATAAACCCTGTCTCAAAAACAAAAAAACAAAAAGAAAACAAAAAACAACAAAAAAAAAAGATAAATAGTATTCGTCATAAATACTAGTAGTAAAAATGACAGCAAGGGGCTAGAGAGATAGTCAGTATGCCCTGCTCTTCCTGAGGACCTGAGTCAGACTCCCAGCATCCACATCAGACGGCTCACAACTTCCAGCTCCAGGAGGATGCTCTGAGAAACCTGCAGTCATGTACACATACTACACTCTCTCTCACACACATATATATACACCCACAAATACACTGATTTAAAAATTAAAAAAAAAGATTTTGGCATGTGGGTATAATCTCACACTTGGGAGGTCGAGTCAGAAGATAGGAGTTCAAGGCCAGCTCCGGCTACGTATAAAGATGATAACAGTTGGGGGTGCCAAGTGGAGCCCTAACATCCAATGGGTATCAACCTGAATGAGAGGGTTCTACAGCTCAGAAGACCTCTGACCATGAGTGCCACTCAACAGGAGGAGGCCACTGTGTTTGAGTGGTCGATGTTATTTCTCTTATTCTATACCTTCTCCCTCTTAGCCCTGTAATGGGGGTGCTGATCCCCGTTATACCGATGAGGATACTGGGGCTAGAGACAGCCAGTAAGCAATGAAAGCTGACGAGGGTCAGCCCCAGCCCTTGTGTGATGGCACACTGTCTTCCAGATAGAGCCCCATGGTGTTTGCTCAGGGTCCTTTAGCTGTGATCAGTCTCCTCCTTACCCCCTGTGTTAACTCATGGTGCTGCGCTCTGCCACTGATCCACATTCCTTCTTTTTACTATTTATAGGCAAGGTCCTGGCTACCCAGGAACTTGCTAGTTGTAGGCTATCCTCAAAATTGCATTGCTCCTCCCGCCTCTGCCTCCACAGTGCTGGGATTACAGGTGAGCATCACCATGCCCCAGCTGCCTAGCCCCCCACCGTGGTCCCCCAGCTGCCTAGCCTCCCCACACCCCATGTTTTAGCCATCTGGCTGGTTATTTGCAAACTGACCTTTGGTTTCTTCTCTCCCACTCACTTCTGTCCCTGTGACCCTGTGTCTACCTGTGATCAGAACACTGTCCTCCCAGGAAAATGGAGTTGCGCCATTTGACCCCAGAACCAATGGCCACAGAGCTGCCTGGCCTCCTGTGGTCTCAGTTTCTGCAGGACTGTGCCACTCCCCAGTGTCGTTAACTGAACACCTTTATAGACCTCATCTCTCATTAAGGCTGTTAGCTGGCTAAAGGCATGGCTGCCTTTGGGGTGCCCCTTTATCACGAACCTAAGGGCACCTTAGGTGTTCCCCTGAAATACCTAATTGGGGACAGCTGGTGGAGGGTGTGGGGAGTGGAAGTTGAAAAGACTTAAAGAGCACACCTTTAATCCCAGCCCCCGGGAGGCAGAGGCAGGCGGATCTCTGTGAGTTCAAGGCCAGCCTGGTCTACAAGAGCTAGTTCCAGGACAGGCTCCAAAGCTACAGAGAAACCTTGTCTTGAAAAACCAAAAAAAGAAAAGAAAAGACTTGGAGGAAGCTGAGCATATTACAGAGGGTCTTTTCAGGACAGAAAAGCTGAGGGGAACGTCTGTCGTGGGGTGGGGTGAGTCGACAAGCCCAGCTGAGAGCAGGCGTCTCACGAGCCCCGTCTTGCCCACAGGAGCTGGAGAAGCAGTACTCCCCCAGCAGGTGGGTCGTCCGGATGAAAGCAGAGGATGTTGTCAACACCTTCGTGGAGACGGGAATCCAGGGTACTGTGGGACCCCTCTGCGGATACTGAGCACTGAGGGACATTTCCCTTACACCAGCCCCCTCTGCTGGGGCAGGAGGTGGGGACAGAGCTGGAGGCAGAGAGGCCTGGGTGAGGCCAGGCTCTATGAGACACAGCCTCCTCTCCCTCCTGGTTGGTAAGGGCTTCCAGGCTCTAAGGCAGCGGGTCATGAACATCGGAAATATTGATAATAGATGGTAGCAGACGACAGTAGCAATGGAAGGGTTTCATGGAAGTGTGTTAAAGGGGCGCAGCCCTCGGAAGGCCGAGAGCTCTGCTCTACAAGGCTGGGTTATGCTTGGCACAGAAATGGGAGCTGAAAAAAAAGGGGGAAAAAAAGCAAGATATTGTTGCTATTTTTTAAATTTTTTTTTTCTTTTTGGTTTTGTTCTTCAAGACCAAGTTTCTCTGTGTAGCAGCCCTGCCTGTCCTGGAACTCTCTCTATGGACCAGGCTGACCTCAAACTCAGAGATCTTCCTGCCTCGGCCTTCCAAGTGCTGGGATTAAAGGCATGCTCCACCACCAACCAGCAGTTTTTAATTTGATTGTTTTATTTTATTTTGAGACAGGGTCTTTCTGTGTAGCCTAGGTTGGCCTCCAATATACTATGTAACCCAGGCTGGCCTTGAACTTGGCCTCCTGAGTGCTGGGTTGCAGATGCCGATCACTATCGTTGCTCTGTACAGAAAGCAGCGGGGGTGCTGGAGGAAGACTGGTGGGTAGGACTCTTGCCCAGCGTGCACAGAGCCCGGGGTTCAGTTCTCAGTGGGGCATGAACCTGCATGGTCATGCATGCCTGTGATTCTAGCACAGGAGGCTGGCAGAGGTTCAAGGCTATCCTCAGTGCCATAGAGAATTCCAGGCCAGACTGGGATACAGGAGACCATGTCTAGGAAGATGGGAAGGAAGGGAGAGGGGAGGAAGGAAAGGAAATTAAACTTTGGTTTCCTTTAGAGCAATCAGAGTTTGGGGCCTGTGCTTGTGAGGTCTTCCCTCTGCCCCAGAGTGCTGTGGTGCTGCGTAGCTGGAGGGCAGAGAGCTGTCTTCCTTGCTCAGATGGAGAACTGGAATGTGGAGGCCGCTCGCTGTCCACTCAGAGGAGAACTTGGATGTGGGGGCAGCTAGCTGTTTGCTCAAACGGGGAACTGGATGCTGGCCAACTGCCTGGTCTCAGAACCCTGCCCTGGGGAGTTTCCTCAATGGAGATAACCGGGGGAGGATCAGGCTTCAGGGTTTCAATCCACACATTCTCTCTTGTCCTTTTAGTGTGGGTTGGAGCTGTTTCCTGGGTTGGGCTCTGAAGCGTCCTCGCTGTGGCCGGCTCTTGTCTAGAAGGGTAAAAAGGCCAGCAGGGGTGGAGGAAGGACATCACCAGCCAAAGGTCAGAGTTCAGAGTAGCTAGTGCTTGCACACAGGCCTCTGTGGTCAGCTGTCAAGAAATGCTAGCAGGGCTGCCCTGGTGGTGCACACCCTTAATTCCAGCACGTCAGGCAGATCTCTGTGAGTGCAAGGCCAGTGTGTCTGGGTCATGAGTTCAAGGCCAGCTAGGGCTACACAGTGAGCCCTGTCCTGGCAGGCTTGGGTTTCAGTTTTGTTTCCTCTTTTGCCCTCTTTGTGCTTCCCAGACAAGCACATTTACCAACTGAGCCAGTCCCTAGGCCCTAGCATTTTTTAAAATGTCTTTTTCAAAAAAGGATTATTATTATTATTATGTTTTTTCGACACAGAGTTTGCATAACATCTCTGGCTGTCCTGGAACTCCCTTTGTAGACCAGGCTAGCCTCGGATGCACAGAGATCAAAGGCATGCACCACCACTGTAGGGTGCACTTGTTTTGAGTGTATATATGTGGGCACAAGTACCATGTGTGCATGTGGAGGTCAGAGGGCAACGTGCTGGCGTCTGGTCTCATTCTGTTCCTCCACATGGGATGGAACAGGTGGTCAGTCTTGACTGACAGCAGGCGGCTTTCCCCTGCTAAGACATCACACTGGCCCCACTTTTTTATTTTTAAATCTATACTGTAATCCCGTCCTCTGTCACTGGTAACGGGAGCGCTGGGCATGCTCAGCTACTTCTACACGCTACCAGTCTCAGCAACAAAACCAGACCAAAGCCAACAGGCTTCTCATTGAAATGTTGCCCTTAATTATTGAGTTGGTAGAAGCCAACTCTCTCTCTGCCTTCTTATAATTTATGTCTGACAGGAATGCCCCACTTCCCTGCCCGATGAGGTCAAATTGCCCGCCCAGCTACTAACCAGAAACCACTTCTCTCAGCTGAGTTTCTAGGCTATCCCAAGGCTTCCTCAGAGCTGCCTGCGAGGCTCAGCGGTTACCTCATTGTGAGGAAAGAGGACTGGAAGAGGGGGTGTAATCTCACTCTGTTGGGGAAAAGCTGGAAACCATTCTCCAGCCACCTCAGAGAACCTGCCTGCAAGGGTAGAAGAGAGAAAACCAGTCCAGCCCTGTGTGAGTTAGTTACTTTGTTCTTGTTGAGACAGGAATCTCACTGTGTAGCCCAGGCTGGCCTCTAACTCCAGATCCGCCTGCCCCTGTCTCCCAGTGCTGAGATAAAAGGTGTGCGCCTACCCTACTTCACAGCTGTGTTTGTTTATTTTCATAAACCTTTTTAAAAATAATTTATGGGGCTGGAGAGATGGCTCAGCGGTTAAGAGCATTGCCTGCTCTTCCAAAGGTCCTGAGTTCAATTCCCAGCAACTACATGGTGGCCCACAACCATCTGTAATGAGATCTGGTGCCCTCTTCTGGCTAACTGTATCATAATAAATAAATATTAAAAAAAAAAGAAAAAAGAAAAATAATTTATGTGCATTGGTGTATTGCCTGCATGTATGTCTGTGTGAGGATGTCGGATCCCCTGGAACTAGAATTTACAGTTAGTTGCGAGCTACCTTGTGGATGCTGGGAATTGAACCCGGGTCCTCTAGAGGAACAGCTGTCTGTGCTCTTAACCATACAGCCATCTCTCTAGATCCCCATGACTTTTTTTTTTTTTTAAGATTTAGTTGACTTATGTGTGGGGGACTGCATGCAATAACTGTGTGACTTCCTTCTGGGAGCTCTGGTCTGCAGGCTGAGTGGCCACGGTAGGACTCAGGTGTGCCGTACACAAAGGCTGCTTGTCTTCTGGGTGGACGGGAGACATTGGATATATCAGCAGCCTGGGCTTAGCTGCCAGGAGCCTTAACTTGGGGCTTGGTACACTTCCTGCTCCCTGTAGCTCAAGGCATGCCTTGGCTCTCAAAAGACCAATCAGCTCCATGGATAGCTAGGTGGGGCTTTATGATTGACAGCAGGCTCTCCCCCTTGACTGATTAGTAGGCCTTACCTTACAATTAGGATTTTCCCTCTGCGATAAGATGAAGAAAATACTAGTCCCAATTCTTCCTTTATTATTGCTTTATAGCCTTGGATGTGCTGGTGTTCACTGTGTTGCCCGGTCAGCCTTGAACTCTGAAATTCTCCTGCCTCAGCTTCTCAAGTGCAAGAACTACAAACGAACGTGTCTGGCTTTAGTTCAAAGACGTTTTAATCATCGGTAGAGGAAACCCCGTACCCCGTCGCAGTGGCTCCCCATCCTGGCTCCTCCAGCCCCCGGCACCTCCCCTCTGAAGCTGCCTCCCTAACAGAGGGTACATTAGGTCTTGTCTCAGATGGTTCCATGTGGCGGCAGGTAACAGGTTTGCGACCCTTGGGTACGGGAATATTCCACTGTGCCCCACAATTCGGTCCCCCCTCTGCGCACTCACGGGTGGTTTCTAACTTTGGCTCTTGGGAGTGCCCCATGAGCGTTCACCAGTTTGCTTTGCCTTTTTGTTATTTGCTCGCTGTGGGCCAGCGGCAAATGCAGGTTCCTTACCACACTGTAGTACAGTGGTTCTCCACCTTCCTGAAGCTGTGCCCTCTAATACAGTTCCTCGTGTGACGGTGACCCCAAACTGTGAAAACCTTTCATTGCTACTTCACAACTGTAATTTTTTATTATTATGTATTGTGATATGAATACCCCATATGTGGTCCCTGAAGGGGTTGCGACCCACAGGTTGAGAATCACTGCTATAGCAGCAAGCTCCTTTGCCTGCTGAGCCATCTCGCTGGTCTTTCCTAAGGTTTTTAGTGGGTGGGCAGGTGCCTGAATCCAGCCTCTCCCTCCGGTTCCTTCTGCAAATACTTTTTGTGGTTACTGTTTAAAGATTGATTTAATTTTTTTAAATATATTTTATTTTTATTTTATGCATATGGGTGTTTTGCCTGCATGCATCTCTGTATAACAGCCCTGACTGTCCTAGAACTTGCTCTGTAGACCAGACCGAGACTCCATGCACGACCACTCCCTGGCCAGGGGCAGTTTCTTGTTCTCTGGTCAGTGGTGTTTTGAATGTCTGAGATTTCTGTGAGCTAACACCATTCACCTACAGTGGTTTTGTTTCTTCTCTTAAACTGAGAACCAAAATATGGTTTCAGCCCGGTGGTTCTGTGCACACCTTTAATCCCAGCATGCTAAGGCAGAGGCAAGCAGATCTCTGTGAGCTCAAGGTCAGCCTGGACTATGTCTCAGGACAGCCAGGGATACATAGAGAAACCCTGTCTTGAAAGGAAACAAAAAGAAAAAAAAATGTAGTTTTAGCACTATGTAATCTAACCCAGTCAGGCAAGCTGTCAGGGCTCTTAATGAAATCGCTAACTTTTGATTGGCCACTGTGCTGATGACCCTGAGGCATCAGCTGTCTTGCTTGAAGCTTCTATGGAGGGCACTGGCAGGATCCTCCTGATGACAAGCATGTCCACCCTCTGACCTAGAAGTGACACTTCCTGTGGGTGCTGTTCCCGGGGTCAACACGTACCGACAAGGCTGTTTTCAGCAGGGTGGTTTGCGACAGCCTGGGCATGGGAGGGATCATCCCAGAGACAGTGAAGCCCTGCCTGCAGGATTGCAGCCCAAGGAGAGAGGGTCCTGACCAGATGCCAACCGCTGGACCTCCACCCTCCAGAACTGGGGAGAGTGAAGTTCTGGGGTAGGGCGTGTTGTTATGGCAGCCCAGTATAACCCATAGAGGGCGAAGGATGGATCTCAGCCAGGGAGTGGCCACGGTGTGACAGGTGCACACTGGCGGCTGGCTACAGGGGTCCAGGGAGAAGCAGGAAGAGTAGAGAGGGATGTCACTGCCTTCCGCGGACTAGAGAAGACAGAGCCCACCAGGAAGTCTCAGTGCTGATGGGAGAGGGACCCTGATTGTGGATAGGTGGTGGAGGAAGAGTCTTCAGCAGCCGAGGAGCCGTGGCCAGAGCAGCGGAGACACAACAATATGACCGTGACCCTCCGTTTAGGATCTGTGACCTCTGCTGGCTCTTTACATGAGGAAATACTTTGTTTTGTTGGGAAAGAGTCTTTCCTGCAGTGTAGCCCAGGCTGACCTTCAGACCCTCCTGCCTTGGCCTCCCAAGTGCTGGCAGATCACAGCCAAATCTCTTATTTCTTTTCTGAATATTATTCCTGGGGTCCTAGGTGTGTGTGGCCTTTGTTGACTTCAGGGTCATGAAGACCTGTTCTGCCGTCATCCTCTAAGGAGTGTGTGAGGTGTGTGAGGGCATGTGTGTGCTGTAGCGTGTGTGTGCTGTAGTGTGTGTGTGTGCTGTAGCATGTGTGTGCTGTAGTGTGTGTGTGTGTGCTGTACCGTGTGTGTGTGCTGTACCGTGTGTGTGTGCTGTAGTGTGTGTGCGCTGTAGTGTGTGTGTGCTGTAGCGTGTGTGCGCTGTAGCGTGTGTGTGTGCTGTAGTGTGTGTGTGTGTGCTGTACCGTGTGTGTGCGCTGTACCATGTGTGTGTGCTGTAGTGTGTGTGCGCTGTAGCGTGTGTGTGCGCGCTATAGCGTGTGTGTGCTGTAGCGTGTGTGCAGCAGAGGACAACTTTCAGGAACCATTTCTCTCCTCGCGCCGTGGGTCCCAGAGACTGAGCTCAGATCTTCAGGCTTGGTGACAAGCTCCTTTACCTGCTAAGCCATCTCGCCTGCTCCTTTGGGGCTTTCTTTTTTTTTTTTTTTTTTGGTTTTTCGAGACAGGGTTTCTCTGTGGTTTTGGAGCCTGTCCTGGAACTAGCTCTGTAGACCAGGCTGGTCTCAAACTCACAGAGATCCGCCTGCCTCTGCCTCCCAAGTGCTGGGATTAAAGGCGTGCGCCACCACCGCCCGGCTCCTTTGGGGCTTTCTAAAAGTTGGTTTTTATTTGACATATTTGGAGTTGATCTTTGTGGTGTGAGGTAGGGATAATTTAGATATTTAACTACCCAGTGCTGTCGACAAAACATTGTTTACTCAAAAAAGGGGGTTGTTGCAGGGTGGTGGTGGCCTACACCTTTAATCCCAGGTGGATCTCTGTGAGTTCGAGGCCAGCCTGGTCTACAGAGTCCCAGGACAGGCTCCAAAGCTACACAGAGAAACCCTGACTCGAAAACAAAATACAAAACAAAACAAAAGTCGGGGTGGGGGATGTGGGTCCAGTAGTCTTCCACGTTGTGTAGACTCTGACCCAAAGAGGCCAGAGGTGTCCAGTGCCCAGAGCTGGAGCTACAGATAAGTTCCTCAGTGTCAGTGTGGGTGCTGGGAGTGAAATTCAATCCCTCTGCCAGGGCAGCCACCTCTCCAGCCCCAGCTTTTCCAAAGGCTTAGACAGTTGTGTGCTCTCTGGTGGTGTATGTAACAAGAATACAGGGAAACAGTGGCTGCGGGGACCACGGGTCTGCAGGTGACCACAAGTCAGGGCT
The DNA here is from genome assembly GCF_950005125.1 of Chionomys nivalis. NCBI lineage: Eukaryota > Metazoa > Chordata > Mammalia > Rodentia > Cricetidae > Chionomys > Chionomys nivalis. Next base: position 98,165,223 of record NC_080092.1, read on the forward strand.
GGGAAAGCCTCAACTGACCAATTTTTACAGCCGCCTAGGACTTGCTGGGCTGGGCTTAACTGACAACAGCTTGTCTGCATCTACAGCCACCAGGAAAGCCCAGGCCACTAGGAGAAATCAGCTGGATGTCCCCTATGGCGATGGCGAGGGGGAGAAAATGGACATCTACTTTCCCGATGAGGATTCCAAGGGTGAGATGGGCAGGGCTCCTGGTCCCCAGCAGAGGCAGCTGGGTGTCTGGCTCACCAGCGCCCCCTGGCTTTTGTTGCAGCTTTCCCCCTCTTCCTGTTCTTTCATGGAGGATACTGGCAGAGCGGAAGGTGAGTGGGATCTGGGTAACAGGGGATTGGTGTTCCCATGCTGCTGTGACACATTACCACGAGGTACACCTGCAAGACGAGAAGTGTGACCTCTCACCTCTGTGGGGTAGGAAGTCAGAACGACGGTGCTCCGGGGTCAGCCTGAAGGTGCGGTGTTCCTCTGCTATGGCTGTGTCTCCAGCTTCTACTTTTGCCTTCACATGGTCTTTGATGCCTGTGTCCCAGAGCTCCCTCTCCTCTTAAAGACAGCATTAGGGCTGGGTACATGGCTTTGGCATTAAAGGGCGCTTACTGCTCTTCCAGAGGACCTGAGTTTGGTTTCCAGCACCCAACAGCTCCAGGGGATCTGATGCCCTCTTCTGGCATCCACAGGAACTGTACTCATGTGCACATACACACACTCATGCACAAAAATAAGTAATACATCTTTTTTGGGGAGTGGGGTTCAAGACAGGGTTTCTCTGTGTATACCTGGCTGTCTTGAAGCTCGCTCTATAAATCAGGGTGGCCTTGAACTCAGAGATCTGCCTGCCTCTGCCTCCTGAGTGCTGGAATTAAAGGCATGTACCATCACTGCACAGCTGTTTGTGCGCATGTATGTCTGTGCACCACATGCTTGCAGTACCCAAGGAGGCCAGAAGAGGGCATCAGTCTCCTGGAGCTGGAGTTACAGGTGGTTGTGAGCTGCCATGTAGGTGCTGGACACTGAACCCAGGCCCTCTGTAAAGAGCAGCCAGTGCTCTTTACCGCTGAGCCATATTTCCAGTCCATCTCTGCTAAGTTTTTTTTAAAAATAAACCAAGATTACCAGTTCTGTCTCAGAGATGCTATTTCCCCGTAAGACCATAGCCTGAGCTCCTGGGTGCAGGATTTGGACATACATTTTCAGGAGATAGAATTCAAGTTTCTACATGTACTGAAAAGTGTGTCTGGTCAACTTGTTTGTCAAAGAAACGTCAGAATGACCAACTACACAGGTTTGTTTGGGACCAAGAGGACATGGAATATCAGTGCTTTGGAAACTAAGAACAGGGAAGCTGGGGCAGGAGGATTTCTGCAAGTTTGAGGCCAGCCTTGTCTCAGAAGACACAAAGCAAGAGCTTGGGATGGAGCTAGGTCAGTAGAATTCCTGTGGTGTGCGTGAAACCCCGTGTTCCTTTGCCAGCACTGAATCACACTGAGTGTGGCAGTGCATACTGGTGAACCCAGCCATCGGGTGGTGGAGGACGGACGATCAGAAGTTCTGGGTTCTCCTCAGCTATGTAGAGAGTTTGAGGCCAGCCTGGCGTACTTGAGATACACACATGATTACACACACATACTGTGTGCATACAGTAGGTGCCCCGGCGTTGGGAAGACGGACACTTAGGATCATGGAGGGCATGGCTGTTCTCAGGACTACCCTACAGATGGCTGCCGTTGGATCTGTCCCGCCCCTCCCCCAGCAGGCTCAGTTTTTTATTTTTTCACTTATTCATCACTCTTTTATTCCATTTAACAGTCTCTACACCTTTGACCTCTGGCGCTCACAACTTGCTAAGAGAAGGAACACTGTCTCTCCTTCCCGACGGACAGAGCCAGCTCGAGGTTAAAGTCCCCAGGCTCCTGTGGCTAGCATGACGGAGTAAGGGCAGCCTGTTCTTTTCTCTCAGCACACGGTGTCCTGCGTGCATGGGAAACCTGCCACATGGTGTGTTCAGGACCGCAGGGAAGCAGCGTCATGGTCAAGTCGCCTCCAGCTGTCACTTCCTTAGCTTTTTTTTTTTTTCTGAGGCAGGGTTTCTCTGTAGCTTTTGGAGCCTCTCCTGGAGCTCGCTCTTGTAGACCAGGCTTTCCTCAAACTCACAGAAATCCGCTTGCCTCTGCCTCCCCAGTGCTGGGATTAAAGGCCTGCACTATCACTACCCAGCCTTTATCTTTCTTTTTATATTGTTTGGGTTTTTTCAGACTGTGTCTCAAGTAGCCAAGGCTAGCCTCAAACTTGGTAAGTACCTGAGGATGACCTTGGACTCCTGATCCTCCTGCCTCTCCTTCCCAAGTATAGCATTACATACACGCTCCTTGACATTTGTTTATTCTTATTATTTATTATATAGTGTAAAGTGTCTTGCCTTCATATATGTATGTGCACCGTGTACATGCCTGATGCATGCAGAGCTAAGAGAGGGGACTGGAGTTACAGATGTTTGTACGCCTCCAAGTGGGAACTAGGAACCAAACCTTTGTCCTGGAAGACCCCGCTCTCCAGCCTCCGTCTCTGTCTTTCCACAGTAAGGATGTCTCGGCCTTCATGGTGAACCCGCTGACAGCCCAAGGGGTGGTCGTGGCTGTAGTGGCTTACGACATTGCACCCAAAGGTAGCCTCTGGAGATTTGGGGGCCAGGGCTTTGTGAGGGTAGAGCCCCTGGTGGATCCTCACCCTGCATTTTCCTCTGCTCAGGCACACTGGACCGGATGGTGGACCAGGTGACCCGCAGCGTTGTGTTTCTGCAGAGGCGGTATCCGAGCAACGAGTAGGTATTGCTGCCGATGCCCTTGGTGGACCACAGGAGGGCAGCTGTGGAGCCAGGTGCAGCCTGGGACTCCTGATGCCGTAGGGAAGTGGATGTAACCAGGCTCTCCGTCTGACCCAGGGGAATCTACATCTGTGGACACTCTGCAGGAGCTCACCTAGCCGCCATGGTGCTCCTTGCCAGCTGGACGAAGCATGGTGTCATGCCCAACCTACAAGGTTTCTTACTGTTTGTCAAAACAGGATATCACGTAGCCCAGGCTGGCATCTGTCCCTTAAGGTTTCTGAGGGTCCGGGACCTGGCCAGGCAACCCTTCCCCTCGCTGGAGGGGTGGAGGGTTGAGCAACTGCTTGAGAGGCTAGTGACTAGGGTGCTGACCTGGAGGGTGGGTGGGTCCATCTCTCTGGGCCTGGCCCCTGGCCTGAACTTCTCACCTACACAGGCTTTCTCCTGGTGAGCGGGATCTATGACCTGGAGCCTATCATAGCCACCTCCCAGAATGCCCCTCTGCTCATGACCCTGTGAGTTGTCTGCCCTCTGCCCATGTCCAGCCCCAGCCTGAGGCCTGTGTTCCCCGTATCCTGACTGCCCCACTCTTTCTCTCCCAGGGAAGATGCTCAGAGAAACAGCCCACTTCGGTACTTGGAGGTAGCTCCAGCGAGGCCTGTGGGTCCAGCCTGTCCTGTGCTGGTGGTTGTGGGTCAGCATGAGTCCCCAGAATTCCACCGACAGTCCAGGGAGTTCTATGAGGTACTGCCAATGGCTAGCTAATGGCGTCTGGTTGAGGGTCATGTGATGTCGTCTTCCTTGTTATTCTGTCCAAATGAGCTGGGCTTGGTGGTACACACCCTGATAACAGTTACTCCAGAGGTTGAGGCAAGAGGACCATGAGGTCTGGATGTGCTGTAAAGTGAACTCAAGGCCAGCCTGACTAACTTGGACCCTGTTTCAAGTTTTAAAACGAAAGGCAATACGCTACTCGGTGGTGACATGAGCAAGGCCCTGGTACGATCCCCAGGGCTGTGATAAATCGACCTATTTTATCTAACCGGACTTGAAGACGGTCATTCATTCAACAAATGTATTCAAATGAACCTGCCATACCCTGGACCCTGAGAGCCGTACCTCTCCCAGCCGGACTCTTACATCTACACCCCTCATTCCCGTCCAGACGCTGTGCCGAGTGGGGTGGAAGGCCTCTTTCCAGCAGCTGCGTGGTGTGGATCACTTTGACATCATAGAGAACCTGACCCGGGAGGATGATGAACTCACCCAGGTGGGGCTCAACCCTTCACCTCCCACAGCCCTTCTAATGGGAGTATGGATCCCATCACCCCAAAACAGGAAGGCTATGTGGGGGGCTTGGTTTACCTTAGCATCCAGAGGTTGAGGCCCCATCTTGGACTTTCTGTAGCCCACTTTATCCCCACAGTGTGGAGGGATCTGCCAGGTGGGAACTCTGTATTGCTATGACCAGGGTGACAGGGCAGAGGGAAGCCACTGGCCTGTGTTTAAGTGCAAAAGTGAAAGCCGGCTGGGCGGTGGGGGTGCACACTTTTAATCCCAGCACTCAGGAGGCAGAGGCCGGTGGATCTCTGTGTTTGAGGCCAGCCTGGTCTACAGAGCGAGTTTTAGGATATCCTGAGCTACATAGAGAAATTCTGTCTCAAAAATCAAAAAACAGCCGGGCGGTGGTGGCGCACGCCTTTAATCCCAGCACTTGGGAGGCAGAGGCAGGCGGATCTCTGGGAGTTCGAGGCCAGCCTGGTCTACAAGAGCTAGTTCCAGGACAGGCTCCAAAGCTACAGAGAAACCCTGTCTCGAAAAACAAAAAACAAAACAAAAAAACAAAAAACAAAAAACAAAAACCAAAAAAAAACCCAAAAAAAAACCAAACAAACAAGAAAGGCAAAGAATAAAGAGAAAATTGTTGCCACGATTCTGACAAACAATAATCTTTTTCTCTTTTCCCTCTTTGGTAGCAGGGAATGGGGTTGGTTAGCTTGGTTTTATTTTGGGGTGCTGGGAATTGAACTTGTGAGTGTGTACACATGTCGGGGGGCAGAAATTGACATGCGGAGCCGGGTGGTGGTGGCGCACGCCTTTAATCTCAGCACTCAGGAGGCAGGGACGGGCGGATCTTTGTGAGTTCAAGGCCAGCCTAGTCTACAAGAGCTAGTTCCAGGTCAGGCTCCATAGCTACAGAGAAACCCTGTCTCGAAAAACCAAAAAAAAAAAAAAAAATTGACATGCGGTATCTTCCTCAGTTATTCTTGTTTTTTGAGACAGGGCATCTCACTGAACCAGAGCTTTGCTAGACTTTCTGGCCAATGAGTTCCAGGGACCCAGCTGTCTCTGCCCTTCCACCCAGCACTGGGGTGACGTGTGTGCACTGTACCGGCCTTTCATGTGGGCGCTGGGACACTGAACGCAGGCCTTCACACTTGTCACGTGCTTCACCAGCTGAGCTGCCTCTTAGTCCCTACTTTTAAATTTTGAGACAGGATCTTTCTAAGTAGCCTACATAGACTTTTGCTTTGCTTTCTTTTTTTTTTTTTCTTTTTTTTTTTTTTCCCCAAAACAGGGTCTTACTATGTAGCCTGGCTGGCCTGGGACTCAGAGATGCACCTGCCTCTGCCTCCTGAGTGTTGGGGTCAAAGGCGTGGCACCTGCAGATGCTCTCCGGCTGGGCAGCCATCAGCCCTGGGCTTTCCCATCTTCTCTTCTTGCTGCAGATCATTTTGAAAACAGTCTTCCCAACGCTCTGAGGACACCTGGTCTCCAGCCTGTGTGCACCTCAGAAAACCTCCAGAAAAGAGCTGACTGCCACCTAACACCCTGCTGTGAACGCACCTCTGCTTCGTTCTCCCCCACCTGGATGGAGCTCCAGGAAGGCCTGCAGATTGGCACTGGGACATGCATACAGCCACCATCTGGCCAAGTCTGCCCCGCTGCTGCTGACAGGGCACGACAGTCCGCTTCTGGCTTGCTCGCTATGCATTTTGCGGTATCAGTGTGAACTGGCTGGGGCTGGGGCTGTCACTCCGCCCCTATCTCCCACTACAAAAGAGGGCGGGGTCTGGAGAAGGAATGAAGAGAGACCAACCAACCACTGGGTCCCGCAGCTCAATGGTAGAATGCTTGACCAGCATGCGTAGGATCCTGGGTTCAATCCCTGGTATTAACAAGGAAAAAATAAAGGAGGGGTGGGGAGGGAGACAGAGAGATAAAGAGTCATACCCAGAGTGGTCATGTTCACCTGAATCCCAACACAGAGGCAGGAGGATTGCACGTGAGTTCAAGGTCAGCCTGGGCTACTAGGAAGACCCTGTCTGAGAAAGAAAAAGGGCTGCTGAGATGGCCTAGCAGGGGAGAGTGTTGGCACCGCACTGACAGCCTGTGTTTGGCCCTGGGGACCCATACGGAAGGAAACATCGCCTCCAGATTACCCTTTGACTGTCATATGTGTGTTCCTCAGCTACACACCTACACATCCATGAAGATGACAGTAATAAGAAGCCCGTGCTTGTGCCTGCTGTACAGACGAACACAAGGATTTACTTAGACCCGCAGTGATCCCAGAGAGGCCACGCAGGAAGACCCATGAGCCACAGGCTCTGCCAGACCTGACTCCTGCAGCCTACCCTGTAGCCACTGGAACTTCTGATGTGGGCGTTTCTGCTTCGTTTTCAAAGCTTCCCCAAACCGGGCATGGTGGGGCATGCCAGGAGCCGCAGCGGCAAGAGGGCCTTTGGACACACATCTAATTTAGACTCTGGTTCTCTCTGTCTAGTTCGCTTTTACGTTGTGGAGATAAACACCGTGACCAAAAGCGACTCGCGCAGGGTTTGTTTCTCCTTACACTTTACAGCGCCTAGGAATGACACCGCCCACCGTGCTCTGGACCCAAATTAGCATTTAAGACAGAATCCCACAGACGAGCAACAGGGTGCTCTGATGGGGGCAATTCCTCCACCGAGTTTCCCTACCCAGACGTGTGTCTAGACCTGCGTGGAGTTGACTGCCGACGCTAGCTATGGCATCTCATATCCTCACAGCTGGAAGAAACAAACCCGCATTCTGTGCTATCCCTTCTCACCCTTCTCTGCCACACTAGAGGCCATGCAGAGTGGAGAATCTGCACGCTCTTTCTCTCAAAATCATTGCTTTGTGTGAGCCAGTTCCCTTCTGGGCGGACAAGCTAAGCCCCGGTTGCCTTCTATCACCCACTGGGGACCGTGCTACTAGCTGCCCCCGCTGTTTACTTTCAGTTCTGTCTGCTCTTGTTCAGGCATCATTGTATCATGTGACTGTTCCTGAGACCATATGGACAGATGTCTCCTCACCCCAGAAAGGGCACCACCACCAGCAGACCAAAGATGACCCCACCAAGTCTAGTGACACAGTGAGTTTCCTGGGTCACCGACAGGAGTGTGGTTGACTCTCGGGCAGCTGTGTCCCTGAAACACCGCTGCAGCATGGGTAGCAACTCACCGAGCTTCATTCCTGGGGCTACTGCACGTGGCTGAGTCTGATCTCGGTTTATTTACTGCTTTAATAAGCTTGGAACCAGGCCTTGCAGCTCCTGTTTGGTTCTTTTGAGCCAAGCCTTGTGGGGTCCATGAATCTTTCCTACTTCCACAGAAATCTTAAATCCAAACATGGACGTGCATGCCTGTAATCCCACCACTGGGGAGACTGAGGCATAAGGAGCACAGCCAGTTTGAAGTCAGTCCAGGCTACATAGTGACCTGCTTGGCAGGGGTGCTGGGAACAGAACTCATCCCCTGAAAGAGTAGGAAGCACTTCTTTTTTTTATTGATTTTTATTGAGCTCTATATTTTTCTCTGCTCTCCTCCCTGCCTCTCCCCTTCCCCCCTTCAATCCTCCCCCAAGGTCCCCATGCTCCCAATTTACTCAGGATCTTGTCTTTTTCTACTTTCTACTTCCCATGTAGATTAGATCTATGTAAGTCTCTCTTAGTGTCCTCATTGTCTAGGTTCTCTGGGATTGTGGTTTGTAGCCTGGTTTTCTTTGCTTTATGTTTAAAAACCACCTATGAGTGAGTACATGTGATAACTGTCTATCTGTGTCTGGGTTACCTCACTCAAAATAATGTTTTCTAGCTCCATCCATTTTCCTGCAAAATTCAAGCTGTCATTTTTTTCTGTTGTGTAGTACTCCATTGTGTAAATGTACCACGTTTTCCTTATCCATTCTTCAGTTGAGGGGCCTTTAGGTTGTTTCCAGGTTCTGGCTATGACAAATAATGCTGTGAACATAGTTGAGCACATGTCCTTGTGGCACGATTGAGCATTCTTTGAGTATATACCCATAAGTGGTATTACTGGGTCTTGAGGAATGTTGTTTCCTAATTTTCTGAGAAATCGCCACACTGACTTCTAAAGGGGTTGTACCAGCTTGCATTCCCGCCAGCAATGCAGAAGTGTTCCCTTTTCCCCACAACCTCGCAGGAAGCGCTCTTAACTGCTGAGTCATCTCTCCAGCCACCGTGCCTGACTTTCCGAGAAGCTTTAAGGGAGGCTGGTGATGCTGGAGGAGGTCAGATCTATTAGATGCTTCTTTCGCTTGGGGTAATTTCAGTTCACAGGGGGTCTAGTGGAGCAGAGCCCCATCCTAAGTCGCTGAGCACCCGAACATCTGAGTGGCAAGAATCTTCATGTGCCACATAGAAAATCAAGATATGGTGATGGCGCACATCTTTAATCCCAGCACTCGGGAGGCAGAGGCAGGCGGATCCCTGTGAGTTTGAGGCCAGCCTGGTCTACCTAGTGAGTTCAGAACCACCAGAGCTACACAGAGAAATCCTGTCTCGAAATATCAAGGGGAAAAGAAAAAAGGAAATCAAGACACATTCTTAGTGACAGAAAGTGAGATGTCAACCACGCAATGTAGCACAGTCTCAGAATGTCATCCACGAGGCCACACAGTCACGGGCTTCCGTGTGTCCCATCTATCATCTGTTTATGGTTTTGAGAGGGTTTCACTGTGTAGCCCTGCCTGGCTTGTGGACCAGGATGGCCTTGAACTCACAGAGGTCAGCTTGCCTCTGCCTCCTTGGGAGAATTTCTGTGTGTAAACAGAGCAATGAATAGACAAGAAGTCTAGTAAGATTCACAGGGAAGGTTTCTGTGCTCTGGATGGCGTGATGCCGGGAAGACGTGGAGGGGTGTTTACTTTGTCTGAATTCTTCGTCTCTTTACAGTAAGAGTTGAAAGAGGGCTGGGGACGTCAGTGTGGGAATATGAGGGCTGTGACCAGAATCCACTCTGGAGTTGCAAAGGAGATGACTCACACACCCCAGGGCTCTCTGATGTCTACCACATTCCTGGGTATTGCTCACGTGGGCTGGGAGCCGCTCCCTAGGCTATCCCTGAAGACGGGCGAGAGAAAACATAAATGAATGCACGTTTATATACGAGATGCTGCGTGTAAAAACAAGGATAGAGAAGAGGGCTGGGAGGATATTTGCCGGTAATCCCAGCAGACGGACAGAGGCGGGAGAAGCAGTAAACTCAGCATAGTGAACTTTAGGCCATTCAGGGCTCCCTAGCAAAACTCCAAAATCCAAGAAGGGCTGGCAAGATGGCTCAGCAGGTAAAAGCACTTGCTGAACGAGACTGACCATTTGAATCCCGAGCCTGGATCCCAAGATGGAAAGAGAGAACCAGCTCTCAAAAACTCCTCTGGCTTCCACATAGGTGCCATGCTATGCTTGGACACACACACACACTAATAATAATAACAATATTTTTTTAAAATTAAAGGTATTATTTTTAAAATTAAAAAAAATCCCCCCCAAAAGAAGTTATTGGTTTAAAAGAAGCCAGAAGAAGGCCTGTGGGGCTGATTGAAGGCCTGTGGGGCTGACTGAAGGCCTCGTCTTCACAGGCCAGGAGAGACAGTGTTTGTCTCCAGCAGCTGGTTACAACAGGCAAGGCAGCAGATTATTTTATTTATCTTTTTCTTTAGGTTTTTTTTTTTCTTTTTGAGATAGGGTTTCTCTGTAGCTTTGAAGCCTGTCCTGGAACTAGCTCTTGTAGACCTCAAACTCACAGAGATCCGCCTGCCTCTCCCTCCCGAGTGCTGGGATTAAAGGCGTATGCTACCATCAGCTGGCTAGGTTTTTATGAAATTATTTAACAGACTGAAAGGTTTACCATCACTTGGTCTTTGAAAATGGTGGAGAGCTGACTAGGCCCCTACATGATAATGGTCTTTTCCTGGTTCCCCAGTTGTCCTGCCCTGGCCACTGGCCCTTCATGTGCACTTAGAGCTGTTGGGGGTTTTGTTTGAAAGCTTTGGGTTTTTTTGTTGTTGTTGTTGTTTTTGTTTTTTGTTTTTTGTTTTTTTTGTTTTTTTTTTTTTTTTGCAGGGAGGCCCTATTGAATTGTTCTGACTCTGCCTGGGAAGGCTGGACCTCCCCAGTAGTTACCTGTAGGTTAACTCCAGAATCTGATTTCACCTGGACTCAGGCACCTTCCAGATTTTTCCCAGTAGCTCTGAGTCTCCACTTACCCATCAAATAACCTGGCTAGAGCAGGAATGGGTGGGTCAACAGACAGGGCCGTGTAGACAGGTCCCATTACATAAGTGACTGACAAAGGTTGGGGGGTTTGAAGCTGGTTACTGAATAATCGGGGTGGGGGTAGGAATGCCTGGTCAGATCTTGACCACCACAAACCTTTACACAGCTCTCTCACTGACCAAAAAAAAAAACCCAAACAGCCTGGCAGTAGTGGCCCACGCGTTTATTCCCAGCACTTAAGTTTGGGAGGCAGAGGCAGTCCCATCTCCGAGATGGAGGCCAACCTGGTCTACAGAATGAGTTTCAGGACAGTCAGGGATACACAGAGAAACCCTATCTTGAAAAACAAAACAAAACCAAAAATCACCTTGGAATAGGGCAGGAGCCATGGCTCAGTGCTGAAGAGAGCACTTGTTGCTCTTGCAGGGGCCTGGGTTCAGTACCCAGAACTTATATGGCAGCTCACAACTGTCTAACTCCTGTTCCAGGGGAATCGACACCCTCTTCGGGCCTCTGCCGGCATTGCAACATACATGTAGGCACAGCACCCTCTTCTGGCCTCTGCAGGCTTTGCAACATACATGTAGGCACAGCACCCTCTTCTGGCCTCTGTGGGCACTGCATATACACATGTAGGCACAGCACCCTCTTCTGGCCTCTGTGGGCACTGCAACATGTAGGCAAAACACCTATTAAGCCTAAAAAAAAAAAAAGTACGGTGAAGGACAGGCAGGTCTGGCTAGCAAGAGTTGCTTAACTGTAGATGAGCCGAGGAAGCCAGGTAACAATGGCAAATGACCAGCACTCAGGAGGCACAGGCAGCCTGGTCTAAAAATAATTTAAAATTAATGAGCACCTTTTGCATAGACAGAAATTATAAGCCACTCAGCTGTTTTACACTCTGACGTGAGAGAAGACCCAAATGCTTTGACCTCACAGTGTTGTGACACTATGCAGTGTTTCAGAGAACAGGGACTCTTGGGACGTCAAAGTGGCCTGACTGACCGGCACAACCTGGCCCTTTTTTCTGACCCCAGTTGAGCCTTTGCTATCTCTGTTTTTCTTTCCCAACTCTGTCTCAAAAAATTCCTCAAAATTTTCTTATGACTAAGATGAAAAGGAAACCCATTCTGCCAGCTTCTTACCCAGCTCAGAATGGTGGTTACTGTCAGAGACGAATAAAATCTATCAGATAACAGTGAAATTGCACATGGCGAAGGCTGCGCAACAATCATTGTACGCTGTAAATATGCTCTCATTGTGAATAAAAAGCTGAATGGCTGCAGGTGGTGATCTCTGTGAGTTTGAGGACTCACAGAGAAACCTTGTCTTGAAAAACAAACAAAAACAAAACAACAAAAAAAAGCTGATTGACCATTTTAGGCAGGATTTTTGGGCAGAAAATTCTGGGAAGAAGAGCAGAGTCAGAGGAGTTGCTGCCAGATGGAAAGAGGACAGGGCATGCAGGAGAGGTAAAAGCCACGAGATTCGTGATAGCTCATAGATTAATAGAAATGTGTTAATTTAAGTTGTAAGAGCTAGTTAGTAATAAGCCTGAGCTATTGGCCAAGCACTTATAATTAATAAGTCTCTGAGTAGTTATTCAGGAAGCAGCTGGCATAACAGAGCTAATTGAGGTCCTGATGAAAATCTCCACCTACAGGCAAATGTTTTGCTAAAATAAGTATAAAATTCAAGAAATTTGAATTGTGATGCTAAAAGCATTTGACTGAGGGCTGTAGAGATGGCTCAGTAAGAGCACTCACTGTGTTCTTACCTGGGTTTGAATTCCTAGCACATGTGTTAAAATCTGGGGATGGCCACGTTTGTATCCCTAAGCCAGCACTGTGGGGTCAAGACAGGAGGATCATGGGACTTTCTGGCTGCCAGCCCAGCTCCAGGTTCAGTGAGAGACTTTGTCTCAAGGGAATAAGATGGAGAGTGACAGAGCAGGATACCTATTGTACTCTTCTGGCCTCCACATTTATGTTCAGGAGTGTGCGCTAACACCTCTGTCTCTCACACGCACATAATCAAAAACAAATCCCACATACAAGCACACACATTTGACCTGGGCTACGAAGATAGATAGCTCCATTGCTACAGTGCTTGCCTAGCATGCACGAGGCCCTGTGCTCAGTCCCGGTACTGCAGAACCCCGGTATGGTGGTGCCTATAATCCCAGCACTCGGGAGACGGTGGCAGGAGGATCGGAGGATCAGGAGTTTAGGTGTATTGTGACTTCCAGGTCAGCCTGGGCCACATGGGACCCCACTAGGATTTTCCCTGTTTTAACTCCAGTTGGGTATGATATTGAAGGCTGACAATTGTAGCCCTAGAGAGGCTGAGGCAGGAAAACAGAATCTGAGGCCAGCCTAGGCCACACAACAAGCCTCTGTCTCAACCTGCCTTTCTCCGACCAAAAAGAAACGAGGGAAAAGCCAATGCTCTGTGAACTAAATCAATGCTATTAACTATGAGATCTTATGAAGATGAGGAGTCTAGTTTGAATTTGCTCTTGAGGTATTGAATCGATAAATTGTATGTGGCTTGTCTTGGGACTGAGAAATTGCTCTTTTCTCTAAGCCAGTCTGAACCGGTGATAAAAAGCGGGGCCTAAGTGTCCTACAGTCCTCATGGAATAACAGATTGGCTATGAAGCATATCCTAGTATATTTTCTATATATCAAAAATTATACAGTTTAGCCAGGCAGTGATGGCGCACGCCTTTAATCCCAGCACTTGGGAGGCAGAGGCAGGCGAATCTCTGTGAGTTTGAGCCCAGCCTGGTCTACAAGAGCTAGTTCCAGGACAGGCTCCAAAACCACAGAGAAACCCTGTCTCGAAAAACCAAAAAAAAAAAAAAAAAAAAAAAAAAACAGTTTAATGCGAAGTCGTTTTCCTGACTTACCCACAGATAGATGTGTCCATAAGACTGAGATGCAATCATGAGATTACACGTACAAATTGCATGAAAATGTGTGGCAATGGGGAGATTCCACAGCTGTTTTTGCACATGTGAATTTACACACAGAAGCAGGTGGTTTCCAGAGCCAGTGGTCCCGAAAGCCTTGCTTGCATAGGGTTCTTTCCATCAGAGAATTACTCATCTGGTGGGTGGCCATCTGAATTATCAGTTACCATCTGCTGCATTTGTGTCATAGCCCACGAAGGCTCGTGACATACAGCAGTGCCTGAGACCTTTAAACATAAGTGAAAATGAAGACATGACCGCTCAGGGCTTCATTGTAGATGGGGAAAGTACAGCCAGAACATCTGGAAGAGTCCAGACTGAACCTGGCCATAGACAGGGAGAAGGAGAGAGTGAGAGAGGAAGAGAGGGCAAGGGAGGAACAGAGGGCCTAGGACCAAGAGAGCATGCGGCTGAAAAGAGAAGCTAGGGGAAGCTCAGCTCAGCCCCTGGGTTCAGGGTAGGGAGGGAGAGAAGAACCGGGAGCAGCCACAGGTGGTACTTGTCCCAGGTGTCTTTGGAGCCTGACAAACACCGCTCTTTTGTTGTCTGGTCATACATATGGGGGTCCTGTACTCCTTCACCATCTGTGAGGTGATCTGGCCCACATCGCTCCATTGGCAGGGAGCCTACAGAGGTTAACCTGTAGACCAGAGCTCTGTGTCTCGGGACTTGCCCAGCCAGCAGCTCCTTAGAAGCCACTGCAACCTCAGGCGGCCTGACCGGATCAGAAACACTGTAAAGGGGCTTGCTGCCAGGCCGCGTCATCAGCACCAGGCTGTCGTATTCAGGAAGCCATAGCTTTGCTCTGCGCCCGGACTCGCTGTGGACATGTGTGGCCGCTCCCCTTTAGTCTGAGCCAAGCCGATGGTCTCTTCTCCGTTCCGGTATGAGCTGGGGGCGCTGTGGACGTATCTAGCTAGCCGGAGCCTGCAAACAGAAAGTGGGCTGCAGGCAGGACAGACAGCCCGCAGAGAGAACGGAAGGCAGCGGAGCAGCTGCCGCTCACACTTCCCGGGCTGAGCAGCAAGCAGCCAGCGCCGCAAAGGACACAACTCCCAGCACGCCCCACGCCGGCCACTCCCAGAAGGCCCCGCGCCGCCGCTCAAGGGGCGGGGCCTGCCCGGCTCGCCGCGCGCGCGCCTTCCGCGCCCAGAAGGTGGCTCAGGCCGCGTAGAGGGCGTGGCCTGTGCGGCTCCCTCGCCCCCGCCCACTCCCAGAAGGCCGCGCGCCGCGACGGGGAGGCGGGGCGCTCCCGGCGTGCTCTACGGCGCGCCGCCGCCCGCGGGGTTTGAATCTCGTTCTCCGGCGTCCGGGCGGTGGTTCGCGGCGGTGGCTGCAGGGGCAGCGTCATGGGCGCTCCGGCTCTGCCCCCGACCTGGCAGCTGTATCTCATGAACCACCGCATGTCCACCTTCAAGAACTGGCCGTTCCTGGAGGGCTGCTCCTGCACCCCGGAGCGGGTGAGCTCGCGCCGCCTCGGGACGCCAGTGCCCCAGCTTTGGAGCGACTCCTGCCCGGGCCTGACGGCGGGAGGGGTTGGGCCTCGGGTCAGGAGCCCCACCCTCGCTTCGCACTGTGGGCTAAGCTGCTTTGCTCTGCCCAGGACACGGGACGACTGCCTTGTCCTCGGCGAGGCCGCCCCACTTCTCCCCATCCTTCTGTCTGAGCCGCTAGTCGTTAGGTCCGGTAGACACGGCCTCTTTCCACTCTCTCCAAAGAGGCCGCCCCAGCTCTCGTCCTGGAACGACTTCTGGGAATGATAGGATTAAAACCAGCCTGTTGGTTGTGCTCACGAGCTGTGCTGTCGTTTTCAGATGGCGGAAGCTGGCTTCATCCACTGCCCTACCGACAATGAGCCTGACTTGGCCCAGTGTTTTTTCTGCTTTAAGGAGTTGGAAGGCTGGGAACCAGATGACAACCCTCTGTAAGTCTCAGCAGGCTACTTGCAATGGGTTTCCTGGTGCCCTGGTTCCATTGGGAACCTTTTGAGTTGAACTGGAGTTGGGGTAAAAACAAAAAACATTTGAATTTAGTAGGAGTGCATGGTCTTCTAACTTGCTGTGTGTTCCAAACTGTTCTTGAACCTGTTACATAGCTCAGACTAGTCTTGAATTTTCAATTTCTGCCTAAGTTTTTCTAGTACTGCCAACTTGGATGGTTTTTGTCTGCTGAGATATTTGTTTTGATTTCTGTTTGTTTTCGAAATGGGTGTGTAACTCTGGTTATCCAGGAGCTCTTTCCGAAGACCAGGCTGGCTTCAAACTCACAGAGATCCACCTGCCTCTACCTCCCGAGTGCTGGGGTTAAAGGCGTGTACCACCACTGCCTGGCCCGCAGGAGATTTTTTAAGATTTGGTTTTTTTGTTTGGTTTGGTTTTGGTTAGCGCACACATATGTGTCTTAGTTTCTGCTCTGGGTGTGGGTGTCAGATCCCTAGGAGCTGGAGTGATAGTCAGTTATGAGATGTAGCGTGCTGGGAACTGAAGACAGGCTCTGCAGAAGAGCAGCAAGGACTCCTGAGCACTATCCCATCTCCAGCCACAGATTTTTGTCTATATTATTATTACTTTATGTTTTGTTTCATGTGTGTTTGGAGTGTGGGTGTCAGGACAACTTTGGGGAGTCATTTCTCTGCTTCTACTGTGTGGGTCCCTGGGATTGAACTCAGGCGAGCAGGTTTGGCAGCAAGCATCCCCATCTCCTGAGCCATTTGGGTGGCCCAGATTTTAAAGGGATTTGACATGCAATTCCTCTGAGTTTATTTAATTTTTAAATTTCTGCATATGATTGTTTCGCCTGCATGTGTGTCTGTACACCATGTATGTGCCTGGTACCTTCAGAGGGCAAATCCCTGGAACTGGAGTTACAGATGATGGGAGCTGAAGGGGACTCCCACACAGCAGGGTCTTCCTCCTAGACCCTGGGTTAGGCACAGACCACACCCACACCACCTGTTTTCACGGAGCTCCTTTATTAAACAGAAGAGAAGCTACAGTGGCTGCTTTCTGACTCGGGCAGAAAACAACAGCAAATGACCTTGCAGGGGTCTTTTGTTTGTTTCTTCTTTTGGTTTTTTGAGACAGGGTTTCTCTGTAGCTTTGGAGCTTGTCCTGGAACTCTATAGACAAGGCAGGCCTTGGACTCAGATCCACCTGTCTCTGCTGGGATTAAAGGTGTGCACCACCACCGCCTGGGGAGGTCTGTTTTAGAATGGGCTAAGATGTGCTGGTGAAGGAGATAGAAAAGAGGGGGAAGGGGCAAGGGCAGGGGTATCTGCGCGGGACAAAGGACTGCCTGGATAGGGAGGAGACAGTCGGGCACAGTTTATAAAGGTAAAGGGGCACTCGGTGTTAGGGTGAGGGGTTTAATTTTAATCGGGATGTTAATTAGGGGAGCCAAAGGGGACTTTTGATAGCTGGACTTTGGTGTTCTGCCTCGGGAGGAGGAAGTGGTTAAATGAGGGAACAGCTTGGGGGCCAGCTTTAGGGATGTAATCTAATGGATTTTAGCAAGGCAGAGGGATGGGGGAGAAGGGCAAGCCCTGCCAGAGCCATGTTTGCCAGGCTCAGGCTGGCTACAGTCCCTTTAGGTGCTGGGATCCAAACCCAAGTTCTGGGAAACCAGCCAGTGCTATTAGCCATGAGCCATTTCTCCAGCTTTTCTTCTGAATTTGAATCATACAACATTTTCTACTGATTGCTAAGGACCCCAGAAGAGAAGCTAGGCTGTGTGGGGTGTTCCTAGGATACATTTTGGACCTGATACAGAGCAGGGTGTGCCAAGGACAGCCATGATGATGGGAGATGGGCTGTCAGTGATGCGCAGCCACTGGCTCTTCTGACATGATGGTTTATTGATTTTTCTAGAGAGGAGCATAAAAAGCACTCGCCTGGGTGTGCCTTCCTGACTGTCAAGAAGCAGTTTGAAGAACTAACCCTCAGTGAATTCTTGAAACTGGAGAAAGAAAGAGCCAAGAACAAAATTGTATGTATGGTTGAGAGTAAGGACAGAGAACAAAGCCACTTCCCCCAAAGCCCTGCAGGCCCTGCCTCAGGAAGTGCTCCCACCCCTGGGGAGCATGTGCAGCTAGATAGACAGGGGCTGTGCAGTCAGAAGACCTGAGTAGGATCACCTCACCTGAGTGGCAACCATTGCGGGAAGCCGTGGGCGCAGGCTGACCCTCCTGTGGCGGCAGCAGTGTGGGTAGAGTTGGCTAAGGGGGCAGAAGCAGAGGACCAGCTGAGCTTTGCTGCTTGTCCACTCATGTGGAGTCCCTGGGAGGGCAGGTGGCATCGTCAATCCACAGGGAGGAGGCTCCCGTGCAGCCAAGCCTGAAGAGTTTGGTTGGCCAGAGTCCGTGCGAACACACCATAGTTTGCATAGATGGTTCACTGCCTATCTGACGTTCAGATTTCACCAGGTAGCCTGTGTCCTTACGTGTTAACACTTGGCAGCCTTTTAGGGGGAAGATTCTGGGAGGGTCTTACTGGCAGAGCACTGAGAAGGAGCCAGATGCTCTGCCCTGACCCTGATGCTGGAAGGCCGGCTGCCAGCTGGCCCTGGCCCTGGTCCTGGCATTGTTCTGTGTTGCAAGGCAGAGGCTAGGACCTGCTGTGATGGTTATGAAGGTTTCTCTTCAGTTTGTAAGCTGTGTTCCTTGCTGGAGGTTGTTATGAAATAGCTGGTGACAGTTTGTTGTCAGGAGGAGGGATTGATTGGAGCATGCTCAGACACTCTGGGGATGCTGCTCCTAGTCCCTAGTATTCATTTTTGTTACTGATTTTTTTTTCTGAAGTAGAGTTGGGTTTAATAAAGATATTTAATACAAGTTGGACACAGAGTCAAGAGAAAGGCACTCAGAAGAAAAGACACCACCCAGTGTCCTAACTTCGGAACCATCTCTCCAGACTCAACCTTTGTTTTTTTTGTCTCATTGCCCTGACTGCACTGGGACTCTCTGTGTAGACCAGACTGGCCTCACCCTCCGAGAGCCACCTGACTCTGTCTCCCAAGGGCTGGGATTAAAGGCCTGCACTGCCATTTATTTATTTAGATTTTATTTTATGTGTGGGGGGTGTTTTGCTTGTGGAGGTCAGAAGAGGACGTTGGCTCCACTAGAACTGGAGCTACCTATGGTACCGGGAATCCAGTCTGGGTCCTCCGGAAGACCAGCCAGTGCTCGTTACCCGGAGCCCTCTGCAGCTCCCTGTGGGTCTATGGAGTGCCCACCACAAGGAGCACAGCCATTTTCCAGGGATTTTTCTTGTCAGTTTAGTATTTTTTTTTTTTTTTTTTTTTTTTTTTTTTTTGGATTTTTCGAGACAGGGTTTCTCCGTAGCTTTTTGGTTCCTGTCCTGGAACTAGCTCTTGTAGACCAGGCTGGCCTCGAACTCCCAGAAATCCACCTGCCTCTGCCTCCCAAGTGCTGGGATTAAAGGCATGCGCCACCACTGCCCGGCTCAGTTTAGTATTTTTAAATTAAGTTCTCTTTAACCCTGGCTTGGTGGTATAGGGGACAATCCTAGGGCGCAGTCTCAACTAATTTGGTTGGGTGAAGGAAGGGGATTGTAAACAGAGGCTATCCTGGGCAACATGAATCCCTATTTCTTTTCTTTTTTTTTAATCCCTATTTCTTAAAAAAATAAAAAGACAGAACTTGGGGGTATTTGCTTATTATGCGTAAGACCCTAGGTTCAATTTCAAGCTATACACAAATAGTAACATTCCTTTTAGTAATTATTGTACTTAATTTTGTCACGCTGGTAATGGAACGAGGGCTTCACTCTTGTCTGACAAGCCCCTCCCCCTAGGCCACTCCAGGCCAATGTGTATGTTCATTATTGCAGGCAAAGGAGACCAACAGCAAGCAGAAAGAATTTGAAGAAACTGCAAAGACCATCCGCCACTCCATTGAGCAGCTGGCTGCCTTGCAGTGAGTCTTTGCTGGAGACCTGGGCCCGAGTGACATGCCACATTGAAGCCACATGTCCCAGCTGGTATTTTAAAACTGGATGTCAAATACTATTTTTGTCTTCGCTTGGAAGTGGCTCAGCTTGTGTGCCTACCTCTCTTGATATTTTGGCTTTGCTCTGTTGTCACCTGGACTGAAGCAGTGAGGAAAGGAGTGGGTGAGGAGGCAGGCAGTCTCCAGTAACAGAACCTATGGGGGGGGGTGCCTGAGCAAGGTGTTTCTGGTCTTGGCGTCTCCATGACTGTGTGCCATAGATGTGGTGATGTGTTGTGCTGGAGATTCATCTGTCCTGTGATGTGAGTTTTCTACCGCAGGGTAATGGAATAAAGTCATAAAAAAGCGAATTGCAAATTCTGTCTTGGGAAAATGGCTTGTTTGTTTTTTGTGGCATTGTTGAACTCAATCCTGCTGCCCTACCTCTCAGGTACCACTGCACTCGGAGCTTATAAATTCAGTGATATTTAAGCTGCAGTCCCAGCTTGAGCTGCAGAGCTGGACAGTTGTAAAGACACTGGTGTTACAGCATGATTCATGTCGGGCAGGCTTTTGTTTTCCTAATGAAGCCTCTGCATGGAAGGTGCGATGGATGTGTTATCCACCTGGCAGGTCTGGAGTCGGCCAGGAGGTAAAATGGGCCTTTGGGCATCATTGTGATCACACTAATTGATGTGGGATCCTGGAGAGCTGAGCGTCAGGTTCGTCATTTTTCGCTTCCCGACCCTGCCATCCCGATTCCCATCATGACGGGCTGCACCTGGCGCTGTGAGCACAGAGCTCCTCCCTCCAAGTGCTTTCATGGGAATATTTTCACACATCAAGACATCCTTTCTGGTGACCTCCCGAGGCCTTAGGGCAGCTCTGTGCAAATAAGGGAACCGTGGCACACAATAGGAGCTGGGTCTCTGTCTGTTCCCACCTCACCACACAAATCAGAGAGTAGAGGGGAGCAGAGCTAACGCAAGGTGTGAGAGCTCATGAAGGCCACAGGCAAGCACAGCCTGGTGGGTGGCCAGCCCCACTCCTCTCGGTCAGGAGCCCACACACCTACATGGTTCCTGCCCACTGGCTCAGTCGATGGGGCTCATCAGATCTCAGCAGGGAGGGATCAGACCCCATCTCCTGAAGTCAGCTTACAAAGTTCCTACTCGCTTTCTGAATACCAAGGAGGTGCTAGAAACATCTTTCCCACAGCAAAGCCCTGGCTGGCGGCAGGCTCCCCGGGCAGCTGTCTAGACGTGGGTCCTTGCCTCTCACTCCTGTGCTGTTGGCTCTGTTCTGTAACTCTTCCAGTTCCTCTGCTCTTTCTGATTTCTCTGGCCAGCTCAGCAAGTGGAGCCTCACAGACCTGTGGGTTCCACTTGGTTTGGGACCGCCCATCCCAGTTACTGTCTTCTGGTCGTGGTCACATCTCTCAATGAATCCAGCCAAGTGCTTCCTTAGTGTGTGTGAGCAGAGGCTTAGCTGCAGTCTTGTCTATCTAAGGAAGACGAAAAGCTGTGTTTCTAGCCTTTGCATCTTCTGGGCTTAGCCATCTGCATCCTGCAGAATGGGCCCGTTGGGCAGTAATTTGAGGTTCTTCTGAGGGAAAATGTTTGCCAAGCTCAGTAAAATGAGCTATCGTATAGCTGATGCCCAGCTGCTGGAGGGTCATTTAGCTGACAGTTCCAATTGCTTCTCCAAACTCAGGCTGAAGACAATAGTCAGTTAGCCTGGGGCAGGCGGCTCATCAGCCAGATGGCTACCCCTAGAAACCAACTCCTGTTCCAGCTGTGAATGTGATCTAGTTAAGAGGCTTGGATACAGGCTTGCTTTTGTTACTCAAGATTGGACATCTTCCCCCAGAAGCCCACCTGTCTGATGTCTGCCATGATGGATCTTGCTGGCTTCGAAGAGTCTCTGGCAGCCAGAGGCCAGTGCACGACCTGCCTTCTATGGTTTACACATTTGATGAGACAAGTAACAAATATTGGGTCGTTCTAAAGCAGCACCTTTTCAGACTGTGCCCGGTGTCTCTTGGGTCCAGTTGGGAAAGTACACTGTCAGGATTCATTAGAGCCGCCCCTCAGGGGCCAGTGCCTGCTGCCCTGAAGACAATCAGTGGCTTCTGCTGCACAGAACCCAGGGTTGGAAGTGAAGGGTATGGACTGCCCAGCAGGCTGCTTTCCAGCCCCTTCAGCCTGAGGGAATTAGTGCAGGGATGGTGTGGGTGTCTCTTGCTGTCCCTTCCCCAGGGTAGCGGTGGCCTGGGCATGGCTGTTGCCTACCTGAGATGGAGCAGGAGCATGAACCTTTGCAAAGCAGCTCAAAGGCAGGGGGCTCGATGGGAGGGAGACAGGACCACCGTGTCTATAAAACGACATTTTCTATAAAAGGAGCCTTTGTCAGACAGAAAGCAAGACTGGTTCCTGCTGTATTGTTGCCCTGTGGGATGACAGCTAAGTGACCTCAAGTTTGTGTGATTTGTGCTTCCTCCTCGGCTGTAATCAGAGTTTGGGTTGGGCGGTAGAGTCTCCCTTCTTCTGCCTTGGGAAGGCTGCTGCTCTCTGAGCACCCACTGGGTTCTCAGTCTTTCCCAGT
This sequence comes from Chionomys nivalis, assembly GCF_950005125.1. NCBI lineage: Eukaryota > Metazoa > Chordata > Mammalia > Rodentia > Cricetidae > Chionomys > Chionomys nivalis. Next base: position 98,187,127 of record NC_080092.1, read on the forward strand.
CATCGAGCCAAAGCAGGGGTGTCTACAGGACAGGGCCAGCTGCAGGGGTTGTCACACAGCAGATGCGGGTAGGGATGGCCTGGTGTGCATGCAGAAAGAACAGCTCATAAGATACTGGAAGAAGCCGGTTGGTGGTGGCACACGCCTTTAATCCCAGCACTTGGGAGGCAGAGCCAGGCGGATCTCTGTGAGTTCGAGACCAGCCTGGTCTACAAGAGCTAGTTCCAGGACAGGCTCCAAAGCCACAGAGAAACCCTGTCTCGAAAAACCAAAAAAAAAAAAAGATACTGGAAGAATTCTGTGCTCTGTCTGAATTCCACCTGGAATATTGTTTTAATAACTTTGCTAAGTTTGCTTTTATCTGAGGATATGTTCTTCAAGCCAAAAGCTTAACAGAGAGAAATACGTATCTCCAAACAGTCCAAGTGAGGGCTTGGCTGACCTGAGTCACGTAGCTCCTGTGTCTGCAGGCTCTGGCCATCCCAGGGCAATGATTCAGAGGCCCTCTCCTTATCCAGAATGTAACCCAGCCCATTCAGCTTGACTGCCTGGGTTCCTCCTGGCTGAGGACTCTACAATTCTTTGTCTCTCCTGCCATTAGCATCTGAATCCTGTCCTCAAGGGGTGTTTATGTGTGCTATAGGTGTGTGCTCTGTGAATGAGTGTCCTGTAGGTGTGTGTCCTGTGAATGAGTGTCCTGTAGGTGAATGCCCTGTGTGTTCCCTGTGAGTACCCTGTAGGTGTGCGCCCTGTGAATGAGTGTCCTGTAGGTGAGTGCCCTGTAGGTGTGCGCCCTGTGTGTTCCCTGTGAGTACCCTGTAGGTGTGCGCCCTGTGTGTTCCCTGTGAGTACCCTGTAGGTGTGCGCCCTGTGAATGAGTGTCCTGTAGATGTGTGTCCTGTGAATGAGTGTCCTGTAGGTGTGTGTCCTGTGAATGAGTGTCCTGTAGGTGTGTGCCCTGTGTGTTCCCTGTGAGTACCCTGTAGGTGTGTGTCCTGTGAATGAGTGCCCTGTAGGTGTGTGCCCTGTGAATGAGTGTCCTGTAGGTGAGTGCCCTGTGTGTTCCCTGTGAGTACCCTGTAGTGTGCGCCCTGTGGGTAAGTGCCCTGTGAATGAATGTCCTGTAGGTGCGTTTCCTATAGGTGTGTGTGTGCCCTGTAAGCAAGTTGCACAGAAACAATGATTTTTCTCCCTGTTGCGGGGAGCTTATCCCATTAATCCTCAGAATTGATGAAAATCAGGACTTGAAGTTGAGATGCGGCACACCCCGAGTCGTCCCTAAATGTGCCCATCTGGGCCTGTCTGCACCCCACCCCCACCCCGCCATTCTTCTAGGAGCTATTGGTGACTGGTGCAGTGGTCCAGGCACTGGCCGAGGCTGCTCACCCTCCTGGCGGCAGTCTCAGGCTGACCTCTGGTCCTCTTAGCACCAACCATAGGGTGGGCTTGTGTCGACCAGTTTGTGGCAGCATTGGGATTTGAACCCAGCTTTGTCCCCAGCTCTGCACGACACTAGATTTCCCCTTCTCTTCTCTTACTGCCTGGCCAGCACAGAAAGGTACATCCATTTCCTTGCCTACTTGGCCAGTCACAGTGGCAGGAAAGCCGCAGTAGCTGAAGAACCTCGGACAGCGTCTCTCCCTCGCCAGCCCCTGCCCTCCACCCAACTCTGCTCCTAGCCAGCCTGCTCTTCATCACCCCTCCCATGCCCTCTCCTGCTGAGACTTCCACCTCTCCCACTGCCTAAACCTTCATTAGCCTGGATCAATTCTGTCCTGGACCCTGACTGCCCAACCCACAGTTGTCCTTGTCCCCGGCTCTGTCACCCGCTGCAGCCCATCCGTACGTAGCTCCGATTTCCGCTGGACCCTGCATTCCTACCCGGCAGCTGCCGGGCTCTTGCCGGTATGGCCCTTCTGGCCGCCTTGTTCCTGAGCGCAGCCCTTGGCGCCCTGCTCAGCTTTGCACTGCTGGCAGCTGCGGTCGCTAGCGACTACTGGTACATCCTGGAGGTGGCGAACACGAACACCGGTGGCTTCGGTGGCGGCGCGCCTCTGCAGCTCTCCTCGCATTCTGGGCTCTGGCGCACCTGCGAAGGTGAACTCCTGGAGATTTGCCCGGCCCTCCCGTTCCCTTTCCTCCCACCTGATCCACGTCCATTCCCGCCCTCCTGCCCCTGTAACTCCCTCCTCCTAAGCCTCTGTGGTATCTTGGTCTGCTCCTCAGTCCCAACCCCATCACAAATTGCTGGGTGACAGCTGGGCTGTGAGGATTTGAGGAAGCCCAAAGACAGGGTTCTGCCATTATGGCCATGGGTGGGAAGTAGAGGGGGGCTGGCACTATGCTTCCTTAAGTTCCTAAAAGGTTTCCTCTGGGGCCTGGCAGGAAGGTGTCATTGGAAGATAACAGGTCAGGTGGACCAGGGCTCTGCTTCTTGCTTTTGAGGAATTTGATGTTTTTTATTTTCTTAGCCTAGGTCTAGGTGTCTCCACAGAGGTCAAAGGAAGAACACCAGAGGCTGGGGTTATCTTAAATAAGATTCCAAGGCTGTGGCACCCGTGTTGCCCGGCACCCGTTTGTACCTTGACTTTCAGGGCAGAACAGCTGTGTGCCGCTGATTGACCCGTTTTCCAGTGACAGCTTGGAGACTTCTCCCTCCATACAGCATCTTCTCTGTGAGTCCTGGGTCGGTGCCATCTCTGCTCTCAAGGTCTGGGACCAAACCACCCTATCCCAGCCACCTCCTCCCAGCCCACCCAACTGCTTCCGAGGCCTTGGGGACCCGAAGGGTCTGCCCATCACGGCCCCCTGACCACAGATGCCAGAATCCCAGCCTGCCCACTCCTCCTCATTCTTCAGTTCCCTATCAGTGAGGACGTGAGCCGGCTCAGAGCGTGACAAAATCTCACAGGGCCCACAAGTCAGCCTTCTAGTTGGATGGCCGTAGACAACCTACCACCCCTGAGAGGCCTGAGGGTGGTGTGGGGAGGGCGTTGGCAGAGCCTCTCTTAGCCTGTACAAGAGAGGGATGGCCACTGGAAAAGTCTCCTGTTACTATGGAGATGGGCATCTGCTCAACCCTTCTGGGGACCCAAGCAGGTGAAGGCATGGCTGTCTCTGGCTCCTCCTCTGCCTGCCCCAAGCCTCCTCTCCCCACAGCGCTGCACCGCACTGTCACGGTAGTCCTGCCTCTGAGCCTCATCCTCATCGTGTGTGGCTGGGTCTTCGGCTTGCTCAGCTCCCTGTTCCAGAGTGTCCCTCTGCTGCTCCTCAGCGGCTGCTACTTCTTGCTAGGGGGTGAGTCAGAGGTCTGCCTTGGTCCCTATTCCCCTCTGAGCATTGGAGAGCCTCCACCCACCCCACCCCAGCAGAGATACCCTAGGGCTGGCCCAGGGGCAGGGTGTCTGCACCAGGGTGGAGCTTCTTGGTCTGGGAGACTTCAGGGTCTCCATGGTAGCTGCAGGACTAGCTCTGTGGGCAGGTGCAAGAAGAGGGGTGCGGGTCTTGACCCCATCTGCTCCTCTCTCCTACTAGGTGAGGGGTGAAGGCAGAGCAAGGTGAGCAGGGGTGTATCATCCTTGGCTCTGACTCTCCTAGTCCCAGGCTATAACTAGCATCAAGCCAAGAGCTCCCTGGTGGCTCCTGAGGGCCACTTCAGCAGGTTAGACCCCCAAGGCTTCCAGAGCCGGAAGGATACTGATGCTCAGGTTCCCTCGAGTGCTTCTTGGTATAGGTTTGCTACAGCAACCCTAGGCTAGCTGTCACCAAAGGGAGCAGATGGCCCTGTAGGGGTCCATCTGCAGCAGCCTCTATTGCTGGGCTCAGGCCTGTGCTGGTCTGTCGTACTGTCGTGGCTGTGACCACAATGGTGAGATCTCCCAGACAAGCCAGCTTCCCTCCAGGGGACACTGGGCTCTTCAGGAGATCTTTGTTAAGAGTGGATTGGGCCTGACATGGGGAACCCGAAGCCACAAACTAATGAGACAGGCAAATGTTCAGACCCAAGTCTCTAGAGAGTGAAATCAGGGTAATCAAAATATCTGCGACAGCCTTGACCCAGGAGACTGAGTGCAAAATCCAATTAAGAAGACCCAGGAAGCCACTGGCAACAGTAATGGGGTTGGGGATTCTAACTGGGAAACTCCATGCTGACATGGGGGAGCCTCTGCATTTTCCTTGAAGATGCAGATAGAGGCAGAAAGTCAGAAGGCAGCTTCTAGGACAGGCTGACTACACCTTTCCTGAGCAGAGTGTACTTTGCCCTCAGGGAAAGGAGAGGAGGGTGTTGGGGTCCCCTGAGTCCGGATAGCAGGAGCGGAGGCAGAGGGATCTGTAGTTGTCAGCCGAGGCTTCAGGGACTGTTGTAATATGAACGGCAGGGCTGCGTCCCCGGCACCCAGCCGCCCGCATGGCTAGCTTATGCCCCGAAATAATTACACGGAAACTGTATTCTTTTAAACACTGCTTGGCCCATTAGCTCCAGCCTCTTATTGGCTAGCTCTTACATATTGATCTAACCCATTTCTAATATTCTGTGTAGCACCACGAGCTGGCTTACCAGGAAAGATCTTAACCTGCGTCAGTCTGGAGTGGGAGAATCATGGTGACTCCCTGACTCAGCTTCTTTCTCCCAGCATTCTGTTCTGTTTACTCCACCCACCTAAGGGTTGGCCTATCAAATGGGCCTAGGCAGTTTCTTTATTAATTAACCAATGAAAGCAACAGATTAATACAAGACCCACCTCCATCAAGGGACCGACTGGGAGACAGGCTGTAAGAGGGGTCAGGCTGGGAGACAGGTCGCCATTCCAGGGAGCTGGGTGCTGCAGGTGATATGGGCAACACCTGTGTTGGCTCCTGGGGAAGCCGGAGAGTGGGGCCATTCCACTCCCCTGCCCCCATCCCTGCCTCTCCCAGACTGCAATAGTGCAATGCACTAAATTCTGTTTCGCAGCCTTCCCCAGATTAAACCCTTGGCTTTGGCTGCAGGCAGTCAGAAATCCACCCACTCCTGCCATACCCCGACACTGCCCAAGGGCTAGGGTAGACAGAGGCCAGATAGTGTGGGTCACAGAGTTGTGCCTTTTTCTGGCATAACTGAGTCCTGGGACTGTTTACAAGGGGGTTTGTTGGGTGAGGTCTCAGGATGGAGGGCTGGATCGGAACTCCTATGAACAGGGTGGTGTTTGAGGGGGGTAGTGGAGAACTAATGTTGGGTCTGCTGGTGCCGTACTGAGCAGTCTTTTTTTTTTTTTTAAAGATTTTATTTATTTATAAAGTATACAGTGTTCTGCCAGAAGAGAGCACCAGATCCCATTATAGATGGTTGTGAGCCACCATGTGGTTGCTGGGAATTGAACTCAGGACCTCTGGAAGAGCAGCCAGTGCTCTTAACCTCTGAGCCATCTCTCCAGCCCCGTACTGAGCAGTCTTGCTGGCCCTCTCTCCCCAGGTGCCCTGACCCTGGCAGGAGTCAGCATCTACATCAGCTACTCAAACCTGGCGTTCGTGGAGACGGCCCGCGAGTACGGCGCGCAGCACGTCCAGGGCGTGCACATCAGCTTCGGCTGGTCGCTGGCCCTGGCCTGGGGCTCCTGCACCTCAGAGGTGCTCAGTGGTGCGCTGTTGCTTATAGCTGCCCGGTTCCTCAGCCTGCGCCAACGCCAAAGCCCAGGAATGCCCCAATCTGTGGTCATCTGAGTCGCAGTGTGGCAGGGTGGTGGGGACCAGGAAGGCTCAGGCACCCTTGGTGTTTGCTGGAATCCTGGCTGGGGAAGGTGCCCTGGGGGATGGTGTGTTGGAGAAGTGCCCACCTTCACTCCAGCTGGACAGGACGAGGGCATACGGGGCAGACGGAGAGCCAGTGTCTCAAGTCATGAGCTCTCCATGGCACTGCCCTGGTGGGGTGCCTCAGGGTTCTGGGTGTCCAGAGGGTACTCTTGCTCTGAGGGGTGTAGCCCATTCCAGCCCTTGGGAGCTGAGACACAGACCTATTCTGTGTCAGGAGCTGGCTGAGGGCTTCCATACCTCTCCACCCCCCAGTCTGAGCCACCGTAATCACTCACCTCCCGTCACAGAGTGGGAGACTCAGGCCAGAAAACCCAAGAACAGAGGACAGATCCCGGTGACACTGCAGTTTGGCTGAACCCCTTGGGTTCTGTTTTGTTCCCTCTCCCAAGGGGAGGCTTATGGGGAGGAGGCTTAGGGCTGGGTGGGAGGGTATAGTCTAGGTACGTTGTCCAGCCACCAAGTGCTTCCAGGCAGGGTGGACGTTCGAGTCTCAGTCCTTGTTCTGATGCGGGCTGCTGTCCTGCTGTCCTGGAACTTCCTCTGTACAGCACCAGCCAGGAGCATGTCTGAGACTGGCCACAGCTGGGTGAGCTGGAGCCATGCCTGGCTGGCCCCTGGGTTGCCTGCATAGAGAAACTTCTGGAGGCAGAAGCTTGGCCTGGGGATTTGGCTGCAGCTGGATGGGTCAGCTCACAGGCCCCTGCAGCCCACTCCCTGACTGGGACAGCAGAGGTGGGAGCTGAATCACCCCTGGCCACATAAGAGGGGGTAGACCTGTGTTTATTTGCTGGACGGCGGACAGCTGTAGGTTAGGGGCTGCGCAGTACCCCAAAGCCCCAAACAACCCTGATCCTGGTGCACTCTTCCTGAGTGTGGGTGTGTATTGAGGGAGGGAGTGCTTCAAGGCTTGGTCTTGGCAGTGTCCCCAAGACACTGATTGCTTCCACGGATGTGGGAAGCTTGCAGGGAGCAGGGGAGTCCTTTGCAGGGTTTAATGTGACCACTGCTGATGACAACCTCCCTCCCAGTTTGTGTTCTAGTTTTTGCCATTCCATGTAAGAGCACTGCCAAGTGTCTGAATAAACCAGCTGCAATGTGTATTATTGGGGGGGGGGGGCCCACAGGGACAAAGCCTTACTATGTAGGCCTGAACTCGATGCCTCCTGTCGCAGTCTCTCTGGTGCTGAGATTTCTGGTAAGCATTACCAGGGGCCAGCCTAGGATTCTTCAAAATAGGTAACAGATACTCATTCCTCATTGTGTAGAAGGGAGAACACACACCAGTGTGTGTGTTTCTGGCCATCAGTAATGTGCCCTACATGCGTGTGTGCATGCCTGTCACAGACATCATGTGTGTGTGTGTGTGTGTGTGTGTGCGCATGTGCAGTCATGTCCTGCAGCTGTAACTGCCTCCTTCCTAGCAGGGTGTGGGCTGGCTCACGGGGAGCTAGAGCAAAGTTACCACCTCTCCCTGTTGGGCTTTGTGACCATTTGCTGAGGTGTCTGCATGCTGGAAGCCAGCTTGTGAAGTCCAGCCCCACTGGTGTGGTGGCTTGAAGTTCCCAGGTGACACTGGCGAAGGCCCACACCGTGGCTGCAAAGACCTCCACAATTGCCTGAGGGGATGCGCCTGTGCACGCGGGCACGGACTTACTGACGCTAGCGAGGCCTTTGCTCTGACGGGCCAGTCTCCTTAGTAACTGGCCCAAGGGTTTGTGTCCTGTTTCACAGTTCACTGGGCAGCTGGACTGTGCTGCCTGGGGAGGCGTTAGCAGCTCAGAGCTGATGCGAGCAGACAGCAGGCTCCAGGGGTACCATATGTCTTACATGGAGAGAAGAGAGACAAGTGGGAAGCTTGCCCACATAGACAAGAGCCAGCCAAGCCCCCCCAGACAGCGGACTCGCCCTTCCGTGTGAGTGTGCCTCAATTCCTGCAGTCAAACGTGGGCCAGCTAGGAAGCCCCATGGCAGCACAGAGCTCACTACCCTGCCTGCATGTTCTCTTCCCTTCCCTCTGCCATGCCATGACTGCCTCTGGCCATCTCTCCTCTGATGCCTCCATAGCTTGAACCATAAGGATTCAGTGTCTCCTGGATGCAGACCTCACCCCAGCCAGCACCCACACTCTTGGGGGCACACGGGGAGAAGCAGGACAGCAGGTCCTGTCTCAGTCTCTCAGTCGCTGGTGCCAAGAGAGCCAACCACAGTGAGGCTAGGTGAGAAGAGTCTTGCCCAGGCAGACGGGTATGAGGCCAGGGGTACCAACCAGCCACCATGGAGACAGATGACCCACGCAGATCATTCATTGATTGGGAAGGTCAAACAGCTTAAACTAACCCTCCAGTCCCTAATCCCAGAAACTCTGAGAACTAGTGAGGGATTCCTGCTGGCTTAAGGAACTAGCTTGTCTGGGAAGTTCTTGTCCAGCAGTGGGTTAGTGTATATTGCCTGTCCCTGAAGGTGTATGGGAGAATAAAGGAGAAGGCAGGGGCTTTGTGCTATACCAGCACCTCAGGAGACAAGCTCTCGGGCCTTGGGAACCCAACACCAGGCCCAGAGATATTTGGAGTCTTCTGAGGGGTGAGGGGAGAGACAGTCCTCTGCTGCAGGCTCCTCCTCTTTTCCAGTGCACTTGCTGCAGCCCAAACTGTCCACCACGCTGATGTCCCCACCTGTGCCTTCATCGTCCTGCACACCATGGCAGCTTCTTAGCCGCCTCTACCTGGAACTGGAGTTACGGTTGTGAGCAGCCATGTGGGTGCTGGGAATCCAACCCAGAGTCTCTAAAAGACCAGCCAGTACCCTTAACTGCTAAACCATCTCTCCAGCTCCAATACTGAAATTATTTTTATTTTTTATGTATATGAGTGTTTTGTCTGCATATATGTCTATGCGTTATATGCATGCCCGGTGCCAGTGGGGGCCAGAAGAGGGTGTCAGATCCCCTGGAACTGGAGTTAGAGATGGTTGTGAGCCACTGTGTGGGTGCTGGGAATTGAACCTGTTGCTTGTTATGTATTTAGCTGGGACATAAAAGTACAGCTCCTTCAACACTTTATTTTGTTGGGGGATGGGTTGCTTGTTCATCCTGGCTGCCCAGAACCAAAATAACCACACAGAAACTATAGTAATTATAACACTGCTTGGCCCATTAGCTCTAGCTTCTTACTGGCTAACTCTTACATCTTAATTTAACCCATTACTATTAATCTGTGTATCACCATGTGGCAGTAGCTTACCAGCAGAGTTTCGGCATGTCTGACTCTGGCTGCTCCATAGCGGCTCCCTGACTCCGCCTTTTTCCTCCCAGCTTTCCGTTTAGTTTTCCCTGCCTACCTAAGTTCTGCTCCATCAACAGGCCCAAAGCAGTTTCTTTATTCATTGATGGTAATCACAGCACACAGTGATTATTTTACAGTCCATCTCTAATAACTATGCCAGTCACACAGGATCTGTTTGTTTGGAGATAGGGTCTCATGTAGCCCAGGGTTGAATCAAACTCTGTATCTGAGAATGACTTTGAAATTTTTTAAAAAAATATCTATACAGTACAGTGCTCTGCCTGCATGTATGGCTGCAGGCCAGAAGAGGGCACCAGATATCATTACAGATGGTTGTGAGCCACCATGTGGTTGCTGGGAATTGAACTCTGGAAGAGCAGCCAGTGCTCTTAACCCGAGACGTCTCTCCAGCCCAACCTTGAATTTCTAATTTTTCAGCATGCTAAGATTACAGGTGTGAGTCAACACACCTGTTTATACAGTGCTGGGACTAGACCCGGGGCTTACACACACCAGGCAGTCATGCTGCATGTCCCAGCCCCAGGTCTGCTTCCTTAATTCATTTCCTTCTCTTGATATTCAGCCCCTTCTTATCCCAGCCCATGCCTGGCTGTTCCTGACTGAATGAGGCCATCACCTGGGAGGAATTCAGAGGCCGGAGTGGTGTCGTCATCCCCCAGAAGGGTGGGCCTCCACTAGGCTAATGGCTTGGACCAGCTTACTCCACACCTCAATCCTAGCCAGGGCACAGGGTTCCTGGTCCCCTGAGCTCAGGGCCTCAACTGCCTCAGCACAAACTCCCATTTCCTCAACGCCAGTTCCGTGTCCTGAGCAGACACATCCCGGTGCCACACGGCCCGCACGGAGTGTTCTGTCCAGGGAAAGAGCAGCAGGCTCACAGCGCGGCCAGTCTGAGCCACCTCCTCAGCGCTCACAGCCTGTAGGCGCTGGCACAACTCTGCAGGAGGCCGTCCCGCCACCTGCACCAGCACCATGTTGGTCTCCACAGTGTCGGGATCCACGGAGCAAATGGGTGATGCCAGGTCCCGGAGTCCTGGAGCCAGACACGGCGGTGAGTACCCGAACCCCGGGGCCCAGCCTCCGCTGCCACCGGAACCACCCCTCAGGGAAGGCAGGAGAGCAGCCCAATTATCTTGTGGGAAATAGAGCCTGAGTCCTGATGTGGCATTTGAGAACACTAGTTGGATCCTGCTTTTCCACTTCTCTGGGTCTCAGATGTGGGGACATCATAGGATTGTTTTGAAATTTTTAAAAAATGCACAAAAGACCCACATTGGAGGCTCCGGTCTGTCTAGGTTCCTGACTCAGCTGGCTGCATCCCTGTGTGTGTGCCCGAGAGTGCCCATGGAGTAGGGCCTGGTGAGGCAGGAGGGCCCAGGTCCCATCCTAGAAGCTCAATAGAGGCTTTGGGGTGCAGATCTGCTGGGGCCTAGCTCTGCTGATGGGGACATATAGGCCAGACAGTAGGGAGCGAAGGGGAGTGGGGCAGGGACTGGTCCAGGCACCTTTAGCGAATCTCCGGGCATTCTCATGATCCCTTGGCAGCACCTCCTCTGCCTCAGCCAGTCCCACTATGGCAGCCGCAGCCAGTACTCCAGCCTGGCGCATGCCTCCACCCAGGGCTTTGCGGAGGCGCCAGGCTTCCTCAATGAAGCCTTTGGTTCCACCGACCAGTGCCCCGACTGGTGCACCAAGACCCTAGGGAAGAGAGGAGAGAACCTGGAGCCCGTCCTGGAGGTGGGGGAGGTGGGGAAGGTGAAGGGCTGCGCAGCCCATGGCCAGCGGGTCTGTTAGGCTCAGGGGTCCAGCTGTATCCTCAGTAGGGTACCCACACCCCATCTGCCCCAGGAAGGTCTGCCTACCTTAGAGAAGCAGAAGGATACAGAGTCACAGTGCTCCACGAGGCGGGCAGGGGGCACACGCAGAGCCACGGCTGCATTCATCAGCCGCGCCCCATCCAGGTGGACCCGTGCTCCGTAGGCGTGGGTCAGGAGGCGCACCTGGGAGCAAAGGTCAGAGGGGCCAGGTAAGGAGGGCATCTGGGCTTGGCATCCTATTTTAAAGATTTTTTAAAATTATTATTCCTATTGTGAATTAGTCTAGAATGCTTCTTCACGTGGATGTTTGCATGATTGCAAACTCCTGTGGAAACCAGAGGCACTGAAGTCCCAGGAACTGGAGTTTCAGACGGTTGTGAGCTGCCTGATGTGGGCGCTGGGAATCAAATTCAGGTCCTCCGCAAGAGCAGCTAGTACTTTTAACCACTGAGCCCTCTCTCTCCAGCCGCCTTAAGATTTATTTTTATTTTAGGTGTATGTATGTGGGTATACGCCATGTGCGGCGGTGTGCCTATGGAGGCTAAAAGAGGGCGTAGATGCCCTCCAGCTGGAGTTACAGGTGGTTTGATCTAGCCAAGCTCAGGTCCTCTGGAAGAGCAGCAACCGTTCTTAACTGAGTCATCTCTCAGTCTCCCCAGAGCTCGGCATCTTGAGGAACCACAAGGGGTCTAGAGTCAGAAGCCTGGTGGCTCTGTTATGTGGGAGCTGAGGAGTCACCCTATGCCACCATGTGAACTTTCTATCCCCAGGCAGACAGGATCCTGAAGCCAGAGTAATAAATCCTGGGCCATTTTCAACCTAGGACCTATGACAGTCGGGTCCCTGATGGGCACCGACAGGAAGTCAAGAGTGCCCTGGCACTGGGGTCCAGCTGGGCAGGAGCCTACCTGGCGGAGGTAGTCGATGGGGAGGACCCGGCCCCCTGCGCTGCTGTGTGTGTTCTCCAGACACACAAGCTCACAGACTGGATGGTAGGAGTTCCTGAAACCCCGAGAGAGTGCCCTCTCCAGCTCGTTCAGGTCCAAGGTGCCATGGGGCATGTCTGGGAGGGGCTGGGAATGCACCCCGGCGATCTGCAGGCAGGAGAGGGCACTGGATCATATGGGTCGAGTGGCACCTCCAGACAGGAAGTTTCTTCTGCAGCAGGGGCCACCTCTGGGCCCCAGAGTCTTTGTTCTGAGCATACAGCGTCCTAGCTGGGGAGGCTGCAGGCCCCTTGCTGCTTAGAAAAGTTCAAAAGCTTCTTTCTGGAGTGCTAGTGCTCCATCTGCCCACTAGGGGGCAGTAAGGCACCAAGGCAGATGAGCAAATCTGGGCCCAGGCCCTCCCTCCCATCTCCCTTGATTGCTTCCCTGTGCCTTTCCCTTTCTCCTCTCCGCCTGATGCCTGGGAAGCAGGTTCCTACCCTGGTATCCTGACTGGCGGGAGGATGTCCAAAGTCCCAGGGGAGTGGTGCCTGGTCCTTACCTGAGCCACCCCGCCCTGCTCATAGACGTGGAGGTGGCATTCCTGCCCAAGGAGGACCTGGGAACCCCGGCGCCGGCAGTGACCCATCACTGAGATAGACGGGAGGAGGGCAGGACTTGGAACTGGGTCCAAGAGGGTCCCACTGCCCCTGCTCAGTGTGGTCAGGCTGAGACTGGAGCCCCAGCGAGCTTAGACTGTCAGTTAGGAAGCAGCACCCCTCCAGACGCTTCCCTGTCGTGTGCTAAAAAGTTGGGGTGCTGCACAACTCTGGCGGGGCTTCACCGTGAATGCTGCGCGTTAACACTGCATCAGAGCGCCGTGGCCCACTGCAGGACACTTACAGCAGGGGAGAGCGCCGGGGTGCTGGCCCCGGAACCGGCAGCTCTGGGCACCAGCAGCACCCAGGAGGAAGAGCTGGGAGTGGCAGAGACTTGCAGACCTTACTCCTCCCATTGCCTTCTGTCCGGGTGCTCCACTGGCTGCACCCAAAAGAAACCCAGGGACGTGTCCACCAAAGAGCTGCAGACTCCAGCTCCGAGGGTGGGCGGACACTCACCAGAGATGAGGTTGGCCATGGTGTTGGTTGGCACAAACAGGGTCTGCTCCACCCCAAGCAGCTTTGCAGCCTTCTCCTGCAGTTCTGAGAAGCGAGAAGGGAGGGCGGGGCCAGAATGCCTATCAACAATTGCTCAGAGCCGCTGCGCCCTGGTCCAGTTCAATGTGCACCCGATACTGGGTGTGATGGCGTACCCCGTCACTCGAGCACTCTGCTGAAGTAGGACAGCAGCTTGAAGGCAGCCTGAGCTGCACAGCAAGACCTTGTTGTAAGCCACTCCCTCCAAAAAAAGTGAATTTGCTCAGATGAGAGCCCACGGTCTTACGGGCAGGGCTTGGAGCCCATCCACCATCTGTGTAGTCTGTGGTCAGGTAACCACGTGCCATGTCCAGAGAGGGCCCTTTGTCAATCCTCTGCGTGCTACCTCCTCCTGGGCTGCAGTGCCCTGCCCCAGGCCACCGAAACTCTCTTGTGGTTTGGGCCTCCTTTCCCACCCACCTCACACCTGTTTTTCTTCTTTTCCCATCAGCCCCAGCAGGTGAGGCCCTGCGGTTTCCCTGCAGACTTCCTCTGCACAGTACCACGGAGGAGTCTCTGGGGAGCTGGCAGGGCATAAAGGGTGCATCTGGTGGGTGAGCGCAAGGCCTGTCTAAAGTCTGTGGTGGCTTCCCGATCTAGATCCTGTCCCTAGAAGACACAGGTGTCTCCCTGCACCCTGACTGCTGCCACTCTCCTCCTCCCCGCCCCAGCCCCCCTGGGGTTCAAAAGACTCCCAAGGCCAGCACCTCCCCAGCCTTCATGTGGGGACCTGTTTACACCCCAGGTGTGGGCTGAGCTGAGAAGCTCAACATCTTTGAAGTTCCTGGTAACAACCACAATAATCCCTGGGCCCACAAACAAGCCTCTGGGGATCAAAGTGGTGATCTGCGGTTTACGTCTGGACCCACACACCCCAACAACACTAGAGGTCACTTTAACAGTGCCTACCGACCCCGGGTGGGCTTTGGTTTGCTGTCTCCCTAAAGCACTCCCTAGGCTATGAAACTTTGCCCCTGGGAAGGTGCAGCAAGCCCAGAAACCTCCCCTCATTTGGTTTGGTCTTGGTGAAGTCAGTCAGTGAATGAAAGAGAGTAATTCCATCAGTTAGACCTGCCTCAAACCCTGGTTCTTCCCTGTTCCTGACGTGGGTTCTTGAGCTCCTCTCTGGCCACCTCAGGGCCTTTCTTTGCCAGATTGGACAACACCCATCTGGGCAGTTGGGTGACAGTGGACAGAAGCCACCCGGTGGTCCTGTTAAAATGCAGATTCTGGCTCCCCGAGTCCAACGTGGAGCCCAAGAGTCTGCATTATCAAGGCTCTCCCGCAGAACGAGCAGGGGCGCAGGGTGCATAGGTGCATCCTCAAATGCCACCAGGCACAGCTCTGCGTCCACGCTGTCCTCCCTTCAGCACCGTGGACAGCGCCCCGGGGTCACCTCAACGACCCCTGCCCCGGGCCTGCTCGCCCGGCTCACCGAGGACAGTAGGGTCTTCGCCGTAATCGTCGTCTCCCACGACCGCCTCGGCCATGGCGCGCCTCATGGACGGCCCCGGCCGGGTCACCGTATCGCTGCGCAGGTCTACCACCTGGTCTGGGACCCCCGCCCAGTTCCTAGACCACCGCGCCCAGGGCACCTTAAGCCCCGGGACCACGGTCCGGGCCAGTCTGCGGAGCATGGCTGTGAAACTCGCCTTCCTCTCCCGCAGGAGCGGTGGACACGCTCTTCCGGGAGTGCGGGGGATCCGAGAGGCTGGGCTACTTTGACCCTGTGCAGACAGGAGCTGGGTAGGCCGGGGGCACTCTGGGAGTTGGAGTCCTCTCTGCAAAGCTAAACATTGTGTCTCCTGCAGCATGCTGGGAATTGTAGTTCATGTTCGCCGTGCAGCCTGAGAATTTGGGAGCTTTGCTGAAGGGGTAATCTTTTTTTTTTTTTTTTTTTCTTCTTATTTCTGGTTTTTCGAGGTAGAGTTTCTCTTTGGAAAGAGCTCTGGAGCCTGTCCTGGCACTAGCTCTGGTAAATCAGGATGGCATTGAACTCACAGAGATCCACCTGCTGCTGCCTCCCAAGTGCTGGGGTTAAAGGCATGCACCACCACCGCTGGGCAAGGGTAATCTTTTATGCAGTGCCTTTCAGCGTGTACCTGGCCCTCCTTGCGACAGTGCAGATTTAACTTAGTTAAGCGTCCCTGCCACTAACTAGCCTGGAATACCGCTGAGCCATCTCTCCCGTCCCTCAGGGCCCTTGTTTCACACTAGAGGAAACAGATTGCAGGCAGTGCTGGGAGTCCCTGATGTCCAGGAATCACATATGGAACCATGTTGACCCTAAAGAGTAGCTTTCCACCGTTGGAGTCTTTAATTTTTCCCTTCTGAAACAGGGTCTCATGTATCCCAGGCTCGTTCTGAACTCGCTGTGTAGCCTAGGTGACCTTGAACTTCTGATTGTCCTGCTTGGGGTGACGGGTGTGTGGCACCATGCCCAGATTATGCTGTGTTGGGAACTGAATTAGGACTTGGTGCATGTTAGGCAAACACTCTACCAAATGGGGTACTTACCCAGCTCTCTCTCCCCCTCTCTCTCCTTTTTAATAAAATGAATTTAAAACCTTTAAAATTGTGTGTACACATGAGTATAGTCACCCATTGGGTCCAGAAGAGGGCTTTGGACACCCTGGAGCTGGAGTTACAGGTGTGGGTGCTGGTACCCAAACTCAGGCTCTCTGCAAGAGTGGTATGCGTGTTTTAGTGTTGAGGCGTCTCTCTAGTGCTTGTGTTAAGGTAGCTTGTTTCTTCTCACGCTGTAGATCTCATTCTGCACAGTCCAGCACCTACCAGCAAGTACGAGACCCTTGGGTTGATCCCCCAGCACTGCAAAAAGCTCATGCCTGTGATCCCAGTCCTGTGGGAGGCAGAAACAGGAGGATGGTTGAGAGTTTCAGGTCAGTTTACACTGGAGTCAAAGACTCTGTCTCAGAAAAAGAAACAATAGCAAGGAAAATAAGATTGCCCCACTCCACTCCCAGCTGTGTGTCAGTTTACCCAGGATGGGCGGTTGGGAGGCTGTACTGACCCTGTGCCTGGCTCACGGGAGACTCTGCTCTTTACCCTAATGTTGGAGCTGCAAGACCCCTGAGCTCGGTGCTTCTATTGCAGACTACACTGACTCACCAGGACCAAAGGGTGACCCCCCCCCTCCCCGTCATACAGGGAGGTTGGGAACTCAGCCCTGCTTGTTGTCTGTCTGTGGTGCTGTGGTGCGTTGAGAGCAAGGTGGTCTGAGAGGGCCTCATAGATCAGTCTAACAAGGTACCCCTCAGGGATTCCAGCCTGTCTCAGATGCTGACCCTGCCCCTCTCTGTCACTTCCTGCTGGGTCTGCCGCCAGGCAGGCTTCCTGGAGGAAGCAATAGTCTTTGAAGACAGGGAAGTGTACTAAGCAGGTGATGGAGTAGGGGAAGGTGACAGGGAAGGGGCAGCATGGGCCACGGTAAGGAGGCCGACCCTGTTGGAAGTAAGTCCCGGAGGCTGGAGGAGTGAGGAGGAGTGGCCATGAGGCTCAGAGGCCACCTGCAGGGACAGAGCCAACTCTAAGGGACTCTTCCCCTCTCCCCAACTCCTAGCAGAGCCATCCTAAAAGGGTGCAGAGGTCAAGTCCCTGTAGGCCTGGGCCCCCGAGGGACTTGCACCTAGTAGAAAGGCTCCTCCCTGCCTCCCCATAGCGGGGTGCTCTGGCCCTGACCCACAGGCTCTGCCTAATTCCCGAATTCCAGCCCGTAGAAAACAAGCCCTTATCTCATTGTCTGGCTCCAGCCCTTCTGCTGGGAAGTGGGGGGCGGGAGCGAAGACTCAGTGGGAAGGGGGGTGGATGGGCTGGGAGCAGTCACAGGAGCTCTCAGGGGAGAAAGGGGACAAAAGAGCAGCCACCTCCCTTTGATGGCAGAACTAGAGAATGGCCATCTGTTTGTAACCCTCTCAGAGGCTGCAAGGCCTTCCCAAGGGGGCTCCCTGTCCAACATTAAGCAGCTATGGGGAGGAGGAACAGGGCACAAGGCTTGAGGACCCCACCCAGGGGACATAACTGGACCACTAGCTTTTGTCTCTCCCAACTAAGTCTGTCTCTCTATGGAGGCAAACAGTATCTATGGCCAGGTCTTCCTGGTTGGTGCCCGATACGTGTACAACCAGGTGTGTTTGGAGGAGACTGGGAATCTCTCTCTCTCTCTCTCTCTCTCTCTCTCTCTCTCTCTCTCTCTCTCTCTGTTGTGTTGTGTGTGTGTGTTGTGTACATGTATCTGAGTGTGTATCTGTATGGATTGTGTGTGTGTGTGTATCTGAATGGATTGTGTATGCTAGCATGTGCATGATTATGCATGGGTCTGTGTGTATCTCTGTGTGTACACGTTTGCAAGCTTCCCTCGCTGTACCTTAGGTTTGAGTCGTCCTGGTGAGAGGTCAGGAGGTGCATGTTTCTGTCTTTTGCTCTGTGGAACTGATGCACTAAACCCAAAAGGCCTGCAGAGGCTTCTTGTGTCATGTCCTGTGTGCTTAGCCCAGTGCCCAGTTCTGGGACTTGGTGAATGACAGCTGAGAGGCAGGTGAGGGAGGGACACCTGGGGCAACCTGCATATATGTGTGTCCCTGAGGTCAAGTCATCCTGGTGGCAGCTGAGTGGCTGACAGGAAGGGAGAGACACTTGGTTCAGTGGCCCTTGATCTTGGTCACTGGCTGTGCACACGGAGAACAAGGTCTGTCCTGTCTCTGAGGACAGTCTGGAGAGCAAGATCAGCCCCACCCTCACCATTTCCAGCCACTTGAGGGAGGATTCTCAGAGGCTCAGGCCAGGATATCTGGGGGAGAGCTTCCTTTGGGGGTACCTTTGACTCCCTGGCACCTGGCCAGGCTGGTGCAGGCTGTAGGGTATGAGCGCACGTGCACACACACACACACACACACACACACACACACACACTGGTTTAGTTCAGTGTGCTGCGTGTGCTTATTCCTGTAATACTGGGCCACTGGCAGGAAGTGAGCAGCGGGGAGGCTGCTGGGAACCCGGGCGGTCCCTCAGAGATAAAGAGAGGCAGCAGATTGGAGCTGTAGATAGCAGCTGGGCCCCAGTAAACACGGGGAAGTGTCTTTCCCATCCTCTCAACCTACCCCTCTATAGGGCACTGGTTCAACCCAGTCCCACCACCCTGAGAGACCAGGACGTCACCATTCCCAGCAGGGGGAGGGGTAAGGGCAGGTGCTAGAAGAATGGGGGGTGCTGGCTGGTGAGCAGTGATCAAGTACTTGGCCCATGTAGCCCCCATTATACCAAAGCCTCCTGTTTTCATGAAAAATTGGGAACGGGAAAACAGTTCCTCCAAGTCCTTGTACCTCCTCTCTGAGAAGACCCCACTGGTTGGAAGGTTTTTGCCTTGAGACAGCTGAGCAAACCCAGTGCTGTGCCCTGAGGGTGGGGAGTGAGAAGGGGTACAGCAGGCAGGCTTGCTATGCAGACAGGCTACAGTGGGCTTCGGTTCCCATGAGGCCAGGAACGCCTGTCCCCTTTGCACCAGCTCGCCTCGGCACGGGCTGTGTGAGAGCTGGATAAGGCCGGGTCCCAGGGCTCAGCACAGAGTCTCCTGTTTTCCTTGCGCAGTGATGAAATCGAACTCTCTCACAGAAAAGCACACGAGGCATATCTGTGCCGTGTCACAAACAAATCTGAACAGCAAATGAACTCCGTCTCATGGCCACTCCCATCAAGAAGGGGACAGTGAAACTCGCTGTGGTGGTGGCTCAGGCCTGCAGTCCCAGCACTTGAGCAGTAGCTGAGGCAGCAGGATTCCCACGAGTCTAAGGTCAACATGGGTTACAGAATGAAACTCTATCTGAAAGAAAGAAAGAAAGAAAGAAAGAAAGAAAGAAAGAAAGAAAGAAAGAAAGAAAGAAAGAAAGAAAGAGAGGACCATGGCTAGGGTTCTAGAAACTTCCTTCCCATCCACTCTCTCCCTCTGACTGCCACCTGTTTTGCCAGCATGCTGTGCTTCTCTCAGGCGAGTGGATTGTGGTTGGATTTGGAACCGTGTATGTGAAATTCTTGTAGTTTGGCACAATCTTCCTGAGAGCCATCCACCTTTCAGTTGTCCTTCCTGTTTTGTGGTGGCCGCATACCTTTCTGCTCCAGACCTAAGCTTTAGGGTGTCAGTTCTCACCTTCTACCCCATGGGCACTGGGTCTTGAACTCAACTCTTCTGGCTTGGTAGCAATCGCCTTTACCCGCTGAGCTGTCTCGCAGGCCCTAGGACGCAGCTCCAGTCAAGATACCCTCAGCTGTGCCTGGTTAACTTTGTGAGCCTTGCTGCTGGGAGCATCCTTGTTCCTGGCTCCAGGAACCTTCACTTCTGTGGCACACAGGCCTTGGGTGGAGCCAGTGAGTCAGCACAGGCTACCTCACAAGCCCTCTCCCCAAGGGATGGAAGTGGTGTGCTCTCCCACTTCCCTGCTGCCTGTTTATCTGGACGGACAGACTGACGCTTGCTTGCGTCACCAGACTTACTACAGCCCTCTGGGCAGGCAGGCCTGTGCTGTGTGCGTCCTTGGGACTTTTAGGACTTTGCTTTGTGTTTGGCCCCTTTGTACTCCCTTTAAGGAAAGGGTCTGTCTTCCTGAGGACCAGGCAGCCAGCGATTAGCTTGTAAATGTTGCAACCTACTCTCCTCGCCGGGAAATGCACGCCCTCCCCACAGGGTTTGCTCTTACCTTGTAAGGCATTTATTTATTTATTTATTTTGTTTTATTTATTTGTTTATCTATCTATATATTTATTTATTGAGATAAGGTCTCTTTACGTAGCTCTGGCTACCCTGGAACTCACAAGGTAGACCAGGCTGTCCTTGAACTCTTAGAAATCTGCCTGCCTCTGCCTCCCTGGTGCTGAGTTAGAGTCGTTTGCCACCTTGCCCGGCTTTATGAAGTTCCCCTCAGCACTTCGTGGTCATAGGTTTCTGCCAGGGACACAGTGCTGTGTACATCTTCAGTGTGTGTATGTATCCACCATCTGCTGGGCGTGCTCCTTTGGAGGAGCGGCAGTGTGGAGGAGAGCTGTCTGGTCCCTTCTCTGGAGCCTCCACTTGTCCTATGGGCCTCAAGATGGCCACCGTGCTCTGCCATGGCTTGTATGACAGGCTACAGGGCTTGTATGACAGGCTGTAGGACACAAGGTAGGGATCGGAGGGGACTGGACCCAAAGGAAGAGCCGTTCAGATGGGTCTGGAGAATGGCCAGAGATGATGAGTGGGCCGTGGAGGCCGGGGACACCAAAACCAGTGCAGGGGACTCAGAGATGCTGGGCAGACTGGGAGCCCCACACATACAGCCAGCAATGACAATGAGATTCTAAAAGGGGCTGAAGATGTTCTTGGCTCTTGGTGAGCTAGGGAGCCGGACAATCCACAGTCACCAAAACTGCTCAGAGCTTGTAGCTTCTGGGTTCATTGTCCTGCACCCAAGAAGAGCAATGGTGTGCAGATGAGGGACAAGCATATCGGAGGGACAGAGGGACATGGACTTATAAGGAGCGGTAAGGAAGAACTCATGGAAGAGGGAAGGTTCCATGACAGGAGCGGGCAAGACAGAGGTGACCTTACAGAGATTTTTGAGCCTTCCTGCCAGGCCAGCGAGGAGACCACGCACCCTCTCACCATGTGAACTCTCTCAGCCCAACTGGAGAGGCAGTCATGTGTGTTACTTTTCCAGACAGGGAAGTGGTCACATGTTGCAGTCATGACCAGCTCGTGATCAGGCCTGCCATTACTTCCTGCTATGAGCCAGCTCCATTTCATGCCCAGGTCCCCTCTGGCCACCTCCAGCACCATCCCAGATGTCACAAAGACTGAGATTAGATGTCTTGGAACTGCAGCATCTGGCTGATGTACCTGTCCTTTGAGGTCCCCTGGGGCAGAACCATCAGGATCTGCCTTAAAGAGACCTTGAGGGGCAGCTTTGGAACCTGGGAGCCCAACAGAGACAAAGGGTTGGAAGAGCAGAGGGCACCCTGGGGGACCGTGGGGGGCTATTGCTCTTGTGCATGGTTGGGAGGCAGCCAGCCTTCAGGAATCTCAGATTGGGATGGGGGCAGAGGGGAGCATGGGGAGGTACTTGAGACAGCCCAGTCCCCCCCCACTCAGGGTCTCCCTGAGAGGCTGGATGTTGTGGCCGGTTTGGGTACTGAGTACTGCAGCCTCGGCTCCCCTGCAGGGTTTGAGAGAAGCCCACCTCCTGACCCCCGCCAGCTGCATTTAGAGGCTGTGAGGGTGCCCACCTTCCCGGGTGCCTCAAGTTCCAGGAGGCAGCAGACTAAGCTTTTGGTATTCCCTGGCACCTGTTTCTTTCCAGGCCCGCTCCTCCTCCTACCCCTCCCTCCAGGCCAGCTCCCTAGCTCCCTGCCCACGTGGCGGCCTGGCCCCGCTCCCTTGCTCACAGGGCAGCCTGGCAGCCTGGCTCCTGTCAGCTGGGGCCTGGGCAGTACTGCGTTTGACATTATTTACTGTGCAACTTCCTTCATCTTCCAGGAACTTGTCCTCTAACTTCAGGCGGCTTCTGATCAGGCAGCAAGACTTCTAATCTCTCGCATCTCATTTACTGGCTTCTGCGCCTCTCAAGCTTCCTGCTACTGAGCCCGGGCTGAGGTGCAGGGTCAGCACCCTGCCTGCTGAGGAGATCCTCATCCCTCTGGAGCCCCAGGGCAGACAGGAAGACAGATTGGTCAGATTCTGGGGCAGGGTGGCCAGCTGTGGAACAGGCTTGGTACATTAGCCACTGGCCCAGTGCTACGTACAGTAGAGGACTCTGGCCCCCCCGGGCTCAGGATGTAGTTCCTCCCTCTGCCCCTGTGAGTTTAGCAGAGGACCTACAAGACGTGCCTCTCTGGAGGCCGTCCTGTGTTCCCTGAATTCCCTGCTTCTGCAGCCTGAGGCCAGAGCTCAGTGGGTGAGTGTGGGAAGGCTTGGGAGATGGACAGATCTGTGTGGATGTGTTTGAGGCTTTGGGTCTGCTGTAGATGGGGACGGGCAGGACCGGCCGGCTTGTCAACCCTGGTTCCCTAGTGTACACTGGCATCTCGGATCGCAATGAATGTGGGTAAAAAATATCCGTGTAGTCCCCACCTAGGACCTGAGTCTTTGGACAGACAGATTCTGCTTTGCTCAGGGGCAGTCAGTGTTCTCACAGATGTCCCCAACTTCAGACTGTCTGGACGACTTTACTGTGGCGTGAAGCAAAATGCGGTCGGTAGAAACGGTTCTGGCCCTGTTTCTTTCCTAGACTATCAACAGGTCACATGAGGGAAAGGGCACACCCCGCTGTGACTGTGGCTCCTGCCGGGATGTTCCAGAGCTTAGCAGTGATGTTCCCATCTGCTGCTTTATGCTTACGATGGGTCATCATAGCCACTGTACATGAAGGGCAAGTATAATGCCTCCCAAGAGCTGGACACCTACTGTGCGCCCAACACCTACTGTGCCCCACCTTTTCTGTGCACCAACACCTATTGTGTATCAGATACCTACTAGGCACCGAATACTGCCTACTGGTTACCCACTGTGGGATCTTAACTCTAGGCTCTCCAGCAATCACTTACCCCAGAGCCAGGCTTCAAACTCCAGATTCTTCATGTAGCCTTTACACCATATTCTCAACTGATGAGTCACCATTCCAGCCCAATGATAGTCTGCTAATGCTAATTGTGATGAATTTTTATTCCTATTATTTTTATTTTGCTGTTGGGAGAGCAGAGATGGGGTTTGATATACCCAAGTTCATCCTCGAACTTGCTATGTAACTAACAACTTTCAAGCCTCTAGCCTATTATCTTCACCTCCGTAGGCCGGAGACTGCAGAAGCGGATGAAGTTCTGAGTGAATGTGTATTGTTGGACATGGGTTACATGTCAAGGACCAATACTTCGGTCCCATGAGGCTCAGAGGGATGGCGAAGTCTACCTCGGGCTCCAGAGTGAATGTTGGCAGTGTGTGAAGAAAATACCTACCATATTTTCTCTGCAACCTCCATGTTTACCACCTGAAGACTGCTCCTACGGAAATTAGCGGACCCGCCTCCTCGTTCAGCTGTGTGTAATAACCCCGCCTCCTTGTTCATGTGTAGACAATAACCGGCCTCCCTGTTCAATTGTCTACAACAGAAAAGCCAAGCTTCTGGGGTGCTGTGGCTTCCTCTACCAGAGCCCAGTCCCCTGGATCTTGGCTTTTCTGTGTCCGTGTGTCCGTGTGTCCGTGTGTCTGTGTGTCATTGTCTCTTCATTCCCTGGTCACCCTACTCAAACTGTGCATGGCCGAGGAGGCACTTGCCTTTGGCTTTGTTTGTTTCTTTGAGACAGACTCTCGCCCTGTGACACGGTTGGCCTGGCACATACTGTGGAGACCAGGTTGGCCTAAAACTCACAGCGATCCTGCCTCAGGCTTTCAAGTGCTAGGATCACAGCCACCATACCTGACTTTTTGGTGAATATTTTATATACAGTAATGTACACATGCCCGCAGAGACTCACCATATGCAAACTGCATGTATGTGTTGGTTTTTATGGGCAGGCAGGTGCACGGTACCAGCACTGTGAGGTTTGAAGGCCATGTTTCCCAGGTCTGATCCTTCTTGTTCTAGCACCTGCTCATTGAGCCCAGGCCTTAGGAAGTTCCTCCCCTGGGGTGTCTGGAGGGCTGTCGGCAATGCAGGGTCCCAAGCTGGCTTGATGAAGATAATGTGGGGAGCAGGTGGCCTGGGGGTGATGTGGCTCAGGCCTCTCCCTGGTGGGGAATGGCCCTGCTGGGAGTAGAGACCAGCCTGAGTGTCGCTGACCCTGAGGTGTGGGACCCTGTGATCATACCCTAAGACATTTTCACTCAGCACAGGACAGCAGGCAGAAGTGACACCTGTTTTGGCTGAGACCTTGCACTCCCAGCTGTGGTGTGAACGGAGGT
Organism: Chionomys nivalis; assembly: GCF_950005125.1. Taxonomy (NCBI): domain Eukaryota; kingdom Metazoa; phylum Chordata; class Mammalia; order Rodentia; family Cricetidae; genus Chionomys; species Chionomys nivalis. The sequence goes on from NC_080092.1 coordinate 98,211,100, forward strand.
GAGCGGCCATTTGGAGGAGGAAGATGCCAGCCCACCTACCCACCAGTTTGCCTTTGCGGGTCTCCCGTTGGAGAAGTCATGTGAGGGCTGGGAGCTCCACACTGCAGGACAGGGACTTCATTGGTGAAGAAACGGGCTCAGGAGGTAAGCAGCCTGTAGTCTGTGTGGCCAATGTGTGTGTGTATGTGTGTGTGTGTATGTGTGGTGGGGCCAGCTGTGTGTGGAGTCAGCAGGGGACAGCGCTGTGTGCTGTGCAGGTGGGAGGCACCGCTCAGCTCTCATTCCCCTCTCTCCCTGGATGACTCACCACCATTCTTACGCCTGCCTCTTCCTCCAGGGCGTCTCCCACGGTAGCCCCATCTCCGCCAAGATCCACAGTCCCATTCTCCCTGTCTCTCCTGTACCCGATATCTCCAGGCAGCGTCTGTCTTTGTCACTATTGCCCCATGTCCCTCACCAGGCTGTTGGATGTGTCATTGGTTCTTATTTCAGGATCCCCGTCATGAGGTTGGGCATCATCAGTGGGTGCTCAGGAAGGTTGAGAAGGTTGACGGTGGGCAATGGTCCTGGGGGCAGGGAACCAGGGGGCATGTTATCAAAGGCAAGGAGCTATGCTTGCCCAGGACAGACCAGTGGGATTAGCTCCTATAGTCAGTAGGGGCCCCTCTAGGGTTTTTCGTTTGTTTGTTTTTGAGACAGGGTCTCCCTGTGTAGCGCTGGCTGACCTGGAACTCACCTAGATCTGCTTGTCTGGTATGGGACATGCCAAGTTCCGAACCAGGAACATCGCAGAAGCAAGCCTTCCTTTTAGAGTCCAGTGTGAACCCTCCAGCAGAGAAGGAGGCACAGAGGGCAACTGAGTCCCTCTGAAAGTTTACTCAGACTTCCTGCATAGGCCACACAGTTCAAGTCTGACCGTCCTCTGGAATCTAGAGGTCATGTGTTCAATTTACTCATGTCCTGTATAAGTGTTTACTGAGAACCAAGAACTTTCTGGAGCATTCCAGGCACTGGGCTTGGGTTGCCTTGAGTAGGGGCTGGGCTTCAGGATGCCCAATGTATGCTAGTGCCCTGACCCCACCCCTGGGGCACCAATCCCCACTGCCACCCTTTCTCTGCTTACTCTGGGGTGGTCCCTGGGCTTCGGGTACAGACATAGAAGGCTCCTCCCTGTGGAGTCCATAGGGGATGGGTCTGAACAGCCTGTCTAGGGCTCCTCGGGGCAGTTATTCCCGGAATGGGGATTTAATTTCTTTTGTTGGCGAATATGCGTGTGGTCTTGATTATGCATACATAGCGCTTATCTCCCCCAAATGTCTGATCAGGATTCTGTGGCTAGTCAAGCATGCATGGCAGGCAACAGGGTGGAGGTAGACACAGGCAGCACCCAAATCAGCCTGGCCCAGGGTGCAAGGAGGGACCCCATCAGTGGCAGCCTTGACCCTCCCATGCACTGGTGTTGGGAAGACGCACATGTGTGTGTTGTGCCCACGGGAGACTGTGGCTGGCAGGTTTGCCCACGTTTTGCTTTGGTTGCAGGGGGCGGGGGTACCACCAAGGACCAGATCTGATGCACTCTGAGCAGAGCAGCACAGACAGCCAGACCCACAAGACCTGATGAAGGACCCTAAACTGCCTGTGGCTGCGCTCGTCAAGAATCCTGGTCCTTGAGAGGTGGAGGCAAGGGGCTTGGGAGTTTAAGGCCAGCCTGGGCTACATAATGAGTGCTAGGATAGATTGGGCAACATTAAACTCTTTCTCCAAAAGCCAAACCAGGGGCTGAAGGAATACCTCAACAGTTAAGAACAGTGGGTGCTCTTGTAGAGGACCAAGTTCAGTTCACAGACCCATGTGGCAGCTAGCAAGCATCTGTAACCCCAGTTTTGGGGAAATCCGATGCCCTCTTTGGGCACCAGAGATACATGTAGCAGATGTACATACACGCAACCACAAAAATAAAACATTTTGAAGTATTTTTAAGTACTTGCTGCCCTTGCTGAGGACGCGTGCTCTGTTCCCAGCATGCATGTGGTGCCACAACCATCTGCTGCCTGTACCTCCAGTTCCTGTGGATCTGAACCCCCCTTTGACTATCAGGCATACAAGTAGTCCACAATCACTCATACACATAGAATAAATGAATCTTTAAAAAAGGCCAAGGCGAGCTGAGCATGGTCGCGCACACCTATAGTCCCAGCATTTGAGATCTCTGTGAGTGTGACTTTGAGGCAAACTTGGTCAATACAGGGAATGCCAGACTAGCCAGGGTTACACAGTGTGTCTCAAACCAACCAACCACAGTAAAGGTGGGCCGGGAGAACCCAGACCTTGGCATCCAACAGCTATGTAACTTGTTCCTCCTCAAGCTCTCCAGTGCCTGGAAACCGGAGTGGCCTTACCGTGTTTATTTTGTGGATGAAACCGGGGCTGGAGCCCTGGTAATTCCATTCCAAGCAGCAGCCCCAGGGACTGTGACTAAAGGAGCGGCACAGTGGGTGTGGTCCACCCCTCCCTGCCAGGTCCCAGTTCTGGCAATCCCATTGGAGATTCCTGAAGTGTCCTTGCCCTGCACCTGCCCCTGCTTTTGTCCGGTTGCTGTGGTCTCCGAAGTCAACCTTCCCACGCTGGGTTAGCTGGGTCAGCTTTGATGTGCTCCGCGTGCGTGCGAGCACCCTTACCCAAACATCCATTACCCAGGGCATCAGGGAGGGTGTGGGTGGGATGTTCGGTGTGCACTCCCAACACCCCCCCCCCGCCCCGGGAAAAGAAGCTGGACAGCATCTGTGCCAACAGTCACTCGCAAACTCAGGAAAGCCAGAGTAGGCAGGGCAGGGCGCGACTAGGAGCTGCCCCTGGGAGCACCTATCCCTTGCTCACACCCATCGTGGGGCTTTTGGAGGCCGCATCGCGCTACGTGTTTGTGTCGGCTGGAAAGGACTGGCAATTGGCGATTTAGCCCGAGTTTTTACCACTGGGATCCGAGTGGGGCTCCTGCCACGTTCCACCTGGCCTCCGGGACTGGTGTGTGGGGCCGGGTCAGGAGTCTCCCCTTGAAATTGAGCATTTCCACCCCATCTCCCGCAGCCTGTGAGTAGTGCTCTCTAGAGGAGAACTCTTCCAGGCCGGAGATTCCCTGCGGCTCCCGGCGGGGGGCTTGCCAGGCTGGTAATTGGTGCATCGATTCGCAGCTGGGGTGTAAGGCTCTCGGATGGGGGCGGGAGGCCGAGTCTTGGGTAGGCCCTGGGGAGATATTGCCGGAGGGAGGCGGGGAAACCGGTGATGCCAGGTTAGGGAGGGCCTCCTTGCCTCGCTGAGCCACGGAGAAGGGGGACGATAGTATCCCCGGGGTGGCCAGGGCCGCCGGGGCCTCCCTTGGGCCCCTAGAAGAATTGGTTCCCACCAGCCAACCTGTTCCCACAGCCAGAAGTTGCCATGGTGACCCCCTCCCACCTTCAACTACAGCTTTTCCAGTAAAACCACTGCCGAGATCCATACTTCCCGACAGGCACGCCTGCGGCCCCCACCCCCCTCGTGGCAGCCGGGAGCAGCTGGGAGTTAACTCTGCATATGCCGGGACTTTTGTTTGGGGGGCGGGGAGCGGGAGCCAGTCGTGGGGGCCATGGGTAGAAGCAAAGGTAGGCAGGGGCATGATCTTGGTCAGCGACTTGAGCAAGTCCGCAGCTTGGAGCAGGGAAACCAAACTGGACTTGGCTTAGCCAAGCCCCCTGGGCCTCAGGGAGGCCTTGCTGGGGCCCACTGGCAGCTGTACTCCAGCCTCGGTGTGTGTTTGGGGGGGGCACTCAACTCAGTGGGTTCTGTCTAGCTTGATCTGAGCCGCAGTCCCTCTCTGGTTTCCTCCTCTGTTCCGTAGGCACAAATTCTTTTCCTGGAGGCGGAAGGGTCCCAACAGCTTGGAGTTAAGCTTTGTAAGTCGTTCTCCTGTGGGCTGTGGAACCCCAGAGGTCTCAGCTGCCCCTGTCTCAGTGTCGTGCCTTGAGAAGTCTGGAGAATGACACCCCAACCCCACCCCGGCTTACACTGCTTAGGGGTCTGTGGAAGAAGATGGCTTCTTCCGAAAGGCACCACCTCCTGGGCCCCAGGGACCCATGGTCAGGCCTTTATCAGGGAAGGGGTCCTTGGGGACAATGAGGCTGCAGGCCCAGGGGCCTCCATCTGTGGCTCTGACCGGCCTCACTCCCACTATGAGCTGCGAGCTGCAGCAAGCTCTAATTGTTCTCTGAAGCTGGATGAGTAATTGAGAGGTCTTTGAAGGGAATTAATTAGGCCACTTATTGACTGTAAATGCTGCGGTGGATGATAAAGGGGGACTGGCCGCCTGTGTGGGCCGGGCTGGGGCACAATCAGACATTTCATTTGGCTCCCTCTGGGGGTCAGCTGCTCAGCTTGGCAGGGGCCTGACCCTCTTGTCTGTCTTGCCCCCTCCTTGAAGAAGGGACCAGGCAGGCCGAGCCCTGCTTCATCTTTGAACCTCTACACCCCCACTTCTGGTATTGGAGGCAGCACACTGTGTGCCATAAATCTTCCCGAAGGTGAGCTGGGTTCCCCGCAGGAGGAATGGGTCTTTCCTGTCCCATGTTGGGAGCACTTCCCTAGAATGTTAGGTTCAAGTCCAGAGGCAGCCTGGGGGCATGTTTTCCCCCTCAGTTCTTGGAGAGAGGTACCTACGCTAGGGACCTGCTGGGCTGGCACTGGGCCCCCTCTGTCCAGCCCACCCCCCTGTCCCAGCCCTTTTCTGGGAAGAATGGAGAGACTGGAAATCTAGCGAGCATTCCTGCCCCCCTAGCTAGGGTCAGAGTGCAAACAGCTTTGCAGTTGGACACAGTAGGGGTGAGTGAGGAGGGCAGGGTAGCACCGGAGTGGTGGCCGACTGGCTTGCTAGAAGGTGGAACTGTAGCCTGGACCGAGAAGGAGCCCTGGTAGCCCCCAGTTCATATGGCCTCTCTTCCCTTCTGGCCGGTTCTAAGCCAGGTCCATGCTGACTGACTTGCTGATCTTATCTTCCAGTAACTCTAGGCAGATCTTTCCCCACAGAACCAGTACTGTGGGAATCTTCTGATTTGCAGAGTCGGAAGCCCGTGGCTTGGTTAAGAATTGGGTGGATGAGTGAGTGGATGTGTTAACCCCTTTTTCATGGAGCCAGAGAGGTCTGCCAGGAACAGGGAATGGCAGTGTTGATGTCTTGAGGTGAAGGACAGACTCAGCCAATTGGGGGACAGCACCAGGTGGGGTCCCTTGAGGCTCACCCCAGGAGTTAGCCCTCCATTCTAAAGCCATTACTTGACCCAGTGAGACCTTGCAGATCAGTTCCGGCCTGCAAGGGTGGGCACAGGAGCTGGTACAGGAGGTCGAGTGTGATCATGCTACAGCCGGACCGGCTGTGACAGCTCTGGGACAGCTGGGCGGGAAAAGGCTATGGAACCAGGTGACTGGATCTGAAGCTGGGGCACCAGGAGGAGATGACATCAGGGAGTTAGGGCTGTAAGGAGCGTGGCAGGAGGGAAGATAATCTTTTCGTTTGTTTGTTTTTGTTGTTGTTGTTTTGTTTTTCCAAGACAGAATTTCTCTGTGTAGCCTTGGCTGTCTTGGAACTTACTCTGCAGACCAGACTGGCCTCAGAGAGATCCGCCTGCCTCCCTCCGCCTCCCGAGTACTGGGATTAAAGGCGTGCACCACCGCCACCCAGCCTAGGAAGGGAGATGTCCTAAAAAGACACTTGTGCACCTCCCTTTGGCTACTAGACTATTAAGAAGATGAACCCCAAGGCACTGGAATCTCCCCAGGAGTCTCATGCTGGCAGAAGGGAGAGGGCTAAAGTCTGGTGACACCATCCTGACAACTTGTGAGACTATCCACAGGAGAGAGGAGCTGGCCTGATGATGGGCCAGGCCCCACCTTGACCAGACTGCTTAGTTCTCCATGTCTCTTGCCTTCTGCTTAAACATGACACTCACACCAGGACCCTCAGGTGGACTTGGAGGTCGCTGGACCTCTTTGTGTCTCTTCCCAATGTACCCACACTAAATACATCTCTTTTCTCTGCTTTTCGCCATGGCTTGTCTCTTTAATCGGCCTGCTGGGGACCAGAGGCTGAGCCTAGCTTGTTAGTGCTGCCAGGGTCCAGCCAGGCTCTGACCCTAGCAACTTGGGTAACAGGATGCTCTTGGTGCCTGCTTTCTTATGCCCTCCTCACCCTGTGTGAGCTGTCCTCTGCTTTGTCTGGGGGTCAGTCAGTCAGGAGCACTCGCAAAAGAGTGTGTGGGGGGGAGTGGAACTGTGGTTGCATTCTCTGGCTATATGGGTCTGTGTCCCTTCCCTCCTCACTCCCAGCAGGCAGCGCCTAAGGGCCAGCCTTCTTTATTCCTCTTTCCCAGCTCATACTCCACACACACCCCTCCTTCAGCTGTCCCCGAGGTCCTGTGTGACGAGTTATTGCATACGGGTTTACACTTCACATCTGACTTAGCTGAGCCACCAAGTTAGTAAACACGCCAACAGAAAGCCTTGAACACGTGCCTGCCTGACGACTCCACACTGGAGTAGGCAGATGCCAACTGTCAGTCTCTTTTTTCCTCACCTCTAGGATGGCTCTCCCCACCCCCACCCCGTGTGGTAACTGGGATTGTCTCCAACTTCAGAAGCCACAGATGGCTCTGAGAAAGGGAAGCCCATCTTCCCCAAGGTGGCTGAAGCCGCCGGCCTGGGACCTGAGGACAGTAGGCCGTCACACTGAATGTATAGGATGAGTTGAGGGGAAACAGAGGCAGGCAGGGACTCAGGCCTGTGTGCAGCCCATTCCTGACAGAGGTGTGCTTCTGTTCCTTCCGGGTTAGAAGGAAGCGAGACTGGGCTTAGTCCCCTCTATTCTGCTAGCCTATGGCCATGTGGCAAAAGTGACCAATCAAAGGCTTCCTCATGAATCCCTCCTCTGAGGATGAGAAGACAAAGTCAAGCAGAGTCTAGGAGCTGGGTGGTAAAGGTCCATTCTTCACACGCTCCGAGCTCTGGATTCAGCGCCCAGCACCCAGAAGAGGGCAAAATGAAAATGCAGGATCGTTCCTGGGGGCTGTGAGTCAGGCGATAAGGACCCATCTGTGATATCCAGGCAGAATATGATGTCATTTTGCTAATCAATACATCATTAATCCTACTCCATGTACCTGAGGATGGATTTGAACTTCTGATCTTTCTTCCTTGATCTTCCAAGTTCTGGGACCACAGGCACGTTCAAAGACTACAGACGTGGGGTTGTAGATGTGGAGAATTCGGTGGAGCTCTTGCCTAGCTCACAGAAAGCTCTGGGCTTTGTCTCCTCTACCACGAGGTCGTACATACCTGTCATCTCAGCGTTCAGAGAGTGGGGAGACAAGGATTAGAAGTTCAGGGTAGCCAGGCTGTGGTGGTGCATACCTTTAATCCCAGCACTTGGGAGGCAGAGACAGGAGAATCTCTGTGAGTTTGAGGTCAACCTGGTCTACAGACTGAGTTCCATGACAGTCAGGGTTACACAAAGAAACCCTGTCTCAAAAAAAAAAAAAAAAAAAAAAAAAACCAGGAAGGAAAAAAAAAGGTTCAGGGTTATACTTGGCTATATAGCAAATTTTAGGACAGCCTGGGCTACACAATACTCTATGTCTAAAGAAGGTAGGCCAGGGGTCTGGGCACTGGGGCGTGATGACCATAAGCTTGAGGACTTGAGTTTGGATCTCCAGGCGCGGGGCAAGTGTCTGTAACCCTAGAGCTGAAGGATGGAGCACTGAATAGATAGTCTACCAAGTGAGAGCTCCCATCTCAAGGGCATTAAAGACAGATACCTGATGTCAGCTTCTGACTTCCGCACGTGCGCACATGTGTGTGCACACTCAAATGCACATACAAGCATATGCACATGTATATCATACACACTGTTAAAGAACATTTCTTTTTTAATTTATTATTTTTTTCGAGACAGAGTTTCTTTGTGTAACAGCTCTGACTGTCCTGGAACTCACTCTGTTGAACAGGCTGGCCTTGAACTCACAGAGATCCGCCTGCTTCTTCCTCCTGAGTGGTGGGATTAAAGGCAATGCGCTAAAGAACAGTTCAAAGTAAGGTTGTATAACTCTGTTAGGCAGGGAAAGACGCCAACTCTCTTTTTATTCTAACCTTTATTACTAATGTGTGTGTGTTTGATGTGTGTGCACACACACATGTAACAAGGGTACAAGTAGAGGTCAGGGGACGGCTTCGTAGAGTTGGCTCTCTCCTTCCACCTTTATGTGGGTTGGGTTCCAGAGATCAAACTAAGGGCATCAAGCTTGTACAACAAAAATATTTGTCCACTGAGCCGTCTTGCCAGGCTATATTATATTTTTTTGTTGTTGTTTGTTTGTTTGGTTTTTTTTTTTGAGACGGGTCTATATCTGTATTCCTGACGGTCCTGTAACTCACTGTGTAGACCAGGCTGGCTTCAATCTCAGAGAGATCCTCCTGCCTCTGCCTCCTGAGTTCCAGGCCCGACTCCAGCCCTATTTTTAATTTTTATTATAAAAATATTGTGTTAGTCTCTTTTCTATTGCTTGCTGAAACACCAGAACCAAAGCAGCTCATGGCAGGGAGGGTTTATTCTGGCTTATGGTTCAAGAGGGGTAGGAACCACAGCCACCATGTCAGGCATAGCTGCTGGAGCAGCTCAGAGATTATGAATCTTGGAACACAAACAGGAAGTTGAGAGTGAACTGGGATCCGCATGAGTCTTTAAACTCTCAAAGTTTGCACAAGCTTCATTCAGCAAGCCCACCCCTACTAAGTCCAAACACACCAGCAGTTGGAACCTGAGCATTCAAGGGCCGAGACTGTAGGAGATATCTCACTTAAAATACCACAAATGTTTGAATTGTCAGTGGGCTCAAGGATTCCCATTCGGGTTCCATAGTTATTAATGTTTCCCCATAGTTGTCTAATCAGCTTATTTCCTGGTAAAGTAATTTTTAAGCTTTTTCCAATTGTGGTAAAACATGCCGTCTTAACCATTTTTAAGTGTCCAATTCGGGGGCATTAAGTAATTCGAATTGTGTAACCACCATCATCCATCTCCTGAACCTTTCATCTTTTCCGGTCAAAGCTCTGTCTCCACAAGACATAACTCCTCACTTTGGGCTCCCCCAGCTCCCAGGGCCACCCTCACCATCTGCCCCGTCAATTTGTCTACTTGCAGGACATACAAGAGGAGTCACATGGGCTGGGGATGTGGTTCGGTGGGTAGAACACTTGTCTAGGATGCACGGAGCACTGAATTCGATCCCCAGCATCACATACAGCCAACTGCGATGCACACAGGGATGCTGGGTAAGAGGTTCAGAAGTTCAAGGCCAGCCTCAGCTACAATTGGAAGTCAACCTGGGCTACTGGAGATCCTGTCTCAAAAAGGAAAAAGGACCCACAGAGCATTTGTCCTTTTGAAATGGCTAAACTTTTTAAAAAATTTATTTATACGTATGAATGTTCTCCCTGCATGTATGTATGTGCACCATGTGTGTGCTGGGTGCCTGATTAGTCCAGAAGAGTAGGTCAGAGTTGTAGATGGTTGTGAGCCACCACGTGGATGCTGGGCACTGAACCCAGGTCCTCTCTAACAGCAGAAAGTGCTCTTGCATGCTGAGCCCTCTTTCTAGGTTCTCACCTGGCATATTTTGAACAACACAGTATCTTCTCAGATTCCCTGGACTTAGTGGCATATGTTGGAATTACCTGTCCCTTTAAGGCAGAAGGACACATCGTCACTGTGCTTTTGTTTCCTGGCCACCCAGACCCGAATAATCACACAAAAACTATATTAATTACAACACAGTTTGTCCAATAGCTCAGGCATATTCCTAGCTAGCTCTTACATCTTAAATTAACCCTTTTTTTTTTTTTTTTTTTTTTTTTGGTTTTTCGAGACAGGGTTTCTCAGTGGTTTTGGAGCCTGTCCTGGAACTAGCTCTTGTAGACCAGGCTGGTCTCGAACTCACAGAGATTCGCCTGCCTCTGCCTCCCAAGTGCTGGGATTAAAGGCGTGCGCCACCACCACCCGGCTTTTTTTGGTTTTTTGAGACAGGGTTTCTCTTTAGCTTTGGAGCCTAGCCTGTCCTGGAACTAGCTCTTGTAGACCAGGCTGACCTCGAACTCACAAAGCTCTGCCTGCCTCTACCTCCCGAGTGCTGCGATTAAAGGCATGCACCACTACCGTCCAGTAAATTAACCCATTTCTATTATTTTATATTTTACCATGAGGCTCGTGGTTTATTATCTCAGACTACATGGCGTCTGCCTGAGCCCGACTTCTTTCTCCCTGCGTTCAGTTTAGTTTTCCTGCCTAGATATATTCTGCCCTGTCATAGGCCAAAGAAGCTTCTTTATTAACCAATAAAACATATTCACAGCATACAGAGGGTAATCCTGCATCAGGGCTACCATATTGTCTGTGTGCATTCATGGGTTGGTGCATAGCATTCAGTTCTAGACACAGCTGTTATGGGATTGCCAGGTCATCAACTGAGCCTGCATTAAATTTTCTGAAGAACGGCCAAACTGTTTCCAGAACAAACACACCTTCCATTGCCCCAACAATAGCAGGCACACAAGGTCCCCGGGCTGGCCACATCCTTGCCAACACTTGTCTTCTGTGACTTTAGAGGTTTTCATTGTTTTTGCTTTGGTCTTATATTGGCCTCTAACTATGTTGCCAAGAATGACCTCAAATTCCTGATCCTCCTGCCTCCACCTCTCAAGTGCTGGGATTATAGGTATGTACCACCACGCCCGATTTATGTAGCGCTGAGGATCAAACCCAGGGCTTCTTGCATCCTAGGCAAGCACTTGCCAGCTGAGTTACCCCCAGTTCTCGTGCTTTTTTTGTTTGTTTGATTTTAGTTACATTTATATATTTATTTATTAAATGTTTGTGTATATCTGTGGGGGCACATGTATGCCATGCTGTGTGTGTAAGACAGAGGACAGTTTGTAGGAATCAGCTCTCTCTAGCCGCTGTGTGGGTCCTAGGGATGTAATCTGGCTGGTCAGGCTTGGCCACAGTGCCTTTACCTACTCAGTCATCTGTCCAGCCCACCACCCCCAGCCGCTGTCATTACAACACCAGAGTTATAGAGTTGAACGGTGACCCCTCACCTCCCCCCCCCCAAGACCTTGTTTGAATCTTCAGCATCTCCTGAGTTAAAGCTGAGACTCTGTAGGGCACTTGGGAGTGGGCAGAGCCATCCAGAGCTGAGGTGACCTTGGAGGACTTAGGTCATTGGTGGTGTGCCTTTGAGGGAAATGTGTGGCTCTGCCCGCTTCTCTTTCTCTCTTTTGTTTCTTGGAAAGAGATGCGCTTTTCTCTGTCATTTGAGGGAACACAGTGAGGACTAACCTAGATGGTGCAAGGGACCTCTTACCCCCTCTCTGTCCCCCTCCCTCCTTACCTCTGTTGCTTCCCCCTCCTTTTCTTCTCTCTCCCCTTCTCCTCTTTCCCATCTCTGCTTCTCTCTTCCTTTCTGTTTTCTTCACTTGTTATTTATAGACTGTCCTAACTGAGCTTGTCACCAATCCCTGTATGACCCTCTCATTGTCCTGTCTATAGCTGAGAGCTCAGGCACAGCCACGAACTCAAAGCCTACAACTTTCCTGGTTGCTGACCCCAGTATCCTCACCACAGGCCTCAGGGTGCCTGGGGGTCCTGGTCAGAGAGGAGGGACTGGCTCCTTGGGTGACCACGCTGCTCTCCTGCTCTGCCTGACATAACATCCTCTAATGGCTTATACAGCCTCAGACCTTGTGGGAACCCACGGTTGCGCGCCTGTCCCACCTTGACTGGAGGCCAGAGAGTTCGACTTTATTTTTGCTCTCAAAGTTGTTGACCACAGGTGTGCCTAGAAACGAGCGATTCTGACCTAGGGTGTGGTTAATTAGTCTTTTGGTGTAGGGTGGATCCGCTTCACCTGGACCGAAGGTCCGAGAATTCAAGTCTATTCCTTATAACACGTGTTAATGAAGTCTGTTGCCTCAACGAGGCAGATTCAGTATTCACTGAATGTCCCTCCCGGTGCCGTTCTGTGTTTCTGTCTCTTCTTTCTCTTACACCTCTCTTCCTTTTGCTTAATAATTCTCATCTTCACGCTCCTACCCTGGACCATAGGAGTTCCAGCAAAGCTGATTTTGGCAGTACCTCAGTCTCTGGCTTCAAGAGGTAGCCGGTCCTCAGCTGGCTTCTGCTAGTACTCAGTCTGGGGACGCTGGAAGCCTGCTGTGAGCCCACTGTCCCGTTCACTCCCCGAGGCCCACTGAGGGCCAGGATGCAGAGGGCTGAGTGATCTCCAGGTACTTGCTAGGGTCAGCTGGCTATTTCTAGGTCACCACTTGACCCTTCTTCCTGCCCTAGACAGGGAAGGTTCACACTGAAGGGAGGCCTTCAGAATCTGGATAGCCAGGAAATAATAGGTCACCTGGGAGTGATGGCTTCTTGCCCCAGAAGGGCTGCTGCAGCACCTAAAATCGAACTTCCTCCCTTCTGGGAAGAGAGTAGGAGGGAAGTTGCCCCCTCTCCAGACCTCGCACCTGTGTGGTGTGGGCCTTGTGGAGGAATGGTCCCCCTTTCCCAGGAAGTGCTGGCATCAGGAAAGTCCATGGCAGGAAGGCAGAGGAGATGGCCCGGGTACCCCTTTTGTCCATCCCCCACTCTCATTGCCTCAAGAGGCCACCTGCTGTGGGGGCAGGGCATGGGGGCGGCCAGCACGGCAGGCCTGTGGGAGCTGCTCAAAGCCGCTAGGGAGGGGACTTACCAGCAGCCGGCTCTGTGAGACCCCAGGAGGTTTCCTCACTTCCAGTAATGGCAGAGTGGGGGTGGGGGAGGCATCGCCCAAGGTGCCAACTTCTGCCTGCACAGGCCCGGGCCCTGTGCTGCCTCCCACCTGCTCCCCTTCTCCACCTCCACCCCCACCCACTGACAGTCAGGAAGATACAGCGTCTGTAAGCAACAGCTGGAAAGCAGTTTAGGCTGTTAGCAGTTCAGGCCAGGTCTGGTGCCTTCTGCTGAGGGACTGGGGGCACTCCAGGCCCTCAACCTCTTGCAAACATGCTGCTGGATACGCCTGACCAATCCTGGGTCTAGCCTGGCCGGTCCTGGGTCTAGCCTGCTGACTGTGCTTGTCTGGTTGTGTTACATATACACTTGTCTACCTCCAGCCTGACCAGCCCTGGGGAATTAGTCTGTTTAAGGAGCGCTCATTTTAGGGGGCATTCTTTTTTTTTCAGTCCCAGTTCCTTCCTCATTCTCCTTCAGGGGGTGGAGAGCTCACCCTGGGAGGTTGTTAGGACTTCTCTCAAATCCCAGCCACTTTGGTACAGAGAGTCTTTGTGGCTCACAGGTGACTTCTGGGCAAATTTCCAGGGCCTTCAGAAAGTCCTCCTCTTCCAGAAAAAGGAGCAGAGAAATACACTATGAAAGCCCAGAGTCCATCTGTGACCTGGCCTTACTCAATTCCTAAAATGTCCTCCCAAGAAAATGTCTGTTTGGAGGATCAGCCCTACAGGGTGCCAGACCAATCTTCTTTCTACCCCACCTTCATTGGCTTAGTCTGACTTCTCTCCAGGGGCTGCCTAGTGACTCTCCGACTCTTGTTAAGGGCGTAGGCCTTGCCCCTCAGTGTTCTGGCAGGTTAAGACCCTAGTCCACTCTGTCCCTGCTTCACATTGGAAAAAAAAAATCCATGCCTCTGCTGGGGCCCCAGCTTCCTGCAGCAATGAAAGAGGCAGAGAGGCCACTCTTGAGACCTGAGAACAAAGTAATCTAGTCTTCCACTAAGGGCATAGCCGGAGGAGGGCATGAAAAATAGTATGCAAACTATATGCAGATGAGGCTCCACCCCAGCCCGGCACAGGGCACACTTCTGGAGAAGACCACTCTCTCACTGAAGGCATCACAGTGCCATCATCACCGCCTTCATCATGACCACCACCACCATCATCATCTCCATCACACACCGTCTTCATCCCCATCATCACCGTGCCACCCCCTCGTCACCGTTACCATCACCATCACCACCTCAGTACCATCCTCATCACCATCAACACCATCATCATCACCATCATCTGTGGACGCAGCAATGCAGGGATTCAGGCAGAGTCCAGCCTGGGTCTCAGAGCCAAGGTGGGAAACACAGCTCTCAGGGGATAAATCCCTATGGGGAGGAGCAGCCAGCAAAGGGGGACACACCACAGTGACTACAAAGTTCCTACTTCAGAGTAGACTAGAAGACACTCGAAGCTGCAGACAGACAAGTTGGCACTTAGTTATCCCTGCGTTCACTCCTCCCTCTTCTCCCCTCCTTCTCACCCACGCGTTCCCTCCTAACTAGTGGCTCACACGTTTATGTGGCAGGTATTGTAGGGCCAGAGAGACAGCTGAGCGGGTAAATGTGCTGTTGTAAAAGGCTGACAACCTCAAATCCATCTACAGAGCCCACAAAAACATGAAGATTACAGATGTCCCACATCTGTAACCCCGCTTCTCCTACCACAGCCTAGGAGGCAGAGGCAGGAACCTCAGGACTGGCTAGCCTGGAGTATGCAGAGGGTAGAAAGAACCCCGCCTCAACAAGATGGATGTAGGGAACCAAGTTGTTTGCAGCCGGCGATGGTGGCTCACATGTCTAATCCCAGCACTTGGGAGGCAGAGGCATGTGGATCTCTGTGAGTTTGAGGCCAGCCTGGTGTACAGAGCTAGTTCCAGAACACAGAACAGCTAGGGCTGTTACACAGAGAAACCCTGTCTTGTAAAATAAATAAATAAATATATCTATATCTATATATATCTATATATATAGATATAGATATATATTTGTTCATTTCCACGGGGATACCCAACTCCCAACACACACACACTAAATAAAATATAAATACACACGCAGTCTCAATGGTCACTGTAACGTGACAAGGCAGAGGAGACCGTCTTTCTATGGTGTTTGAACTTCTACAGGAAAAGGTGGCTACAGAATGATAAGAAAGTGAGAGGGAGCCTGGCCTGGTGGTGTGCACCTGTTGTTTTAGCTGTCTGGGGGGGAGGGTGAAGCTGGAGAGTGTGAGTTCAAGGCTCACTATAGGGGTTTGAAGGAAAATGACATCCAAGGGAGTAGCACTATTAGGTGGCATGGCTTTGTTGGAGTAGATGTGGTCTCGTTGGAGGAAGTATGCTACTATGGGGGCGGGTTTTGAGGTCTCCTATGCTCAAGCTGTGCCAGTGTTTCAGCTCACTTCCTGTTTCCTATGGATAGAGATATAGGACTCTCAGCTCCTTCCCCAGCACCGTGTCTGCCTGCATGCCACCATGTCCTGCCAAGATGACAGTGGACTCAACCTCTAAAGATGTAAGCCACCCCAATTAAATGTTTTCCTTTGTAACAGTTACTATGATCATGGTTTCTCTTCACAGCAATAGAAGCCTTGACTGAGACATTGACCTAGGCAACTTAGCCAGATCCTGAGCAGTAAAAAGCAAATAAAAAGCAAAATAAAGGGGGGCTGAGATTGCAGCTCAGAGGCTTTGCTGGCACCCTAGGGTCCCTGCCCCTCCCTCACAAAGCCTCCAAGCTGTGATTTGGATCTGGAATATTCTCCAAAGGCTTGCCTTCCACCCCCTGCTTGATGCTATTGGAAGGGAGAACCTTTAGGAGGTAGACCTAGTAGGGGGTCTCCTAGGCATTGGGGGTGACCCTGGCCTCTTTTTCTTTCTTTTCTCTCATTAGTATTCTGGCCATAATGTGAGCCAGTTGGCTCTGGGTTAACTGGTTGTTTCTGAGACTGAGTTTCACATAGTCCAGGCTGGCCACATAGATGAGGATGACCCTGAACAACTGATCCTCCTGACTCCCTGCCAAGTACCGGGGCTGTAGCTGTGTACCTGCTTTTTAAATAGTGCTTGGGCTTGAGCTAAGAGCTTAGTGTCCCTACCCCAACCTCATGGTCCTGGGGTTGAATACAGGGCCTCAGGGATGCTACATGAGCTACAGTCCCAGTTTCAGGAATGGTGTGGCCCAGGCTGACTTCAAGCAATGATGCTCTTGTATCCCCCTCTTCAACACAGACAAGTACTCAACTGACTGGGATACACCCCTAGTCCCGTTTTGAGAGTTATTTAGCTGGATGTGGTGGCACATTCCTTTAATCTCAGATTTGGGAGGAAGAAGCAGGTGGATCTATATGAGTTCCAGACCAGTCGCGGCTACATAGTGAGGCCCCGTCTCAAATCGACAACAACTATAATAATAAAGACTGATTTGTTTGTGTTCCTAGGCTCAAGCATGCTCAGTGCACATACAGAGACTAGAAAAGGGCTTGGATGTCCTCCGTCGCTCTCCACCTGCTCATTTGAGGCAGGCTTTTCCCCTGAACTGGAAGCCCCCAGCCCTAGCAATGCCCCCACTGTTGTCTTCCTCAGAGCTGGGGTTCAGATGTGTGCAGGGTGCCCTCCTGGATACGTGTGAGCTGAACTCCACTCTTCATGACTGTGCAGCAAGCGCTGTTATAGCTGAGCATCTCTCTGGCATACTGTTTGGGTTTTGTGGGTTTTTTCATCTGTTCAGGTTTGAATTTTGTTGTTGAGATGGAGTCCCACCATGTAGCCCTGGCTGACCTAGAACTTGCAGCCTTCCTATCACCTCCCAAGTTTGGAGATAACCCGGTAATGTGAACAGTTTTACTCGGTTACATGCTCCCGGCTATGATGTTCAGCTTCTCCACGAACCCCAAAGCAACAGGGCATGGACCGTGGACTAAAGCTTCTAAGTCCAGGAACCAAAATCTTCTCAACAGCGAGTTTATGCCAGTCTGATGTAAGCTAGAGTCGTTTGGGAAGAGGGAACCTCCACGGAGAAAACACCTACACTAGATTGGCTTGCAGGCAAGCCTGCGGTTCATTTTCTTGATTGATGACAGTTGTGGGAGGACCCAGCTCTCTGTGGGTGGTGGCACCCTTAGGCTGCTGGTCCCAGGCTATACACAAAAGCAGGCTGAGCAAGTCATGTGGAGCGAGCTAGTAAGTAGCACCCTCCGTGGCTTCTGCTTCAGCTCCCACCTCCAGGTTCCTGCCCTGCTTGAGTTCCTACCCCGAGTTCCCTCAGTGATGGACTGTTACCCAGAAGGGTAAGATAAACCGTTCAGGTCATGGTGTTTTTCACAACAAAAGAAACCTGTAGTCAGACTTCCTTTGGACCACCAGCTCCCAAATAATGATATGGAGACTTCTTATTAATTATGAATGCTTGTCCTTAGTTTAGGCTTGTTCCCAACTAGTTCTGATAACTTGAATTAACCCGTTTATATTAATCTACATTCTGCCACGTGGCCCTTTACCTCTTCTCAGTAGCTACTCATTCTGCATCTTGCTGGTGAATCCTGACTCTCTTCTTACCAGAATTCTTATCTCCATCTGGAAGTCCCACCTATTCTCTTCTGCCTAGCTATTGGTCATTCAGCTTTTTATTAACCAATCAGAAGGTGCCTTGGCAGAGACACATCTTCACAGTGTACAAAAAGGTCATTCCACAACAGAAACCCTAACTGAGGCACCTTCTGCTCAATAAGTTGACTGTCTCGGATATTTGTTATGGGAAGGCAAACCACAAATGTTCCCAGCGCCCCATCAGGGCTCCACTGTAAGCATTCTCTTTGGTGGCTGGAGATTCATTTTCTCCCTCAGGCCTGCCTAAAGTCACCAAAGCCAATAAGACCCAGAATGAGACCAACAACTTCCTGGTTAAATTTGAATTTCAGACACACACTGTTGTCATCACACAGTCTCATTTGCTATCTGAAGTGTCCTTGTCATTGAGCACTTTGGACCCTCTGTGGCACACAACCCCAGTTTCCAGCCTGATTCTTATGCATGATAGTCCTCTTTATCACTCTGTCTTGGGCCATCAGGGGCTGGCGGTCCATCTCAGGGGTAGGGTGCTTGCCTCACATGCAAAAGGCCCTGTGTTTCATCCCAGTATGACTAAAGACAGAAGAGGCAGGCATGGCGTGTGGATGGTTCCTACAATCCCGCACTAGGACGTTGAGGCAGGAGGATTGGCAGGAGGAGTTATAGGCCAGCCTGGTCTAACTAATGAGTCCAGGATAGCCTGGGCTACAGGATAAGACCTTATCTCAACAACAGCAGGCACAGTAGCTCAGACTTTAGTCCCAGAGCTTGGGAGGCGGAGCCAAAGTCATGAGATGGGGGCCAGCCTTAGTTTTGTTATTTATTTGAAGCTAGCCAGAGCGACATAATATCCTGTCTGAAAACAAAACAAAGCAGGGCTGGAGAGATGATTATTGCTTGTCTTTCCAGCGTGAAGACCTGAGTTTGAGTCAGGACCCACATGAAGAGAGGCAGGCGTGGTGGTGCACGCTTGTGATCTCAGTGCTGGGGAAGTGGAGACAGGAGGATGGCTGCGTCTCCTTGGCTACATGGATGGTCTTACTTGGCAAGTTACAGGCCAGAGGAGAGACATTGTTTAAAGAAAAAAAAAATGTGGTTTTTATCTGAGCAAGTACGTTCCAGGTTGTGCTTTGTCCTTGACACATAGGTACATATATGTTTGTGTGTGCACACACATGTACAGACACATACAAACAAAACATCAATAACCAAATAACATGAGAAGGGAACATCCATCTATTTGGTCTTCATCGGAGAGTGATCAGGTCCCCATCACCTGTGTTTTGCCATTATCCACACAGCCATTCATGCTCGCCAGCCGGGGCTGTTTGCCGCCACGAAGGAACCGCTCATTTGTGTTTTGGGCCCAGCAGACAATTTCCAACAATCTTGCTGCAACAGGTTCTGGTATTTCACAGTTGTTATTATGGGGAAATTTACATTCTACTGAATTATGACAACATTCAGCTGCTAATGGGATTATTAGTTTTGTTTTTTGAGTGTTTTAAAGCCACGGAAATAAAATTTACTTCCAACAATGCAGCTGCAATTTCATGTCCCTAAAACTGACCGTAAATAATAAACGCAATAACTGAGTGCCTGTAAGCACATCAGGCATTTTCTCGGAAAAAGTGGCCCTTCTCTTTCCATCCTGTCGGGACAGTGGCAGGGGAGCTGGACAACGGGGGTTCCTGGGCTGACTTCAAAGGGGGTGAGGCAACTCCACAGGCCACAGCAGGAGCGAGCTGCTTAACTCTACAGAGTCCAGCAGCTGGGGAAAGAGGACCCATCTTGAAGAGCTGCTCCCAGGCACTGGAAAGATGGGGCTTAGCGGGGGAGATCTTGGGGCTCTTGGGATTCTCGGGGGAGTCCTGTGTCAAGTTTCTGAGGATACTGGAACAAAGCACCGGGTAACATGACCAACAGGAATGGGTTGTAAGGCAGTCCTGGAGACCAGAGGCCCGGAGCCCAGGTCTTGTGAATACCACTCCCTCCAAAGGCTCCAGAAAAGACCCCTCCTGCTCCTTCAGCAGCTGATGGGCCCTGGTGTCCCTCAGCTGTGGTCACATCTCTATGGGTTTCGCTTCTGTGGCCTCGCTGTGCGGTTCTGGGACTGTCATCTCTTCTGCCTCTCTTTAGAAGAAAAGCATTTATTAAAATGTATAGCTCAATAAAAACAACAGAAAAACAGGGTTTTGCAAAGCCAACAGATTTTACTATAAAAAGATTTATTGAAGGGAGGGGAGTGGAGAAAAATGTATAGTTCAATAAAAACAAGAAAAAAGAAAAAAGCATTTATTGCTTATGTGTATGTGTTTGTGTGTGTTGGTGTGTGGGTCTGTGCACAGGAGTATGAATACCTGTAAAGGCCACAGGGAGGAGTCACAGACCCTGGAGCTGGTGGGAGCCATCTGTGAGCTGCCTGACACAGGGGTGCTGATAACCGAACAAGTACCTTTCTTTCTTGCTTGTTTTCTTTCTTTCTTTCTTTCTTTCTTTCTTTCTTTCTTTCTTTCTTTCTTTCTTTCTTTCTTTCTTTCTTTCTTTCTTTTTTCCTTTTTCAAGACAGGGCTTCTCTGTGTAGCCCTGGCTTCCCTAGAACTTACTCTGTAGACCAGGCTGGCCTTGAACTCACAGAGATCTGCCTGCCTCTGCCTCCCAAGTGCTGGAATTAAAGGAGTGCGCCACTGTGTCGACGGTCTAGCAAGCACTTGAAAAAGGGAACTTACCCTCGCGTTTAGGGCTCACATCTAATCCTTCAAGTCCTGATTTTAAAATTCTTAATCTCAGTGGGTGTGGTGGCTCACATTTTTAATCCCAGCACTCAGGAGGCAGAGGCAGGAGAATCTCTGAGTTCAAGGCCAGCCTGGTCTATAGAGTAAGTTCCAGGACAGTCAGGGTTACACAGAGAAACCCTGTGTTAAAAAAACAAAGAACTAAAAACAACAGATTCTTACCCTAACAACATATAGGAAGAGGCTTTTGCCAAATAAAAATCACCTTTACTGTTCAGGGTAGCAAAGCTTTTGGAGGATCAGCTCAATCCACTGTAGTACCGTCACCACCATCACAACCGCTATTATTGCTACCACCACCACCATTTCCACCACCACCACCACCATCGCCACCACCACCTCCACCACCACGACCATCACAACCGCTATTATTGATACCACCACCACCACCATCACAACCGCTATTATTGCTACCATCACCACCACCATTGCCACCACCACCACCACCACCACCATCACAACTGCTATTATTGCTACCATCACCACCACCACCACCTCCACCACCACCATCGTCACCACCATCACTGCCGCCGCCACCACCATTATAACTGCTATTATTGCTACCATTACCACCACCTCCACCACCACCACTATCACCACCACCATTGCCACCACCATCACTGCCACCATCACCACCACCACCACCATCACAACTGCTCTTATTGCTACCATCACCACCACCACCACCTCCACCACCACCATCACTGCCACCATCACTACCATCACCATCACAATCATCACTACCACCATCACTGCCACCATCACTACCATCACCACCACCACCTAGTGGGTAAGATGGAGGATCTGAGAAGCACGAGCGTGGTCAGTTCTCAGAGACACACATGGACTGTATGTGTTCCCTTTGTTTCCTGTGGTACACGGGGATGGGACCCCAGCAATCTGAGATCCACAGAAGTGAAGACACTCCCCACCCTGTCCCTGGCTTACAAGTTGCTGGACTGGAAGAGCTGGTCCAAGATGCAACCTCAGAGGGGCCTCCTGGAAATGAGAGGATGGAGAAAGAGAGGTGGGCAGGGCGGGGACCCAAGGCAGCTCAGCTTATAGAAAGTAGGCTTATACAGCATGTGATGGATTCGGGGCTGAACAGAGCACTCCTGGAAATTTCCAGAGAGAGGGCGAGCGACTGGAGGTTGTCAGGGCTGGGTCTGGGCTTGGGGAGTAGTAGCGAAAGGTGTTTTTCTTTCTGGGATGGCAAGGATGTTCTTCTCTGGATTGCAGTGATGGTTGCCCAACTCTGTAGACGTATGAAAAACCCTCAGATCATGCGCAGGGACTGTGAACTGGATCGCAACAAAACCACTAACAATAGAAAGGAAATAGGCAGGCCCCGTGGCCTTACCCCTGTTTGGGGGGTCCAGATGCTGCTTCCTGCTAGTGTGTAGAGCTGATGACAGGGAAATGTGACACAATTCCATGCCGCCTCTTCTTTGGGGGTCATTTGTGCTTTCTCCCATCCTGAAAAGTCTTACAACCCAAAGCAGACCAAGGGATTCCTGGGAAAGCATTAGGCAATCTCAGGATGGATGCTACCAAGGATGCGGGCAGTCTCGGAATGCTGCTGCCAGAGATGCAGGGTTACAGGGTCTCTGGAGAACAGGAGGCGGTAATATAGGATGAGAAAGGACCCAGGACTGGCTCGGGCCTGTCTCTGCTCACAGCTCTGCCATTGCCTGTTGTACCAGTCTATCCTCTGAGTAAATAGCCGCCGTCTTGGGGCATTCAGCTGTGCCAGCTTGAGAAGTCATCCCTGCTGGGCTTGCTGACTGTTCACCCCCCTCATTGAGAGTCGGGGAGGGGCAAAGACTTCAGCTGAGTAAATAGTGTCCATAGCAGCTGCTGCGTGCAGGGATCTCCTGCACGGTCACAGAGAGGGCTGGGGTCTGTAGGCTCTGGGGAAGTCATTTTCCTGCTGGGTAAGGACTTTCTGGTATGGCCTTTCGAGGGTCGTGGACAACGATCAGTCCTATAAGTAATCAAGTCTGATGGCCAGGTGGTGGTGGAGCTCGCCCTTGGCCCAGCACACAGGAGGCAGAAGCAGGCAGGTATCTGAGTTCAAAGCCAGTCTGGTTTACAGTGCTTGTTCCAGGACAGCCAAGGCAACACAAAGAAACTTGTTAGGAATTTTTCCTAATGCGAGCTCTCTGCCGATACAAAATCCCAATCAAGCCAAATCAAAACAAGTCAAATTAAAAAATATCTAGGTTTAATGGAATTCCTGCACTCTAGGGTGGCCCCGAGGGGAAACCGGGAGGTCCCAGGGAGGGGTCCAGGAGCTGGCATGCTGGGATTTGGGGTCCATACCAATACAACTCTCAGGGGGCTAGAGAGATGGCTCAGCAGTTAAGAGCACTGGCTGTTCTTCCAGAGCACCCGGGTTCGGTTCCCAGCACCCACATGACAGCTAACAACTGTCTGTAACTCCAGGTTCTGGGGATCTGATACCTTCGTCCCCCAAACTTATATGTTGATGAAGCTTTAACCTCTATTGGGATGGCATTGAAGGATAAACCTGAGGGAGGAAACTGGACTTAGACAAGGTCCTGAAGAGTTCCCACAGGACAGCACTGGGGCAGTAGTGCCGCTGGTAGAGTCCTAGGTTAGACGCCACACAGCATAAACCAGACGTGGTAGTGTCTGCCTGTAATTCCAGCATGTGGGAGGCCCAGGTAAGAGAGATCGTAGGGGCAGTTGATTGGAGTTTGAGGTCAGCCTGGGCTACACAGTGAAAGCCTATCTCAAAGAATAAGAAGAGACGGACTATAGCTCACCCACCGACAGAGTGCCTGCCTAGCGTGTGCACGGCGCTGCTTTCATCCCCAGAACTGCAAGAAGAATCACACGCAGGGGTTTTACACGTTTTCACACATTCCCCCACGTCCATAGACAGGCGTTCAAGCCTGGATGGCCGCAGCTCAAGTGTCTGTCTGCTACACAGTTGTTCAGCCATGCAATGCAACATTACTCAGGCAAGAGAAGAAATTCAAACGCGCGCTACAACATGGAAAAGTCTGAGGTCACTGCCCAGCGATGAGAGCTGGATGCAAGGATGCATGCTTACATGTCTAACAGTTCCTGCTGGCTGAGTTCAGAGAGAAAGGGCTTCCAGGCTGGGGCAGGGAGAGCTGGGCGTGTTTAACAGGGGCAGAGTTTCTGATGGGGAGATGAAAGGTACCAAGCACCGATGAGACAGAAACACCGTGGTTAACACAGAAAACTTTGTTTTGGTTTTTGAAAAAGCTGTGCTAGGAGCCTCAGCTGAGGAATTACCTCCATCTGATTGACTTGTGGGCAGCTATGAGAGGCGTTTTGTTGATGAGTGACCGATGGGGGCAGTGCCAACCCGAGGCAGGTGATCCAGGGTTGTACAAGAAAACAAGCAGATGCTGGGCGGTGGTGACGCACGCCTTTAATCCCAGCACTTGGGAGGCAGAGACAGGCGGATCTCTGGGAGTTCGAGGCCAGCCTAGTCTACAAGAGCTAGTTCCAGGCCAGGGTCCAAAGCTACTGAGAAACCCTGTCTCGAAAAACAAACAAAAAGAAGGCTTGGGGAGCCTGGGGGTAGGCACATGAATTTAATCCCAGCACTCCGGAGGTAGAGGTAGGTGGTGGTAGTGGTGGTTTGGGGCTGGGGAGTTCAGTTGGTAGAGTGTTTGCTTAAAATTCATGAAGCCCTGGGTTCCACCCACAGCACCACATAAACATGGCATCGTGACTTTCAGGAGGTGGAAGCCAGAGGTTCAGAAGTTCAAGGTTATCCTCAGTTTACTAGAGAGAGCACAAACGAAGGAAAAGGGAAATGTGCCTGGGGCCAGGTGTGGTGGTAAATGCCTGTAATCCCAGCACCAGAGAGATTGAGGCTAGCCTAGGCTACATAGTGGTCCCAGGATTCCTGTTCTAGGGAGTGAGTCCTTGTCTCCACAATCAGGTGTCTGGGGAAAGCAGATTATAAGTGCACACTTACTAGCACCTGAGGACTGACTGCTGCTCGTTTAGAGCTTGTCTGAGCTATGCGGTGAGCTCCAGGCCAGGCAGGGCTACACAGCGAGATACTATCTCAAAACCCCAAAAGACTTAAAAACGCTAGAGCATTCTGTGGAGCGGCAACTCATCCCTGCAACGACATCTCCACCCAAAGCGCCTGTCCCTGTGCCTCTTCTACGCTGCCCTCTTCTCTCTCTGCCTCGACTTCAAGGCTGTAGGTTTTCAACACCCGCAGAGCCACGAAGCCTGGGCGGTCGGTGTTACTGGGCCTGGGACTCCCTCGGACGACAGCTCACTTTCGGGACTTGCGGTTTTTCTCCTTTGGTTGAGCCTCTGCTTTTGCTGCTGCAGGTCCTCTGCTCGAAGGATTGAAGGGACAAAGGCAAGCCTGCAGGCGCTTCCACAAACTGAGACCCTTAGGACCCTCCAGCACCCTGGGGTAGCGGGGAGCGGGAGAAGGGGCCAGCTTCCAGCTGCTTCCCGTTCCTCCCCAGGGTGAGACCCGGCCCAGAGGCGCATCGTCACATCGGGCCACTAGGGGGAGCCCTTTGCAGCTCCGTGGCCCTCAGCGAAAGCCAAAGCTGAGGTGTCTATGTTCCCACCTGGGAACCTGGGAAGGGGTGGGTGCGGCAGTGGTCCCAGTCCTACACCCGCTGGTGGGTAGCTTAACTTTCAATACTTGGAGGTTAGTTAATACAGGAGGTGACCCCAGGAGAGCAAATGAAGCCCACAGTGAAACATGGCGGTGGATGGGTGGGGGTGGGAGCATTACTGGGGGGGCCATTACCGAGGCCTTTTGCATGACTGGGGCTACTCTAGGTATTACGTGTGTACCATGAGAAACAACTCGGTAGTAAATAGGGGATAATAACACATCCATTTCACAGACAGAGAAAATGGGGGTCCAGAGAGTGACTTGCCAGAACCAGACTTCAAACCTGGGTAGCTGGAGTCAGGCCTTGGGTGCCAGTGTCAAGGAGCCCTGCCTCTGAGGGTGGGGAGGCTCCTCAGACACAGTCAGCCTGAGGAGCTGCCTGGCAGCCTTAAGGCCTTTGTATGTGTCGCGTGTTGACCTGTCTGTGACTCAGGGGCTTGCTTATTCTTTCTGGGTGCCTTTCCTTACTGTAGGATGAGTTTCTGGTACTGGTGACCCCAGAATGCACGAGTCCCTGAGTCAGACACCCCTCATAGCTCATTCAATGTTCTATCGACATCTTGAAATTCTTCTTTTGGACTAGGGACCCGATGTTTTCACGGTCCCCTCAGCCCTGCGGATGCGGCAGTCCTGTGTCCTTGCCTCCAGCCCTGAAGCATCCCTGTGGCAACTGATTGCCCGCAGGGAGGATTTGCTCTCTGAACTGGATGCTCCCTTACTGCACTCCCAGACGAGTCAGCCCTGTATCTGCTGAGCAAGCAGGATCTCTGACTAGTGCTCCCTGCAACGGGGGGCCTGGGGCCTCCTGTCAAGGGCCTTGGCTTCTGAGCAGAAGTGACCTCTAACCCCCATCCCATCCCATCATCCCTGGCAGCAGCTGATGCTGCCATCAAAGGGAGAGATCAGGTGACCCGAAGCATCTGTCCTCTAGTCAGCGAAGCGGAGCTGGCATCTTTCATTCCGGGCCCCGGGCTCCCGTTGGTCTGGTATGCCTGGCCAGGGTGAACGGCCTCTGGGGCAGGCAGTGTTCTGGGAACAGGCAGGGTCCCAGCCAGCAGAGAAGCTGAAGCCAGAACATAGCTGTATCTCCTCAGCGTCCACTTGGGCCCACTGAAGTTTCCCACAGACAGGGTCACCTATGCCAGCGACCCACTATTTTTACAGGTGGTTGGAGGCTGCTGGATAGAATGGACGGAAGGCTGGCTCCTGGCCGGGCTGTGTCCCCTTACCTAGTTCACTCTGGAGAGCTCATGCCCAGGGCTGCCTTTTGCCCAGATGAACCTTCAGAGTCGTGATTGCCGCAGCTGCCAACTCAGCTTGACTCTCACGACCTTCCCTCGCCCTCACCTGCTCCTCCACGGTGGTTATGAGTGACATCTCTCTCACCTGGGCCTCACCCACATCCTGTTGAGGTCTCTTCCTCTCAACATGAGTTTGGCCTGATACCCTCAGAAGGAACCCTTTTCCTGTGACCACACACCTCTACTCTTTTTTAAAAATTTGTTCGACAACAACAAAAGCTGGGCCGGGTGCCTCCCGCCTTTAATCCCGGCACTCAAGAGGCAGGCGGATCTCCGAGTTCAAGGCCAGCCTGATTTACTGGGTGAGTTCCAGGACAGCTAGGGCTACACAGAAACCCTGTCTTGAAACATATAAAACAAAGCAAAAAAGATTTATTTTCCTTTATGTGTGTACCCACAGAGGCCAGAAGAGGGTATCTGATCTCTTGTAGCTGAAAGTACTTGCAGTTGAGAGCTGCCTGATGTGGGTGCTGGAAAGTGAAGCCTGGTAGAACATGCTCCTAACCACTGAGTCATCTCTCCAGGCCCAACATCGGCCCTCCCTGTCTCTTTCTTTCTTTGTTTCTTTGTTTCTTCCTTCCTTCCTTTTTCCCTCCCTCCCTTCCCTTCCCTTCTCCTTCCCCCTCTCTATTGGAGTTACTTTCATTTGTGTGTGTGTGTGTATCTGCGTATGTGCCATGTGTGGATGTCCTTGGAGGCCAAAAGAGGGTGTTTGATCCTGGAGTTGGAGTTACAGGCCACATGGGTCCTGGGAACTGAACTTGGATCTCATGTAGTCCAGGCTAGCCTCTGACTTACTATATATGTAGCTTTGACACACTGATCTTCCTGCCTCTGCCTCCCAAGTACTGAAAGTAACAATGTCACCATACCTGGTTTTTGTGGTGCTGGGAGCTGAACCCAGGGCTCCACGCATGTTAGACAAACACTCTCCCAGCTGAGTGTGTCTCCAGGCCTTCCCCTTTACTCTGACTGACCGGCCCTGATCTGCACAGGTGTCCTCCACACGGCTGTTGACGGCTAGATGTGAAGGCCTGTCCTCTGCCTTTTCGTCATTTGCTCACTAACCAGTCATTAAGATGAGCACAGAGCCCTGTTTTCCCACCGCTTCCTCTAATTTCTCTCAGGAATCTATCCTTCAGTGTCTTGCTTGGCCTTGTCCTGGTCCTCAGGCAGTTGAGGGAGGTGACAAGCACACAGACAAGGGCGTTTTAGGTGAGGGCTCCAGTAGTGCCCAGGATGCCCCTGGGTTGGAAACTGGCAGACTGTGTGTGTGTGTGGTGTCTGAGTGTGTGTGATTATGCGTGTGTGGTGTGAGTGTGTGGTTGCGTGGTGTGATTGTGTGTGTATGAGTGTGATTATATGGTGTGATTGTGTGCGTGTGGTGCAAGTGTGTGTGTCAGTGTGTTTGTGTGTGGTGTGTATGTGGTGTCTGAGTGCGTGATTGTGTATGTATGAGTGTTTGATTATGTGTATGTATGTGTGTGTGGTGTCTGAGTGTGATTGTGTGGTGTGTGTGTGGTGTCTTGTGTGATTGTGTGGTGTGATTGTGTGTGATTATGTGTGTGTGTTTATGTGTGTGTGATGTATGATATGTGTGTGGTATATGTGAGTGTGTGATTATGTGTTTATGGTGTATGTGTGTGTCTGGGACTGTGGTGAAGGTCAGAAGACATGCTGTAGGGATCATTTCTCTTTGCCACGTAGGTTCCAGTAATCAAACTCCGTTTGCCAGGCTCAGCGATAAGTGTCTTTCCCAATAGGTCTCGCTGGTCCTACCTTACTTGAGACAGGGTCTCACTATGCAGCCCTGTATGACCTGGAAGTCATTATGTAGATGGGGTTACCTTCACCTCTCCGAGCAGCCTAACTGTGAACTGAGTTCTGGCACTAAAGCTATGTGCTAGCATACCTGCCTAGCTTCACACCTGCCCGGCTTCACACCTGTCTGGCTTCACACCTGCCCGGCTTCGTACTTCCTGGGACAGGTCCTATCCCTGAACATAGAGCTCATGACTGAGCTGGGCTGCAGGAAGCTTAGCTCCAGGGACCAGTTCATCTCTGCCTTCATAGTGTCAGGAATCATAAATGACTCTGTGCCTTTTACATGGGATCTGAACTCAGGTCCTCATGTTCTAGTAAGAACTTAACTGACTGAGTCATTTAGAGGATTTTTTTCTTGTTGGTGTCTTTTGTATTGTTTTGTTTTTGTTTGTTTGTTTTCAAGAATGGTTTCTTGGCCGGGCGGTGGTGGCGCACGCCTTTAATCCCAGCACTTGGGAGGCAGAGGCAGGCGGATCTCTGTGAGTTCGAGGCCAGCCTGGTCTACAAAGGGAGTTCCAGGACAGGCTCCAACGCTACAGAGAAACCCTGTCTCGAAAAACAAAAAAACAAAACAAAACAAAACAAAAAAAAAACCAAAAAATCAAGAATGGTTTCTCTGTGTAGCTCTGGCTGCCCCAAACATTCTGTAGACCAGGCTGGCTTCAAACCCAGAGATTCACCTGCCTCTGCCTCCTGAGTGCTGGGATTAAAGGCGTGACCACCACTGGCCTTTTAGAGGGTCTTATTAGAGTGCCAAGAGAGTTCTGTCTCGACAGTGCCCTCCACCACTTCACCCCAGTGGAGTGGGACCCACCCGCAAGACCCTACTCTTAGGGTGAGTGTAAAAATCTCTGTCACACAACCCCAAATCATCTACTCATTCATCCTTTCAGCCAGCAGGAAAACACTGGGATCTTCAGTGAGAGAGATGGGGGCTAGGAACTCAGTACAGCAATGTCCTGCCCTCAGCGGTGTGTGTGTGCATGTGCGTGTATGTGTGTGTAGTGTGTGTGTGATGTGTGTGGTGTCTGAGTGTGACTGTGTGGTGTGATTGTGCATGCATGCATGCATGCGTGTGTTTGTGTGTGTGTGTGTGTGCGCGCGCATGCATGTGCGTGTGAAGTGTGTGCTTTTGCTTTGTGCCTGCTGTGGTCTCTGCTCTTGCCACCCCACATCCCATTCTTTGACACCCTCTCACCACAGCCATGCTCATTCACGGGCCAGAATCCCCACACTTGTCTGATGCTAGGAGCTGAGCCTTGGAAGCCTCAGGAAATGGTTAGTGCTGAGAGCCTGCTTCTCCATGTGCTGTGAGGACTCACAGAAGGCACCGACTGTTAGGAACCCCTCGTCCCATCTGGGACCAGCCTGCTTGTGCTTGGGTCTTAGAAGCTAGGGCTAGAAGCCTCTAGAATATCTTGTAACACATTTCTGATCTTTTTACAAAAATATTTATTACTTTAATTTGTTTGCCTCCATGTATGTATGAATGCCATGTTTGACTGGTACTCCCAGAGGTCAGCAGAGGGTGTTGGTGCCCTAAAACTGGAGTTACAGGTGATTGTGAGCTGCCTGACTTGAGTGCTGGGAGCCAGAACTGAGTCCCACATCTGAGCAAAGCAGCAAGGAAATTGGGGTACAGCACTGAGTTCCACCTCTGAGCAAAGCTGCAAGGAAATTGGGGTACAGCATAAATGTCCACTATGCCAAGCATGAGCCTTAGATGCCAGCACAAAGGGGCTCTGGCCAGTGCCACCCCAAGTACCCTTCATCCTTTAATGGATTTACCTAGTTAGTAATCAGAAATTTACTGTTTTATATTTCTTCTTCTTCTTCTTCTTCTTCTTCTTCTTCTTCTTCTTCTTCTTCTTCTTCTTCTTCTTCTTCTTCTTCTTCTTCTTCTTCTCCTCCTCCTCCTCCTCCTCCTCCTCCTCCTCCTCCTCCTCCTCCTCCTCCTTCCTCCTCCTTCTTCCTCCTTCTCCTCTTCCTTCTTCTTCTGGAGACAGGGTTTCTCTGTGTAGCCCTGACTGTCCTAGAACTCATTCTGTAAACGAAGCTGTAATGAGTCTTTCTCTGTCCTGCCAGCCAGCTCCCAAATAAACACACAGAGACTTATTAATTATGAGAGCTGGGCCTTAGCTCAGGCTTGTCCCTAACTAGCTCTTATAACTAACCCTATCTTTTAACCTACATTCTACCACACGTCTTCTTGCCTTTCCTTTATCCTGTACCTCCAGCTCCCTCCATGTCTGGTTGGTGACCCTGCCATCTCTTTCCTGGAGTCCTCTTCCTGCCTGGAAGTTCTGCCTATACTTCCTGTTTAGCTATTGGCTAAGCCAACCACAGCAATGTATCTTCAGGGTACAAATATCCCACAACAGGCCTCAAATTCAGAAATCTGCCTACCTCTGTCTCCTGAGTGTTGGGATTAAAGGTGTGGACACCACCACCACCTGACTTCTTTTTTCTTAAGATGTATTTGTTATGTGTACAGTGTTCTGTCTGCACATATGCCTGTACCCCAGAGGAGGGCACCGGGTCTCATTATAGATGATTTGTGAGCCACCATATGGTTGCTGGGAATTGAATTCAGGACCTCTGGAAATCAGCCAGTGCTGTTAACCTCTGAGCCATCTCTCCAGCCTGGCTTATTCATTTTTTAAATGTTATGTGTGTGGGTGTTTTGCCTGTATGAATGCGTGTGTACCACATGCATGCAGTACCTGCACAGGCCAGAAGAGGGCACAATATCTGCCGTTGTAAGGCACTCTGGGTGCTAAGAATTGAACCCAGGTTCTCTTAACCACAGAGCCATCTCTCCAGCCCTATAGCTCAACAGAAACCTTACATATATCGGTAATGTGGAAAGTGAAGCCTTCTTCCCTAACCCCCAACCCCCAAGCACAGGGCGCTATGCCTGTTCTGCTGCCTTCCGGGGTACTCTCCTGAAGTGAGGTACTGATATACTAACAGTTACTCCCCACCACTCTGACCAATGTCCCGCTAGAAGCATCTTATGGGAGGAGGGGCCTGTTGGCTCACAGTTTGAGAAGGTCCAGTCCATCCTGGCGAGGAAGGCATGGTTGCTGAAGCAGCTCTTGTCTTATGTGTGTGTGATGAAGTGGGGAGAGACGGAGGGAGGGAGGGAGGGAGGGGTCACAGCAGCATGGGAATAAGCAGGTGGGAGAGCTCACTTCCTGTGACCCACACAATCCTCTCTGACGCGGTGACCTTGGAGCAGAGTCTGAGTGAGCCAATTCTTATCAACTTGGCACAAATTAAGGTCCTCAACTGAGGAACTGCCTCCATCAGAGTGGCCTATGGGCACGTCAGTAGAGGCGTTTTCTTTTCTTTTCTTTTTTATTTTTGGTTTTTCGAGACAGGGTTTCTCTGTAGCTTTGTGGCCTGTCCTGAAACTCACTCTGCAGACCAGGCTGGCCTCAAACTCAGAGATCCACCTGCCTCTGTCTCGCGAGTGCTGGGATTAAAGGTGTGTGCCACCACCACCCAGCTGTAGAGGCATTTTTTTTTTTGATTCATGACCAATGTGGGAGGACCCAGCCCACTGGGGGCAGTGCCACCCCTGGGCAGGTGGTCCTGGGAGCTATAATTCTTTATATAAGCAAGATGAGCAGGCTAGTATGCAGAGTTCCTCCGTGGGCTCTCCTACCTCTGGGTTCCTGTCCTGAGTTTCTGCCCTGGCTTCCCACACTGAGGGACTGTGTGACTGGAAAGGTGGACCCAAAGCTGCTTAGTACCTCAACAGAAAGCAAACTAGAGGGAGAGCAGTCAACTTTGGGGGAGACAGGGTGGGCTGAGTTTGGGGAGAGCTGGCAGTACGATACTGAAGGTGTTATTGTCACAGGGGAGGCTGAGTGTGAACCGGTGTGAATGGAGGCTGGAGGCGGTGAGTGTGAGCAGGAGTGAATGAACAGAGGCGCCGAAGCAGGTTCAGAAAAATGTGCTGGCAGGAGACTACACAGCTGTGTGTCCATGGTGGCGGGGTGGGGGTAGGGATTGCGTGATGGAGATACGGAATTAGATCTATGTTCCTCCGCAGATAAATCAGACAGGGGGCTCTGCAGGTGTGGAATCTCTTCAGGGAGTGAACAGTGAGAGAGCGGACGAGGTAGGAGTGGACCCCGAGGACCTAGGACACTGTGGTCTCGGGCCATGAGGAAAGCTGTGAGCAGGCAGGGTTAGCCGCTTGGTGCCGGAGGTGCTGCAGCGGCTCATGCTGGCTCGTGGCTCATGCTGGTACGGCGGCTCACACTCGCACCACGGCTCATGCCAGCACCACGGCTCATGCTCTCACTGCGGCTCACGCTCGCACCGTGGCTCAGCAGTGTTGCTCATTTCACAGGCAGGATCCAGGGACCCTGCAACTTCCTTGACCTTCCCACTGTCACCTGGGTTTCCAGGAAGCTGGTTAGTCAACAGTGCTTAACTGGGTTATGAGTAAGGTGCCTGCCCCTGACTTTGTTTCTGGGGACTTTCAAGGATGGTTACCCTCTAGCTCTGGGAAGTGGAGCATCTGCCAGGGCCTAAGCTGGGTGATGAGGAAACCTGCCCCTCATAGATTCGGGGACACTGTCAATGCTGGTGATGTGCCAGGATGGAGCCCTAGGACCCTAACTGTCCCTCATGACACAGTACACATCAGCACTCTGGCTTGGCTGAGTCTCGACAACTTCTGTAGACTTCCAGAAGAAGAAGCGTATTCCCAGGGAGCTGGGACTTGGGCCTGTTCCACCTGCTTGCCCGGCAGTGTCTGATGCTCTCAGATGGAATGGTCTTGGAGAAGCCAGGCAGACGTTTACAAGTGGTACCAGACCCTCGAGCCATCCTGTGGACACCAAGAGAGAAAAGGACATAGGCCTTTGAGTGGAGGAGGCCAGGGCAGGATGACCAGAGCTGGAACATGGTAAGGCCTCTTAAACAGTGGCAAGATTAGATCCCAAAGAGAAGGGGTCGAGGTGGGGGTGGGACTGGGGACAGCTTGGTGAGTAAAGCACTTGCCTTGCAAGCAGAGGATCTGAGTTTGATCCCCAGAATCAACAATAAGAAACAACAAGCCGGGCAGTGGTGGTGCACGCCTTTAATCCCAGCACTCAGGAGGCAGAGGCAGGCGGATCTCTGTGAGTTCAAAGCCAGCCTGGTCTACAAGAGCTAGTTCCAGGACAGGCTCCAAAGCTATAGAGAAACCCTGTCTCAGAAAAACAAACAAACAAAAGCCAAAACAACAACAAAAAACCATACATGACTCCACGGATTGGAGAGGTCACTTGGGTTTGAGTGTTCACTGCCCGAGCAGGCAGTGGTGGTGCACACCTTTAGTCCTAGGCACAGGCAGGTCTGAGTTTCAAGGCCAGCTTGGTCTGTGGAGTGAGTTCTAGGACAGCCAGGGCTACACAGGGAAACCCTGTCTCAAACCCTTTCCTCAACTTCCCGCACCCCAAAAACAGTGCGTGTTGCTCTTGCAAAAGAACCAAGTTTGGCTCTAAGTGCACACATCAGGTGGCTCACAAGCATCTATCACTCCAGTTCCAGAGGACCCAAGTTCTTCTTCTGGCCCCTCTGGGCACTTGTACTCATGTGGACAGTGGACATACTCCCCCCTCCCCTGCTCCGCCATGCATAATTAAAAATATAATCTTGACCAAAGCATTTTTAACGGACATAGTGGTGATCTCAATCCTGGTGAGGTGGTGAAAGGGGGCCCCCCAGGCTCCCTGGCCATCCAGTCAAGCCCATTTGGTGAGCTCTAGGCCAGAGAGAGACCCATCTCAGAAAACAAGGTGGGGTTAACGAGATGGCTCAGCGGGTAAAGACGCTTGTCTGGAAAGCCTGATGACCACAGTTTGATCCCTGAGACCCACATGGTGGGAGATCACTGACTCCAGAGTGCATTGTCTGACCTCCTCACGCTCACCGTGGTGTGTGAATGTCCCTGCTGCACAAATGAATAACCGAGGTGGACAGTGACTGAGGAGCCGCATCTGGAGCTGACCTCTGATCCACAGCAGACCTAACACCCAGAAGAAGGGGAGTGTGGGAGACCTGGCACTTTGTGAAAGGTGACAGCCAATGGTACTAAACGAAGTGGCTGGGCTGGAGAGATGGCTCAGCAGTTAGGAGTCCCCTCTGGTGAGAGCACCATGCACTGAGGGTGCAGAGGCAGAAGAATCTCTGGGTTTATTGGCCGTCAGGCTATCCAAAAATGCGAGAACTCCAGCTTTGGAAAGAGACAGGATGACGGACAGTGACGACAGGACACTTGCACACCCAGGGGCTCATACACCCCCCCCACACACACACACACAAGCCCAGACAAGGTGCTTAGAGAGTCATACCGCAGGACCTGGCAATGGAACCGGCCCAGCAATGGTGGTAGTATGGAGAGACTGGAATCACTGTGCTGGGTGTGGTGGACAGCGTGTCCCCAAATCAGAGCATAGTCACAGCTTGCCCTACAGGGACTTCATCCCCAGGTGCTGCCGGCGGAGAGTCTGTAGGTGTGCAGAGTCTGTAGGTACCAAACGGCAGGTGTGTACCAAATAGCGGGTGCTAGAATGTTCCCTGCTGCTCTGTCAGTGAACAGACAAGTGGAGCCCACCGAAGTGTTCAGGGGAAGGAAGGGACAGGCCTGTGCTTTCCGGCAAACAGTGGCCCCATGCCCTGCTTGGAGCTTTCCAGTGTACTGCTGAGTGGGGGGGATCCGAGTGTGTGTCCTGAGTAATTCTACCACAGCAGAAAGCACGGAAGCAACAAGACCCACGCAGGGTGGCTAACAGTTTTGGGGGTGTCCCTCGGGGGCTCACTGGGTGTTTGGGGTAGTTGGCTTGACCCAGATGCAGGCCACACAGGGACATTGTTGGACAATGGGACCAGATGGTTATCTGAGTTTCTGAAGGGTTTTGTAGATAGACTCTGTCAATCAAAACATTTCATGATGGGAGTAAGGACCCGAACGCTGATCTCCAGCACCAACATAAAACCAGTCATCTGTGACCCCCGTGCTGGGGAGATGGAGACACGTTGACCTGGGGCTGAAAGGCCAGTCAGTCTGTCTTAGGGCTTCTGTTTCTGTGAAGAGACGCCATGACTACAGCAACTCATTTTTTTTTTATTTTGTTTGGTTTGTGGTTGTTATTTTGTTTGTTTTCTTGAGACAAGGTTTCATTCTTTATCTCTCACTGTCCTGGAACTCACTCTATAGACCAAGCTGACCTCAAACTCACAGAGACCCACCTGCCTCTGCTTTGTTGAGTTCTGGGATTAAAGGTGTGCGCCACAACACCCGACCATGGAAACTCTTATAAAGGAAAACATTTAATTGGGGCTGACTCACAGTTCAGAGGTCTAGTCCATTATCATCATGGCAGGACATGGCAGAGAGCAGGCAGACACGGTGCTGGAGCTGAGAGTCCTACATCTTGATCGGTAGGCAACAGGAAGTGAACTGAGAGATATTGAGTGTGGTTTGAGCAT
Source organism: Chionomys nivalis (assembly GCF_950005125.1). Classification (NCBI taxonomy): domain Eukaryota; kingdom Metazoa; phylum Chordata; class Mammalia; order Rodentia; family Cricetidae; genus Chionomys; species Chionomys nivalis. Next base: position 98,246,620 of record NC_080092.1, read on the forward strand.
ATATGAGACCTCAAAGCCTGCCTCCACAGTGACACGCTTCCTCCACACCTACTCCAACAAAGCCACACCTCCCGACAGTGTCATTCCCTATGAGCCTATGGGGGCCAATTACATTCAAACTACCACACAGTCCATCCAATCAATGCACTCTGGGTGGAGTGAAACCCCCGCCTCAAAAATTAAAATGGAGCCGGGCGGTGGTGGTGCACGCCTTTAATCCCAGCACTTGGGAGGCAGAGGCAGGCAGATCTCTGTGAGTTCGAGACCAGCCTGGTCTACAAGAGCTAGTTCCAGGACAGGCTCCAAAACCACAGGGAAACCCTGTCTCGAAAAACCACAAAAAAAAAAAAAAAAAAAATGGAGAGCAATAGAGGAAGACACTGACCTTCACATGAGCACACACACCTGCACATTTGTGCTCATGTACATGTGCAGACACTCAGCAGGAACATGCACACACACACACAAACACACACGAGACCTTTAAAAATAGCAGCTTTGAGAAGTTTATGGGAGGCCTTGGAAGGAAGACGTGCTGGAATTACAATTTCAAAAATTAAAAAAACATTTTTAAAAGTCACCAAGTATTTTTAAAAACATTTATTTTTATTTTATGTGCATTGGTGTTTTGCCTTCATGTGTGCCTGTGAAGGTGTCAGATCTAGGACACAGTTGTGACCTGCCATGTGGGTGCTGGGAATAGAGCCTGGGTCCCCAGGAAGAGCAGCCGGTGTTCTCAATTGCTGAGCCATCTCTCCAGCCCCAAAAGAAATGGTTTTAAAAATCAGGTTTATATGTTGGACATGGTGGTGCAGGCTTTCCATTCCAGCATTTAGGAGGCTGAGGCAGTGATATAGTTTGAGGTCAGTCTATACTGCACAATAAGAGTCTTAAAGACACAAAACAGAGGTAGGGACGAGTTGGCAGAGTGCGTGTCTAGCATGTAGGAAGTCCTGCGTTCATCCCCAGCACCGCATCACGTAAAATGAGCTAAGAGAAACATCCACGCCAGTAATCCCAGCACTAGGGAGGTGAAGGCAGGAGACATTCAGGGTCACCCTCTGCATTGTGGTGAGTTCTAGGCTAGCCTGGGCTACACAAAGCCCTGCCTCAACTCTCCCTTCCCCACAATTCTCTCAGACTTCATCCTCACTGCACACAGGGAAGAGCCTTGATTTTTTTTTAATTGATTTGTTTACTTTTTATGTTCATTGCTGTTTTTTCTGTATGTTCATCTGAGGGTGTCAGATCTTGGAGTTACAGACAGTCCTGAGCCACCATATGGGTATTGGGAGTTGAACCCAGGTCCTCTGGAAGAGCAACCTGTGTTCTTAACCTCTGAGCCATGTCTCCTTCCCCAGCCTTGGTTTCTGAAGTGGGACTGGCTGTCACAGTCACAGCATTCTGGCTGGTGTCAACCAGCACATCCGTCCTCCCCTCTCCCCTTGTCCTGTGTTGCTCCTTACATGGGGAACAACGCATCCTGGTGTCTATGTAGACACTACGATTTTTTTTTTCATCCTTGACTCTTTTCCCTTGGTGAGGCCCACCCTCTGGGGAAGGTCTGAAGTCAGCGGCTCACGTCCCCCCCCCCCCCATTTGTCACAACCATTCTTCCTTCTCCCCTGGTTTGCTCTTCTCCGCAGTAAGAGCCTCTCAGGCTTTACCCAGACTGGCTGGGGACTCACTGTGGAGCCTGAGCCAGTAGTACACTCCCATCCTCCTGCCTCAGGCTCTAGAGTGCTGGGATTACAGTACTAACTCTGCCAAGAGAATCTTTTAACATGCCAATCTCTCAGGCAGCTAGTCAGCTTCCAATTTGTTCCCTGGCATCTGGTTGGGAGTGACACCCACCCACACTCTCTCCCAGCCCTGGTCTGCGCAGCGCCATGCTAGCCCTTCCCTACTGCTATTGCTCCAGCTGCACCCACCTCCCAGGCTAGTCCCCACTTCAGGACACCCATTTATTTGCTGGCAGTCTCTTGCATTACCTATCCAGCACCCACTCCCCTAGGACAGTGACTCCAGAGGCTTCCAGCTTGGTTTTGCAGGAACTTCTTTGAGGCCTGGGGTGAAGCCCACACCCTGTATTTCCTAAGGTGTTTGTGTTGAAAAATGATCTCTTACTTGTATATAATATATTTCTTATTGGGCTGGAGAGATGGCTAAGAGATTGGGAGCATGGGCTGCTCTTCCACAGGTCCCGAGTTCAATTCCCAGCAACTACATGGTGGCTCACAACCACTGTAATGAGATCTGGTACCTTTTTCTGGTGTACAAGTATACATGCAGCAGAAAAGTGTATACATAACAAATAAGTTTATACACACACACACACACATATATACATTTATATCTTCTTTACTGGCCTTTATTATGGCTTTGGGTCAGATAGAATTCTCACACAGCCCAAGCTGGCCTCAAACTTACTATGCAGCAAAGGATAACTGTGAACTCAAGACTCACCTGACTCTGCCTCCCACGTGTAGACTTTACGGGTGTGCGTGTTCATTTGGCGCTAGGGATGGAACCTAGGGCTACATGCGTGTTAGACAAGTGCTACCAACTGAGCTACATCTCCAGCCCCCCACTTAATCTTTTTGCTCCTGCAGAATGGTTTCCCTTTGACTAGAGGATCCTTTCTTACTAGGGTCTCTTCCCAGAAGAGCAAATACTGAAGCCAGGCCGTGATGGTGCAGACCATTTCATCCTGACCCTGGGGAGGTAGAGGCAAGTGTCTCTCTGTGAGTTCCAGGCCAGCTAGAGGATACCCTGTTTCAGAACGAAAGAACAACAAACAAAAAATTAAATACGATTTAAAGTGCTCTTTCTAGCGTCGGAGCCCAGAAACGAGCAGAAATGACCCTGCAAGACAGGGGTAGAAGACAAATCAGCGGGCAAAGGAGAGAAAGTATTTGGTGTCTGCTGCGTCTTAGTGGTGTTCAACGGTACCTTTGCCCTTGTCACCAGTCTTTTCCAACAAGGAAAACATCTGCCAAGTGGCGGCTGCCAAGTGGCTGGTGGGATGGAGGTGAAAACTCCCAAGGAGGATCCTCCCCACCAGGGGCCATGTTGGCTACTCAGTATGTGGCCAGAGATGCAAGGAACTGGGCGTGGCTGTCCTGCATGTCCAACTGGGAGCCACAGGAGGAAACCGGATCAGAAGGGAGTCCTCAGAGCTCTTGCTTACTCGGGGATGAAGATCAGGTGATGTCGCCCCCATCTCCTCGGACAGGGCCAGCAGGAACTGGAGTCTTCGTTCTCCATGTGAACAGGACTTTGCCTATTATTTTCTGTTAATAAATGGTTTCATGTGCTCTAGTATACATGCATACATACACGTCATATTGCTCTATGACCATGTGTAGAACAGCACTATGGCTTCCCATCCCCAGCTCCTATCTGCCCTGGGAGCGGTAGGCATGACTTTCTTCATCTCTTCTCATCCCGACCTTTAGGATGCTTGGCAGGTGGACCACAGACTTTGTGACAGGGTCTCAATCCTGACTGTCCTGGAACTCTGCTCTACCTCCTGAGTGTTGGGGTTGAAAGGTGTGTGCTGCCAGCAGCCCAACCTCACAGGCGTACTTAACGAATGAAGACACACCAAACGTCCTCTCCGCACCAGGAAATGAAGCAGAGCCCGAGTGGACGGGCATCCTCATCCCGGTGTCTTCGCTTCGGTTGCTTCAGGTGTTGCTCACTTCCTACTGAGCCTGGAGGCCGCCCCCAGTTCCAGGTGCCCATTTCCGCCTCTTCCTGCAGCTGACTGTCTCTTCCTGTCCTCCCTTCCCACAATAGCCCCACAGATGGATGCTGCTTCTCCTGCCCCAGGGCCTCCAAGCCCTTCCTTCTCAGGTCTGGGCTGACCTGTTTTATAGCTCCTTTTGTTCCCTCTGTTGGTCTTGGTCTTCTCTGGCAAGCAGGGACCCATCTTGAGACTTAGAGTGGAGTGGGGGCAGGGCACCCTGGGGTTCGTGGGCATCTTCCTAAAGAGTCCCACCTCCACCTCAGCAGTCAGGGAAAGGAGAACAGGACTCACAGGCTCCTGCGTCCAGGTTGGCCTTGGAGTCCAGGTCAAATAGGCCCAGCAGGGTTTCCAAGGCTCCACAGGCTTCCAGGGGAAACAGTCTGGGGGGAGGGCGGCTGGGCCCCTCGGGACAGGAGCCAGTGCAGCGGGCTTCCAGGAAGGGAACCGAAGATACCCCTTCCCGGCATGTCCTTGGGAGGACAGGGATCCAGTTCCCTGTCCTCCTCACTGGGGACAAGGGCGGTGCCCTGAGGGCCTGCAGCAGCTGTGCACGCATGCAGTTCAGCCAGGCACTCTTGGGGGCTGGAGCCTGGGGCCAGTATCTATTGGCCAAGGCTCCAGCCGGTGGGCGAGGTCAGGCAGGGCTGGCAACTTACTGGAAGCCAGACAGCTCTGTCTGTATCTCTGCCAAGCTGCCCACTGCGTTCTTTGGCCTCCTGTTTCCATGCAGACTTTGGGACAGGTCCCAGCCTGGCCCGCCCAGAGCCTGGGTGCCCATGTTTGGGTCACTTGAGCTGTTGCTGGGTAGGCAGGGCTAAAAAGGCATGCTAGGGAAAGATCAGGACTCTTAGGAGTCAGGGGACTACCCTGTACTGGGCCATTAGTGCAGAGATGTGTGTGTGTGCACACACATGCACGAGAACGTGTGTGAACATGGGTAGGCGTCTGCACTGAGGCCAGGGTCTGCGTGGGTGGCCTGCGTAGAAGAGCATTAGAAGTGTGGGTGTACCCTGATTTCTCCATGGCTGCCCCAGGGCTGAAATGTTCTCTTGTGACGGGGCAGTTGGTATCTGGCTCCCTGCCCGAGAGCCCAAGGGCCCGTTACAGACCGTCTTCAAGGTTCTTGAGTGTTGGAGTCTCATGCCCCAGCATGTTGACTGTGCCCATTCAAAATCACCCTGCCCAGGTTGGGGACCATGGGAACCACAAGGAGCAAAGGGTGTGGCCCAACAAGCTGCCCTCCTATGCTCTGGCAGGGGTGCCACGGGCACCAAGGGTTGATGTCTGGCTGTTTCGTTTTAATTTCATTTTGTTACTGTGCTAAAATAATAGCTGAGAATAATGGCTGAGAAGTAGTGTTTGCTTAGCCTGTGTGAAGCCCTGGGCTCAGTCCCCAGCAAAGCATAAACCCGGGGAGAAAGAGTACACTTATAATCTACACTACATAGGTAAAAGCAGCAGGGTCTGAAATTCAGGTCTAACCTCGGCTACATAGCCTGCTCAGAGTCCTCACCCCAAGAGGAAGTCCAAGACATGTGAAGAGTTACTGAGGCCCTCAGGCAGTACCGTGGATGGAGCCACCTCAGAAGCAGGTCCTGGGGTCCCAGTCGGGTCTTTTGATGAGGTCAGCTCAGTGGACATCAGCTGACTGCAGAACTCCACCTGAAGACCCACAGAAACCTCAGGTAGTAAGCGGGATTCCCCACGTGAAGCCCACCAATGAGGTACATTGTAATCAGGATGCCACAGGGAAGTTGAACCTTGACCTGGTGAGGCCCTCTGACATCCCTGATTGGATACCATAGATCTCCCAACAGGGGAGTCGGCTTCCACACTCAGCATGCTGAGGGCCCATCTCCACCCATTTCCTCGAGACCTCGTGTTCCCTCAAGGTGTGAATGTTCTTACCACAGAGGCTACCGCCATCAACGGCCAACATTGCCAGTCGCATCTGTCTCTGATGGGCTGAACTGGAATCCTGTGTGGCATGGCATATTCAGGGAGGTGGCTGGCACGACCACCACCAAGGCATGTTCTGTGACTAAGCAGAGGACTCCGTGCTCTACCCATGTTCACAGAGTGCATGAGCGCCTTAGAGCGTGCCCGGGGAGGGATGGCGGTTCTCCCTGCATGACCCAAAGCGTCACCAGCTGCAGCTGGTTGCCTGGGGACTTGGAACGTCCGTCGATGACATAGAACGAGTCGGTGGATCTACAATGGGTGATGGTTCCACCCCGTTCTAATCCAACTCCCCCAAATACTCCACTGCAACAACCAAGCTCCCCTGAGCCAGACTCTAATCAGCCCCTTGGTTCATTATGCCACCGAGTACTGCAGCCACCGTGCACTGCAGCCACCGTGCAGGTGCTATTGCGATTGACCGTACCTTCTGAAGCCCAGACTGGGTGGGGTGCCCAAGGCCAGCTTAGAGCTTTCTCTTGCAGCTCTGTAGAAGCCAATTAAAACTGGATTAAGAAATTTACAGGAGTTGTTCTAGCAGTTCACACGACAAAAACACAGGGCTAGCCCTGAGCCTCAGGCACAATTGGATCTCGGTTTGCCAAGGATGTCCTGGGAACCCAATTCTCCTCTTCCCCTCTTCCCTAGTCTCTGCCATGCCTCTTCCCCTGGGCAAACTTTCCCCAGTGGTGAAAAAATGGCTTCAGGCAGCTCTAGGAATGGCACCAGGGTAGGGGTACTTGGGTTTTGACCCAGCCCCAGACCAAAAGGGGTGCCTTTTCTGACTGGCTAGTTCTGGTCATGTGTCCATTGCTGAGCTGAAAGAAATGGAAGAGCAGAAACAGGGGTGCTGAGCAGAAACGGGGGTGCTGAGCAGAAACTGGGGTGTTAAGCAGATGACCGTGGTCAGTCTAGGAGCAGAGCTGGGTCCAATATGGTAGTACCAGTAGGGGACTCTTAGGAGACTCGGTCATGAGGCCGCCTCTCTTGGTCAGTTTCCTCATCTTGGACTCAAACCTCCAGCTTGGTGAGATAATAGTTTGTAGTTTATAAACGCTGACACATCAAGCCAGTGTGATGGCTCAGCAGGTAACGACGCTTACCACCAAGTCTGATGACCCTCAACCTATGTGGTGGAAGGAGAGAAGCGACTCCTCCAAGTGGTCCTCTGACCTCCACCTGAGTGCATGGCATATGCAAGCCCCCACACTATATACATAAATGTAAAAAAATTTAAACTCCCAAGCCTTGGATATTTTGTTATAGCCACACAGACAAGGCACCAAGCATCCTAACAATCAAAGTTGTTGCTCACCAGCAGAGACAGCAAGCCAACTCAGCATCTGCTTTCCCCCCAGCTTGATGCAACCAGGCCCAAAGTGCACACGAGTGTGTGCATACACACACATCACACACACACTCACTGCCCCCATAAACCCTGGTGCTAAGCCAGACATGGTGGTATGCACCTCTGATCTCACCAGACTGATGAGGTCACTCACCTTCAACACACCCAAGGGCCCACGGCGAGACTGCCAACAGTATCCTCCTGAAGCTAAACAGCACGGGCCTGCTGCACACAACAAGGGAGTCCTGAGTCTACTATTCATAGAAAGGCAAACAAAAGAGAGAAAGGGCCCTGGGGAACCTCAGGAGTAAAGACAGTATTTTCCCTTGGATTTAGACTCACGCGGAATGTGTTTAAGCATACAGCATAGTGCTCTGCGTTGCCTGACCTCACGGTTCCTGGCACCGCAGGGTTTCTCGTTTGCGGTCACACACGCACCTTCAAGCACTGCTATCTTTCAGAAGGGCATTCTGGGAAGCATGCAGGTGCTGGTCTTCGTCCCTGCTGTTTCCAGCTTGGGGATTGCTTGGGATACCTCAACCTTTCCTTGGGGTCAGGAGTTAGAGGTCAGACATCTCCCATGCAAGCCTGGCCACTAGCTGGCCACTGGCAGGGGACACAATTCAGACTGAAGCACCCCAGGAGTGGGAAAGCCACAAGCAAATGAGGCACAGGCCAAGGGTGGAGGGGCTATGGGCAATAGAAGGGAATCATACACACATCTCCTTCAATATGGTCCACCTGTCTTTTATTTTGTCCCTTGTGCTGACAGGTCTTATGTCAACTTGACACCAAAGCTAGAACCATCTGAAGGGAGGGAACCTCAATGAAGAAGATGCCTCCAAAAGATCTTGCTGTAATGCCTTTTCTTAATTAGTGATCGATGGGGGAGGGTACAGCCCAAGGTGGGCTGGTGGGTCTGGGTTCTACAAGAAAGCAGGCTGGGCCAGGCAGTAGTGGCACAGGCCTTTAATCTCTGTGAGTTCAAGGCCAGCTTGGTCTACAGAGTGGGTTCCAGGACAGGCTCCAAAGCTACAGAGAAACCCTGACTCGAAAAAGAAAAACAAAACAAAAATCAAAACAAACAAAAAAAACAAGTTAAAAAAATTAAATAAAAGAAAGCAGGTTGATCAAGCCATGGAGCAAGCTCATAAGCAGCTCTTCTCCATGGCCTCTGCATCAGCTCCTGCCTCCTGGTTCCTGCCCTGTTTGAGTCCTGTCCTGACATCACTCAGTGATGAACAGTGATGTGGAAGTTAAGCGGAATAAACCCTTACCTCCCCCAGGTTGCTTTGGTTATGGTGTTTCGTCATGGCAATAGTCACCCTGACAAAGGCATTACTGTTGTCTTATTCTACCTTGAGATGGTGTGACGCGACCTACAATCACCCGGGAAGACAGTCTGGATGGGGAATGGTCTACATTGGGCTGGCCTGTGGGCATATCTGCAGGGTGGGGAATTGCCTCAGTTAACTGATACGGAAAGACCCAGCCCACTGTGGGCAGCCTCATTCCCTAGGCAACAGGTCCTGAACGGTACAGAGTGGAGGAGCTTGAGCACAAGCATGCAAGCGAGTATCCACATGTATGACCCTAGACGTGGTGCGACCGGCTGTCTCCTCTACTTTAACGTCCCCAAAGGGAGGAACTATAACTTGGATCTGTCAGCCAAAATGAACCCTCTCTCCCCCAAGCTGCTTTTTGTCAGGGCATTTAAGCGTAGCCATAGAGCTGAAACTAAGACAGATAGGATCTCATGCTATAGCCCAGGCTGGCCTTGAGCTAATAGAAATCCTCCTGCCTCAGTCTCCGTCGTTCTAGAAATACAGGACGTATTATCATGTCTGGCTGTTTTTCTCTTTCCTTCCTTCCTTTTCTTTCTTTCTTTTTTTTTTTTTTTCCAGTCCTGAAGATCAAACCCAGGGGCCCATTCAAGCAATTTAAGAAATCTGAACACAGTTTAGCAGAGGCCATCGAGGACTATGGAGAAGCCATGAGGTTGTGCCATGGTGTTGTGGGATGTCCCCTGCCATGGAGAGGGAAGAAGACAAATTCAGTGGGTACAGGGTCTCTCTATTTCTCCTCTTTTATGGAGGGTGGGGTTTAAAGTGGTTCTCATGTGGTCTAAGCCGCCTTGAGCACGCTATGTATCTGGGGTGGGTTAGAATTTCCGATCCTCCTGTTTCTACTGCCCAAGCGCTGAGATCACAGGTGTGTGCCACTATGCAAGGTCTGCCTGGAACTGGAGCGCAGGACCATGTCCCACGCAGTAAGCACTCTACCGCTGAGCTGCATCCCTGGTCTCCTCTGTGTGTTCTAAGATCCTGCGAGCTGGCAATTCCCAATGCTAATTCCAATGAATATTCATTTCTAGTGCCAGAGTCCTGCTTAGTGAGGTCTTTCTCAGGCTCCTGGACGCTTAGAACTGTGGCAGGTCCACCTAGCAGTCTGAAGGCCTCCCAGTCCAGTGCCTGGGGTCCTCTAGAAAGGCAGAATTAGGAGGAGAAGGCCCCACATTTAATCCCTTTTCCAGCCATCATGAAGGACTAGAAATAACCTTAGCATAGGCCTCTCTTACCTGGCCTGGTCTGCCCTGATCTCCTGGACGTGGTGGAGATGCTGTCTCTGAGATTTCTGGAGGCCAGGCTCCTGTCTAGTCTGATCTCTGTCCCTGCCTTTCTGTCTCCCTTTCTTCAAACACTGAGACCCAGAGGCAGCAGGTGGACCACTGAGCCACCGAATGCACCTGACACTGGCAGCCACCCCTGGAATCCTTGGCCTTTGGACTGGGATTGGGGCCTGGTGCCACAGGACACAGGACACAAGCCCCACTTCTGACTGAGAAATTCCCTGGGCACCTTTTGTTGTTGTTTTGTTCTGTTTTTTGTTTGAAACAAGGTCTCTATGTAGCTGTAGCTCAGGCTGGCCTTGAAGCATCCAGAACCCTTCTGCTTCAGCCTCCCAAGTGGTCGGGTTCCAGGAAGGTACCAAGGAGCTACTTCTGAGTAAATATTTACCGACCATCTGAATCCTAAGAGAGCATCTTACAAGTGGGGAAGTGGGCCTCCGGGTAGAATGTTCTACTAAGGGACTGTCAGATCGTTTCTGCAAGTGAGGGAGGCTCCCTCTATATGCCAAGGAAAGCTGCTGTCCCATGGGATCAGGAGTAGGGGTACCACGACGTGATGGCGCCCTGCAGATCAGTGGTCCCACAGATCACGCGGACCCCCACAGTCTGGGCCAGGGCAGGAGCCCGGGATGCATGCATTGATCGTTGGCGTAGACGCGGCGGCGGCCCCGGCATCTGTGCACGCCCGCACCGGGCCGAACTGTCGGGAACAGCTGCGCTGGGTGGCTCGAGTTTACTGGAAACGCGCTCCCGAGCGCGCAAAGGCCGGGCGGCTGCAGCCGGGGCCGCCCTTGGCGGAGGGCAGAGCCAGGGCTGGGCACCCGGGCGCCGGCTGGCTGTGCCACCGTGAAGGGCTGCGTTGGGCGCGTGCCACCCCCGGAGGACCGGCAAGGGAGCACGGGGCGGGCTGGGGAAGCCTGGGTCTTTCTGTGGGTAGCTGCACAGCCAGCTACCTCCCTTCCCGATAGGCAAGCTGGCGGCCACCGGGTGTGTGGGTGGGTGGGAAAGGCTCCGAGCCCTGTGAGGGATCAAGTGGAGAAGGCGCCCCGGTGGGTCTCCTCCAGCCTGAGAGAGCCCCCCCAAACCAAAGACAGCAAGGGGTTCACAGAGACGTTTATTGAGCATCTACTGACTGGGAGGCGCCGAGGTGCAGCGATCCAGAGAAGAGGGGGCAATTCCTCCCTTTCAGGAAAACATTTCAGAGACGCATTCTTATTTATTTATAAGCCATAGGCACTTTATTACTGGGCTTATATTTTATGTGTCCATAAAAGTTGAAACCTAAAGAGGGTGTATAAAAAATAGAAAACGGGTTATGTTTCTTTTCGTATGAGCTGTGCACACGTCCCACCTTGGAGACTTGGGGTCGGTGCTGTTTCTTGACTGGGCCTGCGCTGGAGAAAATACCCCACCTGTCTGTGGACTGCCCTGTGTCTTAGGGGTCCTGGCCCCACAGTCCTTGGCACAGGGTAGCAGAGGGCAGAGAGGCATCGTGTCTGGTTCTCGGATCTGGGTTCACATCTTACACCTGTTACTTACTGGCTAGTGACTTGGCCTCTTTGTGCCTCTGTTCCCTCCCACCCCCTCCAGTCCACTCCCTCCCTCTCTCCCCTCTTCATTCCTCCCTTCCTCCCTCCCTCCTTGGCAGGGTCTCAAGTATTCCAGGCTGGCCTCAAACTCACTTTGAAGTAGGGAGGATGATCCTGAACTCTTGACCTTCCTGGCTTCTCCGCCTGCCTGGTGCTGGGCTTACAGGCTTGTACTACTGAGCCCGGTTTAGGCAGTGCTGGGGTTCCAACACAGGGCTTCCTGCAGGCTAGGCAAACACTCTGCCCCCAGAGCCACCCTGCCAGACTCTGGGCTGCACTTGCTTCTGTGAAATGGAAGGAACCAGCATTCTTCACTGCAGGATGGAGCTTCTGGGGGCGTCAGGCTGAACCCGCCTGGGTACTAATGGAGCGTGGGCACTGCTGTCTTCTAGTGGTCCCTTAGACTCCGAGAAAGACCCACTTATTGTGGCAGATGACAGGGTTCCCTGCAAGGGCAGTTGTCAGTAAAGCCCTTTGTGCAATGGAGGGGCTTCTGGGGAGGAAGTGGCGCTGGAGGCCTTATCCAAAGAGAAGTATAAAGAGACAAAGAGAACAGTCAGTCAGCCATTCAACAAATTTTAGCTGACAGCCAGCTCAGTGCCAGATACATTTCCAGGCTTTGAACAGACAAGAAGCTCGCTCAGCATCCCGAGAGCCCAGAGAGCCCAGTGTGTCACATTCAGGAGTGGGCACAAAAACATCTGTGGAGCAATGGGGTCACCTGCAGGCCAAGGATAAGGGGCCTCTGGGGACGAGGGAGGCCCAGCCCAGGCCCAGACTCAGGCCCAGAGCCAGGGGGCCACCCTGAGGTGTGGCAGCCCCTGGGCAGTGAGTGACTCAGGCCCCGCCTAGCCTCTCTGCTGCCTGGGTTTGGTTTGTTTAAGAACAAATTAGTCACAGCAGGGCAGCTTTCCCGAAAATAAAATGAGAGTCCCCAGGAAGCAGGGAAAATTGAAGGCAGGCAAGTGAGTCAGCACGTGCTCCCCCTAGGGCTCCGCTTTCCAAATACTAGCCCTCCTCCCCCTCTTCTCCCTCCTCCTGCTCCTCCTCCTGTCTTCCCTCCCCTTCCTCCTCCCTCCTCCCCAACCTCTCCCTCTGCAGCTCCCATCTCCCTTTTTCTCCTTCTTTCCCCCCTTTCTTCTTCTCTCCCTCCACATCCCTCTCCTGATCGCTTGGGCTCCGTGCCCAGGGCCACTCCCCCTCCCTTCCCTCCAACTGTAAGCCCCCATGCATTCCTCTCTTCCGTTAGCCTTGCGTTGCTCCCGCAGGCCCAGGCACTGCCCACAAGAGGAAACAGCCAAGGCTTGGCCCTCTGAGGACCACCCTGTATTGGGAAGTCTTCAACATGCTGCCAGACTGCAGACAGTGACCGTGTTACCTGGATGTAGGGAGAGCTGGGCCCCAACCAGAGAAGAAACTCTTGAGGACTTAGTGCAAGCCTCCTTCCTGGGTGTTCCCTGACCTGCATGCGGGTCTCTCCTCTCTGCACTCTTTGTCTTTTGCTGCCTAGAGGAGCCTTAAGGGAACTGGGGCTAGGGGCCAGTTTGGACTCAAAGACAGGGCTCTGATGTTTTCTCTTTCCCTGCCTCTCCATCAGAATTCCCTGTGGGAGGAAGCCAGTCCCTCTTTGGAGAAGACTTTGGTCACACAGCTTTGTACCCCAACCACTGAGGGTCAACAGCAAAGGGTCCTGGCTGCAGGAAGGATCCAGGCCCAGACATCTTGGCTCCTATAATCCTCCCAAGGATAGCCATTGTAGACCTAGGACACCTCTCCTACAGGGTTCTAGAGTCTTCCTTCAGTCCTGGTCAGCCCCAGATGGGAGCAATGCTATTCCATTGCCCCCCCTCCGCGGGACCGCTGGGGATCTTCGTTTCCAAGACCACCCCCAGGAACCAGGGCAGGCAGCCCCAGGCCTGGGTCACTCGGCTGGGCTGGGGTCTCCTGCCTCTCCTGTCCCTGTTCAATCTCTGCCTGCATCTCTCAATGAATAATTTAGCCGTTCGAGTTACAGTAAAGAGAGCACAGCTTCCCTCCCCAAATCGTTAAGAAATGATATGTTCGGCAGCGGCGGCGTCTTGATTCCTTCTGAGGAAAGTCCCTTTCCTAGCGAAACTGAGCCTGCGGATGGGGACCCCCCCGCCCCGAACCAATATCCGTAACTGTAATAGGCAATTGGTACATATATCTTGGCTCTAAAAAACTAGGCTGAAGCCTCAGCCACCAGTTCTTGAGAATAGGAAAGAGTAACAACCCTGAGCGTGGGTGTGAGCACTGCCATGGAGAGAGAAGAAGCCATGGTGACTGACCCCAAGTCACAACTGAAGGTCCCTGGAGAGGCTGGAAATATTGTAGGATCCTGCTGGAAGTGACACGGGGTGTGAAATGGAGTAGATGGTGCAAGAGTATATGTGTGTGCGTGTGCTTACATATATGTGCATGTGTATGTACCTGAGTGCATATGTCCTATATGGATGGGTACATTCATGAGGGTGTGCAAATGCACATATGCCTGTGGAGGGGTGTATGCATATCTAGGTGCATGTTGCCTTGTGTGTGTGTGTGTGTGTGTGTGTGTGCACGGGCTTGCGTGCATACTGCTTGTGTGCATGTGCAGCTGGCGCATCTGTAACATGCCTGTGCCTGAGCTTTGCAGCTGGGAGAAATGGGCTGGGACAGTGGGAACTCCACAGTGCAGAGGGACAGTCCTCTGGTGTCTTCACAGCTGGGAAAGTTGGGGTGTGGAATCTGGGTGAGGCTGGGCTTAGGCCTCCCAGTCAGGTGACTTGCAGTCAGGGAGGGGAGAGGCTCTGGGAAGTTCAGAGAGAGGGAGGGACTGAGGCAAAGGGCCAGGGTGGGGACCTGGGCTGGGAGACTCTCTGAAGGGTGAGGCAAGAGCTAGGGGCTGGAGTTCTGGAGCTGAGAGCCAAGGGTACTAGGAGGTGTGGCTCAGAGGTTTGGTGGAGTCCGGTGGGTGTGTGAAAGCAGGGGTGGGGCTTCCGAGCACTGCTATGGCAGGTTGCTACCCAGTGGTCAAGAGAGAGGGACAGAACCTGGCAGTGGAAGCTGCTGGCCCTCGGCTTCCTGCAAGTTCCTTTGAATGGCTGGGGATGGGGTGGGTGTGAGAGTGTCGTGACTGCTCTGGCCCAGAGCCACTGAACCTGTCCCTGGCCTGATTTGCTGATCCATACCTCACCAAGCCAACCAGCTTCCCCAGGGGCTCCTCCATTTCTGCCCATCCTCCCAACAGGACCCCTTGAACTCACACTCCAGGCTGCAGGGTGGGCCTGAGATGGACCTCACGCCTCTGCCCCCTGCTCTTCTCAGCACCCTACCCTGCCTCTGTTTTCAGGCTGAGAATCCCCAGGTACCAGCCCAGAGCCCTCTGTCCCTGTGTAAGCTGCCAGGTACCAGCCATCTGCAGGAATTTTCTCTCTTCAGTATACAGAAGACGTCATCCAACCTCCTTCCTAATGGAGGAACTTCCTGGTCTCACAGAAGTGTGCTGGGTGCATATTCTGTTGAAGGGCAGGTGTGCAGCAGGCTGGACAGATGCCCCCTTGGTCCAGCTTCTTGCAGATGCCCTGGGAATCCCAGAGGACCCCTCCCCCTCTCCTCAGGCTTATGTGGCAACCAGCTATGACCTCAGCAGCCTGCAATCAGATGTGGGTTTGCTGGAGTTCCCCAGGAGCTCCCCTTCATTTCTTGTGCTGGTCACCATATCCATTGTCCTAGCTTCTAAGGGCCTAGATCTGAGGCAGCTGGAGCAGGAGCTTCGGAATTAGGACAGCAACCCCTAGGGAGTCTTCCGGTTCTCCCCACTCCAAAACCCCATCTCAGCTCCTGAAGAGACGGGAAGGACAAGTTCCACAGAAGAGAGGAGTTTCCTTGGGCAGGCGGGAAATAGCCTGTGTCCAAGCTTGGAGTCTCACAGGAGCCCTTGCTTCCTGGGATGAGCACTGGGGGCCTTCTTGGTTCTCTCCTGTCTTCCTCTCTTTCCCTCTGGCCCGGAAACACTTGTTCAGGGAGACCTGCCTGCAGGCAACCCTCAGCTTCTATTTCCTTGGTGGGAATGGCTAGGGCATCCTTGCTTTTGGGATCCTATACCTTAAAAGGCCAGCCTCCCCAACTCCTTCGGTCTCACCTTCCTGCCTCTGCTCCGTCCTGTGTCCTGTGGCAGTGGGCTTTCAGCAAGGAAATGGCTTTTTTGCTCTTGGCCCAGGACCTTTGACTATGCTTCCTCTAGGCCAGGGGCCAGCAGGCTTTTCCTGAAAAGGGCCATGTGGTAAATATTTTAGCTTCTAGTCCTGGAGACTCAGATCGTGAACAACCATGCCAGTAAACTCCGGACTCTGAAGCTTGAGTTTCACGCAATAGTGGTCACGCGTTGTGAAACAGCCTTCTCTCGATTTGCTTTTTAAACACCTAAAAATGCAAAAACCGGGCTGGGAACAGAGCTCAGCAGGCAGGTGCTTACCTAGCACCGACGAAGCCCCGTTTCAGTACCTGATGCTGCGTGAACCAGGCATGAAAACGCACACCTACTATCCCAGTGCATGGGAGACAGAGGCGGAAGATTGAAAGTCATCCTTAGCCACACAGTGAGTTCAAAGTTGTCTGAGCTACTATTAGACCCTGTCACAAAAAGTAAAACTCCAGCCCCGTGTGTGGAAGCGTGTGTCTATCTATAGTGACAGCACTTGCCTGGGGGTGGGGCGGGGAAACCATGTGAGCGCCCTGTCCTAAGGATTGCCTTGAGTTTGAGGTTGTAGTGAGATCCTGTCTCAAAAACAAAACAAAACTCCAGCAACAAATACGTTTGGCCTGAGGCTACAGCGCATGGAACACCGGTCCAGGCGACTGTTGTCTGCCTGTTGGCTGATGTCTCCTCCCCTGCAGGTATGCTGAGCACGGAGGTCTGGCCTGGTGCCCTGGCCTCTTTCCCAGAAAGCAGTATAACACAGAGCCGGGCACATGGGGGTGCAGAGGAACTCTCAGTTAGACTTGCTTGTCACACATTATCCCCTTATCTACTCCACACTCAAGCAGGCCACAGCTGCGGCCCCCACCTTACGGATGTCCCAACAGAAGCCCATAGAGATCCTGAAGCTGCCCAGAGGTTGCTCAGCTGGGAGAGACAGTGACAAGCATCAGTTCTGGGAGCTAATTCCTTGGTGGCTGAGCAACCAGGACCACATCTGGAGTGCTAAGACCCCAGGGGATGTGCCCAGGTCCATAGAAGCCCGCTCTGCCCAAATCCTCATTCCCGGGCTAGCTCTGGAGCTGACAGGCTTCTGTCAGTCTGTGTTCACCCCGGAACCCCAGGTCTACACACTGACATTCTCTGTGCTTCATTTCTAGGACCAGGCTTAGGGCCTTCGGGTTCTGGGTTGGGAGTCCCCATCTTCACAGTGACACAGGGCCACCAGGCTGAGACCCAGTGAGTCCCGAGCTGATTCTGCATGCCCCTCCTCCAACCTTCTGTATGATAAGTCAACCCCTTAACACAGCCTGAGCCAGAACCACCGGCCTCCAGAGACATGTCCTCCTTCTATAGACTTCCCAGTGCTGGCCAGGCCTTTGCTGAGCACTGAGCTACAGCCTCCAGTTCAGCCCTCTCTGCAAGCCTCACTCTCTCCATATGTCAGACGTGGACATTGACTTTGATTCCTTCTTCCAACCTGAGAGACTGGAGTGGGCCTAGCTAGATAGCCAGGTGGTGAGGCAGGATCTCCCTTTCTGTGCTGTGGTCTCTTGGTGGCGGGGCGGAGTGAGGGGCGGAGCTCAGTGGCTACAGGTGGAGGTTGCCTCCTCCTCTGAATCTGCAGCAGTGTCTGAGGCCCAGCAAGGTCCCCTATACTCAACACTCCCTTTAGCTCTCTCCTGAAGTACATCCTGGCTTCGGGAATTCACATCTCAGCCAGAGTTCGCCCCCTTCCCCATCCCTGGGGAGCCAAGAGGCCAGGGTCATGACTGAACTGGGGGAAAGGACTCTGGACTCTGGTGACAGTGTGGTGATGAAGCAGGGGCTGCAGGGAGGTTGATACGAGGGTAGCTACAAGGGCAGAGTCCCTAAGTGGATATTGCACTTTCAGAGGCTGGAGAGGACAGGTGACAAACAGCAGCTATAATGGCCTCTTCTTTGTGGGTGAGAAAGCAAGACCCAGTGATGGGATCCTGAGTCGCTGTAGGGTGAGCATGACCAAAGGAGATGCGAGGACCCAGAAGAGCACCTCCTCTGAACCTCTGAACCTCTCTGTACCTTGCTTTCCCTCCAGTTACAGCCCAACAGCCCAGAGTCTCCAGATGAAAAAGCTGGGCTCGGTAGGCAGAAGTAGCCAGTGAGCTGTCAGCTGTGCCCAGGGACACCCATTTGCTGTCACCAGGAAGGTGGGGGGGGGCAAGATTTTCAGACCAGGACCAGGGACCACATTGAGCCCTTGAGAAAAGGGAAGGGAGAGGGGAGGAGGGAGAAGAAAACCAAGGAAAGAGAGGGGAAAAGGAAAGAAGGGATAAGAAGGGAAGGAATGAGGAAGATGGACAGATACATACATGGAAAGATGGGAGAACAAGAGATATGGGAGAGAGGAAAAGGGAAGGCTGGCAAGATGATGCACTCCGGAGGCAGAGACAAGTAGATCTCTGTGTTCAAGGCCATCCTGATCTACAGAGCGAGTTCCAGGATATCCTGGGATACTTAGAGAAGCCATGTCTTGAAAAACCAAAATAATAATATAAATTAATCTGAGCTCCTGAGAGGCGGAAGCAGGTGAATCTTTGTGAGTATAGCACCAGCCTGATTTACATAGTGAGTTCCATGACAGCCAAAGCTACAAAGTGAGGCCCGGGCTCAAACAAAACAAAACAAACAAACAAACAAAATCCCACACATGCCCCCCCTCCCAAAAAAAAAAAAAGGAAGAGAGAGGAAGGAAATGGGTTTCAAGTAACTCTGCCTATCTGTGAGAGTTATTCAACCACGTACAAGTATCATTTATCTCCTGGCCATCTCCCTGGCTCTGGCCCCAGTTCCAGCTGGGATTGGCAGCCCTGTGCTGGCAGGCCGGTTGCCTTGGTGACACCCCTTTGTTAGGCACCAGCATCAGCAAATGTCAAAGGGTTTTCAGTGGGTCAGCCCCATCCCCTCCCTTTTTCCCTTCTCCTTTTTCCCTCCCAGTTGCTGCTGCCTGAGCTGCAAACTTCCTCCGTCTCCATGGCGACGGAGGAGGCTGTCTCCCTTTTTCCATCCCAAACATCTGTCTCTATAAACACTTGTGCACTTGTGGCACCCCCTCCCCCAGGGCTCCAGCTCTGGAAGGAAATACTTTGTTTATCTGGAGGGTGGGTTTCCTCAGCGCTCCACTCTCCTTCGGGGCGGGAGGCTGCCCCTACCTCCTGCTCTGGGTGGCTGCAATCCTAGATGAAGGAGCCCTAGGCAGGAGGCCAGGGCTCGCTGATCCTCTATCAGGCTCCCTGCCATCCAGCAGCTTGCAGCTCGGCTTTCTAGCTGGGTTGCCTTACACAGGTTGCTTAACTTCCCAGAGCTCTCGTTTCCCCTCAGCAAAGGAAAGGGTTCAAACACTGCTTCCCTCGCCCACTTGTTGGGCTCTCACAGGATGGCCTGCACGG
The DNA here is from genome assembly GCF_950005125.1 of Chionomys nivalis. Lineage (NCBI taxonomy): Eukaryota > Metazoa > Chordata > Mammalia > Rodentia > Cricetidae > Chionomys > Chionomys nivalis. The sequence goes on from NC_080092.1 coordinate 98,265,525, forward strand.
ACGTGTAATCTTGGGTGCTCTCATGAACAGCCCACATGGAAGAATGCTCAACTTCATGGTGATGCTTGCCCAGGGTGACACAGGAACTTGGCTGGAGGGCCATGGTCTGCCTCAAGAGGCAAGCCCACTGCTTTCCTGACCAACAGGACCCCTTCTTGGTCCCAGGTCTTCAGTTTGCAGGCTCACAAGCTTGGGAAGTTACACCACCTTCCCAACTGAAGACTTCTCTAGGTGTCTTCAGGGAAGAGACTGGGACAAACTAAGAAGATGGTGCCTTTGCCTGGGACTAGGGACAGGAATGCCTGCTGTGAAGGCAGGCAAGGCGAGGCGTGGAGTCAGGAACTGGGGCTTTGTGACTCATCCCCATGTTCCAAGCCATGAGAAGATGGCAGCCAGGCTTGGCCTCTGTGGGAGCCAGCCCTAGACCAGTGACCCAAGTGTCACTCCCCGAGGCCTTATGATACCTGTCCCCAAGCCCAACTTAGCACCCTTTCTGCATTCCTAGTCCCTGTACAGGTCAAAGAAAACTCCCCTGTGTCCCAAGAAGAGCCCAGATACATTGCAGGATGACATTTTCATCCCCCCAGGGTGGCCCTGGGGTAGGAGGAGCTGTGATTGGATCCAGTCCCACCAACTTCTGGTTTATGGCTCCAAGCTCCTGTAAAAATGGTAACACTCCACGGGTCCTACTGTACAGACTTCACGGTGCTTGGGGGCTTGCCTGGTAAGAGACCTTGGAGTAGAGACAGCATCCCTTGAGACTGCTCCCACCTCCCACACCTGTCTGGGAGACACACGACCCTGTCTCATAGAAGTAAAACCAGCTGGGGCTGTCACTGAGTTCAGTACTTGTCTGCCACGGCACCACAAGCCGGCTGTGGTGACACACACCTGCGGTTTCACTACAGAGGAGGTAGAGTCAGGAGAGCCAGATGTTTGCAGCCACCTTCAGCGGTGGAGTGAGTTTGAAACTCACTGCGTAGCTGAAGATGACCTTGAACTCCTGATCCTCGGGCATCCATCTCCCAGTGCTAGGATGGTAGGCCTGGCTTCTTCTGTTCTTATTCTGGGGCAGAGACAACAGCCAAGACCAGCCTTGAAGGGACTCCAGGTCCTGCGGGGGATTATGGTGGCCCCGGGAGGGGAGCAGCGCACATGGGGCCAATTATCCGTTCATACCACCCTCAGACTCCAGCTTTCTGGCTTTGTGGCCAGTCTTTCCCTTTGGGGGGCTGGTGACTCAGCCACAGGTTCCATGTGGCAGGAAGTGGGCACGGTGACTCATAGGGTGGCTCAGCACCCTCCCTTTGGAAGCTGGGATGTCTATGGGCAGAGACCATAGGAGGACCCCAAGAAAGCAGACTTTGCCCCCAGTAGGAGCTGGAGAGTAGGAGCCCTGGGGCACTCTACCTGGGGGTTCTTTCTTCTCTCATTCTTGAGGGTCGAGGGGATCTGCCCTCTCTCAGTAAGCTCTGCCTACAGCCTGTGGCATCCCCTGGCTACTTGTGGGTGTGTGTGTGGTGTGGGACACTCTTAAAGAATGCTAAGCTGTCTGCACAGCCAGCAAGTCCTGGGCTGGTCCCTGACCTCGCTGACTGCCCCTTGCTGTGTTTCTTTGATGGGCTGTGTTAGCACTCAGCAGCCACACAGGCTGCTCTTGGGCTGTCCCCTGGGGCCTGGCCCTCCAGCCTGGTTTAAGCTTCAGCTCAGGGACCTTTCCAGCTTCGGGTGTGGGAACTGTCTCCTGACTCATCAGTTTGACAGCGACGCCTTCAGAACTGTTAAGTGAGCCAGTGAGGCTTGGGCGCTGCAGAGACGGGAGTGTACCCTTCTTTCGGTGTGCCCCAACCCTGCCGCTTTTCTTCTCAGGTCTGGGAATTCTCTTAAAGTTAAAACATGCACTGGGCAGGGTGGCACATGCCTGTAATCCCAGCACTTGAGAGGTGGAAGACAAGACTGGGTCGCACTTGGTTACATATCAAGTTTAAGGCCAACCTAGGATATGTGACATGCGACACCTTGTTACACACACACACACACACACACACACACCAAGGAACTGGGGGAGATGGCTCTCTGGGTAAAGTGCTTGTTGCACGTTGTGCAAGCACGAGTTATTTGGATCCCCAGCACCCATATAAAACTAAGCACGGATGAGCCGGGCGGTGGTGGCGCACGCCTTTAATCCCAGCACTTGGGAGGCAGAGGCAGGCGGATCTCTGTGAGTTCGAGACCAGCCTGGTCTACAAGAGCTAGTTCCAGGACAGGCTCCAAAACCACAGAGAAACCCTGTCTCGAAAAACCAAAAAAAAAAAAAAAAAAAACTAAGCACGGTACCACGTGCTTGCAATCCCAGCACTAAGGACGCAGAGCCAGGAGGATCCTTGGGACCGACTGTTCAGCAAGTCCAGCCTGATCTGTAAATTCCAAGTTCAGTAATACACCCCGTGTCTGCCTGTGATACAGTAAGAGGCTGAGGCAGAAGGATAGTCCTAAGTTAGAAGCCAACCTGGGCTATATAACAGAAGTTGGCATCAAAATAAGCAAAAGCTTAAGATAATTAGGCATGAGGGCTGGAGAGATGGCTCAGTGGTTAAGAGCACTGGTTGCTCTTCCAGAGGTCGGGGTTTGATTCCCAGCACTGACATGGGGGCTCACAATCATCTGCAACTCCAATCCCAAGGGACCGCACACTCTTCGGGCCTCTGCAGGCACCAGCCATATGCATGATATACAGGCGTAGATGCAGGTAGAACACCCATACACATAAATTAATTTAAAAAATAAAAAAAGTTTATTTAAAAGCATGCTTATACATATGTAGGGGCTGACCCACCACTGGGATACCCCTTATTTGATAGCATAACAGAGAAACTGAGGCTCCAGAGGTAAAGAAGCATGCCTGGGGCCACATAGCTCCACGTGGAAACCTCTCTGGCTGGGCTCCGCACTGCCCCCATGGTGTGCTGGGCTTTCTCCTTCAGCCTTGTGTACTCATTGTGAAGCGTGAGTCCAGAGGGCCAAACAGGAGGGTGGCACCCTCCTACCTGGATGCTCCAGAGACTCTTGGTCCTAACACCTCAGAGCCGTACAGATGTGGCTTATGTGGACAGAGTCCCTGGGGTGATACTTGCCCTCAGTGGTGATGCCACACCTCCTGCTCAGTCCCTGTCCTCCTTCTTGCCCAGGACTCTGTGCCAGCGGTGCCCAGTGAATCCAGGTGCCAGGTCCCACTTCCAGGTTCTGTGATGCCACTTCAGCGACTCTCTTCTCCTTTCCGTGGCCTTGCTCTTTTTCAGAGTTGCCCTCGGGCTACTGTTAAAGCCAGAGAATGAGCCTCCCCTGACAGGGCTGCATCCCCAGTCCATACAAGCCACGGGATGGTAGCTGTGCCCTGGGATACTTCCTGCTCAGGGCATGCATGGTGTTTCAAAGGTGTTTCCCAGTGTTTGTGAGACTGAGGCAGGTGGATCTCTGTTAGTTCAAGGCCATCCTGGTCTATCTAGAGCATTCTGGACCAACTAAAGCCACGTAGTGAGACTACCTCAAAAACAAAACAACCCAAGACATCGAACGAGCAGGGAACAAGCCCAGCTTCCCCCTTGGTGCACTCCACGGTACAAGCTCCCTCATGGATGCCCCTGTACTGACTGCTATGGCCCAGTTGGTGGGATGGCACTGTAGACACCCACCCACGTGAGCTCTCTGGAAGCTGAGTGAGATGGTTCTCGGTTTCTCTGGTCGCCAGAGTACTTTCAGGAGGCCGTACCGTTCCTCTCAGGCCTCCTCAGTTGGAATCTGCCCCCAGGAAGCTGTTTCCAGTGTTATAGTTTAAGTCTGAAATGCCTCCCCACCCCACCAGCTCATGTTTGGGACGCTTGTTCCCTTCTGCAGGTGGTGGAACCTGTAGGAGAGCTTGGTTGGTCAAATCGGCGCAAGGGGCTGGGCTTGGAAGCATCTACCTGCAGCTCCATTAGCATCAGGAAGGTTGACCCGGGATTGGAGAGATGGCTCAGCATCTAAGAGCCCTTGCACAGAGAGTAAGGACCAGAGCTTGGATCCCAGAACCCACCAAGTGTCCACTAACACCTGAAACCCTGGCATTAAGCGATCTGGCGTCCTCTTCTGACCTCTTCAGATACTTCATTCATGTGCACAAACGTACTTGAACACAGATGTACGCAGGTACATAATTTAAAAAATAAAATCTTATCCCAGCACTCAGGAGGCAGAGCCATGCAGATTTTTGTGAGTCTGAGGTCAGCCTGAGATACATAGAACCCATCTCAAACAAACAAACAAACAAAAGCATGTCTCTGTCGTGCCATCGTCCTCCCCTTCCATGGGATGATGGCTCCGGCTTGTGTCCTCCTCCCTTCACAGGTGTGGATCTCAGACCTTCCCCACTTCTGTTCTCTTTTCCAATGCCCACCACAGGCCACTGAAGACTGCCCTATGGCTCTATCCTGATGAGGCTGTGGGACACATGGCTGTGTGGTGGCCTGTGGCATCCGAGCAGGGAAGTATTTGCCATCACCTAACCTCCCTCCAGCCACTAGTTCTGAACCACAGAGGCTGTCTCATGACTGAACTCTACATTCAATCCTGTAGTCCTGGCTCTCCTGGAACTCACTCTGTAGACCAGGCTGGCCTTGAACTCACAGAGGTCTACCTGCCTCTGACTCACCACTGTTGGGATTTAAAAGTGTGCACCACCATGCCTTGCTTCAGTTAAGTTTTTAACATTACATTGTGTGTGTGCGTGAGTGCATGTGTGTGTGTGTGGAGGGGGCATGCATGAGTGCAAGTGTGAATGCATGCTCACATGTAGAGATCTGTTCATCTCCCCTTCTTGCTCTGCTCTCAGGGGTGAGTCACAAAATACTGCTCCCAAGTGTGAGGGGTACTATCTCCCTCCTGTCTCAGGTGTGGGTACAGAGCCCTGACACACTGCCACAGTCTCCTCCCAGCCTGTCCTCTTGGTCTCCCTTACCTTATTTCTTCTGAGTGTGTCCAAGATGCAGAGAGATCCTAAGGTAGGTGGGTGTACCCTTGAGGGACAATGAAGTCACTTCCCTTGTAGAAATATGCCGTAGCCTCTACCGTGACAGACCCTTGTACTTGAGTATGAGTGTACAGAAACATAAGTGTGAGGTAGCAACTTGGTCTTCTCACCCCAGACTGGACCTGTCTTGGACTCTTTATTCCGGCCCTGACGTAGCCCTCTGTGTTACCTTTGTCTTCTAGAAGCTTTCCTGAGAGTAGAAGCTTAATGGCATCTTCCACGCAACACTGCCATCCACTCCTCCACCCTGCAACACACCCCTGCTTCTCAACATCCTTCCCTCTCTGAACCAACACCCTGCATCACCCTTTGGAGGGAAATATGATCAGAATGCAATTAAGATTCAGATCCACATGATCCACATGTGCAGAGAAAACTTTGCCTTCACAGTGCCTGCTTACAATAATTCTCAGCCTACTAAAAGATACCAGTGTAAGATTTTCCCACAAGGAATGTTAAATAGCCTCACCATGTGCCAATATTTTGTGTGTCAGCCATTGGAAATGATCCGTCAGCAATTTCCTGAATCTATAGTTTACATTTACATGGATGACATTTTACTGTCTGATTCAAATGTAGATACTATAGAAAGAATGTTTGAAGAAGTAAAGAAAGTTTTTCCTCATTGGGGATAACACATCCCCCCCCCCAAAAAAAAACCCAAAAACTAAACAAACAAAAAACCAGGAGGCACATGTGGATCGTGTGGATCTGAATCTTAAATGCATCTGGTCACCCTACCCTCCAAGCCACTTTCCATCCTTCAGCACCCTCCCCCTCCTGAATCCCCCCCTGCACTACCCTCCACCCTGCGCTACCCCCCTGCATTGATTCCCACCCTGCGCTGCCCCCACCCTGTGCTGCCCCCACCCTGCGCTTCCCCCCACCCTGCTCAGCCCCCACCCTGTGCTGCCCCCACCCTGTGCTGTCCCCCACCCTGCCCTGCCCCCCACCCTGCACAGCCCCCACCCTGCGCTTCCCCCCACCCTGCCCTGCCCCCCACCCTGCACAGCCCCCACCCTGCACTTCCCCCCACCCTGCGCAGCCCCCACCCTGCGCAGCCCCCACCCTGCGCAGACCCCACCCTGCGCTGCCCCCACCCTGCCCAGCCCTCCACCCTGTGCCACCCCCACCCTGCCCAGCTCTCCACCCTGCACCTCTCTCCATCCTGCACCGCCCCCCCACTCTTCATTCACACTTAGTCCAGTTTTAATTCTCTCCTTTTCTCCCTGTCTTCCCCACTCCCCCTTCCTTTCCTTCTTCCTTCTCTCTTCTTCCTTTATTTGTTCCTTCCTCTTTCCCCTTTCTTCCCCCCACCCCCTCCCTTCCTCTTTTCCTTCCCTTCCCTCTTCTCTTGCTCTCTCATTCCTGGCTATCAATGTTTTTCTTTTTTTCCAATACTACATACATGCTCTTTCTTCTCAAAGACATTTTCTGATTGAACGGTGTCATTTCTCCCCAGTTTTCTCTTCTCCCACTTTTCCTCTCAAGACCTATAGCTTTAGCTTTATTCCTGCCCCACCCTACCCCATAGAGTTCCCTGGACTTTTGGGGGGAAAATTTCCCCAAAAGTTTTTCAACTCCCAGTCTCTCCTGAGTTGTCACGCACAGGGACTCACCCCGAATGGAAGGGGATCCCTCAATGGAATTCCTGCCTGAACTTCAGATGAATGACATGTCATTGCAAGGAAGATGTACCCTGTGCTAACCAGGCAACACCACAGAAATCCAGCTTCCTCTTGAAGACTGCGCCCAATGCTACTGAAGCAGAGGCCAGTTAGGTATCAACCAGGAAGGGTGTGAAGATTAGCCTTCTAAACTGCAGACTCAGGGTGGATACAACAGGGTCTATTAGCACCTCCGGGAAGACTGGAGACCAGGAATACAGAAAGGCTTTGTCACACTGGAAGACCTTTGAACCTCTGGCCTAAGGGCTTTCCGATTAGGAGCTGGATAAAACTGATCTACAGTGAAGGAGGGGCCGGGATCACAGCTCCCGGTATCCCGTGCAGAGCTCTGAGTCCCAGCTTCAGACTTGGATGTACTGGGGGGATGGAGGGGGGAACACAACTGTAATCCCAGCACCCCAGAGAGTAGAGGTGTTCAAAGTCAACCTCAGCTATACAGCAAGTTTGAGGTCAGCCTGGGCTATAGACCCTGACTATAAACAAAGAGAAAGGAAAAAAGGAAGGTGGGAAGGAAGACAGGAAGAAAGGAAGGAAGGAAGGAAGGAAGGAAGGAAGGAAGGAAGGAAGGAAGGAAAAGGAAGGAAGGAAGGAAGGAAGGAAGGAAGGAAGGAAGGAAGGAAGGAAGGAAAGACGGAAGGAGGGAAGGCGAGAGGCAGGAAGGGAAGGAAGAGAGAAAAAGTCAAGTGTTGTGACTCATACCAATGATCCCAGGACTTGGTAGACAGATCTCTGTGAAGTCAAGACCAGTGGGGTCTACATAGAGAGCTCTGGGCCAATCAGGGCTACACAGAGAAACTCTGGCTTCAAAGCAAAAAGAGTGAACAGATGGTTGGGCTAGAGGCTCATACCTGTAACCCAGCATCAGGGGACTGGGAACTGGGCTAAGTCCAGGTCAGTCTACTCTACATGTTGAGTTCCAGTCCTTCTGGGCTACATGAGAAGACTCTGTCTCAAAAAGAAGAAAATTTAAAAAGGAACAAAACACAATCCGAACAAACATGCAGATTGAAGGTAGTATCTTTGGATAGCTTTCGTTTTCCTTTAGACATGTAGAACTGTTGTCTTCCTGTTTCTTCATAAGGGCTTAGGAATTTCTAGTCATCCATGATTAACCTCCTATTAAGAAAGGAAACTCACAGGACAAGAACGGAGGGTGTGTGGAGCAGGGCACACAGTAGGCCCACTTCCAGGAGGCCGAGCTGTTCTGCTTAGGGGGAAAGAGATGAACTGGAATCGAGTTCACAGGGCAAGTGCCCAGACTTAACAGTAGGGGTGGGAGTCACCTTGAGTTCCATGTGAGGGGCTCGGGGTTTGGTAATCAAGAGTGGAAATCTCTGGGAAAACCCTAATGCCCCTGTCGCAACATTCTAGGAAAATGGTCTCCCTGTTGAATAAGAGTGAATCACTCCGGGGAAGGTTCTGGCGGTCAGCACTGTCATATACGGCCATCTCCACCCTTAGGTTCCCCAGTGATGTTCCGAGGTCCTCTGGGGGCCTCAGGAGGAGTGGGGGAGGAAGCTCTGATCCGGAATTTCAGCGAGACACATGCAAATGGCTCTTTGGAGGAAGTTATGAGACCATAGAGATGTGGGCAGCCAGTGTTTATGACCCGAAAAACAGAAGTGAGACTGGGTGAGATTTCCCAGCCCCTCCCCCATGGGCCTGCCATTCCTTCGACCTGACTCTATTCAGTGGTAGGCATCTTTGAAAATGCCCATCTTAGCCGGGCATGGTGGTGCATGCCCTTAATCCTAGCGCTTGGGAGGCAGAGGCAGGTGGATCTCTGAATTTGAGGCCAGCCTGGCCTACAGAGCAAGTTCCAGAATAGCCAGAGCTACTCAGAGAAACCGTGTCTGGGAAAACAACAACAAACAAACAGAAAGAAAGAAAGAAAGAAAGAAAGAAAGAAAGAAAGAAAGAAAGAAAGAAAGAAGAAAGAAAATGCCCATCTTGGAATGAAACCAGCCTGGTAGGGTTCCTTGCCGTCTCAAAATGAGTTACAGATCTGGGAAGAAAACGGCCCCCCTCGTGGGACCTAAGGTTTCACCAGAGCCCTCATTTGTAGATGGCAGCTCAGTGGATGAGTGATGAGAACCAAGCTCCAGGCACAGAGACAGAGACCAACCAGCATCTTAGGCTGTATCCCCAGACTGTTAGCTACCCCCTAAGTCTGGGCAAGCTTTTAGGATAGCTGGGATATGCTGGTGTATTTCAGAGTCACATGCTGCTCCCGTGAAGCCCCTCCCCCCCCCAGGACCCTGCCCATCCCTGGTAACTTCCACTGTAATGAATTTGTTGATGAATCCCCTCCCCTTTCACGGGGAATGAGGGCTCTGACTTCTCAGTAAGGAAGCTAATTCCCTACTGATGACTGAGTCAAAGCATTAGGTAGCTGTTAGTTCCTCAGAAGGAGGGTGCTGGGCCAGCCGTGTGGGTTCCCCGTCACCTGGTTAGGCTCACCCAGACGTAGAGGAAGGGCCCTTGGGGAGAAAGTGGTTTCCACTCTTCCTGGGCCCTCGAAACACGCTTCTCTCTCTCTCTGTCTCATATCCCCCCTCCTTCTCCTCCCAGGAGATTTCCGTCCTAGGCCTTTAGCCATATTTTTTTTAACTCATATACTCATTAAATATTTTATCTTGAGATAGGGTTTTGTATAGCACAGGCTGGCCTCAAATTCACTATGTCGCTGAGGATAACCCTGAACTCTGATCCTCCTGCCTCCTCCTCCTCCTGCACAGTGGTTACCATCTTTACCATGGATCATCACAGCTAGATTCTGCAGTTCCGAGGATCAAACCCGGGGTTCCCTGCAAGCCGGGCAAGCGCCCTAACAAGTGAACCACTGCCCTAAGGGTTTCATTTTTAACTCGTGTAGAATTTCCCTTTTGTTCCCATTCAGGATAACGAAGTTAGTTTAGCACATGTGCATTTTCTGAGTTACACGCATTGCTGTCACCCTTGAAAAGGAAACGAAAGGCTGGAGAGATGACTCGGTGGTTAAGGGCACTAGGAGCTCTGGCACAGGACCCAGGCTTGGTTCCCAGCACCCACACAGCTGCTCACAACTGTCTGTAAGTCCAGTTCCAGAGGCCCTGACCCCCACTTCTGCACGGGTGGCTCTGCATACACACAAGGGTCCATTCATACACACAGGCAATCGCTCATAGACATAAAATGAAGATAAAACATTTTTTACTGAAGAAGGGAAGGATGGAGATTGCCAGGGCCAGAGAGAGGCCTTGGAGTCTCTCTGAGGATCAACTGTCACTTAGCATTTGTGGTAACCACACCATCCCCGCTTACTTTCATCTGAAGACCAGGTGATCGCTCACAGAACTGCCTTGGGGATTCTCCCAGCCAGCTCCAGAGACAGAGAGCACTTGTCTAACACGTGGGAAGTCCTGTGTTCCATCCTAGGCACTGGGGGGAGGCTCACACTAGTGCAAATGTCGCAATTCAGCGTCCTAACAAGAGTCAGCTGAAGGGGGTGAAGATGCAAGTGTGCCGAGCAAAATACCTTGCTTGGTGATGGAAAACGCCGGGCAGAAGGCTGGGGCTAGGCTGAATGCTTAGAGCTTGCCTAGCGAGCTCTAAGCCCTGGGCTCCGTTTCCAGCGCTGCTGTGAGCCAGGTGTGATTGATTGCATATGCCTGTAATAAAAGTACTGGGGAGGTGGTGGAGGGACGAACAGACGTTCACGGTCATTTCTCAGCTTCCTAGCTAATTCAAGGTTAGCCTGGGTCACATGACACCCTGTCTCTTAATAGAATAAAATAGTTGAAATAGCGAGTTCTAAAACAAATGGAAAGAATGACAAAGACTCTAGAAAATACCTAGCAGGCTGTTTGTGGATAACCGGCCTCACTTATGTTCCGGAATGCATTTGGCTTAGAGTTTGGGGTAGCGAAGTGTTTTCCAGTGATGTGGTAGGTGTTTAGTCTCTTCTCACCCCTTGATGGAAATTAGCAGTCCCAGGGAGGCTATTCAGGGATCCCTGTGTCAGGGGACCAGGATCGCTTATATAGGGGCCATGTCTAGAAGTGGACTCTGGGCACTAGCATTGAGACATGGAGGGAACAGTCAGGAAGAACAAGTAATTGGCCCATATAGGACAAAGATTAGACCACAGATAAAGATGGGGGACAGAGAGGCCCACGTGTAGTGTGGATCCTGAAGGAGGGAACCGGGTGACTGAAGGCTCTGGACACTTGATGCTCACTACCAGAGAAGGTTCTAACTTAGGAAAGGTCCTAGGTCTAGCCAAGAAAAAGAGGGGAGGGAGTTGGGCGCGGCCTGGGAGGAAGGTGGGGTTGTGAGGAGGGAGGGGAGCCCTGCCCTAGCGTGCCCTCTGTCCCCAGCACGCACCCTGCCGGGAAGCCCTGGGGTCGCAGCTACTCGGGAGGCCCAGCCCAGAATAGCTTTCCTTCCGGGCAGGGCTGCCCGGGCCCGCAGCGCCAGCTCCCGAAATAGGGCCCGGCGGGTCGGGCGGCGAGGGCGGGAGGGGCGGTCCCGGCTCGCAGCGGCACCAAGCAGTTGGGACCCTGGCACCGGACAGGGATCTGAGTGCAAGGACCTAGAAGGAGCGGCAGGCAGAGGCAGAGAGCCAGACTCGGAGATGGGGAGGGCTAGGATGGAAGAGCGAGGGCTGGAGCTGCACGCAGGAGGTGACGAAGGCGGGGACCCAGGCGCGGGGACCACGGAGGAGGGGCGGACTGTAGAGACCCGGGCCGGGATCCCCGGCGTGGGGCCAGCTCGGAGGCGGGTAGGGCGGGCGCTGACCTCACAGCTTGCGAGGAAGCCCGTCGGGGCCGGCCTGGCTGATGGAAGGCTTGAGGAATTCGCAGCTGGCTGCCCGGTCGGGTGTGAACTCGTTCCCTTCAGCTCTCAACGTGGCTAGACTGGGGAGCAACAGTTTAGCAGTTGCCATGGCCACGAATTTTAAGCTGGGGGACCAGCACCAGCTGTGGCAAGCACTGTGGGATCCCGAGTCCTATGGAATTCGGTATCCCCAGCAATGCCCAGGATTGTACGACTGTAATCCCGCCCTTGAGAGGTGGAGACACCTGGGTCAGGAATTCAAGGTCATCGCCTAGTAGTGAGTTCGAGGCCATCCTGGACCACAGCAGACCTATCTCCAAAAGCAAACAAAGGGATAGGCATGGTGGTGCATATCTTTAATCCCAGCTCTCCAAAGGCAGATGGATCTCTATACGAATTCAGACTAGCCTGGCCTACACAGTAAATTCCAGGACAGCTAGCATTACATAGTGAGACCCTGTCTAAACAAAATAGAACAGGACCAGCAAGCTAGCTTAGTGGGTAAATTTGCTTGGTACACAAACCTACCAGTATGAGTTCAGTCCCTGGGACTCACAATGTCACCCTCTGACCTCCAGATGTACAAGAGAGCACCTGTTCCCATTCACACCACTAATAGAAACATACACACAAACACACACGTACACACATGTACACACACATACATATATAATGGTTTTTAAATGAAAACAAAACAATGTCGGGCAGTGGTGGCACACACCTTTAACCCAGCACTGAGAGGCAGGCAGATCTCTGAGTTTGAGGCCATCCTGGTCTACAGAGAGAGTTCTAGGACAGCCAGGGCTACACAGAGAAACCCTGTCTTGAAAAGGCAAAACCAACCAAACAAAAACAGACCCGAAACAGTGGTGCACGCCTTTAATCTCAGCTCTCTTGAAGCAGAGACAAGAAGATCTCTGAGTTCAAGACCAGCTTGGTCTATGTAAAAAGACCTCAAAAAAATTTTTATTGCCAGGTGGTGGTGGCACGTGCCTTCAATTCCAGCACTCAGGAGGCCGAGACAGGCAGATCCCTGTGAGTTCAAGGCCAGCCTGATCTACAGAGCTAGTTCCAGGACAGGCTCCAAAGCTACAGAGAAACCCTGTCTCGAAAAACCAAACCAAGCCAAAATAAAACATTTTATCAGTGGACGGGAGAGCTGACTCAGAGGTTAGGAGCGTTGGTGGTTCTCCCAGAGGACCCATGATCAGTTGGCAGCACCTACACGGTGGTTCACAACCATCTGTGACGCCAGTTCCAGGACATCTTATGCTGTCTTCTGAACCCCAAGGGTACCAGGTGCACATATGTTGTACAGACATACACACAGGGAGAAAAGAATCAAAGGACAGTGTTTCCTCTTCCCCCTCTTGCAGGTGCGGATGGTTAGAAGCCCCTTGGTGGACAGTCACCACCTCTGTCCAGGCCAAGTGAATAGAGGCAGGGTGGGAATCCCAGAGATGGCCACCTCACTCTGCACTCACGAACCCTCACCTGCCCTCCTCCAGCTGCTGTGGTCCTTAACCTCTTCTCAGCTTGCTGGACAGCCAGCCAGGGATTGGTCAAATCGCCTTGCAGGAACTTTGATGAAAATCACCTTGTTTTATCCTATGCTCTGCACTCCGTGAGTATGATCCTCTGTCCCTGGGCCCCACCTGCTTCTCCTCCATCTTGCCCAGGAATGAACTGGCCTCACCCTTGTGATTTGTGTTTGTGTGTGTGTGTGTGCGCGTGCGCGCAGGACTATGGGTGAGAAAAAGCCTGGAGATGTAGGCACAGACACCCCTGATAGAGCCTCCCTTGAGGTTTACCTTGAACACTTGCTATCAGAACCTGCAGGGATCCCGGGCTGAGGTCCAAGTCTGTGAAGGGTAGGTCACCTGGCCTTCTGACATGAGCTGCAGCTTCCAGCTGTCCTTTGCAGGCTGGTCCTGGGCTGCCCGGATGACACAGCCCCCTGGAAGTGACTTCAAAGACCATGGTGTCCTGGAAGTGTGGGATGAACTGCTTTGATCTGGGAAGGGTCTCTGGACATCAGCCTCTCTGACAGCCAAGGCAGGCGTGGGACAACAGCAGTCCCCCGGTTAAAGCAGGGCGGGCCTGACTTTACTGTAATTCCCTGGCTATAAGCCTGATTGTGTTGAGGTTGGCTAGGCCCAGGGGAGAGGCCCCTGGAGAAGGGAGGCCCCACATTCTCATCTCCAGGGTCCAGCGTGTGTCCTGCAGAGTGGAGGGAGGTGCTTCCGTGCCTTGCTGTGGAAATCTACCGGGGTGGGGGAGGCACTACTAACCTGAGCTGGTCTGTGAGGAAGAAAGAACACTACCCAGAGAGCCCGAGGGCTTTGGAATTGCTCATAGTGACCATGACACTGTCTCACCCAACTATCCCCATCGTACATGGACATAGGAATTACTACCCCAGGATCCACACAGGGAACAGATCTCAGATCTGGATCTCAGAGGTGGAGGAGGCACATTGGGGTAGAAACCGAGGCTCCTTACCCCCCCTCTATCTGGCCTTCTGAGTGTGGGAACCAGCGAAGCCAGGAACAGCAGTGGGTGGCCCAGCTGACCGCCAGGTGCCTGTCACCTCCCCCTTCAGTCACAGCACCTGCTTGCTTGGTACTCAGCTGACTTCCTGTCCCTGGAAGAGCAGAGTGGCTGTGGGTATGGCGGGGGCAGGACGGTCCCTTTCCTGTGCTTCAGGGGCAGCTTAACCTGCACCTCCTTGCCTTCCTCCCCTCCACCCCCACCTCCCCAGCTCTGAGGGTCTCTCCAGGCGGTGGCTTGTCCAGCATCCTGAGCTACAGGTGAAGGAGGACAGGCTGGGCACACAGAGGTCTGCAGGCCTGGGTGGGGAAGGCTCTGGGGACTTCTGTCAGCTACCAAGGTCACAAAGAGGCCATCATTCTGCTTCCTGCCAAGCTCAAGCATGCAGAAGTATAAGGTGCTTCTGCAGATGTTTGCGTGTAGATGTGTGTGTAGGTGTGTGTGTGCAGATGTGTGTGTAGGTGTGTGTGTAGATGTGTGTGTAGGTGTGCGTGTGCAGATGTGTGTGTAGGTGTGTGTGTGCAGATGTGTGTAGGTGTGCGTGTGTAGATGTGTGTGTAGGTGTGCGTGTGCAGGTGTGTGTAGGTGTGCGTGTGCAGATGTGTGTGTAGGTGTGCGTGTGCAGATGCGTGTGTAGGTGTGTGTGTAGATGTGTGTAGGTGCATGTGTGTAGATGTGTGTGTGTAGATGTGTGTAGATGCATGTGTGTAGATGCATGTGTGTAGATGCATGTGTGTAGATGTGTGTAGATGCATGTGTGTAGATGCGTGTGTGTAGATGCGTGTGTGTACATGTGTGTAGATGCGCATGTGTAGATATGGTGTGTAGATGTGTGTATATGTGTGTAGATGCGTGTGTGTAGATGTGTGTGTAGGTAGATGTGTGTGTAGGTAAATGTGTGTGTAGATGTGCATGTGTAGGTACATGTGTGTAGATGCGTGTGTATAGATGTGTGTGTAGGTAGATGTGTATGTAGATGTGCATGTGTAGGTACATGTGTGTAGATGTGCATGTGTAGGTACATGTGTGTAGATGCGTGTGTGTAGATACGGTGTGTAGATGCGTGTGTGTAGGTGCATGTGTGTAGATGTATGAGCAGATGTGTGTGGGTGTGTGCACATGTGACTACACCTGTGGGTGCCAGAGGACAGCCTCAGATTCATTACTCAGTCGCTGTTCACACATCCTTTATTTTTTTATAAAAATCATATTTATTTATTATATGCATGTAAGTGCTTTTCCTGAGTGTTTGTCTTTGTACTGCTTGCATGGCTGGTGCCCATGAAGGCCAGAAAGGGCCACTGAACCTCTAGAACTGGAGTTGCAGAGTCTGTGAGCTGGGCTGTGGATGCTGGGACGCACACCTGGTTCTCTGGAAGAGCAGCCACTGTTCGTAACTGCTAGGCTGTCTTTCTAGCTTTTCCTACCCTTTATCTGAGACAAGGTCTCACCCTAACACTGTACAACCACCACACGGGTCCTGAGGAGGCTTTGGGACCCACCCCCTCAAATCCTCAAGTCAACATCTTGAACACCTGGAAAGAGCCACAGCTGGTCTTTTCTAAGACGATCCTGGGGCTAGAACTCAGGTTCCCACACTTGAAAAGCAAGCACTTTTATTGACTGTCTCTCCAACCTAAAAGATGCTTTCTTTCTTTCTTTATTATTGTTATTATTTTGTTCTGTTTTTATTTTTGGTTTTTGGAGACAGGGTTTTACTGTGTGGCCTTGGCTGTTTTGGAGCTAGCTCTGTAGACCAGACTGGCCTTGAACTCACAGAGATCTGAGATTAAAGACATATACTACCGCCACCTGGTACTGGTACTTATTTATTTTTTTAAAGATTTTTTTTTTTATTTTTATGTGCATTGGTGTTTTTCCTGCATGTATGTCTGTGTGATGGTACTGGATCCTCTGGAACTAGAGTTACTAGGCAGTTGTGAGCTGCTGTGTGGGTGCTGGAAATTGAACCCGGGTCCTCTAGGAAGAACAGCCAGTATTTTTAACAGCTGAGCCATCTCTCTAGCCCCACAAAAACTGCTTTAAAAAAATAATTTATCAGAATATCTTTAATCACTTGGAAAGCAGACAGGCCTGTCTGGTCTGTATGTAGAGAGACACTGTCTCAAAAATGAATACAACAAATTTAGATTTATTTATTTTATTTTATGTGTATGAGTCTGCTTGTGTGCCTAGTTCCTAGGGAGGTCAGAAAAGGGCATTGGATTTCCTGGAAATGGAGTTAGACCTTTGTGTCCCCAACAATTGTGAGCCACCAAGTGGGTGCTAGGAACTGAGCCTCTAGAGGAGCAACACATGTCTCCTTTCCCCAAAAAAGCTCTTGATTCCCCCCCCCCCCCAGCCTCTTTCCAGCTTTCCCCAACGTGGCCATCTGGATTCAACAGGAGCCCCGCAGGGGCGAGCTCCCTAACCAACACTGTCTATCTCAGATTAAGCAGTCCCCAGCTACTGATGGTCACCTAAACTTTTTTCTCAGTAACATTTTCACAAAGGTTTGGCTTTGTCTGCTTTCTGTGCGCAGCTCCTGGGTTTCTCCTCCCTCCCTCTGGCCTGAGGGAGCTCAGCAGAAGCTTTCTGGAGACTGATGTTGTGAGGGGTCATCTGAGGCTGCCAAGCCCGCAGCTCCTCACCAGAGCAACACAGGAAGCACCCCTGTGGCGAGTGAGGCAATGTCTGAGCAGCGCCAGCCGTGCCAGGCTGCAGATGTATGTTCCTTCCCGCTGCACGGCAGCCCCTTCCCTGCTGCCAGCCAGGACGCCTGCCCGCCCCATCCCCTGACATCATTTCAGCCTGGTTTGGGTACTGAAGGCATCTTTAGTGGGGATAAGAACAAGGAGGGGGCATAACTTCCAAATCTTCCTAAAAGATGTAAAAATTATGCCATCCCTCCATGCTACAGGCGGGAAACAGGTTTCGAGACAGTAGCCGAGGTTG
This sequence comes from Chionomys nivalis, assembly GCF_950005125.1. Lineage (NCBI taxonomy): Eukaryota > Metazoa > Chordata > Mammalia > Rodentia > Cricetidae > Chionomys > Chionomys nivalis. Next base: position 98,282,601 of record NC_080092.1, read on the forward strand.
GCCTTCACTCACACTCTTTTCCCGAGTGAGTGCTGGGATCACAGGTGTGCCCTACAAAGCCTCTCTCTGCCTCTCTCCCACCTTCCCTTTCCTGCCTTCCCTCTCCGTCTTATGGAGATGGGTTCTCACTGTAGTGTTCAGATTGGGCCTGAGCTCCTGGCTCAAGCAATCCTCTTGCATCAGCCTTCTTGGTTATGGGACTGTGGGTCTATATCCCTGAGCCTGGCTTTTAAAGAAAATCTCTTTGTTTATTTGATTCTTTGGAGAGAGAGAGAGAGAGAGAGAGAGAGAGAGATTGTAATTCCCTGCATCTGGACTCACAACAGTGTGAGTACTGGAAAACGGAACCTGAACCTGCGTCCAAGCAAGAGCAGCAGGCATTCTGAACTGTTGAGCCATCTCTCCAGCCCGAACGGGAAATCTCAGCTGGAGATCCTACAGGTCTGCTCTTCTGGGTTGACCCCAGTCCACAAACACATTCAAGTGCAGCCTGTAGGGTCTTTACGGACGGACGTGTGAAGATGGGGTTGCGCTGGGTTGACTTAAGCCAATGGCTAGTGTCTTTCTCAGGGGAGGGTGCAGGGCTGGAGAAATGGCTCAGTGGTACTGTGCTTGCTTGCTGACACGTATGAGAAAGTGAGTCCAAATCCCCGATACCCATGTTAAGGGTGAGGCATGGCTAGGCACCCCTGAAATGGCAGGAAAATCTTAGGGGTTCCTTGGCCAGCCCATTGGTAAGCTCCAGATTCAATGAGAGACCCTGTCTCAAAAAATAAGATTGCTACCAGGGGCTGATGGCTCAACAGAGAAAGGCGCTTGCCACTGAGTTTGACCTGAGTTTGATCCCCAAGACTCAACTGATTCCAAAAGTCTTCTGATCTACCCTATGGTAGATCCCTACCAGAGCACCACGACAAATGTCTGCCCCCCCCCCCCATACACAAATGAACGAGTAAGGTTGGCAGTGATAGAGACAGACACGGTGTAGCTCTCTGCCTCCACCCTCACACACACACCCATACAGACACATAAAGACAGGGGATTGGACACAGGCACACCAAAGAAAAAGCCGCAAGACTGAGTGCTTTGTCTCTGTGAGCCAGACTAATGCAAGGACTCCCAACAGTCACCAGAAACTGGGCAGGGCAGACGGGGAGCCTGGCGCAGCACCACGCTGGGTCTTAGACTTCTGACCTTGAGAACGGAGAGAGGAGTTTCTGCTGTCTTAAGCTGCCCAGTTGGTGGCACTCTGTGATGGCAGTGCCAGGACACTGGTACCATGACCACAGGTCCAAGGGTCCAGTCAGGAAGACAGAAGGGAATGCGTCAGGCCACGAAGCAGCAGGGACCTGGAGGACAAGCAGGGAGCAAGGGTGTATCTGCAGCTTCCTCCTCTCCCCACAGGCCAGAAACTGCCTCCGAAGAAGTGGTCGCTTCCCTCCAAGAGGCTGAGGGCTTAAAGCCCTATGGACAGGGATGCAAGGGTGTCTGGATCTGGCTGGGTCTCTGGGAAAGGCGATAATGACTCTAAACTCACACCATTGTCCCGTCCACACCACAGCCTGAGAGGCCGGTTTTGCCTACAACCCAAGGACCTGCCCAAGGTCATGAGCCGAGCCTTTCACAGCGCTGTGGGACACACCCAAAGCCCACTTGCCTTTCTGCTCCTCTGACGTAGCCCCTGCCAGTTCAGGTCTCCTGTGCCCATGGTCAGGCCCGAGGTGGAGCTGGGTCTAGCCACACAGTGAGTACTCTAGCTGTGCAGTAGATGCTAAAGCCAGACACTTAGCTTGGGGTCCACCTGAGCTTGCCTGAGTGACCTTAGACTAGTTATGCTGTCTCCCCATTCCATGGTCTCCTCCACTAAAAACACAGGCATAAACTGGCCATAGTGGCTAATACCTGTAATCCTAGTACTCAAAAGGCTGAGGCAAGAGGATTGCCATAAGTGAGACCATCATGCTTTACATAGGGAGTCCCAGGTCAGCCAGGGAGTAGGTAAAAATACAGATTGTGTCTCAAAAACAAAACCAAACAAACAAGGGAGGTATGTCAGTTCACACTTTAATCCCAGAATTTGGCAGGTCAAGGTAAGAAGGATCATTAGTTCAAGGTCAACCTTGGCTCCCTACTGAGTTCCTGGCCAGGTTGCACTACTACATGACTCTTGTCAAAAAAAAAAAAAAAGAGAGAGAGAGAGAAAAGAAGAAAAAAGGACAAATGCTGGGCTTAGTGACATGTGCCTTTAATCCTAGAACCCTGAATGCAGAGGCAGGCGGATCTCTGTGAGCTGGGGGCCAGCCTGGTCTACACAGAGAGTTCCAGGCTAACCAGGGCTAATCTATCTCATAGGGTGACTGGAGAGTTTAATGAGTTAGCCTGCTTCAAGTGCTGAGAATAGCGCCAGCTACACTGGCGGCCCAGCTGCAAAAACATTTGGAAAATAAACAAAGCAGGCTGGGTGAACAGGGTTAGGACCAAAGAGGGCTGTGGCATGGTGACCTATCTTTTCCCTCCAGGGTCCAAGAGGAAACCAGGGCCATTGATCTTCTCCCACAGTTCTCATCTGGGCCTAATAGGATCTTCCAGAGACAGTAAACAGCACACCCAAGACTGTGAAGCCTGGCTCAGGTCCTCAATGCTTGCTGCCTAAACTGAGGAGCTGTGATGTGTGTGTGCATGCGTAAATGTACATCATCTGGTCACTATCATCATCACTGTTACCACCACCACTGTTGCCCTGTCTGGTTGCCCTGGTAACTCACTATGTAGACCAGTCAGGCCTCTGCCTCCTGAGTGCACCACAATGCCTGGCTTCCACTTTTTATTTTTTATTTATTTATTTTTGAGACACTGTCTCACTGTACTGCCTTGGCTGTCCTGGAACTCACAGAGATTTGCCTGTCTCTGCCTCCCAAGTTCTGGTATTAAAGGCATAGGTCATTACATACAGTCCCCGTCCCCTCTTCCCCCCCTCCCACTTTTTTTGGGGAAAAAGTCTCTCACTGATTCTGGAGCTCACTGATTTGGTGACACTAGCTAGCCAGTGAGCCTCAGGGATCCTGTCTCTGCCTCCTCAGTGCTATCGGGCTGTCATTGTTCACGTGTGTGTCGGAGATCTGTCTGAACACGGAGCTCCTGCTTACATAGTAAGCCCATTCCATTACCCACTGAACCATCTCCCCCCAGAGCTCCTGAGATTCTTTTGTGATCCTGGTCTGAGCTGGCTTTCTCCTCCTGGTGGAAAGCTTGGAGCCCTGCCAGAACCCTCACCTTGAACTCTCTGGCGTCTTGGGCTGACTGTCCTGCCCACAAAAGGAACCTAGACCAGGGTGATTCACAAGCACTCACCGCCCATAGAGAGACCATGTATAGCGCACTGTCTGTTCGTCATCTTTACACAGGCTCTCAGAATGTGCTGAGCAACAGTGTGCGTGCAGCAACGTGTAAACCCCTATGTCTTGCCTGGCCTCCGGGAACTTCTGTCATCCCTGGCCACTTCCCCATCTTTCTGCCAGGGGCCTGCAACCTCTGCCTGGCATCTGGATCTCTGAGTTGGCTACTGTCCAGGCATCTCTCCTACCAGCCACAGAGTCTGGCCTGGTGATCCAAGGGCCTTGCTGTTTTTTTGTTTGTTTTTTTTTCCTCAAGACTGACAGCTCAGGCCCTATCCTTTATATCCATACAGGGTCTCTTCCTGCAACAGCACCCCCAACCCTGCCGCCCCCAACTGACCTAGCTCGTTCTCTTAGGCTGGAAAGGCTTGGAAGAGGGCCAAGGGAGGTCTCATACCCTTCCCCCGCAGGGCTCTGGTCCAAACCCGCTCAGGGTCCTTGCTGGTCCTGCAGTGACCTGAGGATCCACTGGGGAAACCCAGACCGTGACTTGCAGAGCTGTAGTTCAGGGCGGCTCACAGCCATCCCCATCCCTGGGTGGTGCTGACTGGGCAGCTGTCCTGCCAGACCCCCTTGCCCACTTTCAGCGGGTGCCAAGAGACTCTGAAAGGATGACAATAACTGGGGACCATATTGGAAGCCAGCCTGCCTCTCTGCACGACTGGCCAGCATCTTTTCTCTTACTTCTTTACATAAGATTCTAGAACAGAAAAGAATTTCGAGGTCATTTCCCAAGCACCACCTTAGTCTTCAGAAAGGATAACTTGGAGGGGTTTGGGGTACCCTGGGGCTTTGTGCCAAGTTCCAGATAGTGGGGGACCTGAGCCCTTGCTGGGGGTGGGGGTGTTCATAGAGTCTTTGCCTGTTGGGAACAGCTAAAGTTCCCCCAATGAGACCAGCTGACAGTTCTGCCCTCATCTAAGGTCCAAGAGGGCAGGGTTTGTCCCTAGAGCTGACCAAGGCATCAATAACAGCCGACTGTACCTGGCCATCACCTGGAGTGCCGAGTGGAGCCCCTGAGTAGTGTGGATGGAGGTTCTCCAGGCAGGTGCAAGTTACGATGGAAGGGTCTGGATTCTAAGTCAAATCACGGGCTTGTCTGTGGTTGGAGGCAGGACCAAACCTCACCAATGCTCATCTGGAAAATGTGTTATTCTGCACGTATCTTGGAATGAGATAACCTATTAGTGTCTGTCTGTCTGTCTGTCTGTCTGTCTGTCTGTCTCCCTTTGCCACCAATACTAAAAGTTGAACCCATGACCTTGCAAATCCTTCACAGGCCCTCCGACTTTCATCCTAGCCCTTTATTCTGTTTGTTCTTTTGAGACAGAGCCTTGCTATGTAGCACTGGCTGGTGTGGAACGTGCAATCCTCCTGCCTCAGCCTTCCAAATGCTAGAACTCATGGCCCAGTAAATTTAACCCCTTTGAAGTCTGACTTTTTTTTTTTTTTACGTAGATTAACCCATTTATTTAGTTGGCTGTGCATTATTGAGTAGGCTTGGGTATCAAATGGTAGCACTTTTACTGGTCTTTCAGTTCCTTCAGTCTTCTGATGGCAGACTTCACTGTGACGGCAGAAGTCGTGTTGTAGGTCCAGGCCCCGCCAGCCACTGTTTTCATGCACGAACCACAGTGCCAGATGCCGACGGCTCGTCTCTTCATCTTGGTCTTGCCACAGAAAGAGCGCGTGTACTTGGCGTGCTGGCTGATTTCAATTTTCTTCACCATTTTCCGGAGGGAGGCACCAAAGCGGGTCCCATATTTCCCGACGATCCTGACCTTCTTGGTGCGTTTTGCCATGTCGCCGGAACCTAAGCCAAGCATGGAGAGGACTTTTTTTTTTTAAAACCACTGTGCTGTGCTCTGAGCACTTAGAATACATGTGATCTGGTAAGACATAGATGCTGCTATTGTACCCATGAGAGGCTTGGGAGGGAGGGAGGTCTCGGGGTTGTGGCTGCCAAGGACAGGATGCAGCCGTAGGATGTGCAAGGGCCTAGTCCCTAGAGAGGAGGCCACCTAGCTGGGAAGACTTGTGTCTCACAGTGCGGGGTGGAGTAGGGGAGCGGCAGAGGTGAAAGTGAGCTCTCTTCTGTACTTAGAGCCTGAGGGGGTTGGAAACTCTGCTTGGTAGAGAGTGCCAAGGGGAACCAGCACCGTGGATTCCACGGGCTGGGCCGTGGATATGCCATGACAAAGGCGGTATTTTTAGAAGATGAGGTCTGATGGAGATGTGCCCTATTGGGACATACCGAACTTCTCCAAGCTCTCCGGGTTTCCCCTTTCCTGCCATTTCCCCTGCTCTTGGGTCTGATGCCTGTTCTCCCCCAGAAGGACACGTGGAAAGAGCACCTGCTGACTGCCTCAGCTCGGTGTCTCTTTCTGGGAAGGCGCTGTCGGTCACTTCCTTCTGGACACCCCGAGCTGTACCTTGTAAACTGTTTTATTTTTATATCCATTCCTTTTTAGGGTACCTTCTCAGCTTTCAGTCTGGATCCCCTTTCACACCGTGAGCCTGAAGTCAGGAAAATATCCGGTTGTCCCTGAGCTCCCACATAGGGAGAAGAGTCTACATTTAATTACTGTTGTGTATGCACACCTGTCTGTGTGTGTGTGTGTGTCTGAGGCTGTACTTGCACCCTAAAGCTCAGGACCACTGCAGCCCCTCCTCTCACAGCCTCTTTGCATCTCGTGGCCAAAGACTGTGTTGTCTGAACAACACTCTTGGCAGGTGTGTGGCACAGCAGCTTCCTGGAAGACAGGGTCCTTGTGGCTTTCATGTCGACACCTTTGATGTTTATTCTATGTACATTATAAATGCTAAATAATGTTTCTCAGGCTGGGGTGTAGCTCGGTAGGTAGATTCCTTGTCTACCAAGTGTGAAGCCCTGGATTTAACCTCCAACATCATAAAACTGGATATGGTGGTTTATGTCCATGATCCCAGCCCTCAGGGTCATCCTTCGCTACATGTGGGAGGTCACCCTGTGCTAGCCATAACAAACCTGTTTTGTGGAGTTTTCCTTCTAAACCTGGGTATTTGGGGCCTGGGGAGATGGCTCAATGGGCAGGTGCTTGCTGTAAGCATGGGAATGTTAATGGATTCAGACACCCCCCACCCCCACCCCCCCTCCCGGCACCATGTAAATGCCAGGCATTACCGTAGAGTGTGCCTGTAAGTCCAGCACAGGGAAGTGAAGACCAGCAGAGACCTAGAGTTCACAGGGGAACCAGTCTTACCAAACTGGTCAGTTTCAGATGCAATGAAGAAATCTGTCACAGAAAGAAGGTGGAAGGTTATGGTCATGGAGAAGGCTCAGCAGGTAAAGGCACCTGCCACCAGGCCTGATGACCTGGGTTCAATCCCGCAGACCCATGTGGTGGGTGGTTCAGCCAAGTCTGACAACCTGAACGCTATCCAGGACCTACATAGTAGGAGAGAACTGACTTCTACAAACTGTCCTCTGACCCCCGCGGGCTCCCTGTGGCACAAATATGCATATAGACACACACAGCACACACACAATAAATAAGTGTATAAAATAAGAACTGAGTGTTCCTAAAGCTGGCTTCCCTGCACCGGGGCAAACATCAGTTATTGTCCAGCCAGAACCCTGGCTTCCTTTTGGAAAAGCCTAGGGTCTCAGCTTCTCTCTCTCTCTGCAAGCTGCCTTCCAGGCTGCAGCAATTGCTTAAGTCTGTGCTGCAATCCAGAGAGTGCAGGAGTGGGAAGTCCAGAGTTCTCCCTGCTTCTGGGAACAGCCCCCATCCCCCTCCCAGCACAGCTTCCACAGGCCGTCCTCATGAGAGTGGGTCAGGCTCACCCGAGGATTTCACAAACACTGGCCTGTTCCCAGCACAGCACAGCTGGGAGGGCTCAGTGCTAAGGGCGAGCAGCCTCCTCCACAGCCCCTGCTGTCCTTGGGCTCAGGGCCTCTGGGTCTGGAGCCTGGGGACTGGAAAGGGCTGTGCCTGTCCAGGCTTGCCACAGCTGTGGTACGCCCCAGGCCTTCCCTTCCCACTTCACTTTTCAGCTTGGGCTTAGTCAAGGTGCTAGGAGGAAATTCCCTCTCCAAGAAGAGCGGAAACACAGACTTGCCTTCCCCAAAGTGAGCAGCAGGTGGGTCACCCAGGAGGACCTGGAATTCTCAGGCTCCAGGTCTCCCTTCTGATTCACAAGAGTTGCGAGTTGCGGTTGGATTCCAGGAATCAAGCAATTTTTTTCTACATCCCCTGGGGACCAGCCTTGGTTCTCTTTGCCTTTAGGTCTGGGAAGCACTGGGAGAGTCTAGGCAGACTGAAATAGTCTCATTGATTCTGTCTATCCCCTTCCATGATCCTGGATTTAGGGTCTGAGTTTCTCTACCAGAACACACAAATATGTTCTGACTGGAGTTAGTGCCTTTGTCAAGCTATGGGGGTTATTAACCAAGCCAGTGGCTTCCCGTGGCAAAGTTCTGGATATGCGGTGAACATTTGATCTGATCGCACAAACGACAGTCCTTACTTATTTAATTTACATGCTTAACTATAGTTTATTGTTGGCTTTCGCAAACTTAACTCCTGGGAGCAATGGGGAGCCAAACCCCAGCAGACCTCATCTTGCCGAACTCTAACTCCCCTGGACCTAGAACATTCCCTGAAACACAGGATGTGTTGGGCAGATATTTGCTGAGTGGACGAATAAGCGAAGGGCACGGGGAGGGAGCAGCGGGGCTCCCTGGATGGAAGGGGAGGGCAAGCTTTGTTCTATTAGCCTGGAAGGTGTTCTCGAATCCGGCGGGACCAGAAATCATGAACCATCCTTGGCCGGGAAAGAAGTCAGAGCTTTCAGTGTCGCCTCCCGGGGGTCAGTGACCCTTGTGACCAATGACGAGCTCCCCCCACCACCCGACACACACCCAGGGAGGTGCGCCCGGCCGCCTCCCGGTCGAGTTTCCTGGCACCGGGCTGAGAATAAACAGCGCTCAGTGCCTGTAATCCTGTTGCCGTGGCGACGGCGCTGCGCGGGAGGGGGCGTGTCGGAGGCGTGGCTTGTGGGTTAGGAGTGGGCGTGTTGGAGGCGGGTCCCGAAGGGACCGCCCTCCCCGCGCTCCGCTCGGACATTCTTCGCATAGCTGCTCCTGGGCTCCCGCGGTGGCCGGGAAGTGACTCTTCCTGGCAGAGGGCGGCTTGAAGCGCAGAGCCTGAAACCAGAGGAGAACGGGCGGGGCGCATAAAGGGGCTCTGAGGGGGCTCTAACCACCCTGGGCCTCGAGGGCACACCTCAAGCCCCCATGCGTGTTGCTCACCATCACCCAGCCAGGGCTCCTGGGGGCTGTGTCTCTCTGCTCGGGCTGCCTTGCTTCTCAGCACCCCTGCGGTACCCCCTTCCTGACTGACATCTTTACTCATTCCGTACACTAGGACACTTCGTGAGGGCTTATTTTCAGTCGCCAGCTCCCTGTCTGTGGCCTCCCTCCTTCCCCACGAGCAGGCCTTGGATTTCCCATTCCTGGCTCAAGTCTTCAGGAGGCAAGCCCAAAACAACACCAGAAGGGAGAATGGGGCCTCTCGGGTGGATTCTTGCAGAGCTACAAGCAGGGTAAAAGAGTACAGGGTAGAGAGCTGCCTCCCCCCTTTCTGGGCTCAAACCGCATGGAATTGCCCCACTGTCTACAAGCCCTTTATGGAGCATGTGGGAGCCAGGAGCACCCCTCTTCTGGCAACCAGGACCCAAGTCCCCCACTAGGTCTTTTGGAAAAGGAGAGTTTTACCCTGAAAGGGCCGAGCCACAGAAGGGCTATGTATGTGACAGGAACTGGAGGAGGAAGGAGGAAAGAGGCACTGGCCAGGGACCCTCTAATTTGTCATTCTGCTGCTCTGAACCGCATTTCCCAGGCTGGGATCTGAGCTGGAGATCCAGAAGTCTAGGGGGGCAATGAGTTGCAGGCAGGGAAAACAAACCCCTTCTTTGTTCTGAGTCTCCCCAAACCAAACTGAGCCTCCAGGAGGAAGGCAAGAGATAGGACCCGTGTCCTACGAACACCGACACTGACACGTGGCTAAACAGCCGGCTACCTTCAGGGTCAAGGACTGGGGCCAACCCAGGTTCCCTGGTTCCATGGAGGCTGTAATATCCACAAAAGTGGCCCTCGGCAGCAAGTGGCAGGTGGATGCCATTGGGCAGGCTTCAGGACCCTTGTCCTGAGACACTGGGGACTCTGGGAGAGATGTGGTTCTGCCTTAGTGTGCAGTCCTGGTTCCAAAGTTGACAGTCCGTCTAGTGTGGGTCTGGCATGCTGTCCGCACTGGTCTCAAGCCTGGTTCGCTCCCATATCTCTTTAGATCATTTCCCCCACCCCCGAGGCCCAGGAAACGGACAGAAAGGGCCTTGTTTATTCTTCCAGTGGCCTTTTAAACACTTGACTCTTGGAGCAGCTGTTTATCAGGTGCTGTGGGACCAAAGGAAGCTCTGGCAGCTCGACTTCAGGGCGCTTATCAGACAGGGAGACCGAGGAGCCCTCAAGCCGGGATCACACTCCTCTCAGAGCTCCTTGGGTCTGGGTAGCAGAAGGAAAACTATCACACAAGTGGTGTTTGTTTTCCTAGCAGAAACTTATGCTAACCGTGTGTGTGTGTGTGTGTGTGTGTGTATTAGAGACAGAGAGAGATACCAAACACTCGGCTTTTTAGGAGACAATGTGGGAGATCAGACGCCCCTCAGCCCCAATCCTTTGTTGTTTCTACATTCCTGGGTGCTGTGTCCTCGGCAGGTTGCTTAACTTCCCTGAACCCGCAAGACCAATGGATAAATATTTACGCTCCACCTCTCTAGGCACTAGAAATGACGAATTCAAGTTGTGCCTAGTCCTGCTCACGTCGAAGCACAGCTGTGTCTCAGGGGGTGCTGACAGGCAGCCTCTTTAGTGCCCAGAGGTAGACTAAAGGTGAATAGATGGGTGTTTTCCAGGAGCCTGGCTGGTGGTCCATGGCCCAGCAAGGACCTTTAAGAATTAAAAGATGTGTGTCTGGAGGAGTGTGGCCAGAAAGGAGCCATTAACACCTGCCCCAGGGCTCCACCTGCCTTCCAGCCTTGTGTGGGGATCACCCTTCCCCCCCACATGCTGTGACATCATCTGTGACGCTGTGCTGAGATCACAAGTCACCATCAGGACCCCACATCTAGGCTTTCTCGGAACACCTCCCTGCCAAGCAGCCCAGCCAGCGGGCGCTAATAGCTTGGAGCCTCTAACAGCTTCTGACCACAGTGCAGCCTGCTCCCTGCGAGCCCTTTGAAGGCTGCACTTCCTTTGCAAACTTGCTTTGCATATTCTGGTCAGAGCTGAATCAGACTGGCAGGAATTAACCATCGGTAGCAGCCTAGATGGCTGCCAAGGCGTTGCCGGTGACAGAGGAGGGCTGCTGGGGATGTGACTCTACCTCAGAGCTGTGGGTAGGGACCCAAGAGGCACAGCCAGTCCCCTCCCCTCATCCCATTGTGAGCGCAAGAGGAAATCAGGGAAAGAAGGCTGGAGTCATTTTTTTTCATTAAAAAATAGTGCTCTTTATTATAAATTACTGAAATGTTTCTTTTCTGAGTATAAATATAAATATATGTGCAAAGTCTGAGTTGAACTGGGATTTGGTTGAGTTTTTCAAGCATCTTCAAACAGCCTCAAAGGCCTGAATGGGGAAGGGGCAGGCTGGAGGTGTATCTTTATAAAAGTGATTGAGGCAAATTGTAAACATTATTCAAAACAACACAGAGAGCAAAAAGCCACCCCAACACACAGCTGCCCCACCCAGCCCCATACCTGACTCAGAAAACTTGGTTGTTTCTCCCCAAAACAAGACCAGTTCCAGGTAATTCCATGGCTGCTGCATTCCTGCGAGTGGCCACTGCTGGGTGGCAGGTGAAGGTTTCTCCATCACCTCCTGCCTCCCCCTTACCCCAGGTGAAGAGGGAGGCCCTGGGACCTGCTGATCCCACTGACCAAGAGGTGCCTAGGACTGGCCAATTTCTTCCCAGCGATCACCCAGGAGTCTCCTGCGTGCCAGGGTCTCCTCCCTGCACCCACTCCCCCTGTCCTGCAGCCACGGGGGTGAATCCCTCAGCTCTTCTGCCTGTTGGCTGTGGTTGGCTGTGTTTGGCTCCTCACGTGCCAATCCCTATCCATGGGACAGAGGGCATTTAAGGCAAGTCTCCTAGCCAGACATAGGAGAAGCAAAGAGTCCCACATCTTTTCTAAGGAAACCTGGGCCCCAAGGTGGCTCATCTGTTCACCTGCCCCCCTCTAGTGTGGGAAAAGGTGGCCAACTGACCCATCCTTCCCGTGCCATTGACTTTTACAACGGAGGTTTCATTAGCTGCCCAAGGGAGAGAAGCCTGGCACCAGAATGGCTCTCAGCAGGTCACCCCTTGCCTCTCTCCCCAGAGCCAGGAACCACCAACTCCTCACCGAGGCTGGGCAGTGCCAGTGGTCATTTCTCTGGCCAGCCTGCCGCCCTCTCACACCCTCTTTCTTCTCTTCCGTCTTTCCCCCAGGCCAGGCGCCCACTCAGGATTAAACCAAATCAAAGCACAAACAAGTCCTGTGGGAAAGTTTGAAGATTCCCCTGCAGTTCTCATTAGTCCAACACTCGAGGTGTCCTCCCACCCTCCCTCCGCTCCCTTGGGAAGCAGAGGGGATGTGGAGGAAGGGAAGAAGAGGAGAGTCCACTTGTCAATGCTACTGTCCCACCAGGCCAGCTGGCTCCTCTTGAGAGAGAAGCTGGAGCCAGGGAAGGAAAGCAGGTGGCAACTCCCCCTCCCCTCAGACACATTCCGGGTCCTGCCTGCCCCACTCTGCAGAGCGGAGGGCAGGAGGAGGAAGCCTACCTGCCCCTGGCTCACTGAGAGCTACTGACCATTGGGGCTGGATTTTTGTGCTTGTGCCATGTGCGGCGGAGGAGAGGTGGCTGACTCAGGCCCCCCTCTAACCACTTTGCTCTTTAAAGCGGAGCATCATACTGGTCCAGGAACTCCCGAATGGGTCCAGGCAGCTGGGTCACTTTCTCATAGGAGTCCAGGTGGCCATTGACGGTCTTCCTACAGAGATGCTGGAGGGTGGCCACGTTGGAGGAGAGAGGTCGGCTCAGTACCAGCGGAATCTTCTCGCCCCCAGAATAGATGTAGTAAGCTCTTTTGGGGGTACTCCCGGGGAGCGCCTGGGCAGGTGGCTGCTCCGGCACCTCGGAGGAAGGTTCCGTGGGTGGCAAAGAGAAGGAGGAGGTGGCCGGGGGCGGCATGTAGTGGTGCACCAGCTTGAGTACACAGTCGAAACGGGGCACTGGCTGCGTGCTCCGAGGGTCACTCTGCAGCGAAAAGCTGCCCCCCTCACACTGGATGCGTAGGTTCTTGGTCCCTGACTGGGTCTTGACGCTCAGCGTGAAGAAGTGGCGCTGGTCCGAGCTGTCGCGGATAAGAAAGGTGCCCGCGGGCTCGGCGCTGAGCAGCAGGTTCGCCTCGCCGCCGGTCACGGCGCTCCAGTAGAATCCGCTCTCCTGCAGCTTGCGCACGGCATTCACCACCAACTGGTACTCGCTCTTGGAGCTGAAGGTCTTGAGGCGCAGGCTGGTGTCCAGGGGGCGGCTCATCCCGGCGGCGGGAAACTTGCTGTGGGTGACCATGGCGCACGGAGCCAGCGTGGATCTGCGCGGCGGTGGCTGCAGCTGCTTCGCGGCCTCAGCACAGCGGCCGCTACCGCATCCCGGGTGGCTGCGGAGAGAAAAGCGCCCAGAGCGTGAGTGCCCGGAACCCTCCAGTGTGCCCGGCCCTCCAGCCTCCGCCGTGCGCCCGGGGCACCTGGTTGCCCCTCAGAAGGCCGTGTCTGGGACCCAGCCACCTCGCGGGGCTCTCCGGGCCTCGGTTCCTGTCAGCCAACCCCAGACAGTCCTTTCCCCAGACGCCCCGGGAGAACACCCGAGAGAAACTCGCGAGTGGAAGTTGGGTCTCCAGGAGCACTGCCAGGTTGGGGAGCGAGACAAGAGCCCCAGGGACGCTCAGGGCGCCGCTCAGTCCGGTGTCCTCAGTGGCGAGGACGAAAAGGGGGGTGACAAACCCGAGATATGTGGGAGAGGGAACTGGAGAAGCCCATGGGCCCCAGTCCGAGTATTACGGGAACCCTGGATCTTCGGCTCTCATCCGCTCTGCCCCCTACCTCGTCCCCTCCCTACCGGGAATGACCCGGGAAGGGGAGGAGAAACCGGGAAAAGCTCCCGAGCTGGATCGAGGCCCCCACCCTTTGCCACAACGCGCCCCTCCTTCCTACCTAGTCCCGTAGCGAAGTCTCGGGCCTTGGGGCTGAGCCTCCTACGGTCCCCAAGGCGAGGCGGCGGCCAGCAGTGGCCCGCGCTGCGCCCAGATGTTGGCGGTCGTGAAGTCCACAAAGGGGCTCCCAGTGCGTGCGTCCCCTCTGGCTTCGCTGCACCCGGGGCCGATCAGGCGCGCCCAGGGATGGATCAGGCAAAGGACCCGGACGAGGGGCCACGACAGAGAGCTGGGCCGGGCAGGGGGCGTCCGGGAGCCCGAAGAGGCAGCGGTGATGAGAGCGAGAGAGCCGGAGAGCCGAAGAGTCTGAGTTAGAGCCGCCGGCGAGGCCGCGCGCGCGGGTATTTACGCGGCCAGCTTGCCCCGCCCCCCGATTCCTGGAACTGCGCGGCCGGTCTTCTTGTAATGTTTAGTCACTACTCTGCACTGAAAGGCTGTGCGCGGAGGGCGAGGGAGGGGCCGCGGGCGGCCGAGGGCGGGCCTGGAGCTGGGGCCTCCAGGACCCGCCGAGACTCACGGAGAGGGAGACAAAGCGCGGCGCGAGCCTGCCCGACCGGCGGGCGCGGCGCCAGCCCTGGCCGAGCGTTCCTGGCAGCGGCCCCTCCCCCGCGCGCTCCGCCCCCAACTTCTCATTCACACTTTCCCCCCCCTCCCTTCTAAGAAGGCTGGTTTCTGGCAGAGGCGGGGGCTCCGCGATGGGAGCGCGCGGGCAATTCTAGGAGGCCGGCCCGGAGAGGCTCCCCGGCACCCCTTCCCTTTTTCTTAGACCCTGGGTGGGGACGCTCCCCTCGCTCCCACCTAGGCTACCCCTAGGTCCTCATTTGCAGTTCCAAGCAGCCCGTGTAAGCCAAAAGGGATATTGGGCCATTCCTCAGCCAACTCACTGGAGACCTAGGAAGTGTGTGTGTGTGTGTGGGGGGGGGGGGGGTTCGCGACTGTGACCTGTGGACAGGTCCAAAAGATGAAGCTGGGAGATCCATCAGTGGAGGAGACACCGGCTTCGAGGCAGCTACGGGGTCTCGGTTCACCGGCCCACTGCCTGATTCTTTGGTGACAGACGTGGGTGTTGATACCCAGTAGGTGGAGGAAGCCGTTAACTACCTACCACCCTATCACTCATCTGGGTCTCCCAACCTGCCTGGTGAGCTGGATCGGCCCAGGTGCTCTCGGCGCCGCGAGGGAGGAAATCATGACCCCCAGGTCGCGCCCGAGTCCGCTAGAGGGCGCACTGGAGTCTTGTAGATGAGCAGACTTTTGCTGTTTCCCAGGCCCTGGAGAAAGGAGTTTGTGGGACTCCTCATTCAAGAAGAGAAGTGGGCAACCTGAGAGGCGGTTCACCTTCCAGGCCAGGTTCAAACCTGAAATAAATGTCGAATAGGCAGAAAGTCCAAAGACCAGTTGTTACGGATTCAGCCCACTGCCAAGTGGCCACTAAGGTGTTAGGATGGACCTTCCCTTGCTCCTAAGAGTTAGGGTATCTGAACTTTTCAGGGATTGGGGGAAGAGGAGTATTAATAAGAGCAGGTGATTGAGGTGAAAGGTTGACTTGCTCCTGGTCACGTGAATACCTATAAAGGCCTCGCGGCAAGTTTTGCAACAGGCAGTAGGGTGCTGGAGCCGCCTGAGAACCAGCTAAGTGAGCACAGAGAGGCTGCTCTAGGTGGTTCTGCCCCGCCCTCTTAGATGCCACAGACTTCGTGTAAGACCAGTCTTACACTAAGGGGGGAGTGTGCTGGCTACACGCTACACACACAGGATCTTGGGCTTGAGGAGAGGACTGCCAGCTTCCCTTCTTGCGGAACTGGTAGGCGCCTCATTATCTTGGCCCGCCGTGTCCGGTATGCTTCCTGATGATGGGGGACTGATATAGACTCAGGCAGATGCACAGCCTCTCCGGGCTCAGACTCGTCTTCTGCTAAATAGGAATGGGTATAGCAATGCACCCACCCCAGAAATCCCGGTCCTCAAGAGGCTTTGGGGGACCTCATTTAAAATATCTCACAGATGTGTTCTGACGGACCAGACCTTGTTCACACATGGAGATATCTTGTGAGAGCCGGTCCTTGTCTTCAAGACACTTGCCGCTTCTGAAATGGATTCTCCCTTTCTCCGTGAACAAACCCTGATTCACCTCGTCCAGGGAGTGTTACCCAGCAGCTGCCTTCTGTGCTGAGGGCAGTAGAGGACAGGGAGGACTCTCAGGAAATAGCCATGGGGTTAATGGATGGGAAAATGCTTTGTAAATGACAACGCCCAACACAAGCCAGGTTCATTCAGCCGTTCCACAAACCCTCATTTTGTGCCTGACCCAATGAGACACTGTGGTGGTTCCTGAGGCGGGGTAAGAGGGAAATAAAGAGGCCGGAGAAATGGCCTAAGAGCACATGCTACACTTCCAGAAAACCGGACTAGTTCCCAGCACCCATGCAGGATGGATCATCGCGGCTTGACCTTCACAGGAACCAGCTGCACTGATGCACACATGCCACCTCCCCCCCCACATACATAACTAAAATCAAACAAATCTTGGGCCTTGCTTGGTCATGAGAGTGCATGCCTTTAATCCCAGACTCTGGAAGCAGAAGCAGGCAGATCTCTATGAGTTCAAGGGCAGCCTGCCGGACACAGAGTTCTAGGTCAGCCAGAGCAACATAGACCCTGACTAAATCAAATAGAAAAATGAATCCGAGAGAGGGGAAGGGTAGGAGATGGTGCTGGAGCTTTGGAGTCCTGTCCTGTTTGTAGGGACTCTTTCTTCTGAACGAATCCTGACGGGAGATGCTGCCCAAGAGACCAGCAGGGAACTGTACTTGGAGTAGAATGCAAGCAAGAGTACAGGCCATTTGAAGAGGGGAGGTGGGAAGATGGGACCAGCAGGCATGTCTCTGCTCTCCCAGCATGGATCCTGTGGCTAGAGAAGGCCAGAGCAGCAGACGGGTGGGTGAGCTGAGCGCCATGTATGGGCTTAGGAACCTAAGCCGTTCCTTGGCTCCATTGCACGGTAGCTGTGTGACACGGTAGCAGTGTGTCATTGCTGACTCTGCATCCCTTTCCTTTCCCCCTGAGTTCCTGTGAGGTCTAAGGTGCTTAGGACACAACCTTTGAGGCTTCAGATGTGGCTCAGCTGATAAAGTGCTCACTGTTAAGTCTCAATCCCTGGGACGAATGGTTGAGGCCACTATTTAAGGCTTACCCAGCATGCAGGAAGCCCTTGGTTCCATCCCCCAACTCCCGCCTCCCACTCCCCAAGCAAGATGTCTTTGTGTGGTCCTAGCTGTCCTGGGACTCTCTGTAGACAAGACTAGCTTGAAACTCAGAAGCTCCTGCCCTTGCCTCTCGGAGTGCTGGGATAAATGGTGTGTGCTACCACAGCCTGGTTCAATTGTTTTAAATATTGAGGGCTCTTTCCAGATGCAGTAGAGATGCCTTGAGATGGATTTTAGGCAGCCAGGCCTTTTAATAACATTGGCCGCTTGCATTGGGAGAAGCTGAAATAAGATCCAGCAGCAAGAACCCCGAACAAAGGAAATGCCTTACATTTATAGGCTCTGAGGATAATCGGCTCTGAGCTTAGACGGGAAGGGGCTCTGAGTTTAGCAGCCTAGTGAAAATCCTAGACAGGGCCTCAGATCATAATTCAGGAGCTAATCCTATCACCCACCCTACCTTCGGAATGCTACCTGCTCGGGCTTTAGAAGCTTAGGGTACTTATTAAATAGGGTCTAAGGCCTGGATGGTCTCTACAAGGGCAGCCTGCAGGATCTAACGAGCAGTGGATGGAACCCCGACTGGTGGCTCTATAATCCCTGCAACCAAAAGACAGGGGCAGGAGGACCAGAAATTCAAGGTCATCCTAAACTACCCGGCGGAGTTTGAGGCCAGCCTAAGCTATGTGAGACCCTGTCTCAAACAAAACAGCAACAACAAACACATCCCAAGGGGCCAGAAGGATAGCTCAGTGGTTAAGAACACTGATTACTCTTGTGGAGGATCCAGGTTCAATTCCCAGCAACTTCATCACAACTAGCTAACTCAAACTCCAATGGAGAGGTGATATCCGATAGACTCTTTTGGCCTGTACGGCTACCAGGTATGCATGAGATACTTATAAATGCACTCAGGCAAAATACTCACACACATAAAATAAAGACATGCAAAATGAAAAACAGGAACAAATAAAAATTTACAACCCTGTGCCAAGATGAAGCTAAACATATCCTTCCCAACCACCAACTGTCAGAACGTGGTATCACTGGGGTGGATGAGGAACGAAAGCTCTGTACCTCCCATGAGAAGGGCATGGCCACAGATGTGATAGCTGCTGATGTGGTAGGAGAAGAGGGGAAGAGTTGTGTGGTTCGAATCAGCGGTGGGAACAGCAAGCAAGGTTTTCCTCTGAAGTAGGTGTCTTGACCCAGGATAGAGGGGCCTGCTGTTGAGTCGGGGAGTTCTTGGTCTAGACCAAGGGGAACTAGAGAGAGGAAGTGTGGGTGCGGGTGCATTCAGGATGCATTGTGGACTCTATTCTCTCTTTAAAGAGGATGATGTCTGACAATATATTGCTAGAGAGTCCTTAAACAGGACGAAATCATCCAAGATTCAGCGTCTTGTTACTCCACGTGTCCTGCTGCTAAAACACCAGCATAACGCTTCGAAGAAACAATGCGCCAAGAAGAACGAGCAGGAGGCTGCTGGACATGCAAAATGTTTGGCCAAGAGAATGAAGGAAGCCGAAGAAAAACACAAGGAACAGGTTGCTAAGAGACAGACAGACATAGGCTGTCCTCACTGGGAGATTCTGCGTCAAAGTCTGAGGCCAGTCAAAAGTAAGTCTTTAAGAGTAGCAAATCACCAGGACTAGAAGTAAACAAACAAACAAAGAACCAAATAGGTACAAGAAACCTCCTCAGTGGAATGCCGGGCCTCATCAGCTCTGCCCAGTCACTGTGGTCCTTCAGAGGCCTCCACTGTGTGCTCTTTGGGGCCTCCTGCAGCCTGACAGCTGACTCAGGCTATCTGCTTCCCTGGGGTCGGAGCTACCTTTCCCAGGTTGGCTGACTTGTACTTTCTCTTTACAATTAGGCATTGAAACTACTCCACTCATCGAAACGCTCCAACTGCTTGTTCAGAGACAATCTGACGGGAAAATGGCGTTTATTTTATTTTCCTCTTTTTTGTGTATTTTGAATTTTGTTGTTGTTTTTTGTTTGTTTGTTTTTTGAGAGGGTTTCTCTGTGTAATCCTGGCTGTCCTGGAATTCACTCTGTGGAATAGGCTGGCCTTGAGCTCAGAGATCTTCCTGCTCTCCCTCCGGAGTGTTGTGATTAAAGGCCTGTGACACCAATATCCAGCATGAAATTTTTATTATTGTTTTAAATTATGCGTATATGTACTCGCTTCGGCAGGACATACACTAAAGAAAAATTAGAACGATACGGATAAGATTAGCATGGCTCCTGTGCAAGGGTTACACTCAAAAGGTTGTGAAGCCTTCCATATTTTTTAAGAAAGGAAAGACTTGTGGTGATGGTTCAGTGGTTAAGAGTGTTGACTGCTCTTCCAGAGTACCCAGGTTCAATTCCCGTCGGCAACCACATGGGCAGGTCACACCTGTCTGTAATGAAACTCTAGGCTCCAACCCCCTCACACAGACATACATACAGGCAAGACATCAATGTATGCAAAATAAAAATAATTATTTAAAAAAAAAAGAAAGGAAAGACTTATGTATATATATATGTGTGCCTACCTGTGGGTCAGAGGCATCTGGCCCCTTGGATCTGGAGCTTAGAGGTCTTTGTGAGCAGCAATGACTCTTAACCACTGAGCCTGGCGCATACAAAGTCTTCAATGAGTCTAAGGGCCAGCTTGTGTGGATTTCTATTTTCTATGAGCCTTAGATGCCACAACCAGCATTCTTTCGAATTGTTGGTTTCTGGGTTGGATGGTGTGGGTTCTGGGAAGCCCCATGGCTGGTTTACTGGCGATTATTAGACTTCTAATCTGAAGATAAACAGTCTGGAAAAGTGGGAGGAGACACTTGGTTAAGGCAGGGCACGTTTCCAGGGACCCACTCTGAGACAAGGACTTGAACTGAGGGACAGCAGATCAAGGACAAAGCTTAAGCCCTGCCTACATCCTCTCTTTTCTTGCTGTGTAGCTGAAGGGGGAAAAGAAGAACCAGTTATCTAGTCTGACCCCTCAGCTCTACCTAGCTCCCCGCACCCACCCGAGGGATCAGGAGGCCACCACCTTCTTCTAATCTTTCCTGTTGCAGAACTTGGATGCATTCAGAATCCCATTTCCAGGCAAAGGTGCAGGGTCATAAAGATAATAAAGATAAGCGTTTGCCCTGGAGAGGAAGAGCCCTGAGGTTTTAGCTGCCAGCCTGTGGCAACCGGCATCTGCTGAGATCATCCTCTGAGTCCAGATGGGGAGGCATGCTGGCGCCTAGGCAGGCAGGAAGCACTGGTGTGCCTTGGTGGCCCCAGGTGCCATGCTTACCCTGGGCATAGATGCTAAGATAGCCATCCTTGGTGACCAGATATGCAGCACAGGGTCGGGAAGCCTTGCTCATCCCTTGGACTTGGTTTGTTTACGTCTGGAGGTTATTTACTTTATAACTTGTCCATTACTTTATAACTCTGTGCTAGCTTATGGCCTACACCTGGAACGACAAACCAGGAACCAGATGCCCTGCAACTTAGTCTAGTATGGGGCAGGAGCCTGCTTCTCTGCTACTCCCCTTTCTCTGGGTCATCCTGGAAACCCGCTTCTCTTCTGCCCCCTGAAGAGAGAGTGAGGCTCCCAGAGCCCAGGCCTGCCATGGGCGCACCTCTCAGTGGCTGCCCAGGTTCACTCTCTGCCCTCCAGGACTGCTTGAGGAGCAGGGGGAAGCCGGTCACAGATAACCTCTCTCCTGCAAGGAGAAGGACTCAGGGGTCACGTATCGAGTTGACCCCGGTTTCTTCCTTTCCGGTTGCTAACAATCTGAAGGGGTGGAGGGAGTCTAGGACAATGGCCCGTGGCTGGGAAGCAGCATTCCAGTTGGCAGGCCTTTGTTGCAGGCAGGAGGGGCCTTAAGCTAAAGAAAAGGTTTGCGGGTCGGATGTCTAAGGGGCGGCAGCTAAAGAGTTCTTTCAAGCTTGCCATTCCAGGCCCAGCGTGCCTCTGGCGTTTCCCAGAAAACTCAGAGGAGGGGAAGAAAAAGAAAACACTTCACCCACCCACCACACACTCGCTGGATCCTCACTTCTCAGATTCCTGGTGCCCTCCAGGGACTGGGTTGGCCGGAGTGCCAGGACCCCTGCCCTGGCGGCCATTCCTCCGCCCACAGAGAGCTTGGGGGTGGGTAATGGATACGTGTGGGGTGGGTGCTGGAGGAGGGTGCAGACAGAAAGGAATGGGGTGCTGAGAAGGGGAGTGTCTTCCTGCCCATCACAAAGGAGTTCATAAGTTGTGAGTTGGGGCAGAGGATGAGGGAAGTCAGCTTCCAGGCATTTTCCCTGCCATCCCACCCTCCAAACCAACACACCCTGCTCTGTCCAGGGATGGGGTGGGAAGTGTCATTTGCTCAGAAGCACCCACAAAGACCAGGCTGGCTCTGGGCTGGGGAACAGACAGCAGGGCAGCTGGGCAGTTCTGGGAAGCCAGGCTGCGGTGAGCCATCTGGGTTGCGATGCAAATGAGGCCTGGCCACATGCCGGGAGCAGAAGTGGCTGTACCCAGGGAGGAGAGCCCAGCCTCGCGCGCGTGCATGTGTGTGTGTGTGTGTGTGTGTGTGTTGAGGTAAAGCAGACTGGAAGCACCTCCAGAGAGGCCAGGTCTGGAGGGGGACCGTGTACTACAAGGCTGGGACCCTGTGCTCTAGGGACAGGTGCCCCTCACTGGGGCGAACCTGAAACATCTACCCCACCTTCTGTAGGTGACTCTCAGGTATCCTTCAGAGCCACCTGTCTTCTGAGAAGGCACTGGGGTGCACTTGGTGTGCACTGAACCCTAGGCAAGTTCAAAGTAAAAAGGTAGGCCTCCCAAGGTCTCAGGCATTGTAGTGGGCGGGTGGGTCAGGTAAGAGGGTGGGGCTCTCCATCTCAGGGAGTCTAAGAGTTGACCTTGAGGTAGCCTTCCCCCCCCCCATGGGTCTTGTTTAGAGGTTTTTAAATATATTTTAATTATATTTTTATCTATTTTAATATAAAATATAAATATATTTCTGCATAAGCGTCTGTGGGAATTTGCCTGAGAGGGCAAGTACCTCCAGGAAGCGAGCAGAGGACCTTGGATTCCCTGGAACTGAAGCTATAGGAGGTTATGCTGAGAGGCAGCTGACGTGGATGCTGGGAAGTGAACTCATGCCCCCTGGAAGAGCAGTGTGAACTCTTAACCCCTGAGCCCTTTTTCTAGCCTTGGAGTATTTTTGCGTTTTTAAAATTTTTGCCAGGTTAGCCTGAAACTCAGAGATCCGTGTGTCTGTGCCTCTTGAGTGCTGGAATTTAAGGTGTGTCACCACCGTCCGGCTAATTTATTAACTTGTATTATCTGTCTGAGTACGCGCATGCGTACACGTGAACCACGGGCACACGTGCAGATCAGAGGACAACCCATTAAGATCTGCTTTCTCGCCGGGCGGTGGTGGTGCATGCCTTTAATCCCAGCACTCGGGAGGCAGAGGCAGGCGGATCTCTGTGAGTTCGAGGCCAGCCTGGTCTACAAGAGCTAGTTCCAGGACAGGAAACAAAAGCTATGGAGAAACCTTGTCTCGAAAAATCAAAAAAAAAAAAAGATCTGCTTTCTCCTCTAGTATGTGGACCATGGGATGACCTCAGACTTCTGGCCTTCCCTTCTCCCTCCCTAGTGCTGGAGTCACAGGCACTAGCATCTGGTCCACCTCAGTTATGGAGTGCTGGGAACTGAACTCAGGATTTTGTGAATAGTAGGCAAGGACTCTACCCACTGAGCCACCTTCCCACCCACTGTAATATTATTTGGAGTTTCTTTTTTCTTTCTTTTCTTCCTTTCTTTTATTTTAATTAATTAAATAATTAATTAATTTCTAGTTTTTTGAGACAGGGTTTCTCTGTAGCTTTGGACCCTGTCCTGGAACTCGCTCTGTAGACTAGGCTGACCTCGAACTCACAGAGATCCTTCTACCTCTGCTTCCCCTAGCACTGGGATTAAAGGCGTGCACTCCAATGCCTGGTCTGCAGTTACTTCTTGCTTCTCATTTCACACCTGTTTTACAAACTCACTCCTTTATTCCTTAAGTGGGTAGGTGGATCAGGGACTGAGCTGACCCCTGAAATTTACCCATCTGAGTTTAGGTTCTTCCTGGCAGGACAAGATTCCCCCACAGTTGATATCTGAATTGATTAACTTTGCTAAGTGCCATGAAGACATCATAAGCCTGATCTGGTGAGCTAGGTCTGTCATCACCACTTCTGGGGAGGCTGAGGCAGGAGGATTGGAAGTTTAAGGCTTGCTTGGCTTACAGATTTCAAGGCCAGTTTGAGACCTTGTCTTAAAATGAGAAGTAAAAAAGACTCTGTGTGTGTGTGTGTGTGTGTGTGTGTGTGAACTTGCCGAGCATGCAGAAGGCTCTAGATGCAATACATTGTTACCATGATGGGAAACCATCCAAAGGGGCTTCCCTGAGGAAGTGACAGACAGACTGATGGGAAGCTGAATTGAGAGAAGTGTCCCCACTTGGGCCACACTGGGGCCCAGACTGCTGACCAAACTCCTGGGCCTTCTCTGGAGTCTGGCTCCTCTGTTCTGCCTGACTTTCTGTACAAGTAGGTAAAGGGAAGACTCAAGGGCATATAGGATTGGCTCCTCACCATCTCAGGGTACATAACATAACAGAGCTCTGTTGTCCAGTGTCCCCGGGGCTCACATCTGCTCACACACCCTCCCACTCACTAAGCAGCTGCCCAACGCCATGAGAATGAAGATTCAACTTCATTCTACCCATGGGAGGCCCCCCTGGAACTAGTTATCTGGGAATGCAGAGAGAAAGCAGCCATTTGGGACCACATTTGAAAGGCACAAACTAGTGGCTGTTTCCCTCCTGTGTTTTCTATCCTCTAGCAATACCTGGGATTTTGTTGACAGAAACATAGGAAGGGATAGCCAGGCTGGACTACGGTGTATGAGTGGGTCAGTTCGCTCACACAGGATTAAAAAACAAATTTTGAGACAGCCTGGAGATAAGGCAGTGAAAAGGCGCAGAAGGCCAAGGAGCCTGCAGCCTGATGATCTGAACCCAGGAAAGGAGAGAAGCAGTTCCACAAAACTATCTTCTGACCTCCCTATTGGTGCTGTGCATGTACACACACACACACACAGAGGGGAGGCAGAGAGAGCAAGCTGGGCAGGAGAACCAGGAGTTCAAAGTCACCCTTGACTACACAGTGAGTGTGAGTCAGCCTGGACTACATATATACATAAAATAAAAATAAGTAAATCTTTAGGAAATGAAGCAATGACAAAATCTGGAAACCTTATACCTATATTCTATATTCTGGGGCTTTATTTGGCATTTGGTGGTGGGCCTGCACCCAGCCTGACCGGCCCTTTATTGGGACACTGGACTCTCCAACCCTAACCTTCCTCAGGAGTGTCAGGGAGCCAGACAACCACTCAGCCTGGCCCCGTGTTCCAGGCTAAAAGGTTCTGACTCCCCCTGACTGGCCTACTCTGCCTCTCTCTCAAGCCAGGCTAGTGCTGAGAGGAGGACCCTCCTGCCGGTCTCTCTCTTCTGTTTCTTTGCTTGGGTCAGGTAGGCAAAGCTGGGGAAGGAGGTGGCGGGGCGTGATTCTGAGGGGACCCCCTCAGATACCTCTGTGGCTACTGAGTGGGCTGCCCTGGGACAACTGGTCACAGATGGCTGTGTTTCCCCACATGCTGGGCCGCTGGGTCACAAGGCTCTGTGGTGCTGGCCGCATGCCACACCACAAGAGGCCAAGATTCCCCTGAAACCAAGAGCTGCATTTATCCTCACACTGACAGAGAAGCAACCAGGATGCTCTGCCCCGGAGGTATTTCCAGAAATTTGGGTTCTGACTTCTTGTTGATTAGATGCCAGAAAGCCCAGAGCTGCTCTGTGGTGAGGCGGCCATTGAGCAATAGATGTTTTGTTTTGCTGATGACAAGAGTTTTCGACGTTGAAAAACTGAAATGATAAGTGGCCAGCCCTGACCAGCGGCCCCCTTCTCGGGCCAGTGTGTGTGTGTGTGTGTGTGTGTGTGTGTGTCTGGCTTCAACTTCCACGCTGAGAAGGAATTCTTTATGGCCTTGGGCTCCTCCAGGTATCTCCTTAGCTCCAGAGGACATAGGTCCTGGTCCCAGAATTCTACAAGGCCTCTGTAATTTCTCCATTCTCTAGTTGTGGGTTAGAAGGGCCCTTGAGAGGCATATGGCTGTAGATTGTAGATGTGGGAGAGAGTCCGTCTCTGCCGTGTGTGTGTGTGTGTGTGTGTGTGTGTGTGTGTGAGAGAGAGAGAGAGAGAGAGAGAGAACAATGGAGTTTATACTCTTTTTTTTTTTTTTTGAGCCAGGGTTTTTCTGTAGCTTTGGAGTCTGTCCTGGAACTGGCTCTTGTAGACCAGGCTGGCCTCAACTCACAGAGATTGGCCTGCCTGCCTCTGCCTCCTGAGTGCTGGGATTAGAGGCCCGGCTTTTAATTACCACCAGCCTGGCTAAATTTGTACTCTTCTTTGACCCTGTGGATCCTAGGCACCAAACTAAGGTTGCCTGACTTGGTAATTGGACGGGCAAGTTTTATCTGATGAACTATCTCAATAGCCCTAGGAGACAGCTTATTCTGGAGCCAGATATGAATGACTGTGGTCATGGAGCAGGATTCAACCTACATTATCATGTTCCAATGAAAAGTTTTGCTTTAGGTGGCTGGTGAAATGGTCAGGTGCTTGCTGCTCAAGCATGGTGTCCTGAGTTCAAGTCCCAGAACCGACATACAGGTGGAAGGAGAGAACTAACCCTATAAAGTTGTCTGCTGATCTCCACACACAAGCTGTGACATTTGTGTCATCCCCGCATGCAAACACACAGCAATGGTAATTAAAATAAATGAAGAAAACAATTGAGTTTTCAGACAGGTTCTCATAGAAGCCAGGATGCCCTTAAACACCCTGTGCCGCCAAGGATACGTTGAGATTTCTAATCCTCCTCTCAGTGCTGGGAGCCCATGCTGCAGAGGGAACCCAGAGCTTCAGGCATGACTAACAAGTTCTCTGTTAGGTCCTCATTTCCCTTTTCAATTTCATCTTGTTTGTGTGTATAAGTGTTTTGCCTGCGCTATGTTATGTCTGGTGCCAGTGGAGGCCAGAAGGAGGTGTCAGGTCCCCTGGAACGGACATTATAGATGGTCTTGAGTGCTGGGGATTGAACTCAGGTCCTCTGGAAGAGCAGCCGGTGCTCTTAACTGTTGAGCCATCTCTCCAGCCCTGTAGCCCATTCCTGGAGGTTTTTAGGGCTACAGAGCAGAAGAAAACCATAAATCAAAGCGTTTTCCAAGCCCCTTGGTGGAAACTTCAGGAAGGTGGGGAATCTCCGCTGCTGGTGTCAGATGAGATTTGGGGTTTGGATTGGTGGAAAGTAGGGTTCTGTTAAATGAATGTGTCCCCAAAGGTTTCATGTTATAGCCACAAGGATGTTAGGTCAAACACAGAGATGGGTGATGGGTAGCTATTAACAGGGCTAGAGATAGCCTGAGGTGATGTTACTGGATATGCAGCATTCCCATTTCCCATAGTCACTTAGTTCTAATCAGTCAATAAGCCTGGTAGAAGCCTTCACAGAAGTACCAGCTTCTTTTCTGGCAATTAACCAGCCTTCCCTCCCTCTCTCCCTCTGGGCGCGCGCTCTCTCTCTCTTCTTCCTCAAGGCTTATTCTCTAGCTCAAGCTGATCTCAAACTGTGGCAATCTTCCTGCCAGGTAAAGTCTGCATGTATTGGGTTGATAGATGTGGGTAGCCATTCCTGGCTATGACAAGCTATATTTTGTATTTGTTTTTCAAAGCAGGGTTTCTCTGCTTAGACTTGGCTGTCTTGGAACTCACTCTGTAGAGTAGGGTAGCCTTGAACTCAGAGATCTGCCTGCTTCTGCCTACCAAGTGCTAGGATTAAAGGCAAGAGTCACCATGCCCAGCTTGGCAAGCTATTTTCTTTATTTCTTTCTTTTCTTTTTCTTTTTTTATTTTCTTTTTTCCCCGAGATAGGGTTTCTCTGTGTAACAGCCCTGGGTGTCCCAAGAACTCCCTCTGTAGACCAAGCTGTAGATCAGACTTACAGAGATTCATCCACCTGCCTCTGCCTCCTGAGTTCTGGGATTAAAGGCATGTGCCACCAACACCCAGCAAGCAATCTGCTTTCTAATGTGAAAATTAGAATATTTTTAATAATTTTATTTATTTATCTACTTATTTACTTATTCATTCAATCATTTATTTGTAGACAGAGTCTCACTGAGTCTCTAGGCTGGCCTGGAACTTGATATGTAGACCAGGGTGGCCCTAAACTTCCAGAGATCCACTTGCCTTAGCCTCTCAAGTGTTGCTGTTTCAGGTGCACCCCTGGTTTATGTGGTGCCGGGTGTCGACCCCAAGGCCTTGGGCCTGCTAGTCAAGCACCAAGTGACCACCCCAGTCCCTCTCTCCTCGACTTTGCTTGTAGTTCTTGTCAGGGATGATCTCTCTCAGGCTGGCGAGCCATGGCCTTCCTCTGGCATTGCTGTGGATGTTGGTGCAGGGAGTGAATCAGAGGCGGCATGGGCCCTTGGCTCAGGATTTCCTGACGCTTCCTGCCTGGGGGAGCAGCCTGCTCTGGGGCATAAGCCGCTGCTCCCTGACGTCAACCCTGCTTCCACTGAATGGCTTTCCTCTTCCGTTTGGGAAGACTTGCTATCTGTCATCAAGCCTATTGACCGTCTTTCTCATCCTGACACCTCCTGTTTGGGAAAGAGTGAGGGGAGCTAACGAGAAGACAGTGGGTGGAGACAGGAGGCAGGGCAGGGCAGGACTCAGTGGATGGGTCTCTATGGAGTGAGGGTCTCTATGAGGACAGATACCATCTTGTCTGGGGCCTTCAAGGTGTGTATCAATAACTCCACGCACAGTAGCAGGCTCTGCCCCAGATCCAGAGTCCTCTGAGCAACGTTGGGATTCAGAGACCCTGCTAGGTGCTCATCTTGGCCTGGGCATCCTCTGAAAGTGCCTCATCTCCCCAGGGTGTTCTCACTAACCAGCTTAAACAAGGTCTCTGGGCAGGAAGAATGTACCTGCCATCACCATGCAAATGTAAATGTGCTCAGGAGCTGGAGAGGTGGCTCAGACTTTAGGGACACTTTTGCAAAGGACCCTATTCTGGTTCCCAGCACTCTCGAGGTGGCACAGGCCATCCTTAACTCCAGTTCTAGGGGATCTGACACTCTTTTCTGACATCTATGAACACCAGACTTGCAAGTAGTACTCATACCTATATATATGCAAACAAAACACTCATACATATAAAAGGAAATAAATAAAAAATAATTTTTGGGGGGAGGGTTTTCAAGACTGGGTTTCTCTTGTAGCCCTAGCTGTCCTGGAACTCACTCCATAGACCAGGCTGGCCTTGAACTCAGAGATCCGTTTGCCTCTGCCTCCTGAGTGCTGTAATTAAGGGTATATGCCATCAGCCCTGGGCTTCAGGAATAAAACTGATACGTTACTGCAGGAGTACCGAGGTGTGAGGTGTCACTATCTTTAGTGGTGTAGTCACTGACAAGTTGCTGGCCCATGCTCATGCAGGCAACGGTTTTTAAACTCAGTGGGTCGCAGACCCAAAAGATACGAAGCTAGGAAGCATGGTTTCAGTGGGAGGAAGACGGGATGATACAGGGTGGCCGTGGGAAAAGAAGGACCAACATTCACTACTTTTTAAACATTCACTATTTATGTGCATGGAACTGTCAAAGAATAAAAATGAATTTGCTATTAACAATATAAATATAAATACTAAAAGATTAATTTTAAAAATAAAGGGGATGCTGGATGTGGAGGTGCACGCCTTCAATCCCAGCACTCAGGAGGCAGAGGCAGGTGGATCTCTGAGTTTGAGGCCAGCCCGGTCTACAGAGTGAGTGCCAGGACAACCAGGGTTACACAGAGAAACCATATCTGGAAAAACCAAAAATAAATGAAGAATGAATGAATGAATGAATGAATGAATGGGCTGGAGGGATGGCTTAGCAGTTAAAAGCACTGGCTGCTCTTGCAAACGACCAGGGTTTAGTTCTTAGTACCATCCCATGGGTCATAACCATCTGTTTTTCCAGCTCCAGGAGGACTGGCACCTTCTCTGACCTACACAGACACAAGGCATGAGCATGCTACAATACAGATGTGTAGACAAAGCACTCCACACATAAAGTACATAAACCTAAAAAATAAAAAAAAATGAATTAAAAAAAAAAACCTGCCCCATCTCTGAAAGCCAGTCTACAAAATTTTGTAATCTCTAAGATATACACGTCCCAGAAGAGTCATGGCAGCCTCACTCTGCTTATGGCTTTGTTTTAGACCAGCCACAAAGCTCGAGGCTCTCCGTGTGTGGTTTTGGAAGGGGCTGGGCCATCCGTGTTTACTAGAAATGGAAATACTTATTAGTTTTGTTTGCCCATAGAGTCCATACCACTGCATGTAACTGCAATTTATTTTAGAGAAGACATTCCCAGGGAGCCAAACCCACGTCTCAGGTACCACCTCACGCAGCAATGAATCCATGGGCAAGGCAGCTTGTTTTCTTTCTATGATGGTCAGGATGTTTTGCCATCCCTGTGGTGATCACCGGTGAGGGTGAAGGGGCAGCTGATCAATGCTGTTTACTCTGCACCTCCCGGAACAGGCTTAAGGCACCATAATCTCCTGCTGGTTACTGGAAATTATGAAATCTGATGATTCACTGTTTTTAACTCGGAAGAACTAAATCAAATTTTACCTAGTAGTTGTAAAACTATATGTACTTTAAAAAATTAAAGCCAGTCTGAAATACTCGCTGCCTGTAAGTGATTTGGAAGTTCCTAAACATCACCAGATGATCTGTGAGAACACCCCAGTGGGTAGTGTTGTGTTCTCCATGCTTTTCACAAGTGATCTACTTTTGGGTTTTTTTTGTTTTTGTTTTTGTATTTATTTATTTATTGAGATGGTCTTATTATATAGCTCTGACTGTCCTGGAACTCACTCAGGCTGGCCTTGAACTCACAGAGATCCTCCTGCCTCTGCCCCTGGGATTAAAAAACTCTCCACCATGCCTGGCACATGGTGTAAATATACCCTGAACTTAATTTTTTATTTTGAGATAGGGTTTCTCTGTGTAGCTTTGGAGCCTGTCCTGGAACTCGCTCTATAGACCAGGTTGTCCTCAAACTCACAGAGATTCGCCTGCCTCTGCCTCCCAAATGCTGGAATTAAAGGCATGTGCCACCACCTGGTTGTACTTAAATTAAAAAAAAAACTGAATATATTTAGGCAGAGGTTCATGCATTCCTAGCTGGTCTTGAACTTTCTACGTTGCAATGAATGACCTTTAACTCCTGATCCTCTTGTCTCTGTTTCTCAAGTTCTGGGACCTGCCCCATTTCCTTCTTTTTTGTTTTGTTTTCCGAGATGGGGTTTCTTTGTGTAACAGCCCTGTCTGTCCTGGAACTCACTCTGTAGACCAGGCTGGCCTTGAACTCACAGAGATCCGCCTGTCTCTGCCTCCCAAGTGCTGAGATTAAAGGTGTGCCCCACCACTGCTGGTCCCATTTCTTTTCTTTCCTTTCCTTTTCCTTCCCTTCCCTTCCCTTTCCTTTCTTTCTTTTCCTTACTTCTGCTTTTGCCTTCTGAGGGCTCATGAGGGGCTGGGATTACAATGTGGGCTACCATGTCTGTATAGGATCGTCTTTGGGGCTGGAGAGATGGCTCAGCGGTTAAGAGCAGTGACTGTTCTTCCGGAGGCCCTGAGTTCAATTCCCAGCAACCACATGGTGGCTCACAACCATCTGTAATGAGATCTGGCGCCCTCGGGCCTGCAGGCATCCATGGAGGCAGAATGTTGTATACATAATAAATAAATAAAATCTTTAAAAAAAAAAAAGATTGTCTTTGTACCACTCCTTGACAATATTTTTTGCTGTTTTAAAAATCAGTACAAATTTTATTTATTTTTATTATTTATTGTATTCATATGTACGGTCTCGGGGGCACAAGTGAGAGCCACAGCGCCCATGTGCAGGTCAGAGGACAGTTTCACATGGCAAGCACCTTTTCCCACTGAGCCGTTTTGCTGGCCTCTCCTTTCTAATTTTCTTTTTATTTAAATTTCTGCATGTTCATTTATTTTGTGGGAGCAGCAGGCACACACATGCTATGGAGTGCATGCGGAGGTCAGAGAACACACTGTGTGTCAGGTCTCTCTCCTTCAACCAGGTGTATTCTAATGCTTAAACTCAGGTTCTCAGCCTTGGCAGCAAGAACCTTTATTTACTGAGCCCTCTTACCAGTCTTTGGCGACTTTGAACAGGGTGTCACTTCTGCAGGATATCGTTTTTCAAGGAAGATGTGGTTCTCCAATGTTATGATGCAGCAGAGGGTATCTAACCAATTCCTTCACTGAGATTTCCCCCACACTTCCAGTACTGTGAAAATGTTGAGATCAATATTCTCGTGGGAATACTTGGGTGGAAGTGAAATTCGGAATGTCAGTGGAAGTGTCACAGCTTTAACGCCACAGCATCTCTGGGGTAAACAGAATTATGATCATGTTTTACAATGTTTCTAGTTACTAAATCCTGGCCTGTGTGAGCCAGAGAAGGACTTGGTGGCATGTAAGTCTGACAAATGGCAGAGGAGGGTCAAGCTTCAGGGTGCTGGAGAGATGCCGGTGAACGCGGACACAAGGCAGTGGGTGGCAATCTGATGGTTTTGGGGTGCTGAGCCGTCAAGGCAGGTGATGCAGGGCGCAGGGCTCAGGACAGCAACTATCTGTCAGGATTCAGGGAGCTTAGATGTCATCAGCATCCTCCCTCCTGAAGCAATGCAGGAGAATGCAGCGCGCAGGGCTCAGGACAGCAGCTATCTGTCAGGATTCGGGGAGCTTAGCTATCACCAGCATCCTCCTTCCTGGAGCAAGGCAAGTAATGTAGGGCGCAAGGCGGGAGCTGTCAAATCAGTCAGGTGTCAGGGCGCTGAGCAACCTTCCTCTTGTTGGAAGGCAAATAGATGAGGGCAGGGCGCAAGGCTGCAGCTATCACTCCGACAGGATTCGGAGCACTGCACTGTCACCAGCATCCTCCCTCCTGGAGCAGTGCAAGTGAGCTCAGGACCGTGGTCCACGCCGCCTGCCCTCGAGCTCCCTCCCCAGTGCGACAACTCGCCCCAGAAGGCACCCTCTACAGCCCTGCCAGCCCAGGCCGCCGCCGCCTCCGCGCCTGCGCACTGGCTCCGTGTACACACGCGCGCGCGCGCGCGCGCCGCTGTCAATAAAATTCTCGCGCGCCGGAAGCGGAAGCGGCGGGTCTCCATGGCGGCGCCGGCAGCGGGCCCGGTGTTCTGGAGACGGCTGCTGGGCCTGCTCCCTGGCCGGCCCGGGCTGGCCGCGCTTCTGGGTCGGCTCTCCGACCGCCTGGGCAGGAGCCGGGAGCGCCGGCGCCGGAGGTGAGAGCGCTCGGGGCGAGGTGGGCCCGGCGGGCGGACGGGGCCCTCGCCGTCTCCCCGCGTGCTGGCGGCCCGGCCGCGGCCCCCCGTGGGCGTGCACCGTGCAGGAGCCACCCGGGGCGCGCTCGGGGCTGCAGCGGGGTCCCCGGGGTGAAAGCTGGTGTTCTCTGGCCCTGCGGGGTGACTTGGCGGGAGTGAATCAGCCCTGCGGGGACCGGGTGCAGGCTGCCTTGCACACATCCTGCTTGAGACATTTCTCAATCCTGACTCAGTCGGCACTCAGGCCGGTGAAGAGGAAACTCTCGGAACCCTTTCTACGTGTTTTCAAAGGACCTGTTTCTGGAAAAGTACTGAAGTGGGTTGTGTAAACGGGGAAGTAGGTTTTGAAGCAGTTTGTTCGGGCAGTGGTCCTTTAAAGTAAACATTTGCCAAGAACGGGCTCACCTAAAGAGGCCTAATGCTGTTGTTAATATTTAGGGGGGGAAAAGTGTGCGTGTAAGTCTCTTGTGTGCAAATGTTTAGAGACACTGGCCCCAACGAAAGCTTTGAACCTACTTTATTAGTTGAAATGTTCAGCATTTTGATTTTATAAGTGTTTTCTTTTTCTTCTGGTGCTGGGGCTCAAACCCAGAAACTCATACACGCTAGGCAAGTGATCTAACAATGAACCATATCCCTGGCTCTCTCTCTTTAAAATAATTTTTTGTGTATGAATGTGTGTGAGAGCGCTCAGGTGGTGGGAGGGGGACGACCTGTGGAAGTTGGTTCTTTACCATGTGAATTCAGGTGATTGAACTCAGGTCCTTGGGCTTAACAGCAAGCTCCATGGACCCCCCCAGTTCTTAGAGACATAGTCACATGTAGCTGGGGCTGGCCTTAAACTGACTAATTCAGGCTAGCTTAGCACTTCTGATTCTCCTGCCTCATCCTCTCAAACGCTGGGGTCACAGGTGTGAGCTATAATGGTCCACTGTTTTAGCTTTTGATATCCGAGTTCCATGGGTAAGATCTTGCAGTCTTGCTAGACAGCTAGGGATGCAGTGACTTGTGTTGGTTCTAGGTGTGGAGCCTTGATTCTCAGATTAACAGAGGGAGCTTGCCAGCCAAAGCCCAAGTTTGCTTCGGAGGAACTTTCAGGTGACACATTCCAGGCAGAAAGGGAGTCTTGAGTGTATACTGATCAGAATGTCTCCTTTGTCCCAGATGTAGAGGAGGTGGCCACTCTGTTCTATAACCGAGGCTCAGCCAAAGACCTGGCCATTCTATTGGGTGGTAAAGTCAGGTGATGCTGACATCATGCTATCAGACTACTGCAAGGTGTAGTTTAAGGTTTCAGAAGTTGGGCCCAAAAGATGAGGGGTTTAGGAAGCTTTGTTAATTTCCTTTTTGTTTTGAAACATTATTATTGTTGAGCTTTGGTGTTGATCACTGAAGGGTGCTGGGGCATGACACACAAATATCCCTACTTCTGCCAGGTATCAAATCCAGGAGATCAAATCTACCACTAGGTATCAAATCTACCACTGAGCAGTACCCCTAATGCCACATGTAGCCCAGATTAGCTTCCAACATGCTTACTTTGTAGATGAAGATGACTTTGTACTTCTGATCCCTTTGTCTACAGCCTGAGTGCTAGGATTACAGTCACTGTGCCCATTCTCATGTGCTAGGGGTAATTTCCGGGCTCCGTGCATGCTAGGCAGATAGACCCTACTTACCAATGAGCTGTACCCCCAGTGCCCATGCTGCGTGACCCAGGTTAGCCTCGAACTCTGAGCACAGCAATTGCATCCTTGAACCACCATGCCCACCTGGGGCACTTTCTCTCTTCCTCCTGTTTTATTTTATTTTCTTAGTGAAAAATCTTTACAGTGTGTGTGTGTGTTTGTCCCAGGAATTGAACATAGGTTGTCAGGTGTGGTGACAGATACTTTTACCTGCTAAGGTACTCATTGGCCCCTCTAAAAAACTGAAAAAAAAAAAGAAAAAGATTTTGTTAGTTTGAGACAGGTTCTCACTAGATATTTGGCTGACCTGGAACTCTGTGTAGATCAGGCTAGCCTCATACTCATAGAGATCCATCTGTCTCTGCCTCCTGAGTGAGTGCTGGGCTTAAAGGTGTGCACCACCACACTTAGACCAAAGGTTTTATTTTTACTTATGTATCTCAGGTGCCTTTGGGGGCCAGAAAAGGACATTGGATCCCTTTGGTCTAAAGTTACAGGTAGTTAGGATCCCATCTTAAGTCTTAACCATTAAGCTGTCTATCCAGCCCATTAATAAATTTCTGAGACAAGATCTCACTACATAGCCCTGGCTCTCCTAGAACTTCCTATGTAGACCAGGCTGTCTTTTAAAATTTATATATATCTGTTTATTTTGAGTCAGGGTTGAATGCAGCCCAGCCTGACTCGGGTTTCTATGTAGTTAAGGGTAGCCTTAAACTTAAGGATGAGGACTGCAGGTGCTGTGTGGCAGCGAGGGCAGTCTAAATTGATTTTACAAGACTCACATTTGTTCGGGACTCCTAGGCTGGCCTTGATCTAGGGAAGGCTGAAGATGACCTTGAACACCTGAGTTCTGGGATTAACGGCAGGTGCCACCACACTAAGCTCAATTTCCCAACATTTCCGCAGTACACGTGGCTCAGTGTTTCTTAGCCAAAAGATTAAGCCTACAGTTAAGTCAGAGGGTGTGGGGCGTGGGGGATTGACTGGTGGATTTCTCTGAGTCAGAACCAGAACTTGAGTTTCTCTGCCATGCATTCAGAAGCTCTTTACAGTGATAACATTTAGGGTGGGGACGAGGATGACTGTGTCCACCAATGAGTGACCCTGCATGATTTTGTCCCCGCCTCTGCCTAGTTTGGCTTGCAGCTTTTTTTTGGTTCTCTGGGGCCTTAGTGTTTGGCATTATTCATGTCAGTTGTGGCCACTCTCAGCTGCTGGCTTTCGATTCTTCTCCTTTGTTCCACTGTGCCTCCCAATTCCTCATTCCCCGAATGGTGTGGTTTCTTGTAATTCTCTGATCACTGATTCATTGATAATAGCTCTGTGTAGTCATGAGCTTAAGTTATTTTAGATTCTAGCTTGCCCGTCTGACTCAGCCATCGGGGGCTTGGTGAATCCTTGTGGCCAGCAGGAGGAACGGTTCTTCACTGCGTGGTTTCCTCTCAGGCTTAGCGGTGCCCATAGAGACTAAAGAACACGAGAAAACCATTTCTTATTAGTGATCCTGAGATACTGTTGCTTTCTCTGAAGCAAGTGCCTGACTCACCGTCATTGGGAGAACTAGACAGTTGATTTATTCCTCGTGTAGATGGGTCATCGCTAGCCTAGTGAGAGAGATAAAGACAGCCCTGCCTTTACAGTGCCCGACCTGTGAGCAGACGTTCCAGGAAAGCAAGGTGGAAGGTCATGGCGGCTCCCTGGAGGTGGAAGGCCTCCCCCTGTGGCACAGCACAGAGCTGTTTGCAGTGAAGAAGGGGAGTAGGCATTTAAGGGGCAAATGATGTGACCAGGAGTGGCGGCAGCAGTTGAAACATTTCTTCTTTTTCTCCTCCTCCTCCTCCTCCTCCTCCTCCTCCTCCTCCTCCTCCTCCTCCTCCTCCTCCTCCTCCTCCTTCTCCTCCTTCTTCTCCTCTTTTTTTTTTTTTAATTTTTTTTTTCTGAGACAGGGTTTCTTGGTGAAACAGCCCTAGCAGTCCTGGAACTAGCTCTAGAGATCAGGTTAGCCTTGAACTCTGAGATCCACATGTCTCTGCCTCCCGAGCACTGTGATTAAAGGCATGTGCCACCGCCGCCTGCCCTTGAACCATGTCTAACAACTGATGGAGGGTTGCTAAGTAGGAGAGGAGCTATAAGCAAGTCAGTCTCCTGGGCCGGGCAGAGACCTAGGAAGGCAGATTTTAGGTCCTTGTGTGGTTTGTGAATGGCACAGCCCTGAGCTTTGGGAGGTAGGGGTGCTCCTGTGAAGTCAGGGGCAGTGGGCGAATAAAACTATAGAGGGCCAGATTAGAATCAGGCCTGCTATGGGTATTGGGGGAAGCGATGCTGAGGCAGGTCACGTGACCAAGTGTTTAGGTTGTAGCACTTGACCGCACCGGCTTTTGGCAGTAAAAGCTGCAGGTTTGTGGCTCCTGAACTACATTGAGGTGCCCAGGTAGAGGTGCCTGGTGCTTAGGAGAGGCCACGCCTCGGGTGGAGGGGTTTGGACCAGCGATGCACAAGGCGGGCTCCTTAGTTGGAGCAGAAGAGACCTACTGGGAAATGTTGAGAGGGCCTTCTTTCCTAAGCTTGAGTTTGTTTGCCATATAAGGAAATATTCCTCTAAAACTATGTTAGTTGAGCTAAATAAATACACAGCTCTTTATTTTTTAAACTTAAGCCTGTTTCCTTTGTCGGGGGGGGGGCACAGAGAGACAGGGACACTGTCCTTATTTCCTAGCTTTGAGAGGGAAACGGTGGCCACAGAGGTTCTTTCAGTTGGAGTTTCTTCCTTTGTGGTGGAAGGCTCGTGGTGCATTCTGAGACACTTCTGCTCTGAGGAGCCCCTCACGCTCCAGCAGGTGCTTTCCTTTGGCCATTTCTGATGTTGGGAGTCAGCCTTTCCAACCCATTAGAGCTCTGCCTCTGGTTTAGTTTAGTTTTTGAGACAAGAGTCTCATGTAGCCCAGGCTAACCTCAAACTCTGTAGTTGAACAACTCGGCTCTAACAAGTTGTCAAGATTTTTATGGTTGTGCTGGGGTTTGAGCCACAGGCCTCTTGCACATGCTAAGCGAGCACTTTCTCACCGACCTGTGTCCTCAGTCCCCTCGTGGTTTGTTATTTGTGCAGTTAGGATGGGTGGGAGGGAGAGAATCCGAATCAAAGAGTTGTTTCCTCAGAGCTCAGATGTGACTTTGTGTGACTCACTTGCAGTTGTAGCTGTTGACAGTGTCCCTGAGTGCATCTTAGCTAGGGTGAGGGTCCTGCTGGATGTGTGCTGCTAGGCAGATGGAGAACAGCCCGGGATTAAAATGCTCTGATAGCTAAGCCCCTTGTAAATACTGATGAATGGTGAAGGAGGCAGCCTGGCGGGACCCAGGAAGGGCAAGTCTGTTCATGTCATGCACTTTGTTCTTGGTATGCCTTGCTAGCCGTGGGCTTTAAAGACGTTTTAGCTCTCCAGCCCCCCAATGTCATCAACTTTCTTTTGGCTTGTGGTCAGTGTATCTGGATGCTGGCAGCCGGGCCTCTGGAGCGGTACTTACTGGGGGAGTCCAGTGGCCACCGTCTTGAGTAACCTGCAGCATCACTTCCCTGACTGGGCTTAGACTGCAGAAGTCAGGAAGGGCCGCTGCTGCTGGTGTTGCAGGAAGTACCGACTTCTCAGGAAGTGATGACTATTGCTCTTCTCATCAGCTCCCTTTTCACATTGACATGTGTGTGACGGGGAAGTGGGTGGGCAGAGGGCGGCCTTTTTTTAAAAAGTAGTTTCTGAAAATGTGACCAAAGACCACAGCTGCTTCTCAAGACTTATTTTGGACACATCTGACTGGGATCCTATCATCTGTACCAGGAACCCTCTTTCCCAGAGGGAGCCCTGAGGTCTTGCGCAGGACAAAGCTTTCCTAACCAGTGTGGGCTCTCCAGTAGGGGGGCAGTCAGCCTTCCCACTTCACAGCACTGTCCAGAGCCCCGCACGGTGACCTACAGCTTGTGTCTGTCTACAGGTCTACCTTCAGCCGAACAGCTGCCATCCTGACTGGACTTGTCTGTGCACACCCCTCAGGGGCCTGGGAGGGCCAAGAGACCCTCTCCTGAGTAAATAGTTGCTAGGAGGAGGAGAAGAAAAAGGACCCAGGACTGGCTCAGGCCTGTCTCTGCTCACAGCTCTGCCATTGCCTGTTGTGCCAGTCTATCCTCTGAGTAAACAGCCGCCGTCTTGGGGTATTCAGCTGTGCCAGCTTAAGAAGTCATCCCTGCTGGGCTTGTTGACTGTTCACCCCCCCATTGAGGGTCTGGGGGGGAAGACACTTCAGCTGAGTAAAGAGTGCATAGCAGCTGCTGCGTGCAGGGCTGCTCCCTGCACATGGTCATGGAGAGGGCTGGGGAGGGCTGGAGAGGGGCTCCATCCTGTGCCTGTGGGGAAGTCATTTTCCTGCTGGGTAAAGAATTTCCAGTGTGGCCTTTTGGTGGGAGCACATACACCCCAGTAATACCACCTCGCCTGTACCGTGCCATGAAGCCACTCGAAGTGAGCTCTGGTGCTTTCACCCTTGGTGTGCTGGGGATTTTGCACCTCCCCTGGGAAGGAATTTTAGTCCCAGTGACCCACTGGTGATAGGTAGATTGGGGACTATGGCTCCAGGGTTGCTGGGGGGCTACAGAGGGTGACATGTATAGGCAACAGTGTGCTTCTGGGGTGGGGTTTGTCTCTCTCACTCTCTACTGAGAATGGGGGAGCTAGGCAGAGTCTTGCTGTGGCCCACCCACAGGTGAGGCAAGCCTGTGTCTTTCCATAGATGCAGGCAGCTCCCCAAAACTTGGTGTGATTGGCATTCCTGCTGCTCCACTCAAGGGCTTGTGGCTTTCTGCTGGGTGGCAGCTTGACAATTTTGAGCTCAGTTGGCACTATTGTCCTGTGGCCCTCATGGAGGAGTGTTGAGGGGGACACTGCCCTGCCTAGGACTCTCTGGTATATCAGGCTAATTTTGCCATCCATAGGGGGCTCGAAGAAGCGTGTCCATGCCTTGCTCTGGGCTGGTTGAATCTCTTAGTCCTTGGGGTGGTGGGAAGAAGCCCGTTGCCATGCTTTCACATCCCCTGTGCCCACGTCACAGGACCCTGTTGGTAGGGTGAATTTATCTGCAGTGTCTACAGGAGACCTTAAGTCTGGCTGAACTTTTACCCAGAGTCAGGTGTCTTGTGGGTGTGGCCCTAGCAGCTAATTGAGAGAGGATGCTGTCCTGGGTCCTCAGGACTGCAGGCTGAGGATAGCTTTGCACTGTTGGCCCCTCGTGCTGAGGGTGACATGTCCTCCTAGGCTTTGGGTGTCAGGTAGGGGATCATTGGCCTGCAGGCCCTGTTCTTTCTACTCCCTGGACATTCCTGGAGGAAGGAGGGGCCTTCAGAGAGGAAAGGCCCACAGAGCCTGATGTCTGTTTGTTCCACTTCCTTCTCTGTGTTACTAGAACTGGGTGCTAGATGCTATCTAGACAGAGATGACTTAGGGGAACCAGCTGTGATGTGGACATTGTGCTTGTGCAGTGGCTCGGTTCCTTAAATGGGAACGTGACAAGATGAGTAACCGCAGCCTCTGCCTTGAAGCTCTCAGACTTAGTTTTTGATAGGACTCTCTCTCTCTC
Organism: Chionomys nivalis; assembly: GCF_950005125.1. Classification (NCBI taxonomy): domain Eukaryota; kingdom Metazoa; phylum Chordata; class Mammalia; order Rodentia; family Cricetidae; genus Chionomys; species Chionomys nivalis. The sequence goes on from NC_080092.1 coordinate 98,322,336, forward strand.
TCTTTCATTTTCCGAGACTGGAGCCTGTTCTGGAAACTAGCTCTTGTAGTTCAAGACCAGGCTGACCTCGAACTCACAGACACCCGCCTGCCTCTGCCCTCTGGAGTGCTGGGATTAAAGGTGTGCACCACCACCATCCGACTTTGCTTCTTTTTCTTTAAAAAAAAAAAAAAAAATCCTTGACTGTCTGTGAGTGCCACTCACTTGCTGTATTAAGTTTTCTTTCTCTTCTCTCTCTTTCGTTCTTTCCTTCTGTCATCTGAGTTTCAGGTTATTGAATTCAGGTTGTCAGGCTTGGCAGCGTGGGCCTTCCTTCACCACTGACCCAGGCCATGCTGTTTCTTAGTAAATGGCCTGGCTTAGGGGAAATCACTCATGCAGGTGGGTGGCCCCCGGAGACTGGATTACTGTACAGTGGGTCTGGTGCTGTAGTGGGGATGAGCTTTTTTCTGGGACAGTCCTCAGGAGTTGCATTGTGGGAATCCAGGAGCAGCCTCCACAGTGTTGGCCCTAGAACAGACCAGGCTCAAGCTCCTCCAGTCCAGATGGGTCTCCTGTGTGTGCTGTCATTGTGGGGTCCTTTACTGGTGCACACCCCCAGGAGTGTGTGGAAACAACATGAAGTCTGGACTGTCTCTACAGTTAATCGGCAAACCCTGCTGGCCTTACAACTCCTTCTTGCTCACAAAAATAAACCTGTCAGTACACAGATTGAACAGGAAGTCAGTACACAGATTAAACAGGAAGTCAGCACAGAGAAGCCTGCAACAACTTCTGGACTGAGGCCCCGGTGGAGCATTCCCAGGGAGAGCTGCTGGCAGGGGAGAGGCCTGCTCAAGGTTGCCACCCCTGCAGTCATTGTTGCCATGGTGGCTGTTTAGGCCTGCCCTGATACGTTGTAGGGTATGAGTATGGGTGCACACAGCACCCACTGGTTTCTGGATGCTTCTGTTGCTCAGGTTTCACCTTGCCCAGAGCCCCTCTCCTCCGGGTTGCCTGCTGAAAGCCTCCCGCAGCTCCAGGCATCACCTCCCTCCCCTCCCCTTTGACCCTGTGTGTCTGACAGAACTCTGGCCCTGATCTGGACTGTCTGGTGTGGATGAGTATCCTCACCTTCCTCTATGTGAGCTGGTGGGCATCTCTGCCCACATGGTGGCTGTGTGGGTCTGAGGGTTTGGCACGGAGTAAAGCAGGCAGACCTGGTCCTCTCTCATCTGCTCTACACGGTGGGCATGTGCCGTTAGACGGAGGCTCAGGCTGCACCTCTTGGGGGGAGGTTTCCTGGTTCACCCAATTCCTCTAAGCCTGCTCAGGCAGCAATCACACTCAGGACTTTTGTTTGCAAACCAGCAGCAACAGGAAGGATGCCCTCCCCTCCCCTTCTCTGCTGAGAGCAGGGAGATGCTGCATTCTCGTCTCTGCACAGGAGGCCAGGGCCTGGTGCAGTCTTCCCGGGCCTAGGGAGTCACTACCTTCCACTGTTGACTGAAGTTTTCTTGGCAGTGAGTTGGTCATGGTAGACCGGTGGGCTTTCTGGGAAGTGCAGCTGGGGGCCATCTGGTGTCTTGCAGTGCTGGAGCCCTGGGCAGAGTCATTGCTGGAGTGGACCAACAGTGAAATCATCTTCCTGGAATCTTCATTGAGCCCCAGGGTACTGAGGAAATGCTACCCAGAACCCTTCCCAGTCACACACTGGAAGGCTTCCTGCTGCTCTCTGCAGTCTGGGATTTAGAGTGGTTTGTGTGGGGTTTTGCACGGGGCAGCAGGGGCATGGCTCAGCCTGGACATGCTGAGGCTTCCTGGGGTGTAGCTTCATGCTTTGTGCAGTCAGCCTCATGTTGGTGGGACCCTGGAAGATGTGTCTGACAGCTGGGGGGCCTTCTTGTCAAGGCAGCCCCTCCAAAGATCAGCCCTTTCCCCACGGCACTGCACAGCCTTTCTCCCTACAGCAGTTGTAAAGAGATTTGGTGTTCTAGGTCCTCTGACAGCGAAGCCCAGGAGTCCTGAGTCTCCTGGCTCTTCATTGTTACTCTTCCTGGCCAGCCTTGTTTCCAGTATCCTAGGAGGGAATTTAAAAACATGTGTCTTTTTTTTTACTTTTTTGACCATTTTGTACCTTTATACAATGTGTCTTGATCCTGTCTATTCCCCAGCAGAATCTTCATATCCTTTCCTTTTTTTTTTTTTTTTTTTTTTTGGTTTTTCGAGACAGGGTTTCTCTGTAGCTACGGAGCCTGTCCTGGAACTAGCTCTTATAGACCAGGCTGGCCTCGAACTCACAAAGATCCGCCTGTCTCTGCCTCCTGAGTGCTGGGATTAAAGGCGTGCGCCACCACCGCCCGGCCCACCTTTCCTTTTTAAAAATAAAAAACATTCCTTTTTGTTTCCGCCGTTGAGCCTGTGTGTGCAAGTGGCATGTGCTGTGCTGCAGTGGACAGAGTTGTTGTCTGTCCACTAGTTGTTGGGTCCACTAGCCTGGAGTTGCTGCTGTGAGTTGCCCAGTGTTGGGGACTGAGCTCGTGCTCTCTGCCAGAGCCCCTAACTGCTGAGCTGCTGCTCCCGCCCTCCTTCCCAGTGAGTGCAGTCAGTGCTGGCTGCTGGAATGCCAACTGATGTTGGCATGCCCTTGTCCTGGCACTGTAGCCGCCCTGAGTTCATGGGCACAGCAGCCACATCACACCCAGAAGTCAGCATTTCACAGCACTCCTCTTCACCATCTTTCAGCTCGTAAATCCCTGCTGTTCTCTTCCTGGGCGCTCTCTGAGGCTTGGTGAGCTCCATGGAGATGTCCAGTTCAGGCTGAACACTCAGCAATCACTTACTCTCAACTCTCTAACCAGTTACAAGTTTTCATTAACTACTGGCCACTACAGAAAGGCTTCTCTGGCCAAGATTGAGAGCAGCCCATGGGCATAGCCATAGATATTTAGAAGGCAGTTTAACAATACGTCTATTTAGCAAAAAAAGAAAAGAAAAAAAGAAAAACAACAGCAAAGCCAAAAACAAAGACAGTAATAGGTTCCCCCTAGGGCTTGACTTTCTAAGCCATGGACCTTTGATCAGATTTACAGTACCACAAATGAATTCCTTCCTGTGGATGGGCCTTAGAGGACAGAAGGTGGCTGGTCATCCCACATCCTTCATGCCACTGTTGCACCATGGGGCATTTTGCCTGCGGTGGGGGGTGTGTGTGTGTCACTGCTGGGTGCCACCATGGATGACTTTTCTCCCCGCTGGTGTGCATAGCACCACTCAGCACTGTTGAAGCCACCCAGTAGGGAGGAACTTTTCAGGTCATCCGTGTGCAGTCCTCAGTGTCCTACAGCTAAGGCGTGTTGTGTCTTCAGCAGTCTTGCTATCTGGTTCTGGGGGAATCCAAGAACAGCATCAATAGCCTGTGTTTGGGGGCCTCTGGGCCATCCCTGACAAGTAACCACCAGTAGCCAGGGTTTTCTGAGGCATGTTGATGTCAAAGGGGCAGATTTAGCCAGGCAGGAACTTTGTGAGCTTTTTTTGTGACTGCTTTTACTCGGCCCCTGAGTTATTGGGAGTGATTTTGGTTGGGTTTGTATATAGGCATTGCCATTTTAGTTGTGCAACACCGACTGCTTCGAGGTGCTAGGAGGGAGGAGGACTTATATGGGAAAAATGTGAAATGGCCAAACTCTCCCAAAAGAGTCAGTCAGTCCACAGAGGTATTTGACACAGTAGCTCATGTGCATGTTTCTTTAACCAGGTCACCATGGCTGTTACTGGCTCCCTTGCTCTCCCCAACTGTTCCTCAGATCACCTCCCCACCTTGCTGCCTATGTCCCGAGGGTGTGCACAGGTTCCAGTGGATCAGAAACCTGGTCCCGGAATTCGGAGTCCCCAGCTCTCACGTCAGGGTGCTTTCTTCCCCTGCAGAGTTCTTCGAGCTCTTAAAGGTAAGTCGTTTGAGGAACTGAGACAGGAGTTGGATGGGAGCAGGGTGTCAAGGTTTGCTAGGCCCTGACACCCACTCTGTTGTAGACACTTCTGGTGCAGCTTTGCTTAGCTTGTGCCTCTTCTGTCAGATTTCACCTTCATCTAGGGCTGAGTTGAGCTCCAAGCAGAAACTTCTTGGGGAGCCAGTGTCCTAGAACAGGGAGGAGCGAGAACATGGCTAGACTCTTGAGTGTGGAGGCAGTGAGGACTGGTAGCCCCCAGTCCTTCTCTACTAAAAGATGAGGGGGGCTGTGATGAAAATCCCTTCCCTGGGTGGCAGCATCATCTGGGTAGCTGTGTTGCCTAGGGGAGTCTGAGGTGGGATCTGATGAGTATGTGCAGTGGCCACTTGATCACAGGGCCCTTGAGATCAGGAGCCTTGCCCTCCCTGGCCTGGGGTCCTGGCATCCTGGATCACTGGCGTCTGTCTGGTGTGTACTTCCTTCTCCTTGGAAGTGATGTCCCTTTGCACCGAGGGCTTGCTTTTCACAGTGCTCAGGTTCCCATTACGCGTCCAGTTCATAGTTGGACTGCTCACTGGAGTGAAGTAATTCAGTGCTAATTAATCCTTAACTGTGTGAACTCTGTTCATATTAGCAATGGCTCTGGAATGGAGATCTAGTGACCAGCAGAGTGCTGGGAGATAGCAGAGACTCAGGTTCAGGTTCATCTCTGGAGAAAGTGAGCCCTCATCAACAGAAAGCCTGCTGTCTCCCTGCTCTCACCTCTGTCTGAGCTGGTCCACACCATTTCTGCATTTCTGGCAGGCTCATTCTTTGTCTGTGTGCACCCATGGGCAGGGCTGAGCTGGGTTCATGCCCATGTGTGGGCCAGTGCCCATGGGGCCCCTTGCCCTTGTTGCACCCTCACTGTCTGTGAGGATGGTCCTGCAGTGTCCTCCCTCTGACCTGAAGAACTGGTTATCCCAGGTGTCAGGAGGCTGGGTCATGCTCTGCACCTGCCCACATTCCTGAAGCTGAAGTGAAGCAGCAGGGGGCCTGCATCTGGGCTGAGAAGAGGCAAGGCCTCCTTACCTTGTCCTTGGACAGGAGGGCAGACTGGAGGACCAGCAGGCTCCCTGTCTTTCGTCACCTGACATGTGTGGCAGGTGTTGGCCCTCTGGTCTTTGGCTGTTCCTGTGCCTGCCTTCTACAGGGATTGTCTGGGATCCTGGCATCCTGTAGTGAGCAGCCCTGTAGACTTTGGTGGTTGGGGCTGAACTGACTATGCCTGTTGTTTTTTTCTCTACAACCTCGATTTTAATAGATAACAAAACAAAGGAAGTAGCAGCCTGAGGATGTTGTTTGTTTTTTCCTTGTGCCTAAGCATTTCCCAGGGGTGTGTTCATGTGTCTGTCTAGTCAATATGCCCAACTTCCTGAGTGAACCGTACTAGCTGGGGTGATAGCCCTTCTTTGGCTGCAGGCTTGTGCTGTGTTTGTGGGCCTCCTTCTAAGTATGCTTTCCTCTGTCCTTTGGAGTTGATCTTTGCAATTTTGGGAGACAGAGTCCCATGTTGCCTCAGCTGGTCCCTAACTCGATATAAACTCCCATCTTCCTGTCTTATCTCAGGAAGGGATAAGACAGGAGGGCTGGGATAACAGATGTGGCAGTTTGCACTGCTGTGCTTTGTGTGCTTGCTGACATTCCTGGGGGTGGCTGTCTAGGGCTTTGAAGATGGGATCCTTTATTCTCCTGGGCTGGAGCAGGGCCTAGAGAGGACACTGGATGTTGAGACAACTTGGGATGTATTGTCTTCTCATCTGTGCCTGTGCATGTGTGTACCCATGCTTGATCACAGACAGCCAGACTTCAGATGTTGGCAAATGCAGCTTTCTGTCCCCTTCCTGCCAGTACTTCTTCCCAGAGGTATTGAAAAGTCTCCATGCTCCTTTTGGACACGAGTGCAGCTGTGTGCCTGTGGGGTTCATCCGTGAGGTTGTGTGTTTTCTGTTTTAGCAGCACATTGTGGGGGTGAGCTCTCATCAGGGTGCACAGATCTCCCTCATCCTGGTAAAGTGCCCGCCTCACAGTCATGAAGATATGAGTCCCATCCCCAGCACTACAGGAAAGGCTGGGCGAGGTGGCTGGACTCCTAGGGCCTGCTGGCCAGCCAGACTGCTTGGTGAGTTCCAGGCTAGTGACACCCTATCTCAATATAAAACAAAACATGGTGGAATAACCCAAAGTGGTTCCATGTCCCCATATGTGTGTCTACACACTTACATGTGACCAGCACTTAGACAAATATACATATGTAAATATATAATACACACATACATGTGTGCCCCTGATCTCCTTCACCCATTAGTGGTTGTGTTGTGTTTTGTTGTCCCATTAGACTGTGCCTTGCTTTGCAGACTGAATATTTGAATTAAGATTGTGCGTCCTCCTTTGGGAAGTCACTGTGTCTGTGCTCGGCTAATTGGAGAATTAATGGTGAGGACGTAGAGCCAGCCATTCAGCTTAGATGTGATTTGCCTCCGAGTGGACTACGAAAACAATGAATGTAACGTAGAATTGTTACTCCTTTTCCAGGGGCAGATAAAAACAGCCAAGAGGCGAGTCGTGATGGCATCCCTCTACTTGGGGACAGGACCTTTGGAGCAGGAACTGGTAAGGCTTAGGGGCAGGGCAGCAGGTGGAGCCAGCTCCACAGTGTTAACTCCAGCTGCCTTTCTGGCCTCTGCACATAGGTGTCCCTAGTGCATGAAGATGGTGTAGGAGACCCGATTGTACTGGCCAGCAGTTCCCCAATCCTTACAGGGCTGTTTGGGCTGCTCTCTCTGACATAACCCAGAGGCTGCATCAGGTCCATGGCCTGCTTTTGTGTGGCCTGAAGAATTGCCACTGATTTCCAAGATGTTGGAGGAAACCCAAAGGTTGTGAGTCATGTAAGGTTCATGACATTCACCTGTCAGTGCGTTGTAGGGGCACGGGCACACTCGTCCTCTCCTGTGTTGGTATGGTTGTAGGGGCATGGGCACACTCGTCCTTTCCTGTGACAGCCACATGACTGAGTGGTCTTGGCAGAGACCATCCTGGCTCACAAGAGCTAAAATATTTACTCAGCAGCACTTTTCAGAAAACATTTTCTGACTGTGTTCTAGGCTGATGAACTAAATACAGTTAGGGCCAACTGGCTGGCTGTTGGGTGTACAAGGGGTGCCAGGACGTGGCCAGCCTTGTCCCCTGGACTTTCTGGTGTGTCGTAGCTGTCATTTTCAGTAAGGAAGACAGGGCTAGGAGGAGCCTAAGCCAGCTAATGAGTTCAGAGATGCTGGCTGTAGAGTTGCCCACGGCAGGCAGCGTCTGGGTTGAGCCGGAGCCTGTGAATGTGACTTATCTGTCTTCTCTCTGGGCACTTTTCTCTCAGAGGGATGGAAGGTGTGTGGCTGGTGCTGTATGCTCTTCCTTGATTTATTGTGGTTAGAGACGGGTGTGTGGAGCCCGGGGGAGGTAGGCTAGCCTGAATATTTGCATCTTTGACTGGAGCACGGAGGCCTCCCTCCACTTCCCAGTCATCCTGTTGAACTGCAAGCTTGGGAAGCTCATTTGTTCTCTTGGGAAAGGGACGGGAGGGCCAGTGGGCAGGTTCCATCTTGGATTTATTCATTATCCCGTGGATTCCCAGCTAGTACTACTCCGCATAGGGTACAGCAGTGATGTTGTGTCTGGAGGGGATGTGGAGATGTGAGACCTGAGACCCAGGCTGTCAAGCACTGTGGACCTCTGCCCTGTACTCCACCTTCCTCTTGAGGCACAGGCTGGAGAGGGAGCTTGGCAGGGGCTGATAGATAGCACATGCAGTCATTTCCATGGCTCGCTTCTCGGGGCAGAAACAGCTCTTTGGTCTCACACGTGTTCCTTCGATTCTCCTAGGTGGATTGTCTGGAGAGTTCTCTGGAGAAGTCACTACAATCGAAGTTTTCTTCCGACCTCAAGGTCTCCATCCTCCTGGACTTCACCCGTGGCTCCAGAGGTAGGTGTCCTTCACTTCCTTTGGTCTGAGGAGCCACCCTCTAACAGACCCGCACAGGGCTGCCTGCTGGTCCCAGTCATGGTTCCTTCTATAGCGGATGGCTGTGTGCAGCCCAGGTTGAAACAGTCAGGACAGGACAGAGTTTTCCCTAGTCTGTGACTACTCAGGGTCTGTCTCTGCTCTGCTTCCTTTGGCCTTGCTTTATTTTAAGACTTTGTGTGTGGGTCCCTGGTGGTTGAGGCCAAGTTCCCAGGGCACCTGCTTCTTGGAAGTCTGCTTCCTTCTCTGAGATTCAGGCCAAGTGACTGCTGTCAGGTATGCAGTAAGTCTAGCTGATGGCTGCATCTGGCTCAGGCTGGTCTTTTTCTTCTGGAGCTGGGGTAAGAGATCAGGACACCGAGTGGGAGTGGCTCCCCAGGAGGCACTTGCTGATTTAGGAGGAGGAGGGGGTCTAGCGTGGCTGAAGCAGTCCTGCCCTGGAGCAGGTGTGTCATGGTCAGAAGCTGTGCTGTTTGATGTGGCTCCTTCACCGGTCCCCAGGTAAAGTGAGGCTCCTAGGGAGTTGGTCTGTCTGGCAGTCAGGACATCTGTCTTTCCTGGAGAAGCCACAGCTGTCTCTGCTGCTCACACACAGGGAGGAAGAACTCGCGCAGTATGCTGCTCCCACTGCTGCAGAGGTTTCCAGAGCGTGTGCGTGTCTCCCTCTTCCACACGCCAAACCTCCGAGGACTCCTCCGACTCCTTATCCCTGAGCGCTTCAACGAGACCATCGGACTCCAGCACATCAAGGTGTACCTCTTTGACAACAACGTCATCTTGAGTGGGTGAGCGAGCGCTCCGTTGTGTTCTCTAGCAGGGAATTCAGTTGAAAGCACAAGGCCAGTCTGCCACCAGCTCCTGAGAGAGGTGCTGTGCTGGTTGTAGATGGCACTCGCCTCCTGTGTGGAGGTAGACAGTGTGCTGAGCCTCCGCACCGGCTCACTGATTGTCATGGTGACTCTGTCACTGTGCACCTCACTTCATGTGAGGAGGACGGATCAGAGGACAGGCAGAGCCCAGGAAGCACACACTGAGCACGGTGGAAGCCCAGCTCTGTGGGCTGTGACGTCTCTGACAGACAGCTGTGTGGCCTACAGTACCTGTTCTCCACCTGGGTTTGCTCCTGTTGTGGTGTGCCATCTCTGTTCTGTTACTCAGTGTCAGCCTGGCTGGTGTCCAGCACAGAGGCTGCTCTGGTTTCATCACACCATGGGATTGTCATTCCTCACCTACTTACCCCAAAGCCTGGGTCAGTAGGCCACACATCCTCTTGGCTGCACCCTCATCTGATTCTTCGTCTCTGTAGTGCAAACTTGAGTGACTCCTACTTCACCAACCGCCAGGACCGCTATGTGTTCTTACAAGACTGTGCTGAGATCGCAGACTTCTTCACGGAGCTGGTGGATGCGGTGGGGGATGTGTCCCTGCAGCTGCAGGGGGATGACACCGTGGACGTTGTGGATGGCATGGTGCACCCTTACAAAGGTAGGGCAGCCTTCACGACGCTCTGCTGACTCCTGTAGACCACAGGCCAGAGGAGCACCTCTGTGGTGCTTGCTCCAGGTGCAGGAAACAGTGTCAGAGCTTTTCAGCATTTGTTTCTTAAGCCAGAGAAATGCCATTTACCGGCTCTTACATGCTTACCTGCCCTGTAAGCAAGAGCCAGCCTGGGAAGGTAGGAGTTTCGGCCCAGGGTCCTTGTACCTTAATCAGGTGAGCCAGGAGACTGCCTTGGTTTTTACAGGAAGTAGCCTGCCTAGTGACCACCCTTCCACCTCAGCCTCTTCCCCAAATCTCCTACCCTAGCAGCCCCATGGAGGTCTGTGGCCGCCTGCCTGGAAAAGTGAACTGGGAGAGCCCAGCTCTGCTGCAGCAAGCCCTTGCGAAGCGTTCTGGGCACTCGCATTCCTGTGATTCCTGTGGCTGTGGCTTCTGGCCTTGAAGGGTTGCTGCTGAGTGTGCAACAGACTGCACAGCTGAGGGACAGCTCGGGGAAGGGGAGAAACCTGGCCCTTGTGAGAGAAAAGATCTCATGTTCTGTGGTCTTCCTGATGACAGTCCTGTTCGGTGCCAGGGAGCTGTGACTGCCCACTGAGGCTGTGGTCTCTTGATGGCCCTGTCTGCCCCAGGGAACATTTAGTTGTTACCACTGTGCATTGAAGTACATCAGTTAAATGTTTTGTGGAAAATTTCTTTCCCTCTGTGTATCCTTAGATTTGTCTTTTGGTCCCTAAGCCTAAAATGTGTACTATCTGGCCCTTGAAGAAATGCTTATGCCCTGGTGTACTGCGCCAGGCTAGGCACAACTAGTCGGGAATGACTGTGTTTAGGGACAGCTGAGATGTGTCATGTTTAGAGCAGGGACAGGGACATCTTGCTCGGCGGCAGGGTGGGTTTCTGCCCAGTTGGTTTCTTCTCTGTTCCTAGTCTAGCTCATGAGAGGCACCCACGTGTCTGTCTCTGTTCTCAGTGCAGACCGTGTGAGTGTGGGTGGCCCAGCATAGCCCCGCTTCATGCTGCTCTTCTCTCTGACCAGCCTGCTGCCTGTGGGTCTCCATGCTGACCTCCTTTCTGGACTCTGTCTGTGGACCGGTCATCTTCCTGATACTGCAGCGTTGCTTTGCTCTCTGCAGACCTCAGGATAGGCAGTTTTCAACTTTCCAGTGTGTCTGCAAAGTTGTGTGCCATTTATGTCCATTCCCTGTGGGGACAGTGTCCCTGCGGAGCTCAAGCCTGCCCTCGGGGCTTCTGTCCGTGGTTACCGTGCTTTCCTGCCACATGTGTTCTGGGCCACGTGTGTGTTCTTTGTTTTTCATGTGAACATATGATCTTTTTCTGAACACATCTTTCACTTTTATTTCCTTTGGACAGGGTCTCATGTAGCTCAGGTTGGCTTGACCTTTTCCTCCTATGTTCCAGCATTATAATCAGGTGCCACCCTACCTGTTCCTGGCATGTCTTTTATCTAAATGATCTTTCTTACTGAAGTACATAGCATGCCTCCCAGACAGACACGAAAGAGGTGCAGCTCAGGCCCCGTCGCAGTGGCTTCACAGAGCTACCTGACCCCCAACTGTTGTCCCCAAGATACCAAAATCCTGGTGTTTGCTACCTCACATTCCTCTCCTTGTATTGTTGAGTTTTTGTAGCTGGAATTACCTGTCATGCCCAACCATGTCTCCTTGCATTGGTCCTGTGGGCAGGGCCCTTGTCGACTGCTGCCTTCTTTGCTTCTTGATCTAAGTCTGTGTTCTGCCAGTAAAAACTTGTGCATTTGCCCTTAGCAGTCACATGGTGTGTGCCTTGAGCCAGCAGAGTCTGGATGGGTTTTTAAATGGCCTTGTGTAGCTCAGGCTGGCCTTGACTGTGTAGCTGAGGATGACTGCAGCTCCTGACCCTCCTGCCTTCACCTCCTGTACACCACTACTTCTGGCTCTCCATGTTCTCTTTCCTCTTCTGTCCTCTGTAGGTGACCGGGCTGCGTATTGCAGAGCGGCTAACAAACGGGTCATGGACGTGATCCATTCAGCCAGGACCCGACAACAGATGCTGCATGCACAGACCTTCCACAGTGACTCTCTGCTGAGTCAGGAAGAGGCTGCGGCTGCTGGTGACCGGAGACCAGCACCAGACACCTGGATTTACCCACTGATCCAGATGAAGCCCTTTGAGATTCAAATAGATGAGATAGTCACCGAGACCCTGCTGACAGAAGCTGAGCGGGGAGCTAAGGTCTTCCTCACCACTGGCTACTTCAACCTGACCCAGGCCTACATGGACCTGGTGCTGGGCACTCGAGCCGAGTATCAGATCCTCCTAGCCTCACCAGAGGTGAATGGCTTCTTTGGAGCCAAGGGTGTGGCGGGCGCCATCCCAGCTGCCTATGTGCATATTGAGCGACAGTTCTACAGCGAAGTGTGCAGCCTGGGGCAGCAGGACCGGGTCCAGCTGCAGGAGTACTGGCGCAGGGGATGGACCTTTCATGCCAAAGGTACATGGGGGCTGGCCCCATCCCCATTGGGGGTGTTCTGTGCTCCTGGTCACACAGAGCTGGGGTGTCTGAGCACGTGTGGGAGAGCCCTGCACTGGGTTATCTTCCTAGCAGCCCTTGCAGGTCCTGCCTGCCTGTTCCAGGTCTGGGAGGGATGATGCTATCCTATTCAGGGGATGGAGTTGTGCAGAATACTTCCCCTGTATGTGAACACAGCTTTAAGAATGGAAGCCACTTGGTGAATATTCCTTTTTTTCCCCCTGATTCTGGGAACCAGCCCCAAAGCTTTCACCTCTACCACTGACTTAAATTGAATCCTCAGTCCTTTGGTAGCTATTGAGGGACATGTGATGTACTGTCTGCTGAAGGAGCACAAGGAAACACAGAAGGCTTGCTTCTGTCTTTGGGGCTCACACCTAGCTGCTGTGCAGGGGACTTCCTGCAGATTGCTGATTTGTTGTGAATAACCCGTTTTCCTGTCTTCCCTCACTTTGATAGATCCTTTTTCTACTTCTCCCCGTGACTGAGAGGATGGAAGCAGCATGCTCAGTTTGTAGTCCTTACTTAGTGAAAGTCATGGGAACTTTGGTTCTTTTCTTTGTGGTTCCGAGGGTGAGGCCCAGAGCCTTGTCCATGGGAGGCTGGCGTCCGTCACTGAGCTGTGCTGTGCACCCAGCCGGTGCCCTGGACCCTCTGCATGCAGCCCTGTGGTAGAGATAGTTATTGCTGCATTGAGTCTTCACTGTGCTCCAAGGAGAGCAGCCCAGGCGCGGCTGGCTCTCAGGTGCTGAGAGCTCTCTGAGGGCTACATGAAACTTGTTGGGAACCTTGAGCCTTGCAACAGTTTGCCCAGGGCCCATTGCTGAGGGTGCTTGCTTCAGGATGACACTGCCCGAGGAATTCATCTTAGCCCCAGTGCCTGACCTATAACTGCAGAGGTTATCTGGGAGTGCTGTGTTCTTGTGGCTTCTCTAGACAGTCCAGAGGGTTGCTGTGCCTGGCCTCAGCGTGTATCTGGGCTCTTGACATTTGAGGCCATCTTTGACTCCTCAGATGGAACTTTTTTCACTCTCTGATCTCTGAGTCTAGCCTTTTCTTTTCCTTCCTTCCTTCCTTCCTTCCTTCCTTCCTTCCTTCCTTCCTTCCTTCCTTTTTTCTTTTCTTTTTTCTTTTTGGTTTTTCAAGACAAGGTTTCTCTGTTGCCCTGGCTGTCCTGGAACTAGCTCTGTAGACCAGGTTGGTCTCAAACTCACAAAGATCACCTGTCTCTGTTTCCCTAGTGCTGGGATTAAAGACACGTGCCACCACTGCCCTGCTGAATACAACATTTTCAGTGGGGATACTTTTTTGTTTTTGTTGTTATTTGAGATAGGGTCACTATGTAGCTGTCTGGTCTGCAGCTCTCTATGTAGACCAGGAGATACTGGAAATCAGATCCGCCTGCCTCTTGTCTCCTGAGCACTGGAATTAAAGACATGCACTACCATTCCTGGCTAGTGGGGATATATTTTAAGAAATGCTGTTCAGTTGAATCCAGTTATCTGTATTGTTATTTTAGTTATTTTTTTAAAAAATATTTATTTGAGCCTTGTATTGGTTGCGTACACCTTTAATCCCAGTACTTGGGATGCAGAGGCAGGATCTCTGAGTTCGAGACCAGTCTGGTCTACAGAGTGAGTTCCAGACATCCAGGGCTATAGAGAGAAACTCTGTGTAGAAAAACAAAAAGCCAAAAAAAGAAACAACAAAAAAATTCACAATTGTGTGAGTGTGTGTGTGTGAATGTGTCTCTCCATGTGTGGCCTGCTTATAAAGGTTAGGAGACAGCTGTGGGAATGAGGTCTCTCCTTCTACTAAGTGAATTGCATCAGTCAAATTTAGGTCTCAGACTTGGTGGCAAACACCTTTACCCCCTGACCCTTCTCACCATCCTTTGTTTCCTTCCATTTGTGGTTTGTGGTCCTGGGATGAGTTCTGTGCTTTGCGCATACATCACATACTCCTCCCAAACAGGACGCTCTGCCCCAGAGACTGGCTCCTCACCATAGGAACGCTTCAGCTGGGATGGCTAAGTTGCCTGCCTGTCCAGCTGGTCCTGCCTGTGCACGGAAGCCCGCATTCCTGCCCAGGCAGGCAGCCTTGTTTGTATGGGAAGTGACTGCCCCATTGTTGGTCTCAGCATGTGGGCTAAGTGAAGCTTGCGGTCAGGTGTCTCTGGGCAGGTAGAGCTGGCCAGAGGGTGTGTGTAGAAAGTCTTCAGGTTGGCCCAGTTCCTTCTGGGAATGACAGCAGAGCCCCAGGGTGGGGACACAGGGAAGAGCTGAGCATCTGGGTAAAGCCAGAGCTTTGGAGAGGCTCAGTAATTCACTGGTCCCTGCACAGCCAGAGGCAGGCCAGACACCATGCTCCTCCAAGTACACTGCAACCACGCTAGGCCAGCCTTGCAGCCGCAGAGACTGTAGTCCGAGTCCTGCTTTACTGTCGTGTTCTCCTGAAGAAGCCTCCCCAGTTACACCCAACTAGCTTTTCCTGTGTGTCTCTCCTTGCCTTTTCCCGGACTGTGTGCTCTTGCCCCCTCTCTCCCTCCCTCTTCTCCCCTCCTTCTCTCCCCTCCCTCTTCTCCCCTCCCTCTCTCCCCTCCCTCTTCTCCCCTCCCTCTCTCCCCTCCCTCTCCCTCCCTCTCCCTCCCTCTTGCTTGCCCTGATGTGGGTGGGGCCCTGCTATCTGTGAGTGCTGGATCAGTGGGGGAACAGGGAGAGCCTCATATCTGGATCCTAGAATGTGTGTGTGTGTGTGTGTGTGTGTGTGTGTGTGTGTGTGTGTGTGTGTGTAAAACAGGAAGGAGAACGAGAAGGTGGAGCTAAGTGGGGGTAGATGGTGCTTGGAAGTTTGATTCTGAAATGGGGTCTCATGTAGCCTGAGCTGCTTGCTGTGTCACTGAGGATGACCTTGAATTTTAGACCTTCTGAGTTTTGGGATCACAACCAGCTTGAAGCAGTTTCTTCTGAGTAGGGTCCTGGCCAGGATCTAGAGGTCAGAGGTTACTCTGCCAAGGTGAAAGGCCAGCACCCTTTCCTGCTTAGTGGCTGCTGTCTAAGGTGGGTTACAAGCTCTTTTCTGGCACATCTGTGGACAGGTGACCTGTATCAGTATGGGGTGATTGGGCAGGTGGTCCACGGGGTGCTTGTGGGTTTTGCTGGATGGTGCAGTGGACTCTTTCTAGCAGGGCCTGTGCTGTGTACAGGATGTGGACCTGCTTGTTTGTGTCTGCTGTGGGCCCCTGGAAAACTGCTGGTTACCATGTAGTTGCTTCTCTTGTTCTCTTGCCCAAGCTCCTACAAGACAGGCTTGGGCTGGTCTCAACTGTTTCTACTCCGAAAAGCCTCAGAGGAGAGACAGCCTGAGAATCCAGGACACTGTGTGCGTTCTAGATCCGTATGGATCCATGTACCTCAGGAGGTATCACTTTGCAGCATAGCTTTCCCCAGGGACAGGCACAGGATGCTAGGAGGACCCTGTTGAGCTTGCTGGTGACCCTGTGAGGTGGCTTAGTGAAGAAGATGGTTTAGTCCTTGGGAAGTCTTCTTGGCAAATGCTCATAGCAGTCGCACTGTGGGTCTCCTTGCAGTGATTCAGAAGACTAAGGTTGCTCTGTAGTGTTTGCTGGGGAGCTGAGTGCAACTTTGTGGCCCTAGCATTGGGGGCAAAGGGTAGGGATCGAGGCCAGCCTGGGGTGAACAGAACCACAGGACTGGATTACTCACTGCTGCTCAGATGCCTGCTTGGAAGTCATGGCAGTTGACTCTAGAGCACCGGATGGAACTCACGTCCCTCCCAGGCTTTGCTGATGTCTTAATGCCATTTCAAAGACCCACAGAGACACTCAGTGCGTAGTTTTCTTAGTGGGAATTTTTGGAAGTGTTTCCTGGGAGCTCAGTTGACTTGGGCAGGAGCAGGCGTCATCTGGAGATAGCAGAGCAGTTCACCAGCAAGAGTGTGTAAGTGACCAGCAGTGCACAGCCAGTGAGGGCTCCCTGGGAGGAGGCTCTGCTCACAGAGTGGATGACTGGTGCAGTGTGAGTAGAGGGACACCTGGGATCTCCTGATGTGTAAAGTCTCTGCCTTGTCACCTGCACATGAGCATCCCAGCTCACAGTGGCCCTGGCTTAGCAGCAGACTGCTGTGGTGTATTGAGGGCTCCTCTTACCTCTAAGCCCTTGTAAGAGTGCTGTGACTTGCTGCTGCCACCAGAAGTGGGGTGTCACGTTCACAAGTGTACAGGTGAGAGGCTTGGGGTAGAGCTCAGTACTGGAGCAGCTGCCTACATTCAGATACACAGTGCTGTCCTCGACACTACAGCGCCTTCCCACCTCAGCTGGAGTGTGGTTTCTACTTTGTATCTTGCTTTCTAGCTATCAGGAAGCTAAACACTTGTAAACTCCTAGGTGGGCTGCCCTAAGTTGTCTGTGTGCAGATTTGTTACTGTACCTCTGTCCTTGACTGGAGAGAGTCCTGGAGAGAAGGCAGCAGGGCACAGCTAAGCCACTGACTGTGCCTCTGGTGGTCTCTGTGGCTTGGCCTGTAGGTGTAGTGGGAAGGGTTCTAGGGGATGGGGTAGAGTTTCACTGCATCTCAGATGCTTAACAGATTTGTCTGAGCAGGTGCTATGGGGTCACTGGGTCTCACCTGGTCCTGGTAGAGTGTGGGGAGTGGGAGGCCCAGGTGTTAGGTGAAGTCGAGCATGCTTACCCTGGCGCCTAGGGGCAGCGTTAGCAGCACGGGTGTGTGGAGCCCGATGTGATGATCCCGTGTCTCAGCTCTGCCCCACGGTGAAGCCTGCCATTGTTCAGGCCATCATTTTGACATCTTGCCCTGAGCAAGACACGTGTCAGCCTTGTCCCTGCTCTGTCCTGAGAGCTGAGCTCTGTCAGGCAGGGACCACACCCTTGTTCACTGTGCACCAAGCTTCTCTTGCCCATCTGTTTGCCAGGGCCATAGGCTCAGCGGGGCACATCTGTGGGGATCAGAAAGGACTGAGCATACTAACTGCTTTTGGATGAAGTGTTCTAGATTAACAAAACCCTTTGTGTGGTCAGGGATCTTAGGATTAAGAGACTTTTGGCTGCGCAGATGGAATCTGTTAATGACTGACTGGATGCCATTATCTTTATTGTCTTCCCGACAGGCTGGTTGGCACCTTGCCTGAAGGTGAGCTGATGAGGCAGCCTGGCAGCCTCACCCAGTTCACCTGGGCTCCATGTGGTATGGCTGCCACCTAGAATCAGCAGATAAACTTCAGGGTGGTGGGGGCTGTGTGGTGCACATGGCCATCACGGGCAATAGACTCCAGCCCTGAGGCCTCAGGAGTTTCTCAATCCCTCTGACACCAAAATTGAGTGGTGCTCCCCTGTGAAAGAGCCGGGCTGTGATGCCTTCTGTCTCCTGGTTTCTACAGGGGTCTGAGACTCTGAAGCACTGGAGGGTTGGGGTGGGAGGAAGTTCATCTTTCTGGAGAAGTTCTCAGAGAAGACTCAGGCCTCTATGTGCAGAGCTCCTGAGTTTCTTTAGGTTTCTTTGTTTATTTGCCTGAATGTATGTGTATGTGTGCCCTGTGCCCCCAGAGCTTGGAAGAGTACGTTGTATCCCCCATTTGTGAGCCAATATGTAGGTACTGTGATACAAACCCAGGTCCTCTGAAAGAACAGTCAGTGCTCTTAACTGCTGAGCCATCTCTTCAGACCAAACTCCTGCCGTTTTAATTTTTTTTTGAACATTTACTACTTAGCTGGGAGGCTGACACACTTTGATACTAATCTGGCGTCTCTGTTGTCTGTGTACATGTGCATGCTCATTGGGTTGGGGCTCCTGCTCTCCCAGGGATTCTCTATTACAGGAAGCACGCAGCTAACAGGGGGACCCGTGCAGACTAGGGCAGGCAAAAGCTCTAAGCAGAGGAGAGGGGATCTAGGTGGTAGGGTCTCGGTCAGGGAGGCTCTCTGTGCAGAGGCCTGAGTGTAGAGCACATCATGCCTGTCCACAGCAGGCGGGACAGTGAAGTCGCCAGGCCCCTGCTTGCATGGCTGAATGCAGTAGGTGTGCAGTCTGCAGGGTAGAGGGTGGCCAGGACTGTTTGACAGTGCTGTACAGCCTTCGCTGTGTAAGGGCAGATATGTGACCTCATCGTGTTGTTTTTGACACCGAGTCTCATTGTGTAGTCCAGACCAGCCTTGAATTTATAAGAATCCTTCCCTAGCCTCTCATACTAGGATTGCAGGTGTGAGCCACCACTCCCAGGAAGAGAACAGAGTCAGGAGGTAGCAAGGTAGTCCAGGCCACCCTCTAGTGTTCCAGCTCTGACTATGACTGCAGTGGTCTGGTCCCTGCTCTTTTTTTTTTTTTTTTTTTTTTTTGAGACAGGGTTTCTGTAGCTTTGGAGCCTGTCCTATAACTAGCTCTTGTAGATCAGGCTGGCCTCAAACTCAGAGATCCGCCTGCCTCTGCCTCCCGAGTGCTGGGTTTAGAGGCGTGCGCCACCACCGCCCGGCTTCCCTGTTCTTGCTGGTACAGAGCCACTGCGTTTCCCTTGGCTGCAAACCACTCTACTCCCCAGAGCATTTCTTCCTTCTGCAAGCTGCTGGTTCCTGGAATTGTGAAGATGTTGGGCACAAAGGTCAGGGTCTGAGGTGAAGAATTGGGGTTTGATGACCATTTTAAAGCCCTGTGCTGGAAATGTGCTTCCCCACAGAGCCTCCCCTCCACTTGTGATGGAGGCGTCTGGAGAGAGCTGGTAGACACAGCTGGGGTCCAAGCAAGGGAAGGAGACGAGTCTCTGGTGCACCAGCCAATGATTAAAGCTCTTGACTTGGAGTCCAGAGGGGAGACACCTAGCGTGCATGACATACACCTCACAGGCCTCTGTTGTCACAGTTTTCCTGTGGGCTGCCAGCTCACAGATCATGACGTGGACACTTGTAGTGATTGTGGAAGCTTGGCCTTAGCTCAGGCTTTTTCTCCAACCAGCTCTTACAGTTTAATTAACATCTTTCTGTTAATCTGTGTTCTATCACATGGCTTGGTTACCTTTCCTTTGTCCCTTATGTCTGATTTGTTCCATTGGTGTCTCCTGTGCAACTTTTTTTTTTTTTTTAAAGTTTCTCCTGTGCATCTTGATTTATCTCCTCTTCCTCTCATCTGGAAATCCCACCTCTCTCTCCTGCCTAGCTATTTTATTGCACTAGTCACAGCAGTACATCCTCACGTAGTGTACAGATGTTCTGCCACAGGCTTCCCTGGGACTCAGCACCAGTGACCGCTGCCCACCCATAACATGGGCAGCATCTCTCAGCAGTGCTCCATATGACTCTCTTGGGCTAAACAGAGGGGACTGGGAAGGAGGGATAGGAGAGAGGGGGCAGAGAGGGGGGAAGGAAGGGAGGGAGGGAGAGAGGGAGGAGGAAAGGAGGGAGGGAAAGAGAGAGAGAGAGAAGCATTGTTATGTGCAGCCCAGGCTGGCCTTGAACTCTCCATGTAGCAGAGGGGATGTAGCCTCAAACATCTGTTCCTATTGTCCCCATTTTCCAAGTACTGGGATTATTATAGGTCTAGCCCCAGCTAGTCTGGAATTTGAATCTGCTCAAAATGGTCTCAGACATGAAAGCATCTTCCTGAGTGCTGGGGTTCCAGGTATGTGCCACCATGCCCTTTGCTTATCAACTTGTTTTTGAGACAGAGTCTTTGTATCTCAGGCTAGCCCTAAACCTGATCTGTAGGCTCTGACAAAGTGACTCAGAAGGCAGAGAGGTGCTTGCTGTGCAAGCTTGGTGACTTGAGTTCCTGTTTTTCCTTCCCAAGACAGGACAGGGTTCCTCTGTAACTTTGGAGCCTCTCCTGGAACTTGCTCTGTAGACTAGACTGGCCTTGAACTCACTGAGATCCTCCTGCCTCTGCCTTCTGTGTGCTGGGACTAAAGGCCCGTGCCACTACTGGCTGTTGATAACTTGAGTTCTATCCCCAGAACCACATAAAGGTGAAAAGAGAACAAACTCCATGAAGTTGTTTGACCTCCATGCGTGGACTCTGGCATGTGCAGCACTCCTCGCTGCCAGATTGTATGTCTCAGACATATACAATAATAATTTAAATAATCTTACCCCCCAAAAGTGATCTTATAGCCAGGTTGACCGATGCTGGGCTCCACTGTGTGCTGAGATCAAGCCCAGGACTCTTGCTGCACACTAGGCCAGTGCACTCCACCCCCTACTTCATTTTCATTCTGATAAGGAACAAGACTGTAGGGGCTCTAGGTAGGGCATTCTCATCCACAAGTCACAAGGGTCTCTGGGCTCTGAGTCCAGGTCACTGTATTTATGCTAGTTACATGTTTTGTGACAAGTGCCAAGCCTTATAGTGACGTCTCCTGTCCCTAGCTGTCCTTGGTACTCGGTGCCACTTCATGTCTCTTGTCTAGGAATAGCCCTGCCCTAGTCCACGCCCCAAACATCTTTTCCTTCCCAGACTATAGTCTTTCTCGCTGGTTCCTGGAATGGTGGAGACATTAGGGCCAAAGGTCAGGCTCTGGGGTAAGGAACTGGGGCCTGGCAGCAAGTTAAGGTAGGGCTAGGAGCTGGAGCTTGGGGACAGTAGGCCCTGAGGTTCATCCTAGGAGCTGGGGTGTGGGGATAGTAAACCCTGAGGGTCAGCCTAGCAGCTAGGGCTTGGGAACAGTAAACTCTGAGGGTCAGCCTAGGTTTTTGAGGAGGCAGTGGAAGGAGAAGTTACACTTCCCCACAAGGTCATAGTACTTTGGTACTTTTATATATGGGAACCAGCCTGGCCCCTGAGGCGGGTGACCCCTCTCTCTGAGCAAGATCAGGAGGGTGGTTGGCAGGTTGTCCCAAGCAGACCCAGGTGGGAATAGTGGCGATGGCCCCACAGCAGCCAGTGGGAAGGATGCTCAGTCTTCTGAGACTGCTAGGGTTCCTGTCCCAAGGCTTCTCTTCCCCAGCTCCATGTTCTGGGGAAGCTCAGGTGGGGACAGAGGGCGGCTTAAGTACATGGACACCATAGGTGTCGAAGAGCAAGCGTGGCCTGGATCCCTGGGAAGGGTGAGCCATCTGCAGCAGAGCTGCCAACGTGGAGGTGGGGAGGGACATCTGACTTCCTGCGTAAGTAGAGGCTACTGCTAGAGCGGGCAGGAGATGTGGCCTTCTAGGACAGGACACCAGTCACAGGAGTAAGCAGCGGCCTTTGTCCCACTTGCTCAAGGTGTTCTTGGAAATGGTTCTGTGTGGACATTAGGAAGCCGTCTTTTGGTATAGTCGTGTGTGTGTTCCATGCAGGTCAGGTGTCTGTGATGTTTGTGTGTGTCTGTGGGCCTCTGCGAGGGTCCTGTTGATGGGGGGCTGTGGTAGGAGCCCGTGAGTACTTGGTCTTTCTGGAGCTGACAGGGTTTTCCAAGATGGGCTTTCCTGGGCTAGTAAGGGGAAGGGTAGAGGCTAGGCTAGCCCTTGGGGGAGGACTCAGGACTAGTTCTGCAGCTAGGCTGTGAAGCCTTGGATCTTGAGAGCATGGAAAAGGATGCAGAATGGGACCCGCCATGGGCATACCTAGTGGTACTTAAGATTCTTCTAGAACCCATGATCTTCATTTCACACATGTCCCCACGTGTAGTGTGACTTGGCAGCCTTTGTGGCACAGTACCCTCATGTCCTCTTACAGCAGTGCTTCTCTGTGCGGCAGAGATGGTAACTAGAGATGTGGACAAACTCGGGGTGTCCTGAGGTAGAAAGGTGGACAGCTTGTATTCACGCAGACCTGGTCCTACACCCATGCGACAGCCACCTCTGCCCATCTGCCTGTTAGTTCAGGGCTCCCAGGAGGGCTGGCAGGCTCTGGCCTGCAGGGACCTTGAGCTGCACTTGACCAGCAGTAGACAATCGAAGAGCTAGGGCTAGAGGCCTCTCTGGAGAAAGGCCCAGGGAGCAGTTAGGGACAGGGATGTCAGAGAAGACCCAAAGTTCCCTCAAAGGAGCCAGTTCCCCGCTTGGGACTTGAGCCGCAGCAGCTGTGGCAGAGAGCAGAGTGACCTTGCACACAGCAGTCTGGAGCACCTTAATGGTCGTAGGCAGGAGTGTGAGCCTGGTTCAACCAGCTCCCTGATGCTCGCCCCTGTTGGCCGCTTTCCTCCTAGGTTGAGACAGTGCGTGGCAAAGACCTGGCAGATGCTGAGCTCACTTCCTGTCTGCACATTTCCTTTTCCCGCAGGCCTCTGGCTGTACCTGGCAGGGAGCAGCCTGCCCTGCCTCACGTTGATTGGCTCTCCTAATTTTGGGTACAGGTCAGTTCACCGGGACCTAGAAGCCCAGATTGCCATCGTGACGGAGAGCCGAGCCCTGCAGCAGCAGCTCCATCAGGTTTGTTGGAGTGGTGGGGTTCTTGGGCACATGGGGTGCAGCCATGCCATTGGTGTTCTGATGGGCGGCTTTTGCCTTAGTCATTTCAGATAGGGAGCGAGATTCAGCAGACAGGCAGACAGAGTGTGTGTGTGGTGGGGGGGAGAAACTGGGTCCCTCAAGTCTAAGAGGAACCTTGGAAAGCCAGGCAGGCCCTGACCTGTGGCACTGTCAGGATAGGCTTGTACCCCACTCCTGGGCCTTCCCCGCTCTCCATGCTAGACCAGACCACCATTTCCTCACTGGGACATGGGAATTGCAGAATGGGGTCCAGTCTTTTCTAAAAGTGAGGGTGAATCTCAGGGTTGACCGTGTCCCCCACCCCCTGTAGAGCGAACAACAGAAAGCTGAGAATTCATGCATGCTCTCCCTGTGAGTTCTCCTTCACCAGGCTCCGCTTTCAGAGCCTTGGACTGTGGTCTTGGAAGCAGGAGCGCCTGTGTGGATTGGACAAGATTTCCACTGGGGTCTTGGAATGCAGGACCCTTACTCCCAGCCAGACCTCAGAAACACTACCCATTGGCTTTTATTTGGATTATTTTTTAGCTGTGTATGTTATGTATATGAGATGTGAGTGAGATGTGCATTTGCCATGACACCTGTGTGAGGGTTAGAGGTCAGTTCATTGTGAATTCTCCTACTGTGGGTTTCAAGACTGAACGCGGTCTCAGGCTTGTGGGGCCACAGCTTTATGTGCTGAGCCCTTAGACTCCAGTGTTCAGGAGTCACTGCTAGAGCATGCTCAGAGCCCTTGCCTGATGGGTGAGGAAGTAGAATTGCTTTGTTCTTTGGACTTGCTACTGTGTCTGGGAATTGTCATTGAGGGCCAGGTGCCAGTAAGGGCTTTGTGACTGGGCAAGAGGAAGTGACAACAGCCATGCCCTGTGTTCAGTTGGGTGACTGGGTGTGCTAGCAGATTTCCCTCTGAAGAAAGGCATATATGACTGAGGACACTCTGAGGCCGAGGGCTTCCCATAACAGAGCAACTGCCAGCTTGGGAGCCGGGCTGTGGAGCAGAGGAGCCTGTGGCTCTGGGCTGCAGGGTCTCCTGGCTTGTTGTCACTGCTGCAGAGAGCTGTGTGCGCAGATGCCTCCATGGGGAGAGCTGTGCATGGTTCTGGCCCAGGCAAGGACGAGTTATGGGTGATTTCGGCAAGCAAGTGCCTAGGCCTGTGCCCTGGATCCTAGTGCTGACAAGACCCCACTTCCTGAGATGGGAGCTAAACCCACATCCTGGATCTTGAGAAAGGCCTGGCTGGTTGTGGTCTGAGCTGACTTCTCAAATGACATACTTGGGATATTTTCTTCCCAAACCTATCTCCCAGGGGCTTTTGATGGTGGGAAGGTGGCTGCCCATGCGCATTGATTCAGAGTCTGTGAAGTGCAGAAATGTGTTTCTAGATGGGTCCATTTGCTTCAGTATACTTTAAGGCCTGCAGCTGGCCTCCTGACCCTTCAGTGTCTGATTGCGCCATGTGGTAGAAGCTGCACATGCCCAGCCTCCAGCCTATAGCGCTGCAGTCTGCGGTCCCTGCACTCAGAAGGCCCTGCTGCAGTTCTCCTGGGACCCAGGGAAGGGCCCTGTCTGGGTATTGAGTCTTGAAAATGGAAGATATTTTTATCAGAGCCCGAGTCCCTCCCTGGTAAACAATAAAAACCGAAAGCTTCCTGGTTGTGTTCAGAGAACACAGCTTTTCTCTGTGACCTAAGAGGCTCCTTGCACAGCGCTGTGACCTCTACCAGCTGACTTCCTTCTCTGTCCCTGCCGTGGCGTCTGTGAGGACAGCGAAGCACTTCTGGTAATTTAATTGAGATCTTGGCTGGGTGTTTACTGAAGAGCTGAACTGGAGCTGGGTCTGTGGTGCCCCTCCCCCAGAGGCCAGTGTTCTTGACTTGGGGACTATTGTGATGGGAAAGCCAGCTGTGGGGACACAGTTTGAAAGTTTGGTGTGGACAATGGCCTCAGGATGCTGCCTTCGTGATGAAGGTCACAAGTGTGGAAGGTTCAGGAGAGGTGAAGGCAGGCACTGGGTCCCCACCTCTGTGGGCAAAGCCTTTCTGCAGGGGCTTGGGTGAGGCACCCTTTCCCTGTTGGCCGGAAGAACTGCTGAGGAGTCTGTTCCTTCCTGTGGGTGCTGCTGCCCTGTGAGGCTCTGTCAGGCTCCTGTGCTGATGGTTACCATGCTGTGACCTTAAGTGTGGGTGCAGATGTGATCCCAGCTGCTCATGTACATGCGGGTGGAAGAGGACCGTGTGGTAGGACACCCACAGCCTAATAGCATTGAAGGCAAGCGTGTCTGTCTTAGTCTTCATTAGCACTCTTCCTGTGTGTGTGCGCGTGTGTACATGCCACATGAATGTGGAGGTCAAGACAGCTTGAACGAGCCCGTTTTTGCCTACTCTGCAGGCTGTCAGGCTTGGTGGCAGTGCCTTCACCAGCAGCCGTCCACCCGCCCACATGTGGGTTTAGAACTTGGTTTTAAAAGTGAAAGTTTAAACATGGTTTGCAACAGAAGAAACTGTCTCTGTCGGACTCATTTGGATCATTCATTATTCTGGGAGCCTATGGGGGAGGCCTGACTCTTGGCCTTCCAAGTCCAAGGAGCCAACCACTGTGGGTGGGAAATGCTTAAGGAGAATTGCTCTCCTACCTGGATGTGCGCAGGCTTTGTCTTGTAGTCCCTGAAGAATGAAGTGTAACATCATACATGGCGTCGATATATTACATATATTTACAACTGCATTAGGTAAGGAACCCTGAGCTGAAAAGTCTGTGAGATAGACCTGGAGAGCAGGGTGTGTATTGCTCTCGTAGAGGACCCAACTTTGAGTGCCAGCATCCGCATCAGGAGGCTCACAATGGCCTGTGACTTCAGCTCTAGGGGATCAGATGCCCTCTCCAGCATCTGTGGGTACCGTGTGCATGCGCTCATCTATGTGCAGACACACATCAAAGTTAATGTGAGAGGCAGGCCAGGCAGCTTATGCCTGTCATCCCAACATCTCTGAAGCTGACCCAGGACTGCAAATTCAAGGTCAGCCCAGGTAACTTAGTGAGATCCTGTCTTAGAGTTTAAAAACAAGTGGGGCTGACTGGGGACTGCAGCTCAGTGGCAGAGCGCTCGCTCACCTAGTAGGCACTAGACTCTAGGCCCAGTTGCCAGCACTGTTTTATTTAAAAAAAAAAAAAAAAAGGTAAAAGTAGATCTCCCTGAGGATGTCCATGCCACCATTTGATGAGGGGATTTGAGCATCTGCAGGTTCTGGTGTCTGTAGTGGTCATGGATTCCAAGGGACCAGATGTACATATATGTCTGTTTCATGTCTGTCTTCTGTCACTTTGCTCTGTGACGTCAGTCTGACATTGCTTTGTCATCTGGGTTAATTCATAAGTGAGTGTTGGATGTTTAGGTGGTTTCCAGCCTTTCCCCACTGTGAATACGGCCACTGCAGATAGCTGTAGCTCTGAGTGTGGTTGAGGGCAGAGGTGCTTTCTTGGTGAGCATCACTTTCCACCAGCAGCGTTGGCCGGCACCGGCGGCACAGTGTAACTGCAGTGTGGTGGAAGGGAAGCTGTGCTTTCCTGTGCTGGGGGTATGACTCTGGATCTGTGCACAGGCTGGGCTAATCCTGCCCTAACTGGAACCCTCCTCAGAACCCCGTTTATTACTTTACCTTACACTGATCCTTTTTGTGAGGGGTGAGCAGCTAAAGTGGTTTCCCACCGCTGTAACTTCAGCCAATTCACAGCATTGAGAGAGGGAGCCCCCTTGGCCAAAGTTCTCAGGAAAACGTGTGGGTGGCATCGCTGTTGTGTCAGGTGGTGCTCGAGCATCACAGGCTGACCCACACCTGGTGCTGACTGTCCTCTCTCTTCCTCAGGAGCAGGAGCAGCTCTACTTGAGATCAGGCGTGGTGTCGTCTGCAACCTTTGAGCAGCCAGGTCGGCAGGTGAAGCTGTGGGTGAAGATGGTGACCCCACTGATCAAGAACTTCTTCTGACAACAGGCAGGTGCTGGGAACTCAGAGGAGGGGCCAGTTGTTCCTCAAGGCTGGACCTTGAGGGGACCCTGAGGCCTTGTTCCTTCCTTTGCCACAGAACAGTATTTGTGGTCATGGACAGTCTTAAAGCAGGTGCTGAACTTTGCTCTTCTTCCCTCCCCTCAGTGCTGCTGCTGCCCAGGGCTAGAGCCAGCAACCTCTGCTGTTCTTGCCCAGGGGTCCAGAGAGGCCCTGGGGCAGGGGGCAGAGGGGGGTCCTTTCTTCCCTGGTCTCTGCTGAGTGTGGCTATGTGGCAGACAGTGCTCAAGGGTGGAGGAGCTGTTCTGGTGTGCACTGGGGTGGGGGGTACGGTGACACGTGGTAGACTGTCTCCCTGACGTGCAGCAGGTTAATGGGGGTGTCAGAGAGGTAGCTGTGAGTTCTTGTTGGCTTGGGATATACTCTGCCTGCCCAGGAGCCTGAGCAAATGTTGTTGGTCTGTCTGGTGGAGAACATGGTGGTGCAGACCTCTGCAGAGCTGACCACCGCGAGCCACGGGGTCTCTGGATCTTTGCCCCTGCCCCTTTGTCACTCCTTCAGTTTTACTTCATCTGAGACAAAGGCTCAGCAGCCCTGGTGGCCTCCATTGCTAGTGTTAAGGTGTGCGCCACCGTACCTGGTCAGATTTGGTGGATATCTCACAGAAGGCCATCCCAAGTGCATGTGTCTTGGGCGTTTCTAGAAGCCTGCTTGCCTACCCACTCCTCCCCAGGGTCTCTGGGATGTGGCTGCAAACTTCATTTGCTGCTGCCAGTCCAGCCTGGTGTGTGGAGAAGAGCCTCCTGTAGAGGAGCCCTCTGCAGCAGAGATGGCTGCCTCTCGACATCTCAGTGGCTGTGGCTGAGCGACTGTCACCATTACTGCTGTAGAAGGTGGGGCTCCAGAGTCAGGAACACCTAGCCTTCCACAGGAAGACAGCTGCCTTCAGGACTGTGACCCAGGGCCGACTGACACGAGCCACAGCAGCTGCTTGGAGAGGCTGAGGGAGCTCTCAGATTCTTGCACTTTCTGCCCTGGGCTGAGCCCTGTCCTCTGCCTGCCGCCTTTGGGAATCCTGGGTCGGTTCTACCTCTGTCTCTCTGCACACCTAGGCTCCCTAATTTTGACTCCAGGACTTTGTTCCAGATCCCTGAAGGTAACTTGGCCTTTGGGAAGTTTGGAGAATTACTGTTTTATTTCAGACATTGGAAAAATCCTGATTTGTGCTTATTACAAGGGATTGGAACAAAGTTGCCTGGAGCCGTGCTGGCTGTGCAATCTTCTGGGGCTGCAGTGACCCCTCCTGGCCAGTAGCTAGGCCTGGCCTGAAACTCCTGTCCTCATTGGGGGCTCAGGCATCAGGGCCATGTTCACAGGAGGTCAGACAAGCTGGGTGGCGTTTCCTTGCGGCTTTGAAGTTTAGAAACCCACGTGGTGCCTGCTCCCCAGGGAGCCCTCTGCTGGGGTTACAGTGGCTGCTCCCGGCACCCTCTTGTCTACTTGCTTGTAGCCTGATGACTTGGCTGCACATCCAGCATCAGCACGGCCCAGTCCTAGGGGCCTCAGCCAGCGTCACCTGTCTGCTCACCATCACCTGGGGCCATTGGTTACCAGGGAGTGTTAGGTGCAAAAACCATGGAGCAGCCCGGTTAGCGGGAGCGTTCTCAGGGACGTGAGCACTGAGCGTGTGGGAGACAATAGACAAAGCGCAGTGTTTATGGGGGGCGGGGTTTGCTACCCTGGAACACTATTCCTTAGGAGAAACCCGTAACCCCAGAGCATTGTGTTCCATGTGGTGGCTTCACTGGGGAAGGATGGCTGCGCAGCACGCTTGGCGGCACCTGTGGCATGGTTTGCTTGTTGTAGTGCAGGGACTTCAGGCGTTCTCTTTGCGAGCCCAGTGTGGGTGCTGCTGTGTGGAAGGCGCACCTGGGCCCTGGTATGGGGCTTGTGTGCAGTATCAGGCCGGGGTGAGGGCCACACCCTAACCCTCCTGCTCTGCCGGGAGATAAGCTCACTCCTCCCTAAGGCAGGATTTGGGGTTTGGTGCCCAGGATGTTTGCACCCAGCTGCTGGGAATTGGCTTCACTGCTGGGCTGGGCCCTGGATGACATCAGACTGGCACAGTGACTGCAATTGTTTTAATCTGTGCCCCATCCACCTCTGCCCTCTGCACAGTAGTCCAGGGACACTGGATTTGTAAGAAGTAAAAAAAAAAAAAAGCTTCAGTTCCTGTAAAGTTACAGTTGCATGGGAAGCAAGGGCAGTTTTCTGATTGGAACCACATGGGGTCGGGCGCTGCAGCAGCTACACCTGCAGGAGCAGCGCCACTGCTGCGAGGATCCACTTGGCAGCCTTTTCTTTGGTCTTCAGGTTAAAGGTCCAGACGTAGGTTGGGCCTCGGATACGCGTCTTGTACACAGGGCATTCATAGATGTTCTTGGTCTCCATTCGGTCCACAGGAATGGCCTTGATGAAGATGACAGGCATGACTGGCGTGAGGTCCTTTAGCCGTGCTTCAGCTATGACTCCGGTCTGGGTGTCCCAGCGAGCTCCTGTGGGCACAATGTAGCTGATGGCCTGGGTATTGTATGGGAGGCTGAGCCACTGTTTGGAGTGCTGACCATGAATAAGGGAGGCACCAGCAGAGATAGAGGCCTGGCCTCCGACCTCTCTGATCTTTTCAGAGATAGGCCAGTGAAGTGGGAGCCCTGAAGAGCTCAGGCCAGGTGCCAAACATGAGTACGCACTGAGGACTTGGAGATGACCCTGCGTGCCGTAATGGCTCTGAGGCTCATCTCAGCCTTCTGAGTGTCAGTGACAGAAACTGGCTGCGGCTGACTATTCCAGCACTGTCCCTTCCTGTGTAATGAATGTCTACCCTCTGTGTACATAGGGAATAAGTTATATATACTTATATATATATATATGCCTATATAAACACTATCTGCCCTTAACCAGACTGCTGTCTCTTGTCCTATCCAGTGGTGCTCATGTGTTGGGCGTGGCTTTCCACAGTAAACATGGAGAATGGGGGTGTGAGCCTCTGCTGGCTGGGGACCAGCACAGGAGCCATGGCTAGAGTGGGTCTGAGGACACGGCCTTCTTGCCTGGCTGGCTGGGTAATGAATTCTGATGGGCACCTCTACCTGTCTGCCCTCCTGCTGTCCTGGCTTCATTGGGCAGCCTGGCCGGCCTTCCTCCTTGAAGCCTTTGCTTGGGGGAACCTCAGGAGCTCCCAACTCAACAAAGCTCCCGCCTCAATGTGGAGGCCACATTCCTCATCATGTCTAAACTGTTTAAATGATGCATACAAATGCTCCTGTCTTGAGTAGAGCCCAGGCTGGCTGGGACGAGGTTCGTCTTTTGAGGTGGGATCTTCCTACTGCCCATAGATTTCCAACAATTCTCCAGCCTCAGCCTCCCAGGTGCTAGAACTGTAGCGTGCACACCATGCTCAGCTTAGAATGGGTTTTCCGGTCCAGGCCTCTCTAAGACTCAGGGTGGCTCCAAGCCCAGCCACTCCTACCCTAGGCTTGCTCAGCCTGTCTCATCCCCCGCTGAGTGGGAGTGGCTCTGGAAGCTTTCTAGACCGACAGTTACCTTCCATGAAGAGCCCGTACACGTAGGAGCCCTCTCGGGGAGGAGCTGTCATGTCCTCTCGGTTCTTCTTCGTCACCTCTACAGACAAACACATCTTGTCCAGGGGCCACTCGTTTTTCCTTGCCATGGACTGCATGATGGCCGTGAGGAATGACTGCGGGTTGAAGAAGCCGGCCAGCCACACTGTGGTGGGCAGGGCGAAGTCTGTCGTCCAGGCTTCGAGCTCCTGCAAGGAAGCATGGTTGCTGAGGGTACAGACTAGTCTCTGCTGAGGCTGGCTCCACCAGAGAGTTCGCAGCCTCCCGTGAGGGAATGGCCCGATGTTAGACGGTAACCTGGGGCCCAGAAGCAGCTTTTGCTCTTGTCTTTGCTGCATAGAGAGAGGGTCCTCCCGATGGGGCTCTGAGCGTCCTGCCCCTCCTTGGGAAGTCAGATGTCTGAGGGACTGAGTCAAGCCTCCCACCTGCTTCAGCCCTGGTGGCTGCTGGGGACTCTGCGGCCATGGCACAAGTCAAGTTCCTGTGACTTACCCTGATACGCTGCAGCAGGTCGGCATACCAAGCTGCCAAGCCCATCATGGAGGGGTAGGCCCGGGCCACCCATGTATCAGGCACAGTGTCATAGAACAGAGCCGTGGACAGGTCTTCCATGTCTGTTGTGATGGTCAGCTCACCCTAAGGGACGTGGTCAGGTCAGGATGGAGGATAGCCCTCACTGTATGTCCTGGGTTGCCAGCATGGCTCTCTGGCACCTCCAGAGGTCACAGCCAGGCAATAGTCCCCCTCCTGGCCTGTATTGGAGGGCACAGGATTCCAAGCTAGGGGAGGGGAGGCCCGAGGTGTGCCGCTGGCTGTCCCTCTGCGGCCCAGCCGGTTTCACAAGCCCCTGCCCGTGCCCTGGTTGACCCGCGGTTTTGACCTTGAGCCCTAGGTTCAGCTCCTTCAGCGAGCGCCTCATCTCGTTGGTGAGGATGTTCATTCTCTCACATTCTTGGAAGGCGACGACCACATAGGGGGTCTTTTCAGCCGCTTTTGCCATGATCTCGGCCATGTTGAAGGTCTCTGGAATCTTCTCAAGGATGTCATCCAGCACAGCCTTCACCTGGAAGCCAGTGCCAGGCAGACTGTTACTGTGGCATTCACCCGGGGAGGGGGGGTTGCTCAGGCTCGAGTCTACCGGGGAAGAGGCAAGTAGGGTGGGGAGCAGCCACATTTGGCCGGGGTTATGAATGCATCAGGCCTGGTAGCCTAGTGACAAGGCACAAACACTCCAGCTTCTTACCTCCTGTCAGGTGCCCTAGTGGGCACAGGATTGGTTTAGCCCCCACCACACACACACCACACACAGTGGTATGCGGTGTGTGATGGTCACCCACCACCATCCATCAGACTTTTTTTTTATTTTGAGAAAGTGTCCTCTCAGTCCGCCCTGGAACACCATGGCCCTGAACTTGAGATCCTCCTGCTGCACAGCCTCTGGAGTACTGGGATTTAGGTCTATGTGTGCACTACACCTGGCTTAACAGTAGATTCCTGGCTTCTATTACTAGGTCAGTAAAAATTCTGGACCCTGAATAGCAGCAAGCAGGGGATTTTGACTCCAGTGTTGGCCTGTTTACTCTTTAGCCCCAAGCTTAGAGCTGAGGTGTGACAAATCTTTCCCACGATGTAAGAGAAAGTGGGGGAAGGTGCTAGAGCCTCGGGGTGCCTAGGCAAGCCAGGCAAAGGAGCTTACACAGTGCTCTGTCTCACAGACTTCTGACTGCCTATGTCCTGGCTGTCCTCTGAGCTCTGTGTCCTAGGGGAGCCACTTTGCTGCACCCCACAGTTCTTTGCCAGTGATGTCTGTGACCAGCTGTAAACCACCCAAGGCTCGGACAGAGTGCGCCCAATTAGACAAGCTGCCCAGGCTGTCCCCAGCCAGGGCTGCCTCCTACCGCTCTAGGCCCTTCCTGTCCCTGTTGCTGGGAGCATGGACAGGTCCTACCTTTTCCTCACGTGACACCCCTGTGCCTGCTCCCGAGTCTGTCTCTTTGGGTTGCATTTCCAGGACCGTGCGAAACAACTTCTCGGAGGTGACAGTAAGGAAGCCAATCTCTGCGTTGGGGTGCAGACCATACAGGTAAGGACTCTCGGGGGGCAGATTCTCATCGATGTACTCATGGTAGCCCTGGAAAGGGGTGGTTTATGTGTTGGGGTTCTCTCTGTCAAATATCTAAACCCCTAGAGCCCAATCGGGCTTTTTTTTGGGGGGTGGGCCCTCAGGGAGTAGTCAAGATGGATTGGTCTTTGCTGTCCCGGTCACATATTGAGCCCCCATGCAGGGTGCCCCTCCCTACCTTGTAGTCCAGGTTGGGGGGGATCTGAAACCCGGGTGCCAGTAGCACCTCCCCTTCCAGCATCTCCACACGGATGTACTCTGCCAGGTAGGTCCTGCACAGCCGGCGGTCCCAGTCATCCGTGATGTGTCCTCCGTACATGATTTCACCAAAAAGGTAGCGGAGATCATCCCAGGGCACCTTAGGAAGGGGGAGGGGAACGTGAGGAGCGCCCCACCCCTACCCTCTGTCACATCAGTGAGGCTAGAAAGCTCAGCAGGGTCTGCTCCCAGGTTGCTTTCCTTCAGGGTCACCTGTGACCACCCAGTTGCCAAGGGACACCTTTCTCCATTCCTGCACCTCAGTACCCAAGTCTCAGGCTAGCTCTTTTGAGACTGCTTTGGTTATGGTTTTAGGCTGGCTTTCGCCTCATGTCCTCCTCCATAGGGACATCTTGGTTTCTGCTGGTGTCCCAGGGGTCACGGGCCACCCGCTCCTTCCTGGTTCCCCGGGCTCTGTCAGCCTCAACATCAGTCTGCATTCTATGCAACATCTGGATTCTGCTCGAGAGTCGGTGCTGGCCCTCGCATCTTCCATTGGCTAAAAGTCCAGTCAATTGTGTGTCTGATGTGGACCAGTGGGTTTCCTGACCCATGGGAACCTCTGTGGCCTCTTGTGGAGCCATGCAGGTCTCTGTGGGAGCTGGGTGCTCACAAGTCTAGCCAGAACCTTGGCTCCGTGGGCTTCTGGAGAAGATGTGCACACTCATAGTCTGGCCCTGGCTGTCCCGTTGGGTCAGGTGGGCTTTCCACCCTATCTTGTTTCCCTTCAGCCTGCCTTCTGCCCAGCCCCACGGCTCTCGCCCTAGAATCACTGGCCAATACACGCATGGTCCTTCAGAGCCTGGGTGACCCTTTATCCACAAAGCCTGGAGCTTCATTCGTCATGTAGCCTGTTCCTGCTGCCCACAGCAGCCTGAGGGAGGGCAGGGAGCTGCGTCTGCACATTTTCATTTCCTGGCAGCCACTTGATGCAAAGTCGGTGGCTCTCTGACCTGTGACAGGCGAGCCGTGTTCCGGAGGCACTCTTTCTGGTTGGCTGAGCCTGTGGACGGCACCTCTGCACCCCAGCTCTCGGAGCTGCTCTGCCACTCTTGTCTGCACAGCCGACTGCAGCTTGTACACAGACGCCCTTTCCCCAGGGACAGTGGCTGGCACTTCTGTAACCACCACAGTGCCCTGCCTGAGAGCTTTTGGTGGAATTCTGGTGAAATTGGTTGATTAATCATTTGTCTGACTTAGTCTTGTGAACTTTCATTCAAAATAAAAGGGTGCTCTGAATTCTCATCAAAGAATCTTGTATATAAAAATAAATAAATAGGTCAGGATCCACATTTAAAACTTGGGAGAGAGTTATGTGCATAGTGTGTGTGTGTGTGTGCATGCCTGTGCATATGTAAGCTTGTGGGGGGGCAGCACATTCAGTGACATGCATGTGGAGGTCAGAGGCCCACCTTGTTTGAGGGTGGTGACCTAGCACCCCGTGTGCTCCAGACCCTCCAGTCCTTGGACCTCCTAGGCTATGGGATTACAGGCATGCACCACCATGGCGTTTGTTGGGCTTTCTTTAAGGTGATGGTGAGTAGGAGGGGACTCCTGAGACTGGCATCTGATCCAGGATGCCTTCCATTTGTCCTCAGCTGACCCCTGAAGCTCTGATACAGGCTGCCATCCCTGTGCTGTCAGCGAAGAAGCAGGCTCAGAGGGGGCCGAGAGATCCTGGTCTGTACGTGGAAATTCAAGCCCACTCCCCACCGGCTTGGCACCGTGTCACCCCAGAGCAGGGCTGGGATCCGGCCATGTTTCCTGCAGATCAAGTTCACTTGCTGCTCGGTATGGTGCACGACTTGGTGCGCTTGACCATCAGCCTGTGAGGAGGGCGTGGTGTCTTGTTCCCTTGGGACCCACAGTCTCTGTTGCTATTGAATTGGGGTGCCAAGAGCACAGTAGAGAAGCCTGAGGTCTGGGTGCGTTGTACTCTTCTGGCTTTTTCTTAAGAGAATGCTGGGTCTGAGCCCACTTTCAGGGTGGCAGGTACTGGCAACCACGGGAGGCGGGGACTGCTGCTGGATCTAGCCTCTGGATGGCCAAGCCTAGGAGAGACTTAGCAGATGTGGCCACCAGACCCAACTGAGGGACTGACACTTAGGGAGGGAATAAACAGGACTTTGGTGGACAGTGGAGCTGACATCCAAACTCCACAGTCTGGTCCCAAACCTGTGCTCAGGCTCCAGATCACACGTGGCCCCACGTTCTACCAGCACAGCCCCTCCTGTGTGCAGTCAGACCCCTGCACTGCACCCTGCCTGCTGGAGCTTCTAGAGGTTAAAATCTGGGGCCTTGGACCACTCAGCCGCATCCCTAGCTAAATCACCAATGCTAGCCTCAAACTAGAGATGCTCCAGCCTCAACCTTTCCGAGTGCGTGACCTCCACGCCCACCTGAGACCAGCATCCACCTGCCGTTTGCAGCTCCTTGCATATTTGTTGAGCTGGGATTATGGGCGTGTACCTCCACACCCACCTGAGATCAGCATCCACCTGCCATCTGCAGCTCCTTGCGTGTTTGCTGAGAACACAAAGCACCACCCTGTCTTTTCTCAGAGATCTTTGGGGCCCATCAGACCTGACCTAGTTTTGGGTGCATGCATGGTATGGCAAACTGTGTCCTCTGAGTGGACTTCTAGGGAAAAGATTTTATTTACCATCTTAAAAACGAAAAAAAGGGGCTGGAGAGATGGCTCGGTGGTTAAGAGCACTGACTGCTCTTCCAGAGGTCCTGAGTTCAATTCCCAGAAACCACATGGTGGCTCACAGCCATCTATAATGAGACCTGGCACCCCCTTCTGGCTTGCTGGCCCACATGGAAGGAATGCTGTACACATGATAAATATTTTTTTAAAAAAGTGTGCTAGGCGGTGGTGGCACATGCCTTTAA
The DNA here is from genome assembly GCF_950005125.1 of Chionomys nivalis. NCBI lineage: Eukaryota > Metazoa > Chordata > Mammalia > Rodentia > Cricetidae > Chionomys > Chionomys nivalis. The sequence goes on from NC_080092.1 coordinate 98,357,700, forward strand.
TCCCAGCACTTGGGAGGCAGAGGCAGGTGGATCACTAAGTTTGAGGTCAGCTTGGTCTACAGAGTGAATTCCATGGCAGCCAGGGCTACACAGAGAAACTATCTCAAAAAGCCGATAAATAAACTAACAAATAAATATAAAAAAATGTGTGCATTCATGTGGGTGAGCGCACATGCATGCAGGTGCCTGCAGAGGCCAGATCACCGGGTGCGGGAGTTTTAGGTGACCATGAGCCACCCTGTCGTGGGCCCTGGGAACTGAACTCGGATCCTTCAAAAGAGCAGCAAGTGCTTTTAGCTACTGAGTCATGTCTCCAGCCCTCTGGTTACCATCTTACAACTCTGTGTGACTGGGCACGTATACGGTATGATAAGATGCATCACAGCCATGACCCAAGCTGTCCATCAAAATGCCCTTAGCACCAGCTCCTCCCAGATGGCACCTGGATGGAGGGCCTGGGACAAGAACGTGGGGCCCCAGGCACTCTATAACTCATGGAGCCTGTGGCTCGCTGCTTGCTGGCAGCGGGTTTGATCAGTACCATGGCATCTTCACTTCTCTATGAACGCTTTGCCAGGTGCCCACCTGTGTGCGCTTTCCGCAATGCTTTGACTGTGACGCCAAGAACTGGAGGTAATTGGTCCAGCCAGCCAGCAGGGGAGAATTCAGGGGGTTGGGGGAGATGCTGGGTGTACCCTGCTCACCTTGGGGTTGGCTTCCAGGTAGTTGTAGAGTACATTGATGGAGATGGTGAGGTCCCCATTGTTGAAGGGATATGACCGGTTCCAGCCCTGGGCACCGAACTTGCGCCTCTCGGCCACGACAGCGTGGAAGTAGCACAAGGCAAAGAGGATGCACTTGAACTCGATCTCCTTGGTGCACATCTCCAGGGTGTCCTGTGTGTGGGGGGGACAACAAGAGGGAGCCAATAGGGATGGCTCTGCACAGAGATGCTCGGCTCTGCCTCTGACGGGGGTGTGTGTGTGGGGGGGGCTAAAGCCCTTGGCTGGCCCAGTCAGGCCATTCCCTCACAGCAGCCTCGGGGACGCTCATCTGAAGACCCAGGGAGGGTAATGCAGGGTTATTCCCTAGGAAATCCACACTACTGTGTTCCTGGTTTGTGTTTTCTATATGATTTTTTTTTTTTTTTGCCTCTGGGTCTTCTACATATCAGGCTTGGCTGGAGCTCACAATCCTATCTCGGTCTTGTGGGTGCTAAGGTTACAGGTGTGCACACCTACCCTTAATATACATTTAAACTTCAACATTAATTTACTGTGAATGTGTGTGCTGTGTGTGTGTGCACATTCATGCATGCGAATGTGTAGGTCAGAGTTGGTTCTCTGCATCCTGCATGCTTACGTGTGGATTCTGGGGATGGAACTCAAGTTGGCGTGTTGGGTGACAAACTCTCTTACTTGCTGAGTAACCTCACTGGCCCTCCACTAGAGTTTTTCATCATGACTTTGGGGTACCCCTACTTAATTAAAAAGAAGTTGTCCGTGAACTGGAGTGTACCTACAGTGCCAGCACCTGAGAGGCTGCAGGCAGGCTGGGGGTGAAGGACGCATCTGTCACCCACAGACTTCCGCCAACGTAAGGACACACAAAAGGTGGGGTAGGCCTCAGGTTTCGGCCGTGTGTGGCCTGCAGTGTGCACCAGGACCCTGTGCACTGAGGTAGCCTCCACCATTGCTCCATGAGCTTCCTGTGTCCAAGGTCTACACCCACACCCATCACCAGACTGTTGTCCCCGCAACTGCCGTGCGCTCCTGACCTTCAGCTCTCTGTGACAGTCACACTTGGATGGTGGTGTAGGCATGGGTTATGGAGGACTCAGTTCATGTATGAAGGGAGACATGGAAACTCCGTGTTCATAATGTCCCCTCTGGGTAGGTGTGTGTGAGGAGGATGCAGGGTCCCAAAGCCTCAGAGGTTTAGGCTGCAGCCTGGAGAAGCAGTGTATGATACGGGAGGTTATAGCAGAAACCGTTGGGGGCAGTGAGGTGCTAGGGGCTTGCAGGAGCAGCGGCCCTGGGCTGACAAGTAGGAGGGCTACAGAGTCATTGAGGACTGGGAGGCTGGGTCAGAGGAGGAGCCCTGTGTGCAGAGGTTGTGTGGAAGGGCAGTAGAAACCCTCCCAGAAGCCCTAGGGTGCCAGGCAAGCCCCTGCATCTGCCTTCCTCTCTGTGGGGGGTACAAGAAGTCATGATAGCCGTCAGTGGAGAAGGGCCTGATCACCTGCTGCCTTGTTTAGGGCAGTACCAGACTTCCATGACCACCTGTCAGTCACCCACTGCCCCCAGCAGTGAGGCTTGGTGGCCCCAAATAAGCTTCACACCTCCTGAGGGTGGGGTCAGGGGAGTACTGGGACCTAGGATGGGACGTGGCCTCAGGAGCCACAGTAATGACGGGCACCCCTGCCAACTGACAGGGTCCTGAGGCTGGTCAGAGGCCATGCTGAGTCTGCGGTTTTGGGGGTTGATAGGTTTGCCCAGCCTTTGGGGGATGTACTTTAATGTGACGTGTGTGTGTGTGTGTGTGTGTGTGCTGGTGTGATGTGGATAGGAGGCCAGTACAGAAAAACCTCTGGAACTTAGAGGTAAGTCTTGGCCTGCTGGGCCTCTGATTCCTTAGCCTGGCCATGGTGAGTCACCCAGTCTCACCCTCCCTACCTGAGTGAAAAGGTCCAGCGCCTTGTGCAGGTTGGCATACATGCCCGTGGGAGGCTCGTTGGTGATTTTGATGGCGTTTTCCAGGATGCCTTGGGGGATGATGTGCGACTCTGGGGTGGGGGCGGGCTCTGCGCTGATGAACACACGGTAGTCCTCATGGCTGCCCGAGCTGTAGCGTTCCACCTTCTTGTCCAGGGTGCTCAGCCATCTTGCCACCAGGTGGATGTTCTGCAGCAAGGAGCCCTGACTGAGACCCGGATGGACCCCCACTGAGCCCCCAACACCATCTGGCCTCTTAAAAGCACCCTGAGAAACACCCAGTAAGGTGGCTTCCCTATCCCGACCCCATTTGCTCTAACCCATGAGGGATGCTCCCTGTAACTAGCCATGGGGTGACCTTTGTCCCCCCTGGGCTCACAGCCTAGACAACATGGTCCCCAGTACTCCTCCTGGAGCTAGGGAGGGCTATGGAGGAGCTCCATGCTGAGGAAGGGTGGGGGTGGTACCCCAAGCATGGGGAGGGTCTGTTCCGTGCCCAGTGACATGGCCCTGGTGGTAGAGGAGCCCTTACCTGCAGAATGACCCAATGTCCTTTCTCGGCAGCCACGTCCAACGCATTCTCGGCCACCACCTCTTGTCCTTGACCAAGGGACACGTTATGGAGTTTCCCATTGTCAATGGTAAATCCCAGTTTTTTCCCTAAAGAGGGGAAAAACAGGAAAAGCACAGGGGTGATTCAGAACAGTGGTTCAGGCTCTGCGGTCCACAGCCAGGAACACCATATGCCTCCTGTCTTGTTTATCGCCGGGGGAAACACACATCCCGGAACATGGCCGTGCTTCAGCCATCTGGAAAGGTGTGGCCCGGGGACATTCGGGAAATGGGTCATGCTGTGCAGCTGCCCCTCTAGTACCACCATCACCACTCCAGGTCTCGTGACCTTGAACAGTGTGACTCCCTCTCCACTCTCTTTGCCCGAAAACTGCTTGGTTGCCCTACAACCCTGTGGATCAGCCTGTCCTGGACATTTCATGTAAATGAGATCACACACTCTGAGACCTTCCCCAGTGGCTTCACCACTGGCTTGCGTGAGCCCCATGCTTTTTTATCCATGTAGTATGGATTTGGTTCACAGCAGAGTGCGTGCGTGTGTGCATGTGTGATGGGTAATTTTGGTTGTCAGCATGACTGGGTATAGACTTGCCATAGAAACTCCATTCTAGGTATCTCTAGGAGGGGGTTTCAGAAACGGAGGACGGTACACCCTGAACGTGAGTGTACCGTCCTATGAGCTGGGGTCCAAGGAGAACTGGGCAGAACCCCCAACTGCAGATGTTATAATGTGACCGGCCATCTCAGGCTCCTGCCACGGTGCCTTCCCTGCCTCAAGAGACGGAACCCTCACACTGTACCAAATAAATCCTTCTTAGGTTACTGTTATCAGGCTTTTGTGTTTTGTTTTGTTTTTGGTCCCAGCTGTGATAAAAGTAACCCAGGCTGGGCTGTTTCTAGTTTTTGGTTGTTTGGTTGTTGGGAAAGAGTACAAGTGGGAAGGTGTCTTACTTGGGTTTCTGTTAGCCATAGCATGAATAGAGGCATCTTGGGGAGAAGAGGGTTTCCCAGTCACAGTCCGTCATGAAGGGCAGTCAGGGCAGGAGCTCAACACAGTGCTGCTCACTGGCTGGCCCAGCTCACTTTAGCACCCTGGACCACCAGCTTAGGGCAGCCTCACCCACAGTGGGCTGAATTCTCCCACGTCAGTCACCAACCAAGAAAATGCCTCACAGGCTGGCCCACAGGCCAATCTGGTGGGGGCATTTTTTCATTTGAGGTTCCCTCATCCCAGATGACTTTAGCTTGTGCCAAGCTGACTGAGAACTAGCCAGAGTTCTGGGCGGAGGCTTGCTGGAGGACCTCCTTCCTGAGCCTTTAGGGACAGACCAGGTCTCAGGCTGGAAGATGCCGTGGTGACTCTGGGTGCAGAGTGGCCTCCTCGCTGCCCACTCCTCATCCCACTGGTAGGCGTGCTGTTTCTCTACCCGAGCAGCGCCCCCGTGAGTTTCTGGTTTTGATTTAGTGGTGCCCATGGATGTTTGGGGTCTCTCTCCCTGTGGTTTTGTATTGCGTTTCCACGGGGGTCCACTTCTGTGGCTGTACTTACCCAGGGCCTCCACATCTTTGAGGGGGTCGACCCCAGGGGACAGAATGAAGAAGATTGGTGTGGAGGGGCTGCTCTCCTTGTAGGACTTGGAGAATTCCACGCTCCGGCCTTCCACAAATTTACTGCCCATCTTTTCTTCTACGAAGTTCCTGAGGGAACACGCTCTGTGGGACCACAGGCAGCTGGGGCCTGCTCGAGACCAGGGCTAGGGGTGTGTGGGTGGCTTTGGTCCAGGTGGGTGGGCCATTCTGGATGGACTTCCTCTAAGACATCAAGGGGAAGGAAGTGGCAGCTTGGGGTTTTCTTTTTTTGGACAGGGTCTGGAGTAGTCCAGCAGCCCGGGCTGACTCAGTATTTGCTGTGTGACTGTGACCCTCCTCCTCCTGCCTCCACTTTCCAGGTGCTGGGGCTGCAGGTTTCTGGGTGTCACCATGCACCGGTCGTGCAGTGCTGGGAGGTGACCCCAGGACTTTGTGCGTGCTAGGCAAGCCTCTTCCAATTGAGCTGGGTTTCCATCTTCCTCAACAGTGTGCGCTCCCTTCAATCCCAGAGGCCCAGGAATGGCATGAAGGATGCCACCCGGGATGCCAGGGGCTTCCGAAGTCCATGTGGGATGTTGAGGGGAGGAGCAATCTCTGTGCAGAAGGCAGCTTTAGAGCCTCCAGATTCCCTTTTTCTAACCCAGCCCTAGGACTCCTGGGTCCCTTGGGTGGTCCTCTCATGCCATCAGGTGCTTGAGTGACCTTCGGATCCCAGTGTCTGCCTGTTTCCCTTCGTCATTGTCCAAGTCTCCTGAGCTCAGTGAGATGCTGACTGCCCAGCATTGGCTTTGAAAGCAGCACCATGGGCTATATTCCCGTGCTGTGGACTGGCTCCCAGACACAGGCAGGAGACGATGGGAAGGCCCTGGGGGTCTGGGAGGCTTTAAGAATCTTACTGCGCCTCTGAGATGGTCAGGTGCCATTGCTTGTCCAACATCCTCCCCTCACTCCCACCAGCTCGTCTGTATTGATAAGGAGCCTTTCCCTCTGTCCTTTCCCTCCCCACCAATCCTGGCCCTGTCCTCTTCCAACCAAGAAAAACGGAACAGGAGAGGTCCTTAGATATGGAGTGAACCTGCATCAGGGCCCTGCTTTGTCAGAGGGGAGCTCTGTGGGGGTGTGAGTGGGTTTGAGGAGACTTGGCTGTGTCTAGTCTGCATGGAAAGATGGAAGGGGCAGAAGCCAGCCCGTCCCACTCTAAGCCTGGGCCCTGGGGTTTTCTGTGCTCAGTCCCTCCCTTCCTTTAGCCCCCCCCACACACCTGGGAGGGCTCAGATCTCAAATTAAAACTCTTCATTTATGATTGGCACCCAGTTGACAATTTAGGCGCAGAGAGTTCCCCAGTGCTGATGGCCTTTCTTTTCCTCTCTTTCAACCTTAGAGCCTAGTGTGGGAAAGTCTGCTTTTCCGTCCCTGTCACAGGGTCTATCCCTCTACACAGGCCAGTAGGGCCAGCAGTCCTGCCAATCACACCCCGAGACACCAAGAATCAACAAGAACCTAGGATCAGGGCTGAGAAGGTGGTTCAGGCCCTAAAGTGCTTGCCAAGCATGGACAGGGCCTGGGGTTCCATTCTCAGCATCGCATACAGATGCAAACCCAGCACTCTGGAAGCAGAGGCAGGAGGATCAGAAGTTCAAAGTCATTGGATACATAAGTTTGAATTGAGGGTCAGCCCGGGATGCTTGAGACCACATCCAAAACATAAAGAAAGGAACTTAGGTCTCTGTGTCAGAGCACCTCTCCCAGCTGTGCCAGCGAAGGGGCCTCCCTCCCTCCGCTCAGTTCCCTGTAGACTGGGGGCTGAGCAGCGCTCACTTGACGGCGTAGGTCATGCGGTCCGGCCTCATGCAGCGCACCATGCACAGCTTCTGCAGCGCCGTCTTGTTCTTCCACTCCTTGGGGAAGATCTCCTTCTCTGGGGCTTCCGACTCCACCAGCTTCTTCCACCGCTTGGCGGAGCCCTCGATGTCACTGTCCAGGTTCTTGAACTCGTCCATCTCTGACAGGGCCTGAGTCAGAAGTGTCACTTCAGGGACCACACATGGCCTGAGTTGGTGGGGGGGCACCTTCTCCAGATGGCCCTTAGCGGGCCCTGGGAGAGGTCTCAGGCAGATGAGGTGTTCTGGGCAGTGATAGAGTGGCCTGTCATTGGGGTCTCAACTATTCTTCCTGTCAAGGGCAGGACAAGCTTCCATGATGGGGGGAGAGTGGCCTGGGGGCTCACAGTAGCCCCTCCCCTCCAATGAGGGTAATATCAGGGCTGTCCCACCTCGGGCCACTGCCTTCCAGGGATCACAGTTTGGGTTGAAACTTGACACCTGGGACCTGAGGGCTCTTGGCAATGAATCTGGGAACCTGAGGAGTGACCAGACCTAGAACAGGGCAGGGCATAGGTATGCTGGGCACAGGATGGCCTGGGACTTGCTGCAGGTCCCTATGGACAGACGCAGCTCTCCTCTGGACCTAGCAGGTCAGCGGAGACCAATGATGTCACATTCAATACAAGTGCGAGCTGTCTCCAAGCCGCAGCCATCCTGGCTCCCACCTTCTGGCCCTGTCACCGTGATGGGCTCAAGCATCCTCCAGACTGGTTGGGAGGGGTTAAGTACTGAGTGCGAGGACCCACCTTGATCCCGCCCCAGCTCTGGTGCTGCAGGAAATCCACAGGGGACGTGACGCCCGCCTTGAAGGGGAACCGCAGGAGGAAGTCCAGCTCCAGCGCATTCAGCTCCTTCTTCATGGATAGGACCTGTGGGCCGAGGGGGCTGTGGAGCTCAAGAGCTTCTTTGTTTTTGTGGGGGTCTTTTTAGCTGAGGACCAAACCCAGGGCTTGGTCTACCACTGAGCTAAATCCCCAACCCTGTGTTGTGGGTGTTGCTTTTTCTTTTAACTGGGTGAAACATGTAAAACACGTTTTACTTACACAAGCCCATTAGGCAAGGGGCACTGCACCCACAAGGGTGTGCAGCCACAACCTAGTTCTACAACATTCCCACCAACCTAAAAGTCCCTATCTACTGAGGAGGTCCCAGGCTACAGACACGTGTACTGTCGGTGGCTGTGCGGCAGTTCAGGCGTCTCCATAAGCAGCCTGCATTATCGGGACCTGTGTGTGTGTATGTGTGTGTGTGTGAGTGTGCGCGCGTGCGCTGCAGTTCAGGCGTCTCCATAAGCAGCGTGCATTATTGGAACGTGTGTGTGTGTGTGTGTGCTGCAGTTCAGGCGTCTCCATAAGCAGCCTGCATTATTGGAACCTGTGTGTGTGTGTGTGCTGCAGTTCAGGCATCTCCATAAGCAGCCTGTATTATCGGGACCTGTGTGTGTGTGTGCGCGCGTGCTGCAGCTCAGGCGTCTCCATAAGCATCCTGCATTATCAGGACCTGTGTGTGTGTGTGTGTGTGTGTGTGGTCCCACTGTGCAGCCCTTGCTGACCTGGAGCCTATATAGAGCAGGCTGTATGAAACCACAGCATCACACCTGGCCTACAGTGGGATCATGCCCCCCAGGTCAGCAGTTTCTGGTGCAGGGTCAGGTGACAGGCAACCAAGATGTGGAGGCAGTGCAAAGACTGTGCCATCTCTTAGGGAGATGGTTTGTTATGAAGGGAGTCAGTCCACCCTGTCCTGTTCTCTCAGGCCAGCAGGAAGCTGGCACCAAATGCCACACCTGGACCGTGGTCCTCCTGGTCCCCAGAACCAAGAGACAAAGTTCTATCACTTAGTGCTTTCAAAAGGGACCAAGGCCATTGTCCATCTGTCCATCTGTCCTTCCTTCCTTCCCAACGGGGACCTAGCTATATTTTACAGCGGATGTTGATTCCCTGGCTCATTCACTCCTCCTGCCTCAGCCTCCTGAGTGGCCAGTGTCTGAGCTCACGCCACAGGCCCTACTGAGACAGGCTACACAAACCTTCCAGTACCTCAGCATGACTTCCGGCGCACCTATGCAAACGTCCTTCCTTGGAACGAGTCTTCATGTGCGCGTGTGGTTGCTTGTATGTGTGTGGGCACACGTGCTCCTGTGTGCGTGTGTGCATTGTATGCAAGTGGAGGCAAGATGTCAACCCTGGGCTCATTTCTCAGGTGCTGCCCACCTAATTTTTTGAGTCAAGGATCTCTCATCAGGAGCTAGGGCTTGAAAATGAGGCTGGACTGAGTCATTTCCCCAGCCCCTGTATTTCTTTCTTCGTGTGTGTAGCGATGCATGTGTGTGTAGCGATGCATGTGTGTGTAGCGATGCATGTGTGTAGGCCAGAGGACAACTGCTGGGAGCTGGCTCCCCGCTTCTACCATGTGGGTCCTGGGACTTTGTAGCAAGTGCCCTCACTCACAGAGCCACCTTGACAAGCTCTTCCACTCATTACTGAGGATGTATTCAGCATCCTCGCTGGGTTAGGGACCATTTACTCAGCACTGATGTACAAAGACTTTGTACAAGTCTCTCTAACTTCCCCTCACTTGTATCCTATTGGAACATCTGCTATGCTTCCCTGGTGTCCCCTGAATCTAGCTCCCAGAACAGCCCCCACCAGACACCTCAGGCTTCACTACTGCCTGGAAAGCTGATTGGAAGCTGGTTTCGAGGCTGGGGATGCGACTCAGTCCGCAGAGCATTTGCCCCACATGCAGGAAGCCCTGGGTTTGAGTCCAGGTGTGGCAGTGCACAAGGGTAATACCAGCACTAGGGAAGTAGAGGCAGGAGGATCGGAAATGCAAGGTCCTCCTGGGCTACATAGCTGTCTGTGTGAGCTGGTGTGTATGCATGCGTGGGACCTGGATAGGAGTCCTGAGAATCTGCATTCCTGGCATAAGCCTGGGGATCCCCAGCTGCAGCACCAGCTGCAGTTTGAGCACAAAGGCAATGTGATACCTGGAAGGTGACTTGAGCCAGAAAGATGAGCTTGTCCCGCTCAAAGAGCCCACGCGCCGTGTACATGTACACAGAGTAGGTGATCTCGTCTGTCAGATTGATCACGCGTTGCTTCACCTCTTCGGCAGGCGTGGTGTCCTGGATGGCTTTCTCAAACACCACGTTGAAGGCCTGGGGAGTGGCCAGAGTTAACGTGGGGGAAGGTGGGGAGGACCACCCACAGGTGGGCCCTGGACCTGCGCCCAGTGTGGCTGACCTTGAGTGAGAATTGGTAGATGGGGTTGATCTTGTTGAGGTCGTTGAGGATGAAGTACAGCAGGGAGGCCCGTGCTGCTGCTGGCCGGTAGTTCTCTCGCGCCTCATTGATCTTTGCTTCTGTGATTTTTGCCTCTTGGACCTCAGAACAGAAGAAAGGGGCTTGGAGGGAACGACCTGGAAGACAAGCTGCCCACAGGAGGGCCCCGCCCGGTCCCGGCCCTTCATTCCTCTGAAGCCCCCCTCGAGGGCCCGCAGACAGCAAGGTGCTGGCTTCCTCAGTCTGTTACCATGATAAAATACAGTGGGAGGAAGGGGTTTATTTGGCTCACAGTTCCAGGCTACAGCCTGTTATTGTGGGGAAGGCAAGGCAAGAACTTAGAGCATCGCATTCAAAATCAAGAGCAGGGAGAGGTGCAGGCCTGCGAGTGTGTGCCGATACTCAGCGAGCTTTCTTCTCTTAAGACTCTTTGGGACTCCCTGGCTAGGGAATAGTGCTGCCCACAGTGGGCTGGGTCTTCTCACATCAATTAAAAGTCAAGACTGTCCCCCACTGACATGCCCAACAGGCCCACCTGGTCTAGATAATTCCTCACTGTGACTTTCTTCTCAGGTAGTTCTAGGTCATGACAAACTCTCACAGACACCCAGGCTGCAAGCCTTCTGTGTGCTGGGTGGCCTGAGAGGTGGGGCCTACCTTCTCCTCAATCTCATTGGCTGTGTGCTTGGTGGTCTCCAGGTTTTCCACCAAGGCAGTGTCTCCCAGAAAGTTCCCGGACGCAGCCGACAGCCGGGCCAGGAGAGAATCTTCTAGCTCTTTCAGCACGATCTTGAACTCGTTCTGAGATTTGGTAAGGCTTGCCTACAGGGGTGGCAGGGCCCGAGGGGCAGAGCGACATTAGCTGGGGCCTGGTCTCACCTCCACTGCCAGGACTCTCCATAGGGGAGGCAGAGGACAGATACCACCCATCAGGCAGGCCACCCGTGGAAGTGCCCACTCCACTTCAGACAACTGTCAGGCCTCTTGCCGTGGAGATGGAGAACTGGGTGTGGCCGAGGCAGAGTTGGGCAGGCATCTGGAACACAGTTGGCTCTGCTTAACCTTCTTTGTGTGTACATGTGTGTGTGCATGTATGTGTGCATGTGTGTGGGAAAGCCAGAGCCTCAGACTCAGTTTACCTTGGGTGTTTTGGTTTTGTTTTGTTTTTTCGAGACAGGGTTTCTCTGTAGCTTTGAAACCTGCCTTAGAACTAGCTCTGTAGACCAGGCTGGCCTCCAACTCAGAGATCCGCCTGCTTCTGACTCCCGAGTGCTGGGATTAAAGGCATGCGCCACCACTGCCTGGCTCAGTTTACCTTGTTATTTAAGATGGATTTTCTGGGGCTCACTCTTTAGGCTAGGCTGTCTGACCAACGAGTCCCTGGGATCCTTCCATCTCCGCTTCCCCAGTCCTGGGATTACAAGTACATGGCAGCCTTTTCTGTGTTGGTGAGGGTGCATGTGTGCGTGCGTGCGTAAAACTCAGGCCCTCATGCCTTTGCTGAAAACATTTTACTGAGTGTGAGCCCTATCTCCAGCCCTGGAACCCTATATTTCCTTTCTCTGTGATGCTGAGGGTTGAGCCAAGAGTTTCACACATGCTGGACAAATGCTCTGCATGGCCAGGCGCAACCTGGCTTCTGGGGACCCTCTTTGATCTTTAGGGCACAGATCCCTTGTGTAAGCGTTCTGGCTGCTAGTTTAAACTGAGTTATGGGCTGAATGATGAGAATGTTGGGTAAGGAGGAAGCACTGAAGGAGCTTAGAGACATGGCCCTCCAGTTGACCACGTGAGTGACCCTGAATGCCAATGTCTGTCAGAGGGAATCACCTTGAGCTGTTCGAGATCTGGGCGCTCTTTGGCCACCACGGCGGCCAGGAGCTGGTCCTCGAGCCCGTCCCTGGTGACCAGGAAGTTGATGAGCGTGCACTGAGCCTGCATCTCAGGTTTGTAGTGGGGGTTGAAGTACTTGGTGTGAAGGATCAGGCGGAAACTGGGGTGGTACTCCACCTCTTTGTCACCGATCTTAATAAACCTGGCGGGTGAGGAGCAGAAACAAGTAAAGCACCCTTGCCGGGTGGCCCACCCACACTCTGGGGAGGCCAGCGGCCACCAGAGGCCATGTCTAGCCTTTCCTCTAGTGGGCACTTGGTCTGTCCAGGGGAGTTTGTTCATAACGCTGGCTGCAGCTCGCGCTTAGCCGAGCGCCCGAACAGAAGAACAGCCAGCTCTCCCACGGTCAGTGTGGAACACCAGTGTGTGCCAGTGGCCCTCTGCCAAGCACCCCTGGAGTGTCACCCTGTGCTGTCCCACTGTGGGCCACCCCCTCCCAGGCTCCGCTCCCCTTTCCTGGTTACGCTCAATTTCTTGGAGCAAACCCCCTGCAGTCCCTGGGTATCAGCATTCATGTCGGGTCCTTGTCAGAGCCCGAGACACAAGAGTGTTCCGAGACACGAGAGTGCTCCCATCACTCCCATCGCACCAGAACCCTGAGTTGGCTTGTTCCCTTTGTGCTGTAAACACAGCGAAATGCTGCAGGTCTGGTCAGCGGGAGTTTACTCCACTGCCGTGAAAAAGAACTGTGACACTGACGGCAGCTACAATGTGGATGACCCTTGACAAGGGGATGCCAACTGGAGAGAACCAGGCACGAAACAATGTGTACTGCACGATGCACGTCCAGAGTGGCAAAGCCACGGAGACGAAAAGATGCTTGAGTGGGTGTGGGTAGGGGGTGTGGGGTTTCCTCGTGGGAGGTATGGGTGATAGCATGGGTAATAGTTGTATAACACGGCAAATGTGTGAAGTGCTCTCGAAATGCTTACTACAACCATGTTTCTTAGAATTAAAAATGGGGGGTACACCTTTAATCCTGGCACTCAGAGGCAGAGGCAGATGGATCTCTGTAAGTTCGAGGCCAGCCTGGTCTACAAGAGCTAGTTCCAGGACAGGCTCCAAAATTACAGAGAAACCCTGTCTCGAAAAAACAAAAAAACAAAAAAAAAAAAAAAAAGGAAGAAAAATAGAGAAGAAGAAGAAAACAACTAAAAAACCCAAACCAAACAAAGCTAAACAAAAAAGGGGGGGCACCCAGATGGCTCAGTAGGTAAAAGGGCTTGCTGCCAAGCTTGGCACCCTGAGTTCAATCACTGGGACCTACTTGATATGAGCTAACTACCATAAGATGGCCTTTGACCTACATATCCTGGGGCATGCACACACACCACAAAGTTCATAAATGCAAGTAAAATATTTTGAAAATTAAAAAAGTTTGAAAAGGCTGGGCGGTGGCGGCGCACGCCTTTAATCCCAGCACTTGGGAGGCAGAGGCAGGTGCATCTCTGTGAGTTCGAGACCAGCCTGGTCTACAAGAGCTAGTTCCAGGACAGGCTCCAAAACCACAGAGAAACCCTGTCTCGAAAAACCAAAAAAAAAAAAAAAAAAAGTTTGAAAAGGAGAGAACTCATGATGCCGTTGCAGCCAACGGCTTCTAGGGGAGGAGGGTCACTTCCTTCAGTGGCATGGTCACTGGGTCACTGCTCCAGTTAATAGCCCCACGGTCATGCTCATGCATGCAACCATCATTAAACTCGGGGCCATTAAAACGGGGCTGGAGAGATGGCTCAGTGATTAAGGCCCCTGCCTGCCCTTCTAGAGGACCTGGGTTCGATTCCCAGCAACCACATGGTGGCTCACAACCAGAGGACCTGAGGCCTCCTATGGCCTCCTCAGGCACTAGGCACACATGTAGTACACAGACATTCGTGCAGGCATAACATCCGTACACATAATAGGCACATGAACACGCGCGCACACATGCACACACACAGAGGATGTGAAATCAGAAGGGGAACATGTCGGGGAGAGAACCATTAAGAGGGAGTGGGACAAGAGAGGGTAATGGGGGCAGGGATATAACTGTGGGAAAGGTTTTGAGAGGACTGTAACTTTCACGATTTTCAAATGTGTACGAAAAAGATAGAGGCAATATGAAGGACCCCATGCACCAGCTGGTCCCTCCCCCTGGGACAGAGCTGGCCTTTCCGGTCCCCTCAGCATTGGGTCTCGTCAGCCTTTGAAACCTTTAGTAAAGGGAGGTCCTTCACTGAGCTCCCGGCTGGGGCCGCCCCAGGAGAGGTTCACTTTGGGCCGGGTCGTGGGGGTCATACCTTACCTCCCCTTTTTAATTGTGTTCCTGCCCAGCAACGGGTCCAGCACAGGGTCTACGGTCTCGCCGATGTTCTCAATGAGTAAGATGTCACCCTCTGAGATGGCCTGCTCGATGATATCCAGATAGCTGGACACAGAATAGAAAGACAAGACATGGCTTGCGGATCATAGGAAGCAATGTCTGCCTCAAGAGGTGGCCCTGGCCCTGAGGAACGGAGGTGTTCAGGGGGGTCGCCAGGGAGTCAAGCCCAGTTCCTCCTTCCTCAGGCATCTGTGTGGGCTTGCAGATTGGGGGTTGGGACCTTTGGGTGGGAGCCTGGGGGCGGGAGCAGGAGGGATTTTCAGGTTGCAGAGCCAAACATTTTCCCTGCTCCACCGCAGCCTGTTCTAGGGCTCCAGGAAGCTTACGCCTGGCAGTCACCGTCACCCTGGTGCTCATGGTTTCTGTTTCCCTTGTGGGAGCAGAATGTAAACCACACACGAGATGAGAGCCTGGAGCCTCCCCAGCAGATAACAGCCAGGAGGACACGAAGAGCCAGGTCTAGTTCCCCTCCCTGTGAAGTGGAGGCGGGAGAAGATCCTGGTTTGACTCTCTGCTGTTCAGACCGAAGTTTATGTTTGCGTGTTCGTATTTGTGTTAGCAGACTACTCAGTCAGCAGATGCTCACGGCTCAGGCTGCATGTGAAAACAAGCCCCAGACTGCTTCCTGGTCCCCAGCTATTCAGTAAACACAAAAGGCCCAAGGCCTGTGTGCTTGCATAGGACCTGGCCATCTCCCGGTTATCCCGAGTGTGCAACCATCACAAGGCCTCTCACAAGCCACTCATAAGGTCTGAGGTGCGTGTGTGCATACAGACCCGGGCAGTGCCACCTGCTGCCTAACCCTGCCCCCCCCCCCCCCGCCCTGACCGCACCTCTTCTGCCCCAGGCGGATGGCCTTCAGCTCAGTGCCATATTTGTTTTTGATCCACTTGATGCCTTGAAGCTGGGCGTCCACAATTAGCGGCCAGCGCTCCGTGTTGCATAAGATGGTGGCATTCTCAGTGGACATGCGGTCGCTGGGCAAACCCTGGTTGTTCCAGGAGGCCACATCTGCATCGTCTGTTAGCAGGGTCAAGGGATCCAGGCCCTCCGTGATGGGGATTGGGACCTGCCGAGGGAGGGATCTGTTGTTTTTTTGCGCTGTGTGTGTGTGTGTTTGTTTGTGTGGTTGGGCACAGTTATGCGCTTGCAGACAGAAGTCAGAGGACGACTTGCAGGCATTGGCTCTCTCCTTCCATCTTGTGAGTGCCGGGATCAAATCCAGACTATTAGGATTGGCGGCAGGTTGCCTTACCCACTAAGCTACATTGCCAACCCTTTGCCTTGTGTTTTAATTCACTGTTATTTTATGTGTATAGTGTATATTATGTGTATTTTATGTGTATAGTGTATATTATGTGTATTTTATGTGTATAGTGTATATTATGTGTATTTTATGTGTATAGTGTATATTATGTGTATTTTATGTGTATAGTGTATTGCCTGCTTGTCGATACACACCACGAGTAGGCACATGACCTCAGAGGATGGAAGAGGGCATGAGATCCCCTGGAACAGGAGTTGTAGGTGGTTGTGAGCCGCCACGTGGGTGTTGAGAACCAAACCCGGGTCCTCTGCGAGAGTAGCAAGTGCTCTCAACCATGGCACCACCTCCCCAGGCACACTGTGTCTCATGTTTTGAGATAGGGGCTTTTACCGAACCTGGAGCTCACCTATTTGGTGAGTCTGGACGGCCGGCAAGCCCCAGGAACGTTTTCACCCCCACACCCCATGCCAGCACGTGGGGTTACAGGTGCTTGCTGCCGTGCCTGGTTTTATCTTAAACTGTGGGTCTCAGGGATCTAGACTCAGATCTCCATGTCTCTGCAACAAACGCTTTACTGACTGAGCCGTCCCTCCCCTGCTCACTTTCTGCCCGTGTTCTCAAGTTGGTACTGGCCACATGCTCTGAAGAGCAAGGCCATGGAGGAGGCGACCCTTACACTGCTTGTAGAAGCAGCCTTGTGGCATGCCAGAAGTGATGTCAATCCCAGCAAACGAGGCTGGCTGCGCCCCAGTGAGGATGCAGTATGGCTGTGGCTGCCCTGGGGGAGCCCCCGAGTCTCCTTGAGTCATAACCACCACTGTACTTCTTACCTTTAATTGATTTATGTAAGGGATCCAGAATTTTTCCATCAGCTCATTCCGGTACTTCTTGGTGAAGTAGCCCACGTAGGAGACAAAGGCAGAGATGAGCAGGACGTCTCCACACAGGGTGACCCCCTGACACCTGAAGTTCTCTACTGACTCAGCCCAGCGCACGTTTTCCGAAGCCAGGCCTCCCACAAGCCTGCAAGAGTCCAGGGAACAGGGGGAGTGCCTGTGTGAGCTGAAGAGCATGGGGCCAGGGCTGAGAGGCGGCTGGGGTGCCTATCTAAGTGGCCTGTCAGTCAGCAAACTGTCGAGGTGACCTGGGACAGACGGTGCTCGCTTACAATGTTGCGGGTGCTTGCTCTGTTTTGCAGTAGGACGCTCTCAAGGGAATTCACAGAAAACAAAAACAGCACATTTTTGGTGACACTTGGAGATGCTGAATGTGCCCACATGCCCTGCCCAGGCCATTTATGACGGCATCCCGTCACCATGCCAATGTGCCCCGCTGGCACACTTGGCCTGCAGGCACCGGAGTCTGGTTGAGAACGTGGTGACTATAGGACCATGTATCATCCAGACGGTTGCTGGCCTTGTAGGGGTGGGGTGTGTGGTGCTGCCTAGGTTACCAGCTGGGGGACTGGTACCTAGTCCTAACTGGTGCCCTGTGGGTCTCCAAGTGCTGCCCCAAGTTAATGCTGTGTGTAGGTGCCATGCCCAGTGGCCTTGCTTCCCCTCTCGAACAGATGGGTGGGGGTGCACCTGAGCCATCAGCTAAGATGACCTGGGACTCCCCATCCCCTTCCCCGCCAGCTCCTGAATCATGCTGACCACTGATCAACGGCTGCCAGCCCCCAGGTTGGGAGAACATAAGAAAGCAGGTAGCCAGAGAGTAGACTCTGTCACTCAAATCCCAGAGTCGGGCTGTCCACCATGGAGCTGTGAACCGTGTGCGGTCGCTAAGGACTTGCATGGTGGCGTGGTGGGTAAACACCTGTAATCCCAGCCTTTGGGAGGGAAAGTCAGGAGGATCACTGCAAGTTCAAGGCCAACCTTGGCTATATAGTGAGACTGTCTCAAAGTAAAACAACAGATCCATGTCTAAGGTTCAATGGGGGGAAAAGTGGCCTAGCACACACAAGGCCCTAGGTTCAATCCTTAGGACTGCATAAATCAAATACGGTGGCATATGCCTGTAACCAGCACTGGGGGATTAGAGGCAGGGGCATCAGAAGGAAGTTCAAGGTCATCCTCTGGCAAACAGAAGTTTGAGGCTAGCCTAGGCTACATGAGACCTGGTCTCACCAACAGCAGAACCACATTGGGTTTCCTGGGAGTGGAGCAACAAGGTAGCCTGCTGGTAGCTCTCCACAGACCACATGGGAACATGACAATGATTTCGATACTGGGCATCAAGTCAGTTTCCCTCACACTGTTGCGCCTTCCAGTGGGGGCTCCAGAGTGTGCAAAGCACTAACGTGGGCTGCATTTGACTCCTGGGACCAGCATTGCCTGCCATCCGAAGCTGTGGCAGTGCATAACATCAAACGTGAGTATGCACAGACCTCAGAGTGCGACACGTGGCCTGTGGAGCCACCGCTGTGCGGGTGGCTTATGGTAAAGCAGCCAGAGCCACTGTCTGGGAGAAACACAGTGCCTGCACCTGCCGGTCCTGAACAGAGCAGGCCATTTGACTCCTAGTCTACACTGGGAGCAGGGTGAGGGGAGATGTCAGTTGTAGGAGGCAGGGGATGTCCTGAGTGAGTTGCAGGTGAGGGAAGAGCTTTAGTGAGGTTCTCATCTGGTCCAAGTATGAATGTCAGTTGTGTGTGAGCTGTCCACCATAGCTTTCTGGGCCCCTCTTGCATAGTTACAGCCTGGAGATCAGTTCAGCTGAGATGGGGTTTGGTGTTGCTGGGAGGTCTGGACGTCAGTCCCCAGGGACACCAAGGACAGGTGCGCCTGAGAGCAGGTGGTTCTGGACTGTGTACTGGGCAGGTCTGAGTTAACTGGGAATTCTGTCTTCTTCTGAGACATTTGTGTGTGTGTGTGGGGGGGGGGAACGGATCTGGGAGATAGGAGGTGTGGCCATGGCAAGGACTACCTGTTAGCCAAGGAGATCACCCTGTTGGTGGCATCGGCCTCCTGCTGGCACTTGATTTTCTCAGCTGTTGCTTTCTCAAACGCTGAAGTCAGGTTGCTCAGGTTGGCATTGAGTTCCTGAAAAACCAAGTTGGGAGATGTTCCCAGCTCCCCCAACCTCAGGGCCTGACGGCCCAAACATCCCTGACAATCCCCCGGTATGCTCCGTGGTACCACTGTTGGTGGTTTCTCACGACTGCAGGCCGTGCCAGTGTGTTTTAAACAGAAACCTGACTGGCAGGTAGTGGGTGGCGCGGTGTCTAACAGGGACCACGGGCTCGAGGGCGCTCACCGCAATCTTGTTTTTGATCCGGGACAGCTTCTCCTGAGCCTCGGCCAGCTCGGCATTGGCCTCCTCCAGGGCCTGCCTCTTAGGGGCCACATCACAGTAGACCTCATAGAAGCGCACAATGTTGATGCACCAGGAGCACAGGCCGGCAGCGGCCGTTGACTTGGAGCGGATGAACTCGGGGTCGAAGGTGGGGTTGCCTTGGTAGGGCCTGGAAGGAAATCACGGGTGTCGAGCAGGGCTGCGACAGGACACAAGCCCTAGTCCCCGGTCCCCGTGGCAGTCTCTGCGTCTCAGGCTATGCTAGCCATGGTCAGCGCAGCAGCACTGGGAAACATCAACATTCCTTTTTTCTTTTAATCCTTGTGGTGTATGTAGGTGCTCTTGCGATATGGGCATTTTATGTATCTGCATGTGCGTACAGGTCAGAGGTCAACCTATACCTCAGAGGTGGCACCTCAGTCACCATCCTCCTCGTTTCTGAGACAGAGCCTCTAATTGCCCCGAGCTCCTCCAGCAGCCAGGCCGGCTGATCAGTGAGTCCGGGAATTACAAGCGCGCAGCACCACACATGGCTTTCTATTTAGGCTCTGGGATCAAACTCAGGTCTACATATTTGTACAGTGAGCGCCTTTCCCTGCGGAGTATCCACTCTAGCGCCCTCCCTTTGCTGAGTACTTTAATCGGTACAAAAAAGAAGAAAAAGCAGCATAAAAGTCTGGCACATGCCTTTAATCCCAGCACTCAGGTGGCAGAGGCAGGCAGATCTCTGTGAGTTCGAGACCAGCCTGGTCTACAAGAGCGAGTTCCAGGACAGGCTCCAAAGCCACAGAAGAACACTGACTCGAAAAACCAAAAGAAAAAAAAAAGTTTGGCCTCTCTCACTGGGGCAAAGTCTCAGCAGGTAAAATCACTTGCCGGGTGCAGCCCGACCCTGCCCCCGGCTCACTTGAAGGCCTTCAGACAGGCCTCAGGGATGTGCTCCTTGTCGAACTTCTTCAGGGAGTCTAGGAAGGTGTCCACCTTGCCCATCATGATCTTCGCAGCCTTCCAGCTCTTGTCCTTGGGGATCTTGCCCCCAGGTGCCGTCAGGATCATGACAGCAGCTGTGACATTGACCACAGCATCCGGTGGGGAGCCAAAGGACTTCAGCTCGGTCAGGTTGTTCTACGGAGACCAGCACACCAAGTGTCACCACGGACCCCACTTGGCCAACCCTGCTCCTTTTATTTCCTTTCCACTCCCTGTGTCACCTTGTTTAAAGTATCCAGGGCCTCCTGTGCAGCCAATAGGGCTGGCTCTGCCTTGGCCAGGTCTGTTTCACAGGCTTTCTGTTTCTCAGTGACATTCTAGAAGGTGGACAAACAGGGAAGTTCAGTGTAGGCTGTTCAAACATCCATCTATATATCTATATATCCATCTATCCATCCATCTATCCATCCATCCATCCACCCATCCACCCACCTGTCCACATGTCCATCCACCTGTCCACCCATCCATCCACCCACCCATCCATTCGTCCATCTGTCCATCCATCCATCCATCCACTTGTCCTTCAACCCACCCACACATCGATCCACCCACCCACCTGTCCACACGTCCTTCCACCTGTCCACCCATCCATCCACCCATCCATCCACCTACCCGTCCATCCATTCATCTGTCCTTCCACCCACCCACCCATCATCCATCCATCCATCCATCCATCCATCCACCCACCCATCCATCCACCCACACACCCACACACCTGCCTACCTATCTAACTGCCCACTTGGCCACATCCATTCACTCATCCAGCCAGCCTCTCACACACTCATCTGAGAAGGGTAGGCAGGGGGATAGGAGAAAGGTGAACTTTTCCTCCAAGCTACAGCCAAGCCCCAGTGGTTGAGTTCCTGCCAGCAGACACCACATATCTATTGTCTTTGCTGGATATTCCCATCACTGGTGTCTCTGTATGCTCACTCATAATACCCGCCTCCCCGGCCTGGTCTCCTTGGTCCCTGCCTCTTGCCCTCAGATGACACCAACCATGTGCAGAGAGACATGGATGCTCAGTGGGGATTGGGCCCCTCTATCAGCTCAACTTCCCTCTCCCTCGTCACTTTGAGGTCACATTGTGCGATCCTTCCAGAACAGGGTATCTCAGAACATGTCACCCGTCTCTCTCATTCACATGAGTGAGCAAGCATTCAACTTGTGGGAGCACCTCGTGGGCATGTGCCAGTGCTTGCTCACTTATGAGTGCCAGTGCTAATTCATTCGTGCCTGTGAGCGTTCACTCGTTCGTTCACTCGCTCGTGGGGGCCTGTGAGCGTTCACCCGCTCGTGGGGGCATGCCTTTGCTTTCTCAGTTGCAAAGGACCCTTAGACTTTTTGTAAGTTCAGAGGTCAGAGTGACTTGGTGTCTTTGCTCAGGAGCAGCAGCTGGGTGGCAGGAGTGGGGAGCAGTTGCCAGGCCCAGAGCGTGTTGCTGGGCCCCAGGGGAAGGACAAAGGACAGTCTTTCCTCCCCCTAAGGATCTTTCAGGGACATCCATGGGGGCATAACTAAGGAAAAGGGCTAACGGGGCAAAGGTCAGTGGTGGGAGGGGGTAACCCCTAGTTTTTTTTTCTAAAGCTCCCCATGTGGGGCATTTGTGGATGGAGGGCTAGGGAGTGGAAAGTGCTGGGACATTAATTACATGATGTCACCAAGAAACAGGGTCAACAAGGTCTTTGGCCTTGGAGCCTATGTCAAATGCTAGTTCAGGAGCCAAGGGAAGCTGTGGACCACCCTGAGCTTCAGTTTCCCCATCTCCCTCACAGACTTGTGGCTCTATAGGTTAAAAGTGGATCAGGGACCCAGTTCCTGGCCAGCCCAGCTTGGGTCTCCTCCCTGCCCAGCACTAGGCAGGAACTACTCAGGCCCTACCTGGCTGGTCTAGGGGAGAAGCTACGAGCACAGGGTATGAAAGGCTCCTGGCTGCCATTCCAGAGAGATTGGAAGGTAACTGTGGGGACTTAATTTATCCACTGTCCAGATACGGGCTTGAGGACACTTCCCTAAGCAACTGTTTCTACCTGACCACTGGCTGCAATGAGAGGGCCCAGAGCAGAAGCCAAAGTACAAGGGACCGGTAATCGGGTAGTGTCACCTTGACCCTCACACACTCACAGGACACAGCATTCCATTGAGATGCAGAGGAGAGCCAGGCCCAGTGACATGGGTCTGCACTCTCAGCTACTTGAGGCAGGTGCACTGTACGCTCAAGGCCGGCACAGGCAACTTAGTGAGAGCCTGCCTCAGAATACAGAATCAGAAGAGGGTTGGGGATATGACTCCATGGGTCAGCTCTGTTCGGTTAGCATGGGCTCAGCCTCCAGGTCCACCAAAACCAGAACCACACATAAAACAACGGTACAACAAAGGAGGTGAGGTGGTACCGTCGGGCAGAGCCAGCTGGACTGGGCAGCAGCAGCTTCTGGTGACGCTTGGCTGACTGTGGGCTTTCTCTTAGAACCCAGCCTGCACGAGGGTGGGGCTTCCTTTCCCAGGCGCCCTAGGTGGGGAGGTTTGTCCTTGTACAAATGTCTCAGCCTGAGCCCCATCTGTGGGTTGGCGTCTGACCCATCAGGGAGGCCCCGAGACCCACCTTGTTGATGACCTCGACTTTGATCTCCTCCTCGTCCGCGATGGCCTTCTCCTTGCTGACCTTCTCAGTCTCCACGCCAACCACCTGGATCAACTTGTCTGCATTCTCGTTCTTCTGTTTCAGCTCGGCCTCCTGAACTGCCAGCTTGGCCTTGAGGTCGTCCACCTGGGGAGGAAGGAGGCAGGAGAGGGCAGGAGCCTGCTGAGGACAGTACATGCTGCTGGCCACCTCGGATTCAGGAGAACAGCCTTGGTGGCTCCCGACTCCCAGTGACTCAGGAGTCTTTTGAATTATGTCAAAATTCAAATACACTGAGCACCAAGTGTATACATGAAGCCACATATCTAAGAACATTCCTAGTATGCTAGGAGTTAAGGTGACCAGATTTTAAAGATGTCAACTGAACTGGGTGCTGGGAGGTGAACAAGTATGTGAGCCAAGCACTTGGGAGGCAGAAGCAGGGGGATTGCCAAAAGTTTAAGGTTAGCCTGGTCTACATAGTGAGTTCCAGGCCAGAAAGGATTACAAAGTGTCCCCTTAATAAAAATTTCCAGTTGAGAAATTGTTGAAGGTCTTGAGGTGGGAGTGGGGTGGGGGTTTGTGGTCCAGCAAGTTTATGGAAGGGTGGGAAAGAAACAGAGACTGGGGACCAAAACCTCCAGAGAGCTGGTGGAAAGGCCCATCTCGGCCCAGCATCATAGGGAAGAGGAGGCTGGGCCCCCTGGGAATCATGGGCAGGAGGCTGTGGAGGTGCAGTAACTGAACGCCAGGCAGGAACCTTGAAAATCAACTCAGCATGAAAGAAAAATTTGCAGGAAGCCTGTGAACAGGCATCTAGTATGAGCAGCATGCAGAAACAGCTGCATTTTCATGGACTCAGGACCTTTGGGAGAGCAGGCAATGCTCTTAACTGCTGAGCCATCTCTTCAGCCCCCAAGAGCTGCATTTTCATGGCTGTCCTGAACTGAGATGCAGGCTTCCCTGGATGCAAGCACAATGCCTTCATGTGGTGGTTTAAAAGAAAATGTTCCCCAAAGGGAGTGGCACTATTAGGAGGTGTGGCCTTGTTGGGGAAGCGTGTGGCTGTGGGGGTGGGTTTTGAGGTCTCTTTTCTCAAGTTTCACTCAGTGTGACAGTCAGTCAACTTCCCGCTGCCTTCTGGTGAAGATGGCAGCTGGCTCCACATCTGCCTGCTCACCACCGTGCTCCGTCATGATGAGAACGGACTAAACTTTGAAAACTGGAAGCCACCACTTCAATTGTTTTCTTTGAGAAAAGAGTTGCAGTGGTCACGGTATCTCCTCACAACAATAAAAAACCCTAAGACACATCCATCACACGTGCGGGGTGCCCGCTTCAATGCGGATGCTATTGAAGCATTTCACATCCGCTGTTTCAGATTGGATCACACCCCTGTTCTCTGCTTCTCAGAGACTGGAGTCAGGCTCATCCCACAGCCTGGGATGTTCAGCCCCACCTATGACTATATCCCATGAGTGGCTGTCGCCGCCTCGGGAGCCCCGTTACAGTGAGAAGGCTCAACAGCATGCAGCCCGGGCATTTGACTCCTACCTGAGAAGCCGTGCTC
Organism: Chionomys nivalis; assembly: GCF_950005125.1. Taxonomy (NCBI): domain Eukaryota; kingdom Metazoa; phylum Chordata; class Mammalia; order Rodentia; family Cricetidae; genus Chionomys; species Chionomys nivalis. The sequence goes on from NC_080092.1 coordinate 98,381,740, forward strand.
TGCAGCTTCATGAGCCCATTCTCCAGCCGCTCAATTTTGGCAACCAGCTCCATCCTCTTCTTGGCCAGCAGGTTCTGGTAGAGTTTGATCTGCTCCAGGAAAGTCTTGGGTGTGGTGTAGTTGTAGCGCCTCTCTGTTGCCAGGTACACCTTGGACATCTCGTTGACGGTGGTATGCACGTAGGCCATGAAGAGACTGATGGAGGTCTTCACCTCAGGCTGCAAGCCAGGACAGATGAGATGGGCAGGGCTGGTCATCTGGGGGCCCAGACAACACACCCACTCCTCCTGGTGCCCCAACCTCACCCTGCAGGGCCTAGGAGAAGAGGGGCCACTGCAGGCTCCAGCATATACACTCAGACCCTGGATGAGATGTACCAAGGCCTGACCTGTCTCAAGTGTCGAGAGATACAAGAGAGGGGCTGAGGAGATGTTCATCAGTGAAGTGATTGCAAACATGAGGAGCTGAGTTCAACTGAGCCCCAGAACCCACATTAAAACCCAGTGTGGTGGCTCAAGTTTGTCACCCTAGGCCTGGTAAGACAGAGACAGGAACATCCATCATCCCAGGCCTGGGGAGATGGAAACAGGATCATCCCTGGGTCTTGCTGCCCAGCCAGACTCTAGATCAGTGTTCTCAACCTTTCTAAGTCTGTGGCCCTTTAATACAGTTCCTTGTGGTGGTGACCCCAACCAGAAAGATTACTTTTGTTGCTACTTCATATCTGTAATTTTGCTACTGTTATAAATATCTGATATCTCCAATGGTCTTAGGTAACCCCTGGGAAGGGGCCATTCAACCCTAAAGGAGTTGCGACCCACAGGTTGAGAACCGCTGCTCTAGATGATCAGCAAGCTCAAAGGTAGTGAGAGACCCTTTCTCAAAGGAAGTAGATCATGTTCCTGAGGATGGCACCCAAGGTAGTCCTCTGGTTTACACATGTGCACGTGTACACACGTATGTGTACATACATACACACATATACATATACATACATACACACACACGTCAAAATGGTTCAGTGGGTAAAGCTAACGGCTACCAAGCCTGAAAGACTGAATTCAGTCCTCTCGGGCTCACCCTCAAGTTTCCTCTGACCTCTATACCTTCTCTGTGGCATGTGTGTGCCACCCCCACACACGTGTGTTCAAACACATGCATACTCACATGCATACATATACACTCACATGCATGCACACATACATACATATATACTCACATGCATCCTCACATACATACATATACACTCACATGCATGCACACATACGCATGCACATGCACAAAGCTAACTAATTATTTTAAAGAAAAGGAGAGAAAAAAAGCTAAAGAGATGCTCCAGGAGAGCAATGCGCCCCTTGAGCTTGGTAAAATGTCAGGTGACTTTATCTAACAGCAGAGCCTATCATTAGTAACTTTGTAGCAAGTGATTTGTCTGGGATCAGTAGAGCCCATCATTAGTAACTTTGTAGCAAGTGATTTAGTGTCTGGGACCAGCAGAGTTTGTAGCAAATGATCTAGTGTCTGGGAGCAGCAGAGCCTATTGTTAGTAACTTTGTAACAAGTGATCTAGGGTCTGGGACCCAGCAGAGCCTATTGTTAGTAACTTTGTAACGAGTGATCTAGCGGCTGAGACCAGCAGAGCCTATCATTTTGACACACGTGTTCGCACATTCCCATGCACTCACACGTATAATGGAAAAGAGCAGAGATGAGATTTTTGGGTTTTGTTTTGTTTTTGTTATGTGAGACATGTAGCCCAGGCTAGGTTCAGAGTTGCTGCCTAGCTGAGGCTGGGCCTTACAACTCCTGAGCCTCCTGTCTCCATCTCACAAGAGAAAAGCTTTCCTATGCTGGTTGTATCAGCAAACATTGCCAGGCAATTCCTACACTGGATGCCTGAGCTTGGTGACTCCCTGGCATTTGTCATTCTTCTTGAGGATGAACCCTTGGAGCCTCTGCTTCACAACTGGTCCAGAGGCCTCTGTTTCCATCTTGGTTGATTTGAAAAGGTGCTCGCCTATGTTGCAGCTCTGCCAGCACCTAGGGTCATTTCTGCTTTGAAGGGACACCTGTGTCAGGGACTGAAGCCAGCATCTGGGTGTGTGTTGCCTCACCTGGATGCCCTCTGTCTCTTGCAGGAAGCGAGCACTCACGGACACCAGGGCGTCTTCTGGCCACTCGTGGAACCAGTTGATGGCTGTGCAGTTGACCACGGCAGGGAACTTCCGGGCTCGCACACGCAGGATGGAGCCCACGGGGGAGAAACACAGAATCACCTGGATGTGGGACAAAGCAAACATCTGTGGGGGGTTGTCGTTGCTGAGGTTAGACGTGTCATTTTGGCAGATGGCCCCTCTGGAAGTGCGGTGCTCTCCAGGTCTCAGTGTCCACGGGTCGGGGGTCACTCCTGCAGAGCCCCAAGAGCGTGGCTGGGTACCTCAGTGAACCAGTTCAGTTTCACAGCTCTGTGTGGTGCTGTGAAGTACAAAGCAGCCCCACACCTTGCTGGATGAGGAAGGGATGGGAAATGGGTCCTGCTCTAGGCAGATGAGAACAGACAACTGGGAGGCGGTGATTTCTTCTGAATCCAGCTAGGCATGTAGCATGTCCTGCAGGCCCTGAAGGCTGACTTCCAAATGAGGCCCTGGCTTCCTGGGCTTTCCTGGAAGATGGAGGGGAGCTGTAGAGAAATGTCCCAGGCTTTCCTGATGGATGGGGACTTCTCACGGAGTCTCAGGCTCCCCTCTGATCACTCTGACCTTGTCTTTCAGGGGCACAGCAATGGGATGGAAGGGGCTAGGTAGATCTGTAAATATCTTGACTTCTTGCTGTCTCTAGAGATGATGCCTGGGCCTTAACAGGTAGTGAGAGCAGGCTGCAGCCATCAGGAACTCAAATCCCACCAGCAACGTCTGCTAACAGGACTGTGTGAGCCAGAGAGGGGCACAGGGGACACTGTCTTACTGTAGTGAGGAGCACATGACAACAGATACTCAGCATGGCAGTGGGGTTGGCTTTCTAGCTGAACTCTGAGGAGCAGTCAAACATTCTCAGGTGCCTTTGGTATTAGTGAGTTTAGCTAGCTTTACTCCAGGTAATGTTTGAGGTCAAGGGTTACTTTTTGCTCTAAAAATTTTAATTACTATTGTGCATATGTGTTACAGAATATTTGTCTAGCTATGTAAAAATATATTGCATTTGTTTATGTTGCAGAATATTAGTTTAATTATGTAAAGATGTGTTGCATTTGTTTAATTAAACAAATATAAAGCTTGCCTGCCTAAGGAACCTGATAGATCTAATAAAAAGCTGAATAGCCAATAGCAAGGGAGGGTATAGGCAGGACTTCCATGCAGGGAGAATAAGTAGGAGGAGAAATTTAAGCTTGGGGAAGAAAAAAGACACCAGGACAGAATAGATAAAAGAATATTTTCTCTAAATTTGCCTAATGAAAATGGACTTGATGTTATAATTCTTACTTGATAATTATTTTTATTGTATATAGACTCACTATGTTAAAGCTAAAACCTTTTGGGGATGGAGAGATGGCTCAGAGGTTAAGAGCACTGGCTGCTCTTCCAGAGGACCTGAGTTTGATTCCTAGAAATCACATGGTGGCTCACACCATCTATAGATCTATGCTCTCTTCAAAAATAAAGGTGCACAGGCAGACAGGAAACTCATATACACAAAATAAATAAATTTTTCAAAAAAGCTAACATCTTTTTATTTAAGGGGAAATGTTGCTGAATATTTGTTTAACTATGCAAAGACGTGTTGCATTTGTTTAAGACATGTTGCATTTGTTTATGCAAAAACATGTTTGCATTTAACTATGCAAAGATGTGTTGCATTTGTTTAACTATGTAAAGATGTGTTACATTAGTTTAACTATGCAAAGATGTGTTGCTATTTTATCTTGCCTGTCTAAGGCACCCAGTTAGTCTCATAAAAAGCTGAATGGTCAATAGCAAGGGGGGGAGGTATAGGTGACTTCCAGGCAAGGAGATAAGTAGAAGGAATTTAGGCTCTGGGGAAGAGAAAAAAAGAGACACCAGGGACATGCCAGGGGTTGGCCAACCAGCCACAGAGGAAGCAAGAAAGCAGAACATACAGAATGAAAGAAAGTAAGTTCTGATGAATAGAAGCAGGTTAAATTAAGTTAAAAGAGCTAATGGGACAAGTCTCAGCTAAGGCCAAGCATTCATACTTATGATAAACCTCTATGTGTTTATCTGGGAGCTGGCTGGCGGGGCAAAGAAAACGCTTGACTACACATAAGTTTATATATGACGTGCGTGGATATCAGGGGGACAGCTTCGTTCATCAGATCCTCACCTTCCGCCTTCTTGTTGGTTCTAAGAATTGAACTCAGGTCACTAGGTTCATGTGGCAAGTGATTTTACCCACCCTAGCCATCTTCCCAACCCTCAAGGTGTGCCCTTTAATTTTTTTAAAAAATTATTATTTATGGGAGAGGGGGAGAGGGAAAAAGAGAGAGAGAGACAGACAGACAGATAGAGAGAACAAGTGCCTGCAGAGGCCAGAAGGAAGGAAGATCTGGATGCCCTGGAGCTGGAGTTGCAGACAGTTGTGAGCCATCATGTAGATTCTGGGAATTGAACTCAGATCTTCTGGAAGAACAGCCAGGGCTCTTAATTGCTGAGCTGGCTCTTCAGCCCCTCAAGGCATTCAGTCTATTTACAGACTGTCTGTGTTTATACAAGGTGCCCTCTAGCCCCCAGGAACCTCTGGCTGCCATAAAAAAATGAACTTGGGGGCTGGAGAGACGGCTCAGAGGTTAAGAGCATTGCCTGCTCTCCCAAAGGTCCTGAGTTCAATTCCCAGCAACAACATGGTGGCTCACAACCATCGAAAATGGGGTCTGGTGCCCTCTTCTGGCCTGTAGGCATACACACAGACAGAATATTGTCTACATAATGATTAAAAAAAAAATGAACTCGGCCCTAGCTCCGCAGCTGCTCCCCATTGCCACCACTCTTTCTCAGTTGGCTTTCACGTCCTGGGAAGAAAGAGCCCAAGTCTACAGAGAAAAACCCAGGTCTCAGGGGGAAAGAGGGCTGAGACCCCAGGCAACCGTCCAGGTGGAAGGAATCCTACCTTCAGCTGCCTGCGCACTTTCTCAATGAAGAATTTCCAGCAGGCCTCTCGGGTGTCGGTCATGCCGAGGGACTTCACCTGCGGCCGCATGGAGGAGATGATGTTTTCCAGGTCATCTTCCCCAAACAGCCCCGGGATCTCCCCGGAGGCCAGCAGGTCATTGATCAGGACCAGGAACTGTTCCTCGGCCACTTGGGAGTCCGTCATCAGGAACACAGAGGGCACATTCTTCACGGCGGCCTTGATGTACTGGGTGGCCAGGTCAAGCTGGATCGAACAAGACAGTGGAGTGAACACCTCACTCATGCTCGCTCAGCAAAGGCACAGGCGGGGCCAACTTTCCAGGCACCCACAGGAGCCTGAGATCTCAAGGGGACACTGCCATGCTCTGGGCAGCTATCAGCCCAGCTTCCTGGTGATGGCTGAGTGGAAGGTTACTAATCCTTAACTAGGCAGGCCCCAATAAAACTAATTCACACCCAGATCTAATGCTGGGAAGAGCGGCCAGTCCCCAGCGTGGCCTGACTACAGCAATCTCCTTCCATAGCCCCAGGAGGGTTTGGAGAAATAACCAGTCTCTCCAGGGCTCTCCTCGGGGACTCCAGCCCTGCCGCACAGTACCAAGCTTCAGCCGCTCTCCATGTCCTCCCCGTGCTTTCAAAACCAGCACCACCTGGCTGGCTCTTAACACTACCAAGTCTGGCTGCCAGTGTGAGACACAGCTGTGGCCCCTCTGAACCATGGCATCTGTGTGCTGAGCCTAAGAAATCACTGCAAAGACGTCACCTCAGTGACTCTGGGCTCTTCTTAATCACGGCTGCTTCTTCAGCCTCGGCTGAGCAGCAGTGACCACCCCGGCAAAGGTTTCCCTTCAGGACGACATCAACCACACAGTGAAGGTTTCGCCTCAGTAGTCCTGGGCTCTTGTTAATCATAGTTGATTCTTCACCACAGGCTGAGAGGCCCTTAGTTCAAACTATCACACAAAGGGCCCTGGTAAAGTCTTTAAGGGACTCTCAAACTTCCCTCTGAAATGTCCCAAGCCAGGCCTCCATTGCCTGCACTGCTCTCAGGATGCTCATCTTCCAAGACCCCGCAGAACTGCTCAAGGAGCTCTCAACACTCAACGGTGTCTCCAGCCCCAAGTTCAAATCCACCATAACCCCCTCCCCACCACACAGGCCTGTCGCAGCAATACCTACAGCCTGGAACTAATTTGTCTTAGTTTTCTATGGCTGGGATAAGACATCATGACCAAAAGCAACATGGCACACACTGTTAATTCCAGCACTAAGGAGCTGGAGGCAGGTAAATCTCCGAGAGTTCAAGGTCAGCCTGGGCTACATGGGAAAGATCTTTCCCAAAAAAAAGCAGTTTTGGTAAGAAAGAGTTTGTCGTCCCTTGCAGCTCTCAGCTCGTACTGCATCACCAAAGGAAGCTAGGGCCAGGAGCTGTAGCCCCAGGCATGGAGGAATGCTGCTTACCAGCTTGCTCCTTGTGGCTTGCTCCACCTGCCTGCCTGCCACCTTAGTCAGGGTTTCTGTCGCTGTGAAGAGATACAACCGACTGTGGAAATTCTTGCAAAGGAAAAACTTTTAATTGGGCTGGCTTACAGTGTCGGAAGTTTAGTCCATTATCATCATGGTGCAACATGGTAGCAGGCAGGTGGGCAGGCAGGCAGATGTGGTGCTGGAGAAGCAGGAAAGTGTCCTCCATCTTGCAGGCAACAGAAGTGAACTGTGACCTGGGAGTAGCTTGAACACAGAACTCAAAGCCCGCCCCTACAATGACGTACTTCCTCAACAAAGTCACGCCTCCTAGTAGGCACCACTCTCTTTGTGGGCTATTTTCTTTCAGACAACCACACTTGCTTTTCTTTCTTTCAACAGGGTCTCACTACGTAGCCCTGGCTGACCTAGAACTCACTATGGAGAACAAACTGGCCTCAAACTCAGAGATCGGCCTGCCTCTGCCTCCTAAGTACTGGGATTAAAGGTGTGTGCCACCACCACTGCCCAGCTCAGCCTGCTTTCTTACAGCACTGAAAATCACCACCGTGTGGGTGGGGGCCTTCCTGAATCAATGGTCAATCAAGAACACACACCACAGGCAACCTGAGAGAGCCCTTTCTCACCCGAGGCTCTTGCTTCCAAAATTACGCAGCTGTGTCTAGTTGATAAACCTCACCAGCCCACCCTCCTCTCTTTCTTACTGTGCTGGGGATGGGACCAGGGACCTTGTGGTGTTGTATGCATCTGGTAGATGACACACCACTGAGCTTCAGCCAGGGGTTTTTTGTTTGTTTGTTTGTTTGTCTGCGTTTTTTTTTTCTTTTGCGATTGGGTCTCCCTGTAGCTTGGAACTCCCAGGCCTTCTTTCTCTAGCCTTCTGGTACCAGGGTTAGAGGTAGGAGCCACCACACCTGGCCTAATTTCCTTAGTAAAGCCTACCAATTCTCTAAAGGCTCTGTAATTCTCTGAAAGGTTTCACAGAAGTTCATAAAAGCCCCCCCACCAAGTGGCTTAGTTCACCCATTGCATAGGAGCCAAAGTCTCCCAGTTTAAGAAAACATCACCAAGGCTCCCCCTTTGGGGTTGATTTGTGGTCAAAAGCAAGTCTCAAACTCCATATTTTAGGCAAGCTAATTTTTTTTTGAAAGTGAGGGGGGAAAAAAACCCTCTGAATTTGGAAAAGCCAAGGCTGCAAGGGTTTCTCCACAGCAGTGACCTGGGAATAGCCTGGGGGGGGGGGTGCTGCTGTGACAGCCAGGGAGGTCAGAGCTGGGACACTGCTCTTATCTCTCTGTGCCTCCAGCACTGTGGCTCAGTGAATCCACGGTCACCCCAGGAAGCAGGAAGGACACAGCTCACGGAAGCTGCTGGCAGGGCTGCCTCCACAGCCCCTGGTTGGACTGCCGAGGCGAGTTCAAGTGAGGGCTATGGATCTGGGCAAGCGGACAAAGCAAGGACCCTGCTAACTGAGTGCTAAGGTCAAGATGATAGCTTCTGGAAAAACTGTTGGGCCATGGAAGCCTGGAGATACCGCTAGTCAGTTCCCTTGTGTGAGGAACTCTCTCATCTACATCCTTTTGGGCACACTGTCTCCCAGGGCCCTGGAGAACTGCTGTCTGCCAAACTACACGGTACCCCTGCAGCTTTGGCCTTGAAGCCAAGGACACTGACCCGAAGCGCCCCCCCCCCCATCTCTGCTCTTTGTCCAGTGTCTTGTTCTGGGCCACCATCATGACACTCAGCTCTGAGTCCACCTCCCTCTCATTCCCTGCGGCCCTTACAAACCCTAGAGGGGCCATGTTCACCGGCCATCTCCTGTGTGCCTGCCACATCTTCCCCACGGGCCATACTCTGCGCCTGTCTACTGTGACTCCCCTCTGTTCTAAGATGTGTCAGGCTTGTCCCTCCCTGGCTTGTACAGCCTCCTGGGACAAAGACCAGTGGTTTCTATGTGAAGGGCTTCCAAGCACACTCCTAAATCTCCTCCATCTTTAGCCTCTGGCAGGTGCCTGCCACTTCCAGGACTCACTTTAAAGGACTGTTGTAAAGCATCATGAATGCATGTGTGCCAGCTTACAGCCACTCAACCCCCCTACCCCACTCACACCTGCTCACACCAGTTCATGCCCACTCACACCCGCTCATGCTTGCTCACGTCAACTCACGCCAGCTCACGCCCACTCACACCAACTCACACCAGCTCATGCCCGCTCACCCCAGTTCACACCCACTCATTCCCACTCATACCAGCTCAGGCCTGCTCACACCAGCACTGTGATGCTGCTATAAGACAGCTTAAGAGCTCGGGAGACCACTCCCCTCTTACGATGTGGGGCCCCTTACCCAGCTTTTCCTTCACTCTTCCAACTGGGTCTAGAGAGGGAGGAAGCTAGCTTATCACGGGTGCGGGGTAACTAATTTCCAGACCATAATTACAGTGCTGCGGTGGCTGGTGACCACGAGTTAAATACTGGACACCCACTGTCGGCTCTAAAGCAAAGACTCGGTAATAAAGTCCCCACAGGGACAGAACATGAGTTGGCTGGTGGATGGAACAAAACCTTGGAAAACAGGTGGCTCCTGGGGATGGGTGGCGGGGAGGGGGCATCCAAGCAGCACTTGCGTTGCTGTGGTGATGTCATTAAGGACAAATGCTTGCATGCGGCCGCGATGCAGAAAAGCCTTGTGCCGGAGGCTCCGTCCCTTTATACTAGGATTCTAAGCTAGAGCTGGCTAGTCCTGTCAATGGAATCGACCAGAGAGTCCAGGAAATAGGGCCAGCAGTAGGAGGCTGGCCCAGAGGAGGTGGTTCCCGGCCTGCACTCCCTACCAGAGCCTCCTGTGCCCTTCAGATCTTCACCTGCACCCCAGATCCCAGGCACCGAGCTCTCCAAGCTCCAGACCCATGCAACCAGGCCAGGGGCTGTGGCATTTGGCATTTGCCGTGGCGAGGACTCCCCAGGGATTCCCTGGGCAGGTCTGGCATCTCCCAGGCCTCACACAGAGGCAGCCCCAGCACAAACACAGATACGACTATGTCGTTTACGCTGATCAATCTCAGGCTCCTTCCCCGGTACTCCGATAACTTGTTCTGGCTTAATAGTGTTTGACTGGCACACACACGCTCCCCGGGGACCAACTTTCGGGAAGGAGAAATCAATGGAAGGCCCAGCGGCACGCCTGGGGCACGGCAGGCCTACTTCACTAATGTGGACTCAGTCAATTCAGGCTGAGCTGTCCGCCGCATCGGGGTCTGGCATGCAGCGAGAAGCCGAGCGGTGGCTCTGAATGCTTTAGCCTGTAGAACTGGGAACAGCTGAGTACACCCAGTGACAAGGCGGGAATCTAACCTCTGCATTTCTGTGTGTCATCTCCACTCTGCCCTCCCACACCAAGGTGAAACACTGGGTAAACTGAGTCACACTTTTCCATCTTGTCACAGGGCCTTGTGCACCAGTCACCTGTGTCCTGGCCTTTTCTGACAGGATCAAGTCACGGGTGACATCTGGTGTGTCTCCTGGTTGGCCTCTCTTTGGGAAGGGGCATAGGGGGCCCTTGCCCTGCCTCCCCCTTGGAGCCCTCACCTTGAGGTCTGGGACCCCATAGCCTTTCTTGAGGGTGATCTGGAAGACGTCCAGGGCGCTGATGTAGGCAGCCAGGCGTGACAGGCTTTGCTTCCCACTGCCGCCCACGCCCACTAACAGGGCGTTTCCCCGAGGAGACTCCAGGATACGGTTGATCTTACAGATGTGTGCCACGGCATCCTCAAACAGCACCTGGAGAGGGAGGTCAAAGGGGTCACCCCTGTGTTACCCCTGTGGAGGGCAGGGCACAGGCTCTCGCCAAGGTCACATGACCCTCGTGGCTCAGAGGAAGTCACCTGCAGGGGCCAACCCCAGGAGAGCACAGGCTCTCGCTAATCCCTGGTAGGCGCTAATGGCTAATGCCCCTGTTGCACTGTGGTTTCAAAGGCGGCTTTGTTTGTAAATTACATTTAGGACAGACAACACAGCAGTTTTGGGCACCCACCACGGACCTCGGAAGGTCTCTGTGTGGATAAGGAATACCGCCGCACAGCGACCCAGGAGGGGGATCTATGTCCTGGGCCCTTGTCACCCCGGCCATCACTAGTGTACCCACCAGGTTCATGACTGCATTGACTTCGTTGTAACTGTCCAGGACATCCATGAGGAGTTTGTTCAGGTGAGCCACGTCTGTGACGGGGCAGTATTTGGGGTCACCGATCCCTTGGGCAAAGTGGCAGAAGATGTTGGGTCTGGCGAATAAGTATTCCTCCCCAAGATCCTGGGGCGAAGAGACAAGATGCTTTGCTCCTGCTCCATCAAGGACATACAGTTACCTGACAATGGTCTCCACGCCTACCGAGGGGGGCCCATGAGGCCTGTAGGAGGCCAGGCCATATCTCCAGTGATTCAAACCATGACTGTGTCGGCCTTTACAGACCACTGGATGCTCCGTCCCCGTGGGGTGGTCCGCGGAGAAGAATGGATGGTACAAAAACATACGGGACATACCGGGGATGACAAGGACTGAGGCAGCTGCGCACCATACAGGTGGAGGGCAGGAAGCCACTCTCCGAATGGCTAATTCATACTCTCCCTCCCCAACCCCCTTCCTCCCCCCCCCCACGTCTCTCCCTCCCTCCCTGCCTCCCTTCCTTCCTTCCTTCCTCCCTCCCTCCCTGCCTGCCTTTTTGCCTCCCTCCCTCCTTCCCTCCCTCCCTGCCTCCCTCCCACCTTATTAGAGTTTGTGAGCTGTCCTGTGGGTGCCAGAAATTGAACCCAGGTCCTCCGGGAGAACCGCTGAGCCATCTCTCCACCTCTGCCTTATTCTTACTGGATCTACTGCCACATGTTGGGGTCCTTACATGGGTCTCCCTGTCTCCAACAAAGGGTCTTCCCGGAGGATGCTGTGGGCATCCTTAGCCCTGGACACTGAACTGGATGTGGACATGTCATGGGAATCTGGCGGCTCCACTTACATCAAAGTATTTCTTGGTGGATGCGATGGTGACTCTGCGCAAGGTCTCCTGGTCTTTCTCATCAACCATCTTGTCCCCATACACCCGCTCAGCCTCATGCAGCCACAGGCGGACAAGGTCCAGTGGGCTTTTCAGAATCTCTGCTGTGGAGAATAAGATGCCCTGCCCCAGACACACAGTGCATGGTCAGCTCTGCCCACCTCTGGATGGAGATGCCCCGCCCCAGACACACGGCACATGGTCCACTCTGTCCCCACTCTGGATGGAGATGCCCTGCCCCAGACACACGGCACATGGTCAGCTCTGCCCACCTCTGGATGGGGATGCCCTGCCCTAGACACACAGTGCATGGTCCACTCTGTCCCCACCTCTGGATGGAGATGCCCTGCCCCAGACACACGGCACATGGCCAGCTCTGCCCTGACTCTGGACAGCCAGCAGCTCCACCTGTGCTGTGAGGGCAAGTCAAGCACCACCTTTGGAAGGAATGTGGGGGAAGTGGCTACGTCCCTAGGGAGTGATCCACTTAGCTACTTCATGGCTTCTGCTTGGGACCAGGAAGTCCACTCATTGTGGGGGTCATATACACACAGTTCAGAGGTGAAGAGTATGTCTGTGTCCTGGGAGGCCTGGGGAGTCTCCTCCCAGGGCAGGGTTAGGGGTCCATTTTCTAATGAGCGTCATAGAGAGAAAGGACAGGGAGGCGAATTGTGACTGGGTGTGTTCAAGCTGGAGGTGGTGCGGCCCTAGCTCAGGTTCTGCAGTGGGCAGTGTGGGTCCAGCCCGGAGAAGGGAGGGTACTGGCAAGCCTCGACAGGTTCGGCAGGTGTTTGCCAAGCCCCCAACCCGGGCTGTGGGACCATCATGATAGCAAGACAGTCCCTGTGTTTATGGGGCTTGTATCCCACTGGGAAGATTTGAGCAGAGAAGAGAACAGGGCACGCTACACCATGCTGTGAGTGCTGCACAGGACAGTGGGAGGGACATGGGTGTGCAGAGGCCTCTGCAAGGCTGTGACTTTTGAGCCGATGGTTGGAGTGGGAAGGGACCAGCACTATTTAGCCTTGAGCTTTAGATTTCCTGTCTGTCAGATGGAGGGCATGAGCTGAGGGGACAGCGGGTGCATAAATGGCTAAATCTAATGCCTGGTTCAGGCTGAGCAGTCACTAAATGAAGGACTACGACATCACCTTCATCATTACATCCTTCGTAATCTTCAGCCCGTCACCACCACCACCACCACATCCCTGCCATCACATGACCGATATCATCATCATCATCACCACCACCATCGCCACCACCATCATTGCCGCCATCTCCATCACCCACCATCCTTAGTGTCACCCTTGTCATCAGCCCACGCTCATTTCCCTTTCCCTTCTGAGCACCGCAGAGGAGGAGAGCCCCTATGGACCAGGGACGTGGCCACGGGCAACGTGACACACAGCTACAGAGCAGTACCTGGAAGATGTTGGAGAGGTCCCTGAGGTTGAAGATGTAATGAAACTTAATGGCCGTGGGAAGGAACGTCGCCGCAATTTTCTGGTGCAAGGCTGTTGCAGGAGAGAGGAACATCGATTCTTACCGACTCTTAATGGCCTCAGGAAGTGCAGGGCCTAAAGTTCCTAAAGCAAATGGACTGTGCAAGGGTGACGATTTAACCAAGAAATCCACGCAGCTCTCTGAGGAGGGCAGGCGCTCGCGGCCATTGTGAACTGCCCCTCCTCTCACCCCACCCCCCCAAGGCAATCGGATTTCACGTCTCTCTGAGCTGCAACATAGCACTGTTTAAAAAAAGATTGATTCCAAAGGATAGATAAAATATTTAAGGCCGGGGGGGGGGGGGTAATGGGAAGACCCGCCAGCCCATAAAGCGGTGGGTCTCACCGGATGGCTTACCCAGGGCCGCAGTCACCAGATGGTTGCTCAGTCTTTGGACCACCATGGGTGTCGAGCGGTAGGACAGATGCTGTGTCAGAATCGTGTTGTAGATGGTGATGAGGGCGTCCTGCCCAGGGAAGCTCACGGCGAACACACAGAAGTGGCGCTGCACAGACAAGCGCGGGCTTCTGTTAGGGAGCCGAGTTATGAGCTGGAGGCCATAGCTAACCCTCTGGGGAGAGCGGACCCTGTTGCCACTGTCTAATGTTTGGTGGGGGGCATAGTAAAGACGCATGGAGAAATCACAGAAGACACCCATTCTATGTGAAGCAGCCATGCACATCATCCTGAAAATATTCCCAGAGGCACAGCATGGAGCACACCAGGTCTGGGGGTGTCTCCCAGGTCCCTGTGCACAGATCTGGTCTGGGGGGATATCCCGGGTCCCTGTGACTCTGGATATTTGGAAAGGTCAGCCTGGGCACAGCTGCAGATGTAATACTTGATACCCTGCTAAAACTGGGCCCCAGACATCCCTACAATAACTTTTGGGTTTAAGTCTGTCTCCAGTGTCATATATATAAAAAGGTATCTATTTATAAAAAGGTATAAAAAGGTGTTATATAAAAAGGTATCTGTGGGCTGGAGAGACAGCTCAGAGGTTAAGAGCACTGAATGCTCTTCCAAAGATCCTGAGTTCAATTCCCAGCAACCATGTGGTGGCTCACAAACATCCATAATGAGATCTGGCGCCCTCTTCTGGCCTGCAGGCACACGTGCAAGCGGAACACTGTATACACAATAAATATATCTTTAAAAAGAAAAAAAGGTATTTGTAAATTATCTGAAATTCAGGTGCAGTTGTGCATCTGCGAGACCAAACCCGGGATCCTGCGCCCTGTGCTCTGTTAGTCAAGTGTTCCTCAGAGCTGCAACCCCAGCCTTTGGTGTTCCAAGACACTGCTGGCAATGGAGCCCACCAGGCCTTGAACTCATAATTCTTCCTTGTCCCAAGGGTTGGGATTACAGGTGTGCACCGCCACACCCGGCACATCTGGCAGCCTTCCGGGGTCTTGAGGAGGGCTGTCTGGCCTCTCGTCCTTTCTGCTCCCCTCAATTCCTGATACTCAAGGTTAGTGAGATCTGCAGAGCAGGGCAGCCCAGCGCTAACTCCCCAATCCGGGGCCAGAGCTGCCTCAGCCTTCAGCACTCGGCAGAAGGTGCTGGACCTCTGCCTACCTGGAGTCTGGGGTCGATGGTGAAGGAGCCGGACGTAGGGTTCATGCAAGCCACATACTGACAGTTGTGGACGTCCTTCAGAGTCAGTTTCTGCCTGTCGTACCTGGGGGGGGGGGAGTAGGAACAGTGCACCGCAGGCCCAGAGAAGCGCCCCCCAGCATCACTCTGTGCGTGCCTAAGGAAGACCACTAGGGGGCAGCGTCAGGTGAGAGAGCTGACTGCACGCTGTGCCTGAGGGGAGCTTGGGAATGGCCCTGAGCTCCAGTCCAGTTCTCAGGGGGAGGACTGGATGACCACTGGGCACCTTGCTACTCCTGCCTTCACTCGGCATCACCGCCAGGATGCAGGAGCCCGTGTGGCAAGCGTAACCATAAGGGCATTTGTTGGGTAGCAAGCCAAAATTGCTTCCTGCCCCACGAGTACCTTTGTGTGTGTGTGTGTGTGCGTGTGTGTGTGTGTGTATGCGCGTGTATGCACTGGCGCACATGTTTTGAGAAAGGGTCTTATTAGGTAGCCCAGGCTGTCTTTGGACTGGTGGCAATCCTCCTGTCTCAGCTTCCTGAAGGCTGGGATCAAAGGCATGTGCCACCACACACCAGCTCGTTATGGATCACTCAACTTGGTTTTTTATTGAGACAGGGTCTCGGGCATGCTCAGCTGGTCTCTAACTCCCCGAGTAGCCAAGGGTGACCCTGAACTTGTGATCCTCCTGCTCCTACCTCCCAGGTGCTGGGATTACAAGCGGACACCGCTAGGACACGCTTGGTTTATCCACTGCTGGAAACTGAACCCAGAGTCCCCTGCATGCTAGGCCAGCACCCTACCCTCCAAGCCATGCCCCCAGCCCTCACTATTAGGGGAGCTGAGCGCTTGCTCTGTGATGTCACTAATCTCTTTGTGTGTCTCCCACTCCCCCCCCACACCTGTTGTGGCTGTTACCCCTTGGTAGAGCCCGGAATTGCTCATATTCTCCAGATGGCTCCTCTGCCCCTCCATGAACTGAGCACACTGTCAGCGCCCCCCCTCCCCCCCCCGTCTGCTAACTATTATGTCGGCCTATGCTTTTGTTGAACGAGATTCCCACAAGTCCCATGTCAGTCACGGGAGCAGCTTTTCTAACCCCCAGCTTGGCTTTCCAAGGTTTTGTCTGGGAAGCACTTCTCTGCCCCACCTCCCTCAGAACCGGTGTCCCTGCCTTATCTGGATCAGGCACCAAAAGTGCCTTTTCCTGACATGACTGGAATAGGATCCCTTTGTCCCCGCCATTGCGGGCCACCTGGACCTCATCTGTACGGAGGTTCTGCCACACTGTGTGTGTATGTGGGGGTGGCAGAGGACAAGCTGCAGGAGATGGTTTTCTGCTTCCCCTGGGATCCGATTTGGGTTGGCCTTGAGGCAAGCTCTGGCGCGGCGTGCCATCCTGCTGGGGTGTTTTGAAAACCCAAATTGAGTCACTCCTCCCCTTCCTCATGCTTCTTCAGAGAAAACCTGAAGGTGAGCATGGGCTGAGCTGCATCTGGAGATTAACCAGCAGGAGAGCCTCTCTGGCCAGAGAGCACAGGGGTCTTGCAAGTCTTCCCAGTGTTTGGTGGAGAGCTCTACCGAGGTCCATGTGGGGGTTAGGCTGCCACTGAGTCTCCAGAGGCCTCACAGGGGAGCCCCCAGAGGGAGGGGAGCACCCCACCACTTCACTGCTGCCTTCTCCTTCACTAACTCAACAGCGGTTGCCCTGAGGGCCACTGTGTGGACACCACCTGGGCTTTGCTATCACCCTCTCGGTAGGTGGCTATGCCCACAGCTCAGGGACTCTGAGATCTTCTTTCCTGGGCCCCATGGGTCAGTGCTGCCCATGGGGAAAGGTGGGCTGTGGGGTGAGTGTTAGGACTGTAACCTCGAACAGGCAGCCTGGCCGTCTTGAGCATGACCCCCCCCCGTTTCTGGGCAGTCCTAAGGGGGGCTCTGGGAGCCTACTGACTGGCTTCTGGTTTTTGTTTGTTTGTTTGCTTGCTTGCTTTTTATCTCATCTACTCCCAGCGCTGGCCTGGGCTGCTTCCCGATTTGAAGAGGTAAGTGCCCCCTGTGCCAGGCAGAAGGTGCCATGTGCACCCTCCTCCCTTCCTTCTTCAGTCCATCCTTGAGCCGCGTTCCCTTCTGTCACAGGCCCCTTGCGCATGGCCTTCTCTCAGCCAAGACTGCTCTCCCCGAGAAGTCCCTCAGCAGTCCCAACGGCATCCGCCTCCCAGCTCTCCAAGGGGGCATCTGTGACCCACCAGGGGCTCCTCTGTGATGGATTCAGGCTTTTCCTCAGAGTGCTCCCTTGGCCCACCACAGCAGGTAGTTGCTTCCTTGAGTGGGGACCCATCAGTTCTCCCTTGTGGGGGATCTTGGCCACAGTTGCTGACATGTTTGTGGGGTGGCAATAGAGCAGAACCCGCATGATCTTTCCACTGCTTCGACCCTGCCCCATGACCCCATGGTCTAGCCCCATGCCCCACAGAGCGGTGGCGATGCCTCCAAGCTCCTCAGCCCACTTGCCGCCCCTCACCAGTGCCCGTGGTCCATGTGCTGGCGGATCAGGGTGTGTGGGGCCACAGTGCCGTACTTGTCCACCTCAGGCATGTTCATGTCATCGATGAAGTAGATTAGTTTCTTGGTGCCCGGGGGGCCATAGTTCCTCCCTGACTTCTTTTCCAGAGGCTTCTCCAGCACCCCTGGGAAGGACAGAAGGTCGTCTACTACCCACACATCCCGAACTGGTGTTATTAGACAATGCAGGGCCCTACTGGCTGGTGGTGAGGGGTCAGGATTGCAGGGTGTGCCTGGCCCAGAGGGACCCTCAGTGGCGTGTCATAGGCAGCGGGGATCCACCATGATCCACAATCTGCCACTCAACTCGGCCTCTGTTTTAAAACACCATTCAGAGGAGGAGGTGGCAGGACCCTTGATCTGGCTCAACCTTAGGGCCACCCCTAATTGACATGAGATTGTTTCAGCTGGAGGATCGCCATCTCTGGGACCCTCAAGGACCCTCACTGGCCACCGCTGCAGCATCTGCCCAGGACACCACCCAGGAGCCTCCACAGGGACAAGACTAGCCTTCAGAAGCCCCCAGGCCTACAGTGGGAGGAGGTGGTGGGCAGGTGGGCAGGTGTGTGGACAGGGCCAGGCTCTCACCCTGAAGCATGGCGGAGGTCGTGTAGAAGTTGAAGGGCACGGCCTGCACCAGGTAGTCATCGGTGCTGAGGCTCTCCAGCTTGTCCCCCATCAGCACCGACTTGCCGGTGCCGGCATTGCCCACCAGCATCACCGGCCACGCCTTCCCCATGAGCAGGTCCATAAAGTACCGGATGCGGATGGTTTCCGTGGTATGGACTAGAGAGGCCTAGGGGTGGGAGGGAGAGGGGCATGGCTGACGGACAACAGGGACGACAGATCCAGTTCCAACTGGTGTACAGGTTCCACTGGGTTTCTAAGTCCCCGGCGTGGGAGGAGACCCTGAGCCCTTCTCTGGGCCATGGCTTTGGGGGAGGTTACCTGCAGCGGGATGTCAGGGTCCAGCTCAAAGGCAGGCACTTTATCTGTCCAGGGTAGGAATTTCTTTGTTTCAGGGTCAATGTAGTAGTCGAAGATGGTCCCCTGCGAGGGTAGCTTGATCGTTTTAAATTCATTGATCCACCACTTGCTGAACTCCACTCGATAGTCAATGAGCTGTGAGGACAGGAAGAAAAGGAAGAGCCCAAGGCTCAGCTAAGAGAGCTGTAGGGTGGCCTGGGTCCCGACGGAGGCTCCCCAGGGCTCCTGTCACCTGGTCCTGGAACATGGCGCCCCCGAAAGCCCAAAAGCAGGCGAATACAAAGTAGAGTTCATACAGCTCCTTGGGGGAGTCGGGCGGGGCGTTCTTCTCCGTGAGCAGGCACTCTAGCAGGTAGAGGATGGTCTGGATGACTGTGATTTCGGGCACCGGGGTGATCCGCTTGAAGCCGACCCGCAGCTTGTCCAGGCACGTGGGCAGGTACTTGTCGAAGAGGATGGTCAGGTTGGCCTTCTCGGACTGCACCTTGCGCCTCTCAATCCAGCTGCTCACCACCCTGAGGGGGAGTGACGGCCGCTGTCAGCCCACCTAAGGACCCTTCACAGTGCTGGGGGATGGATGGCCAGGGAAGCAGGGTGCGACTTAGCCTCCCATGTGGCAGTGCCCTGCAGACCCTCAGAAGGCCTGATGGGGATGCTGGGCCAGTGGGGCGTCTGGGTTTCTCCTCTGGATTGGTAGTTTTGGGAGTGATGTAAATCCAAGGCAACTTGCCTCCCCCACCCCACTTCTTTCCACCATGTCCCTTGAATCCCAAGCTGTCATCAAACCAGGTATCAAAGGATGAGAGCATACTAGCCTTCTATTTCCACTTCTCAAATGCTGGACTTACTGGCTGACAATAACCATGCTTGAATTACATGGTGTTAGGTAAACCAGTGTACTAGGTAAGCGCTCTACCCATTGAATTACAACCCCTATCTCCAGACAGTCATTCTTATTGCCACCCAGGAAGCATCTTCCCCCAGCTGAAGCTAATACTAAGGGCTGGGGACTAGGAGAAGATCTCATGAGGTCATCTGGGGGTTGAGTGGGGGGTGGGCAGCTAAGGATGGAAGAGAGGAGAGGAGGTGGGACCCTCATGACATCATTCAGACCTCTGTATCCAGCTGTGACTGGAGGACCCAGTTAGTGGCTGGAACCCATACATACACATATGTGTAGACATCATGACACATTCATTGGAAGAGTCCAAGTCCATACACTAGATGACCCCTGGGACCCACTCCACACTATACAGCACAATGTCATGAGCCGGATCGGTTGTGAGGGGCAGGGAAGCTTCAGCTGGCTGCCTGGGCTCTCCTGGTGGACCATAGCCAGATGCAGCTGGAGGCAAGTTCACTCAACAGCTTTGGGTTCCTGATTTCTCATCTATAATCCCATCATATTTACGTCACCCCCTCTCCTGAGGACGGTGCGGGCTGCTCCTTTTAAAGCCCACAGAGGGGATCCTGGCCCGTGGCAAGTGCCAGAGGACTCTCTGCTAAAAGCATAACTAGTGCCAGGCTCCCTCGAGGGTCAGCGAGCGGAGGGTGTGCGTCGTTTCCAGGATGCCCGAGGCATAAGCAGGAAGCTCGTGTTATGAAACGCGAGGCCACAGTCCACAGCCAGGACCCGCCGGGCTCTCCACGAGCCTGTTGGGGGCGCTGCTGCTTCCTGCTCTGCTGTGGGGACAGGAAGCTGAGCCTGGACCCCAACACCTGCACACCTGTGTGGTAGAGAAGCCTTCACGTCTATGTCCCACACACGGTGTGGGTGTGAACTCCACACGTGGGTGGTTCTCAGTGGGGTGGGCTGGCACGCAGGTCTGGACGCAGGCTGCTGCTTCACTGCCTGAGTTAAGGACTCCCATGTCACACTGTCACACTGCCTTGCTGATGTCACGGGTCGCAGTCCCCTGCATGCTGGGTTCCATCTGTGCACACACTCAGCCAGACATACCTGAAGATGCAGGTCAGCCTTGCTGACACACTCAGGCACTTCTGGCTTCACTCCCAGAGGTGACTGGGGCATGTCATCGGCCTATGTCCCCGTGGGCTGGCCGGCTGCTGTGGGAGTCCTACCTGAGGGCTGCTGCTCCACGTGGGGACCCTGTACCTGCCTCTCGTGGTTCCTTCAGCAGAACTCATCCTCTTCCGATTGCTCCGATTGCTCCGGACACCCCGGAGTGTCCAGTTCCTGCCTCTGTCCTCACAAGTTCACCTCTGGCTCTCCTGCCTGCTTCCCACTGCTGTGTCTCCTGACCCCATCGCCTGCATCCTAGAGCCGTCTGTGTCCTGACATTTCCCATTTCTTGGTGTGACCATGACTTGACTTCTTTCTCCTTGCATTTCGTCTTCTATCCGGGTTTCACTTCAGCCCCCTTCCTGTCTTCTGTTCTCCCCAAAAATTCAAGCTGCTGCAAGGGACGAAACAGCGGCCCTTCCATACCCACCCAGAAACTAAGTGCGTGGCCTCACAGAGGGAGGGAGACTTTGCGGGCACAATCAAAGTCTGGATCTTAAGATGTGGTTGTCCTGAGCTGCAGTGGACCCTGAATCTGGTGCTGGCAGTGGGCCATGTAGAGACAGTCGTGGGTGGTCACGAGCCACCAGGAACTGGTAAAAGTTGGGATCAATCCTGTGCCATAGCCTCCAAGGATCCAGTGTGCGCTACTGTTGACCTTGGGCTTCCGGCCTCAGCTCTCAGAGGACAGGCTGCTCTCAGGGGCTACCTGGAATGCAGCTCTTCCTTATGGCAGTGCCAGGAACTTGGCAAGTACTTCTGGGCAGATGACTCTGAGGTTCCAGTCCTGTGCCCGCCAGGGAGCCATCCTCCTCGGCACCCTCTGGAAGCCTGGCCTGGCTCTGCAGCTTGCCTCCCGGCGGACATCTCACCTCCCACTGAAGAGGGACAAGGCACTAAAGTACGAACTCCGTTTCCTTCTTTCTACCACAGATGTGTGTGCCTGGACACCTCAGGCCAGCTCCCTGTGCCCAAGACTGGGTCTCACCTTGACAAGCCTCCCTTCTCTCGCAGTCCCCGCCCCCCAACACTTAAGTTTAAACTCAGAACTCTCACAGACAGCTACTTCCAGGGCCACTGTGCTGGCAGCTGCCCCAGTGTTCTACTGCTTCCTCTTGGTGAGCACCTGGCTGCCAGGTCCTGGCCAACTTCCTTCCTTGAGCCTGCTGTCCCTCAGGTGTGTGACCCTGTCAGTCTCCTGCTCCTTGCAGTTTCTCCTCAGAGTTCTGCAGCTCACCACTGCCCCTTGTGTCTCTTCTGAGATCACTTTTGGGTATCTGTTTCTCTTGCAAGACTATGGGAGTTGGGTGAGGAGAACTGACGTCTGCAATCATGACCCATGTCTCCCAGCATGGAATGAATGCTCAGGGTTCCACTGACACAAAAGGTACGAAGAAAGGATCAGGTGGACAGATGGACTGGAGATAGGTGGATGGATAGATGGGTTGATGATTGGGTAGAGGGGTAGATAAAATGGATGTGCAGATGGGTAGAAAAGTGGGTGGGCAGATTGATTGCTGGGTGGATGGATGGATGGGTGGGTGAATGGGTGGGTGGGTAGATGGGTGGATGGATGAGTGGGTGGGTACATGGGTGGGTTGGTGGAAGGGAGCATGGATGGGTGGGTGGGTGGGTGGGTGGGTACGTGGGTAGATGGATGGATGGATGGATGGATGGGTGGATGGATGGGAGGGTGGATGAATAAATGGACAGATGGGTAGATGAACTGATGGGTGAATGCTCATCATTTCCAGCTCAGGTATCCATCTTTATCTTATAGTTCTTAGAACATGGGTGGATTTCTACTCCAGCTGACTAAGGACATTGGCTTCAAGCTGCCCCTTCAGTTTCCCCTAAAGTTTTACTCTTCTGTTGATCATTGGCCACATGTCCAAGCAGGAAAGTATCAACATCAAATCTCCTATTCCTTAAGACTTTAAAGCACTCTCAAGTTCATGCCTTCCCCCACCCTCATCCCCACGCCTTCCCCCACCCTCATCCCCACGCCTTCCCCCACCCTCATCCCCATGCCTTCCCCACCCCCATCCTTATTGTCCACACGTTGTCCACAGGCAAGGCTGGAACCGTTCTCCATGTCACAAATGGCCCTCAGCCTTCATTCACCCAGGGCCTCCCCATAGGTGCCAGACCTCCTCTGGGAATCTGAACCCAGATCCTGTACTTCCCGAGTGCCCTCCCTGGTGGCAGCTTTGAGTTCAGTCTTCAGGGACAGCGGTATCTCCAGCCCATCCTTATCCCAGCACCATGAGCACCCAGCTTTTATACCAGAGGGGTTCACCAGCTGCCATACGGTGGTGTCAATGAGTTCCTGTCATATTCTCGCCCCTTCACTGCAGCGACAGTGAGGTGAACACACATGCAAGCGTGTACGCTTCTGATACAGCCCACTGAACGTGAGGTGGAGGGGCCCCGTGGTACTTATGTGCGTGGATGGGTACGTGAAAGCATACGCCGCTACGTCACAGCCCCCTGACCACTGTCTCTGCCGCAGTTTGGAATAAAGAGAGCCCAAGCCCTACTCACGGGTTCCACCCAAGATCAGCAGGGTTGATGTAGAGTATGCCAGCCCTGGAGACGGTGGCTGGGGTGGCTGTCCTCAGGTGACTGATCTCGAACACCAGCCTCATGGTGCGATTCAAGGGGATTCGCTCATTGCTGGCCAGGGTGAGGACCTGGGGAGGCAGCAGTCTCTAAGTGAGGAGCCACTGAGGCAGGCACACAGACCACACTGAATCCACATCTCTCAGCTCTCCTTTCCTCCAGCCCCCACATGCCTGCCTGGCTCCTAGCCAACATAGACATCCCTTCAAAACCACAACTCTCCCTTCCATGCTGTCTTCTACCCAGTTGAGAAGCCCTGTTTTTGAGACAGGGTCTTGCTGTGCAGCCCAGGCAGGTCTTAAACTCATGATCCTCCTGCCTCGTCCTCCCTGGCGCTGAGAGGAATTGTTTTCCCCAGCCGCTTCTGGACTATTCTGGAGCCATCTCTACCTCCCAAATGTGTCACTATGATGTGCACCTGCGAGAGGCAGAAACATGGGCAGGCTCAGGAGTACATGGATCAGTGTCCTGATTGGAAAACACCCTGTGGCAGGTGCTGTCTGCATTTCATGACTTTCCGTGTGGACTTCCCCACAGACTCCCTCCCAGCCGCCTTGCTCCGCCCTCTACCCTTAGCACTGAGTGTAAGTTCCCACGCTGCCGCTTCTCACGGTGGGGATGGGGGGGTTCAGCTGGGAGTCCAGGGGTCACCCACCTTGTTGTCATCCATGACTGTGTTGAGGGACTCGATCCACATGGGATCTATGTCCCCATCCAGGACAATCCACTTGGGACCATCGTGTGTGATGTTGGCCAGGTCCCGCATGATGGTTGAGAACAGGCCTGTAGGGAGGCAGGCTGGTGACACTCATGGCCACGCCCCAGGGGCTAAACGGCATGCCAGCCACTCTGGAGCCTTCACGGGCTCGTGCCCAGGGGGATCTGACTTTGGCCTTGCTCTTACTTTCTCAGAGGTGGCTGGTCCTCATTTTAAGGGACAACAGTGGTTTTCTTGCTCCTCGTGGTACTACCCACGCCTCTGCCCTTGCCTTCTTCTGACCCTCCCATCCCTTTCCACCGTCAGCCCCTCTTTTGAGGCCCACCCTCCTCTTCCAGAGGTGCCCTGCCGGAGGCTGCCACACTCAGCGCAGCTCCACCTGTGGGTCTCCCTGAGGGAAGGGGGTTCTACTTGGACTCCTTTTTTAAAAAAAATATTTATTTATTCATTATGTATACAATATTCTGTCTGTGTTACCAGAAGAGGGAACCAGACCCCATTACAGATGGTTGTGAGCCACCATGTGGTTGCTGGGAATTGAACTCAGGACCTTTGGAAGAGCAGGCAATGCTCTTAACCTCTGAGCCATCTCTCCAGCCCCCTCTACTTGGACTCTTGAGTCAGTTTCATGCCTGCTTCCTGCTTGCCTGGTGGTGCAGGAGCACTGTGCCCTGGGCACCCCAGCACTGGCTCTGTCATCTCTCCTGCAGTGGCGTGGATCTGCACGGGCTGTGATTCCTCCCAGGCCCAGGGAGCCTGCTGAGGTACCAGGCGGGGTCTCAGAAAGCCTCGCTGTGCTCCTGCCCTGAGCACAGCGACTGTCCCAGAGGTGATTCCTCACAGCCCGCCCCACCTACCATCTTTCCACTCCCTGGTCGCTGGGTTGATGATGCCAAACAGCTCGTCACAGGTGACAGCCTTTGGGTCCAAGTCCACGGCCACTGGCTTCCTCTTCAGGTTCTGATAGGTCTTGTTGAGGGATTTGAGGACCTGGGAGGGTAGGAATCGTTCACCGACTCAACGCCCACAGCACCTGCCCCAGAGCCTGGCACACAGTCTGCACGGGGGCCCCCCTCTCTGCAGCCCCAGGTGTGTTAGTGAACTGAACAGCAAATGCTGCTGAGTCTGTGTCCCCTGGACAGCGGCGCAGGCTGGGTTGATGGGCGCTGACTTCATCCTACGGATCCCGGAGAGAGAGCCTGAGACTATTCTGGGACCTAGAAAAGCAGGCAAGCTCCGTGCTCACTACACAAGTAATCCATTGAGAAAAACAAAAGAAACTGAAGAAAACAGCTCATGACTTTCTCTCAGAGAAATGGGTTCCAAGGACACTCAAGGTTAGTGTGTGTGTGTGTTCACATGTGTCTGTCATGTGTGCCAGAGGATAACCTTGAGTGTCACCTTCAGGAACACCATCAACGTCCTTCTGAGACAGCCTCTCTCCCTGCGCCTGAGTTTAGCAGTTAGGCCATCTAGGGCTGGTGGCCAGCAAGCCCCAGGCATTCTCCCATCTCTGCCTCTCTAGTGCCCAGGCCTCCATGCTTGGTTTCTTATGTGGTTCTGGGGACTGGGTCTCTGTGCTTGTGTGGCAAGCACTGTACCAACTGAGCTGTCCCCTGGTCCCTCTGTCTTCAGAAATGGGTCTTGGTAAGAGGCTAAGCATCCCGCCCTGGAGGCATATGGTCAGACACGTGACTGGCTCAGAATATGCTAGAGTTACCACCACTGGAGTCGCCCGGTGCCACCCTCCAGGGCTCGCCATGGCCTCAAGCAATGCCAGGAGACGGGAGTGAGTGGGGGAGCCTCGGGGAGGCAGGTGGGATGTATGGGCGGTGGGAGACGGGGTGGAGTTGGGTGGCTGGGACAACAGGCAGATGCTAGTGACGTGCCTGGGATTTGCCACTGCCTGCATTCCCAATGACAAACACTGAGTGTCGAACTTGAAGCAGCTCCTCCAGCTGCACAACCTTCAGCACGAAGCTGTCCTCCGCCTGCAGCTTGAGCTCCACTATGCTCTGTTTGATGATCTGGGGGACAAGGCAGAAGACGGAGCAGGAAGACGGCCTTTGGTGTGGATGAGCCTCTAAGCACTGACATTAATGTCACCTAGAGCCCCAACCCCAGATCCTTCTGTGACCCTCAGGGTTCTGAAGCCCAGGACTGACTGGGGAACAGGAAGCAGTTCATGGCCCCAGGATCCTTGTGGCAAAGACCAGGCTTCTCGGGGCGGGGGGGGGGGGGGATGGAGGTCGGGAGAGGCGAGAATTACCTTCTCAAAATTCAGGTCTCGCTTCCGGGGCACGTCCAGGGCGGGGAAGAGGTCCCCGATCAGCCCCATGAACACGGGCAAGTCATCAGTCACGATCTTGGGGATATTGAAGTCCCTCAGCGCCCTCATGAGCACCTGGTCCTCTGCCCGGGTTGGGTCCCCCCTCTTCAAGGAGCCGGCCACCACCAGCACAGACTTGATGGCCCGCAGACCCCAGTCATAGTGATCCTGTGGGAGTGGGGACGGGGATATGAACGCCCATTCCTACGGTGACCAGCTGGCAACTCCAGGCTGAGTGGATCTCAGCGCTAGGGAAGGCAGAAGCAAGCGTGGGTCCCCTGAGACTTGACCAGGATTCCCCTGGAACTGGAAGAACACACCTGCTTGGAGAGCAGCTCCTTGCACAGGGTGTAGAGGGTGATGAACTTCCGGGCCAGCAGGCGGGCTTCCAGGAAGCCCTCGGCCACCAGCATGATCTCACAGATCAACTCGAAGTCAGGCACCACCATCGCACAGGGCCTGGGGGGTGAGCAAGCAGCTGTTTTTCCCCACTTCGGCTCCCCTGGCTCCTCGGCTGCCCCCTGTCCCTCTTCCCCTGGAGTATGTATCCCTGCCAGCCAACTGGGGCACATGGAGCTGGGTTCTAGCCTTCCCCCATGGTTCCTCACACATCTGGGTCAGGAAGCTCCAGACCTCACACCTGCTCTTACCGGAATCCTCGTGGACAAAAGCATCTCAGCTGGGGAACTGCCCTCACTTAGGGAGCCACAGGGCTTCTGACGAACCTGCCTGCCTTCTTGCCAGCCCTACTCGGCTTGGGAGCTAGCCTGGGGCTCCTCCAGCTTCACTTGCTCTTCTGTCCTGACACTGCTAGCCCCCGCCCCTCTCCCACACACCCCCTTTTACCTGAACAGGGCCTTCAGGTTCTCAGGCAGCTCTGTGCGTCCGGCGTAGCCAGGATTCATGGTGATGAAGATGCCCACGGTGGGGATGAGGCTTATTATCTCGCCCAGGAAGTTAAACTTCTTTTTCTTGGCCCGAATTGCATCTTGGACACACTTCACCTAGACAGTTGGTACGCAGACACACACCAGCATGGAACCGTTTGTGTGTGCAAATGTGCGTGTGCATGTGTGTTGGTATGCACGTATGTGCAAGACAGCAATGGGTGCCCTCCTCTATTGCTCTACACTTCGCTGTTTTTGAGACAGGGTCTCTTGTTGAATGTGGAGCTCACCGGTAGACTGGACTGGCTGCCAGAGCATCCCAGGGCTCCTCCTCCTCCCCCTGCACAGCAGTGCTTCTGATTCTGTTTGTGTTTTGAAACAAGGTCTCACTATATAACAGCCCAGGCTGGCCTCGAACTCAAGAGATCCTCTTTCCTCTGCCTTCTGAATAGTGGATTTAAAGGCATGGTCCACCACACCTGGCAACATCTGCCCTCCCCCTTAAAATTTTTATGAGTATGTTTGCATCTGTATGTACACGTGTGTTTGGCTGCCCAAAGAGGCCAGAAGAGGATGTTGGATCCTCCAAAGCTGTAAGCCACCTGGCATGGGTGTAGGGAACCGAACTCGGGTCCTCTGGGATAATAGGTGCTCTTAACCTCCGAGCCATCTCTCCAGGCCCCACATCTGGCCTTTTATATCATGAGTTCTGGGACTCAAGCTCAGGTCTATATAGGTCTGTGTGGCAAGCACTTTACTGGTGGGACTATCGCCCCCCCGTACCCCTACTCCAGTCACAGGACCCTTTACTGACTGGACTGTTGCCCCCCTGCACCCCCACTCCAGTTACAGGACCTGGCCACTGTGACCAGCAATGCCCTCACACTGTCGCTGCCCATGGTTCCTGCCGGTGCTGCCCTGTCCTGTGATCTTGCCACTCACGGGTGTTAGAGAGAAGACTTCAGGGGCAGGGAGGCTTTTGTCTCAAGAGCGCCTTCTGGCCATGACCATGGCTAAATTCTGTCAATTTTCTGATAAGAATCCAGCAGAGTCCCTTTAGTATCTGTAGACAAGAATCTCTGAGGCCACCTCCTGCTTATCAAGGAGGCATCTGGTCTGTGCTTAGAATTTTAGAAACCTGCAGGATGCAGCTGCAATCTGTAAGATCACCACTTGAGGGAGCTCCTGGCTTGTGATCGAAATCTCTGGGCCATCAGCTCCTTTGCCCAGCATACAGCTTGCTGGCCTGGTCTTGCTAGGCAGTGCTGTGTGGGTCATGGCGGAGCCCACAGGGCTCACACCTGGGCAGGACTAGAGGGCAAGAGCTGGGAGCATCTCCTGCTGCCAGAACCTTCCCAGCATTCTGTTCCCAGGTTTTCTGTGCCCACAAACAAAACATGCTCCCTGGACCGCTCTAGGGTTTGTTCCCTGACTTGGGAGTGGGGCAGAGCTTTGGGTGCATACTGGGTCGGGGCTGGTCGTTAAGCCAGAATGAGGAGGGTGGCGGAGTGGCTACCACTTTGGCAAATTCAGTTGGCCTTTCTCAGACTGGGGAATGGGGGGCTGCGGAGAGCTCTGGAGGTAAGCTTCCCCCAGGCTGTAGGTCTTCTCTCTGCTGCACCCCTGTATGGGTGGTCAGGAGCCCTGCCCCCTGCCCACCCCACTGGCTTTTCCCACTGAAATCCCAACAGGATTAGCAGCTGCTTCTGCTACAAAGCTCTGGCTTGTCGTTGGGCGGACAGGTGGTTGGTGGGTAACGGACAGCAGGATGAAACCTGGGTGCCTGCACCTTCATCTGACTCACTTTTCTTATGTTAATTCTCTTTTGGTGGTCAACTTCTGTGCCAGGGACAACAGGCTTGATGGACCAACATCTTGTGACAAGACTGGAACCCCCAACCCCAGCACCCTTTCCTGTGTAACCTTGAAGCTCTTGCTAGCGCTTCCGTTGCCTGCACACTCCCACCCCACCCAGGACAAGAACTCTGTCCCTCGTCTTCCTTTCCCATTTCCCACCATTCCTTTTTCTGTCTGGGTTTGGGACAAGTAGCTAGGCCTGGCTTCTCAGGACCTCCAAAGTGGGGCCCCTGGCCTGGGGCTCCAAAGATGGGATTGCAAGTTGACCTGGGACTGGAGACCAGCCTCAGCTGACCACAGCGCCCACTGTTTCTCCAGCCTATCGGGCACCAGGGGTTCCTGTCTGAAATGTGACAATGACCATTCAACACGCATGGCAGGGCCGTGCAGGTGAGTTTAAAAGCTGGGGGTGCTCGCATAGCAGTTCCCACCCCGTTGGAGGACCCTGCTCCTTTTTGCCTTGTCTTGGATTTCCTACCGCTGTCCTGTGCCCTGCTAGGGAATTCCCTAGACATAGGTCCACACTTTCCCCACCCACTCCTGACCTGTTAGTCACCTCCACACGCCTCCTCCTCCCCCAATTCCTCCTCTGCTAAAGCACTTCGCTGTCCTCTGTCTCTGCTGCCAGGCTCAGTGGTCTGGCCTGGTCACCTCAACACTGAACTTAAGCTTCGGTAAGGGTTTCTCTAGCCTTGGATATCTACTGAATACACTGTAGCCAATCAATGCCTAAAGACACTGTAACTTCACTCCTGAGGCACATGGCGAGTCCCAGGCATGTCCATTGCAGGCAGCCAACTGTTGTTCAAACCATGTTCGGGTAAGACAGAGCCAACTGTGACCAACCCAGCTGCCCTACGCCGTCATCACTCCCTTTCCTCAGACTGTCGACACAGACGGCTTACGTGGTGGGATGGTACATTCTGAACCACTTGGGTTTAGCCTGCTGCCCGACTGTACAATCACAAAGGCAACTAAGGGACTAAGGGTTATAAAATATCCCCTCTCTCTCTTTTCAAAACAGAGATTCAATCTATAGTCCTGTCTAACCTGGAGTTTGTTGCATAGACCAGTCTGGCCTTGAACTTGTGGCGATCCTCCTGGCTTTGCATCCCAAGGTGGCAGGGATTATAGGCATGCGCTACCACACCCAAGGTAATTTTCTATGTTAGCATCCCCAAGCAGTATCCGTTACTCCTCCCCGTCTCCCTGGGCACAGGGGCTGCCATCTCTGACTCTATTTCCTCTGTGTGGAAACTACCGAGGGCCCCTAGGAACCAGGGTAGGGGTTGGTCCGAGGCATCTTTGTGTCATCTCATTGCCCAGTGCCCAGCTGTTGGGGTGAACAGGCAGGAGGGTCTCCGGTGTCTCAGATGCCACGAAGCTGGGCAAAGCTCCAGGCCCCTCCATTGACCCACAGACCGAGCAGAAGGGCCCTACCTGCACAGCGATCACAGACAAGACCTCCACGGAGATCCGGTTAAACTCATCAAAGCAGCCCCAGGCTCCCGTCTGGGCTAGGCCCTTGTAGATGTTCCCACAGGACTACAAAGAGAAAGATGTGTCAGGGGAGGGAGTGACTTCCAAAGGCCTGCAGGAAGCAGGTTGGCATCTTAGCACACTCCTGTTGCGTCTGGCACATGCCTGGGACAGCATCCTTTCACGCCTGACCCATCCACGGGCGCCATCCCAGCGTCTCTCTAAGCAGAAGGCTCAGGCAGAGGTACAGCTAAAAGTTCCTCAGTGGTTCCCCCCTTCACCTTCTCATTTTATGCATGAAGGAAGGATCCTCCAGGTGGGCCGGGGCTGCCAGCTCTTTGGAGGACCTTTCCCTATGAGTGTGCCATTCTGTCTCCTGCAGGGTAATCAACACAGCTACAAACCGAAATCCCTTGTCGGGTCACCGGACCTCACTTTCCTAGGGCCCATGAGGGGAGCAAGATGGTATGACCGTCACTCAGGAGAGGTCATGGGCATTGTCCTCAACCTCAGGATGGGACCTATAGGCTGTGGGACTCATCCAAGGGGAGGGAGTCCCCTGAAGACTGAGGGCCCCCACACCCCTCCTGTTACTGCTGGGGCCTCTCCCCTCCCATTCAGTTCTCTGAGTAGACATGACCTCGAAGGTTCTGTGTTCAATGGGACTGACTCCCCCATCTCTTGTCCTCTTCAGAGTCCATCAGGACACTACATTCACCCTAAGCCCACGTTGAACATGAAGCAGGAACTCGCTCCTTCTCTGTGGTCTCTCATCATTGAGACAATGGTGGTCATGAGAGGGGGGTCCCTCTAGGACACATGGACCTCCAAAAGGGGGCGCTGGCAGGACATTCTGAATGCCTTGTCGCTGTCCCCAGGGTTCTGTTTGTGGGGACCACACATTCTTGAATCCACATACCTTGTAGTCCATCTGCTCAGAGCAGTTGAAGACGTACACCATGGTGCCCAAGGCTCTGCCCAGGTCCTTGGTTGTCTCAGTCTTGCCTGTGCCAGCTGGGCCAGCAGGGGCTCCGCCCATGATCAGGTGGAGAGACTGCGTGAGGGTGATGTAGCACCTGCCAAGGACCCCCAGTCATCTGTGACACTGTGACCCCAGGCCTGCTCCGCGCTGTGACCCTGTGACCCCAGGGCCCGCTCTACACTGTGACCCTGTGACCCCAGGGCCAGTTTTTTTTAAACTGTGGGACTATTGCACTTGCTGAGCCCTGGAAGGACAAAAGGCAGAGAGCAGGAACACTGATGGGACTGAGGGACAGGCGTGGTGCAGGCAGGGCCTCCTGTGGGTTTGGGTAGTGGGCCCTCTGGACTCATCAGACATGGTTTCTGGGTTGAGTGCGGTTATTGTCCTATAATTTACTCAACGCTCACACACTCGTGGGATTGACGTGCCACGCTCCCTGCTTTGAAGACCTCAGAGAGCTGAAGTAACTAACTCCCAAGAGGACACGGTCAGCGTCAGACCAAGGACTCACAGCCTAAAGCTGCCCCCATGGTCTCCCACCCTGCCCGGTGTCTGGGCTGGATCATAAGCCCAGGACCTCCTCACCCAGATGTGGGTTCTTCTAGCCTCAGAGCTGAGGGTGGGAAGAACTGTGAGGAAGGGGTCCAGGGGGTGTGTGGTGAGGAGGGAAGGGTTGTCGGGTGCTTGCCTGTCTGTGAGCGGGGTGATGACCAGCCGCGGGGTGTTGCCCAGGTACTCATAGGAGTACTGGATCTGGGCATCGCAGATGTTGGCGAAGCAATGCTTCTTCTCCTCGTCCCAGCGGTGTCTGAGCTGCGACTGCCAGGTGAAGGCCTGCGAGCTCTCCACCTGCGGAAGGACACCGAGGGTGTCTGGGCTCCAGGCCAGTCCCTGGGACTCCCCTCTTGATCCTATACATAACTGTTCCCACACCCTGGGCTGCGGCCTGCTACAAAGAGGAACACCTGCAGTTGGGGAGTTGTCGGCGTCAGTAAAGAACTTGCTGAGAGTCTAAGACAGCTGAGTTCAATCCCCAGGACCCGTGTAACATGGAGTCAGCCAGTGTGACGGTGTGTGCCTGTAATCCCAGTGCTGTGGAGTTGGGTGCCGGAGGACCCCTGGGGCTCCCTGGCCAGCCAGTCTCACCTGCTCGCTGAGTTCCAGGCCAACGTAAGAGACCCTGTCTCCAAAAAGGAGATAGACAGTGCCCTCTGGCTCCCATAGGTGCACACACACGAACACACATGAAAGAATGGAAACTTGACCTACTCATCTGACCTCTATTGATTGTGTGTGTGTGTGTGAGAGAGAGAGAGAGGAGGACAGCAACTCCCTCCTCCGACACCTCCCTGGAAGGAGGAGATGGCAGAGGCTGGATTCCTCCAGTGTATGGCCAGCCCCGATCCCAGTTCCCAGGCCCCCACAGCGCCCCCCCCCCGAGGACAGGCGTGCTCCTGCCTTGGCCGTGATCATTTTGGCCACCACGTCCCGGGCGTGCACGTCAATGGTGCAGATGGTCATGATCTTCATTCTGTCGCCAGCGCTGAGATTCCCGATGAGCAGTGTGATGAGCGCATTCAGCTGGCTGATCTGCAGAAAAGGGCGGCAGTGCTGGGACCCTGGCTGGCAGCCACCACCCTCGGGGGACCGTTGGGCTGGAAGCCCGGGCTGTGGGGTGTCACAGAGAATTCCCCCACTCCTGTGTGTGTGGTTAAGTTCACCAGCCCCTGTTTACCACAGTGAAAGAATGGAAAAGTTCCTCTCCTCTATGTGGAGATCCATGGGGCCCCTGAGGAGGAGGAGCATGTGCATTTAGTAGAAACAGCTCCCTGGGGGCTGGAGAGATGTCTCAGTGGTTAAGAGAACTGGCTGTTCAGCCAAAGGAGCCGGGTTCAATTCCCAGCACCCATATGGCAGCTTACAACTGTCTGTAAATCCAGTTCTAGGGAATCAGATGCTAATGCACATAAAATTAAAAAAAAAAATAACAGCTTCCTGTTCCTGTAAAGCCGGCATAATGGATCAAACTACACACACGGGAGGTTCTGAAGCAACAAGAGAAAATGTTGCCGGAGGCCCTGGGGAGATGGCGAGATGGGGCAGCCAGGCGAGGGCTTTAGGATGCACATAAAGAAGTGAGGCCTGGTGGCCCATGCTTGTAATCCCGACACCAGGGAGGCGAAGACTGGGTGATCCCTAGGGCTCACTGGCCTAATGGGCAAGTTTCAGACCCTGACCCAAATATAAGGTGAACTGCTTCCTGAGGAAACACCCAAGGCTCTCTCTCTCTCTCTCTCTCTCTCTCTCTCTCTCTCTCTCTGTCTCTCTCAGCTTTAGACCTACCCAAGTATATTAAGGGGAAAAAAGAGTACAGCCAAAGCTCAACAGATAAAAGTGACTGCCATTAAGCCTGAAGACCAGAGTTTGATTCCTGGAAGCAGAAATGACCTCCACAAGCTGTCCTCTGACCTCCTCATACACGCTGGGGTGCACATGTGTACACAGACACACACATGCACGCGCGTGCGCGCGCGCACACACATACATACACACAAATAAACGTTTAAGAGAATCCAGTGTTGGTTACATGCTTGCTTCTGACCCACAGGATTGATATCTGATTTGGATACTGAATGGTTACGTGATTGCTTCTGACCCACAGAATTGGTATCTGATTCCTGGGGGAGATGCTGAGTTCCTATTCCTGAGGTTGATACTGAATGGTTACGTGATTGCTTCTGACCCACAGGACGATGAACACAGTGAACGCTTGGAGAAGGGACCCCAGTTGCCTAGCTTTATGTCAATTTGATACAAGTTGGAGGAATTGGAAAGAGCCTCGGCTGAGAAAATGTCCACACCAGACAAGCCCATGGTTCATTTTCTTAATTAGTGATTGATGTCAGAGGGCCCAGCCTGCGGTAGGTGCTGCCACCCCTGGGAAGGTGGTCCTGGGCTGTATAGGGTGGTCCTGGGCTGTATAGGGAAGCAGGCTGGCAAGCCTTGGGGAACAAGCCAGGAAGCAGCATCCTCCACGGCCTCGGCGTCTGTTCCTGCCCTGACTTCCCTGGCTGATGGACTGCAACCTGTAAGCTGAACTGAACCCATTCCTCCCCAAGTTGCTTTTGGTCATGGTGTCTTATCACAGTAGTAGAAACCCTAGTTAATCCAAGGAGCTTCTGGCTACTGCCTGGCGGTTTCAGAGCCCCAGGGTTCCCGCACCTGCTTTTTGTTGTAGTCTTTGATTGCATTTTCATATCCTTCCTCCAGCCTCGCAAATGCCAGGCCCACCTCAGTAGTCCACCAGATCTGCGTGCACGTTAGTGCCACCTGAAAATGACACAGGGTGTGAGAAACTGTTCTTTATGGATGATGAGATGAGGGCATAATTGGGCAGTGGTGGCACACGCCTTTAGTCCCAGCACTTGGGAAGCAGAGGTAAATGGGTCTTTGAGTTGGAGGCTAGCCTGGTCTAGAGTGAGTTCCAGGGATACATGGAGAACTCTGTCTTGAAACCCCTTAATTCTAACCCACCCCCGATAAAAAAGAAAAAGATGACATCATGAGGCTGACCAGACAGCTTAGTGGTTAAGAGCACTGACTGCTCTT
Organism: Chionomys nivalis; assembly: GCF_950005125.1. Classification (NCBI taxonomy): domain Eukaryota; kingdom Metazoa; phylum Chordata; class Mammalia; order Rodentia; family Cricetidae; genus Chionomys; species Chionomys nivalis. The sequence goes on from NC_080092.1 coordinate 98,416,573, forward strand.
CCAGAGGACCTGGGTTTGATTCCCAGGACCTACATAGACGTTCACAACCATCTCCAGTTCTGGGAGATCTGATGCCCTCTTCTGGCCTCCACAGGCACTGCACATAAGTGGTGCACTTACATATACTCAGGCAAAACATCCATACATATAAAAGTAAAGGAAAAAAATTTCTTTAAAAGTCATGCCAAACAAATCCCAGCACTCGGGAGGCAGAGGCAGGTGGATCTCTGTGAGTTCGAGGCCAGCCTGGTCTAGAACAGCTAGTTCCAGGACAGGAACCAAAAGCTACAAAGAAACCCTGTCTCGAAAATCAAAAAAAAAAAAAAAAAAAAAAATCATGCCAAACAGATAAACCCATTCTCAGTAGAGAGAGGGTAAGCTGGGGCCTTGGAGCCACGAGAAGATCCCCCGTGGAGCTGCACTGCAGGGGGTCCCAACCACATCAGACCTGGGCTGGGTAGTCAAAGATCCATTGTTCCCTTGGCTTCTCCTCATATGTCACTACGGCTTCTGGAATTTCATGGCGTAGCGTGGCACACATTCGGTCCAGCACCCGATTCAGCCACACTTCCACCTGGGGAAAGACCTCACGTTGACCTGGCAGCCCCTCCCCCACCACGTCTTATCCCAGTGATTTGCATACCTGAGGCAGGCAAGCTAGGGATAGCTTAGCAGCCCAAGACCATTCCTTTCCCAACAGACCAGCTGGCCCCCTAGGACCTCCGCTGTGGTGAGCTTCAGTCTCACTCCTTTCTAGACAGAACCACCAATCCTCTGATCTGTGGCTAGCTGGTAATTCCCTTCCTTTTTTTTTTTTCTTTTTTCTTTATTTATTTTTTTGGTAATTCCCTTCCTATGACCAAATGCATTCTGGATCTAGAAGTGGTGCATGGGTCCCATGTGGTCCAGCTTTGGGAGCACGGGCAGTGCGGCAGAATGTGTCTCTCAGTCTACTTTTAGGGGAAATCCTGTTAACTATCTCATGGGTTTGCGTGACTGGGCATGCATACCATCAAAGCCAGGGGCATGAAGAAGGGTGTGTGCAGTGAACAACAGCCTACAGAACCCAAGCCTGTCAATTAAAGGAGAGCCCCGCCCCCGACCTCTAGCCACTCCTCCACCACTGGATCCACAAAAGGAAGTGATGGGCACGGCCAGGGCTCTGAGCCGTCCACCTGAGCGCCCGCTGCCCTTATTGCGTATCGACTCGACACCTCTGCTTTTCTTCTTAACAACACCCCTCCCCGCACCCTGGCTGCTTTACTACCTGTGTGAGCTTCTTCAACTCTTTGAACAAGACGTCAAGAACTTGGATGTTTAGTCCAGGCCACCAATAACATGCTCGCCAGGGCAGAAACGCTTAGGTTTTCATGGAGCAGTATAACGGCCCATCCGGGGCCAGTGAGATGGCCCAGTAGGTAGAGGCACTTGCTGCATGAGCCCAGGGACAGGTCAGTCCTCAGAATCCACATAAAGGTGGAAGGAGGGGAACCAAGGATACACAGCTGCCTTTCAGCCTCTGCGTGAGTCCCGTGACACACTTGCTCACTCACGCTCACACACACACACACACACATAAGATAAAGTGTAAAGAAAAAAGCCCCCAATGCCGACCCATTTAAAAGCCACATTAGTAAGCCAACAACACCTCTGCAAAGACTTGTAGAGTATACAGTTATCCCTAAATCAGAGAAGGGAGCAGGCAGGCATCCAGAGAAAAGTCTATCTCAGTGGGAGCCCGACTACCTTGCTCCCTTCTGGGGCCCTGGACTTATTCCCAGCAGCACAGCCTCCATGACTGCTCTGGGATGGAGGAATAGAGTTTCTAGGGGAGGGTGGACTGTCTTTTCTAGTTATCATTACCATGAGGGGACCTAGCTCCCACTAGGAGACCTTGCCCCCAAGAGGGGACCTTGCCGCCATCCCCAGGAAGCAGGAGAGACACAGGTGTGAGCTGACCTCTAGAGCTCCCCCACTCTTGTGTGAGTTTCTGGCTCACCCCTGATCACATTTCCCCTAGGGCCAAAGCATTTCAGTGACTGGACACCGAGGTGGGGAAGGGCCAGGAGGAAGCTTGCTGCCAGCACAACCGGGCAGTCCAAGTGTGGCGACAGGCTTGCTGGGAAGAACCAGGACCTCAAGGATGCCCTGAACTCACTGAAGCACCATGGCCATTTCCTGTGACAGGGGCTAGGGACTGGCAGTTCAGAGAGCACAGCCCCATTCTACACAAACCATAACAATTCACTGAGACAGGCAAGCTTGTCCCTTCCCGCTTCCTTTGCCCCTTAGATGCAGTCACACCATACCCTGCAGGAAGGCTGTTTGGTAAAGTCTGAGTGGGGACCAGGGAGATGGCTCAGCAGACAAAGGTGCTTGCTGTCAGGCCTGACAACTTGAGATCAGTCTTTGGGGCCAACGCGGTGTAAGGACAGAGAGAACTGATTCCTGGAAGTTGGCCTCTGGCCTCCACTTGCAAACCATGACACATGCACTCCACACAAACAAACACGTTTATAAATCAGATAGAAAAGAGCTCCCCCCCCCCCCCCGCCGCCGCCCAAGCATTTCCTTGAGCGGTAGAAGAGAGGACTGCGCAGTGCACAGCCCGTCCCCCTCCCCGCAGCCTCACTGCTTGACGGGCAGGCTCACCTGGCCCGAGAGGTCACACTCCTTATCAAAGCCCACGAACTCGTCCTCCTTGCTGTACATCCCCAGCCCGAACTTGAGCGGTTTCCCTTCAGCGTCCAGACGGAACTTGAGCTTACACAGACTGTCGAAGAGCTTGGACAGGTGGCGGCTCACCTGGGGGAAGGACCCTGGAGTTGCCCATGGTAGCTCCAGGCTCCCTGCAGTGGGTTTAATTAAGCCTTCTCTTTTCCATCCTTTCTCTTCCATCTTGGGAATATCTGCCCTGTCTTTGACTGATGCTAACTGAGTGTGGCTCAGGTGACCACAGGCATCTGCCAGAACTGGCGTTGGGCAGGGCACAGTTACCAGAGCCTCTGCTGAGGTTCCAGGCATGCACCCTTTTCCGTGCCTAGCCTATATGAAACATGACCTCTCTTTTCAAGAAGCCCTGGGAAGTGTCTTCCTAGATTTCAGGGTACGCCTTAGGGCAAAGTTTATGAGGACCACAAGGAGAACAGCTCAGGGTGTCTTCCAGATGCCCACGAAGCCCCCACCCCACCTCATCCATTCCATAGAAGGAAAACAAGCAGAGCCTGGTCAGCCGCCTTGCCCAAAGCCGCACTGTGTGCAGAATGCATGGTGGGTTTGTCCTCCAGCCCTGGGCTCCTAGACGCAGGGGTTTCCACAGCTGGGGCCCTGTCTACCTCCACGGGGTCATTTCCGTTGGAAAGAATGTCCAGCAGGTCAGCCGAGGAGACAAAATAGAACCTTGGGAAGGCCAGTCTCTTTGTCTCCAGGTATTCAGCCAAGGCCTTTTCACACACGGCCAAGCTAAGAGGGAGGAGGAAGAAGGGGCCCGTTGGTCTTTTACTGCAGAGCCAGCTCATCCTCTCAGATAGCTGAAGGCACAGACCCTCAGATAGCTGAAGGCACAGACCCTCAGATAGCTGAAGGCACAGACCCTCAGATAGCTGAAGGCACAGACCCTCAGATAGCTGAAGGCACAGACCCTCAGATAGCTGAAGGCACAGACCCTCAGGTAGCTGAAGGCACAGACCCAGACGATTCAGATCAGCCTTTTCTCCATAGACCCGGATGAACTCAGAGACTCTAGCCAGATGCTCTCTTTCCCCACCAGCTCTGACCACCTCCCAGCTCCTAATCCACCTCAGTGATGGAACATTCTTAGTCTATGACCGGTGCCTTTGCACAGCCAGTGCCACACGACTGTGCTCCAACGGCACCTCAGATGGGCGTATGGGGACCCACCTCTTCTTCAGCATCTCCAGTTTATCATAGAGACCCGGTTTGTTGGTGGCTTCCACCACGTTCGGTGTCTTCACAGCATCTGCCATCAAGGCCTGGAAGGAGAAGGGGAGGACAGAAGCGTCAGGGCCCATCTCGTCCACAGCAGCCATTTCTGGGAACACCCAGTGGCTGAGCTCACCTTGAATTCCTGGTCGATGCTGTCAAAGCGCTTGGAATCCTCTGGGAGCTGGGCTCTGATGTCTTCGGAGCCAATGAAGATGCTCTCCAGGTGGCTCCAGGTTCTTTGGACCTCAAACCAGATAGAGATGACAGAGTCTGCCGTGGACAGCTTCTGCTGCCAGCTGGTCACCTCCTTCAGGAAGTGGGACAGGTACTTGGACATCATCAGATTCTGCAGCTGCACTTGGTTGTCCTCCAGGGTCTCCACCAGCACCTCATCCGACTTAAGCATCATGGTGCCCGTTCGCGGGTGCGGCTCGTGCTCGAATTCCATGGTGGTCCAGGTACTGTCCAAGGTTTTCAGGATCTTTCAGGGCGACAGAAACAGGGAGCGTTTTGAAGGCAAAGCGTAACCCACAGGCTCAATGTGTCTTGTGCCCTTGATCCCTACACCCGGTGCTGCAGTTTGGGAAGGTCGTGCAACCTTCAGGAAGCTTCCTGCCGCTATGCCTTCCTCCAGGAGGGACTGTGCACCACCCCCCACGCAAGCCAGAATAAACTCTTCCTTAAGATGCTCATCAGTCATTTTGTCAAAAATGGCCAATTCCCAAGCATCGAGCATCCGGGGAGGCGAACTCAGGGAGGGATCCAAGCACCTGGGACTCGGAATAAAGCTAGGGAGCACACTGACTTTCTGGGCTGAAGGTGTTTTTGAAATGGCAGGTGTTAAGTTCACACCAACCTCCACCCTGTTTCGGGTTTTTGAGACAGGGCCTTACTATGTAGCCCTAGCCAGCCTCCAAGTCACAGAGATCCATCTGCCTGTCTCCTGGGGGCTGGGACTAAAGGCATGTGTCACCCTGTGTGAGCTACTTATGGATATGTGAGTGTGTGTGTGCACATGTATGTGTGCGTGCTGGATGCCCATGGTAGTCAGAAGAGAGCACCAGACCCCTTGGAGCTGGAGTCACAGGCAGCTGTGAGCTGCCTGCTGTTGGGGATGGGATCTGCACCCCAGTTCTCTGATAGAGCAGTAAGCGCTCTTTACTGTTGAGCCATGTCTGCAACCCCCTCACCCCAATCTGTTTCACAGATCAGGGGATTCATTCCCAGGTGAGTGATGCCCCCAGAGTCTCCTCAGAGTGTACTGTTGTGTGCTTCGGAGAGAAGAGCCAGGAATGCCAGGAATGGGGCTATTTGATGATACTGAGCTATGCAGGAACTGGATCAAGACTTTTCTGTCTTGAGCTCTCGAGGGAAGGCATCTAGACCTGCCAGAGGCTGAGGTCTGAGGTTGGTCCCTCACAGTCACTGAGCCTATGAGATCAGCCCCTCACAGTCACCACACCCATCAGAGAGTCCCAGGATCCTCTGCAGAGAAGCACACGTGGCAGCTTTGGCGCCCACCTTCTCCATGCCCGACTCCTTCACGGCCTTATCCACAATGTTGCGGACCTCGTCTTCGTACTTGTGGAGATTCAGCTGCAGCAGGTCTGCCAGGGTGGTCTCCTCTGACATTTCAAACTTCACCTAGGGGAGAAAACAGGCGTGTTTCGTGTGAGGCCAGGCGTCCTGCAGCGGCAGGAAGCGGGCCTCTCAGAGGAGCCTTGGCCACTGGGCCATGCTATGATCTTACTCAGGGGCTCCGTGACTCAGGCCGGTTCCTTCTCCAAACCTCACTGCTTTTTCTATAAAGCCACGTAAACCACAGAACCCCCTGGAGCGGGGGTGAAAAGTGCACACGTGTACCCAAACACACGCTCACTAAGGATCTCAGGGCATGACCCACAGATGGTGAGGACCTCAGGATGAGGTCGTCCCGGATCTCCGGGTGCACCCTAAGTCAGAAGGAAGAAGTGAGGCTCTGAGTCACAGCTGGAGGAGGCCACAGAAATGGAGGCCAACGATGGAGAAAGTGGCCCCAGATCAGCAAACTCACGGAGCCCTGGAAGCTGAGAGCAGCACCCTGGTTCTGGAGCCTCCTTCCTGACATTTTCAGATCTGGGAGGGCATGGCTTTGTTAGTGGAGTACCCACCCTGCCAGAGCAGCCTGGGAAAAAGTTCATGCTGCATGGACCTTCTGGGTAGCCAGTAAGTTACTGTTCTCCATGAGCACAACAATACGCCGCCATCACCCCGCTGCTATGGTTTGAATCCTCAGGGACACCCCAAAGCCCATGTGTCAAAGGCTTAGTTTCCAGCCTGAGGTGTTAGAAGAAACGGTGGGATCTGGCAAGGAGAGGTGAGGCCATTGCAGGTGTGCCCTCGAAGGGACGCTGATGGACTGGTTTCTTCCTCTCCTGCTGCTTCCTGGACACAGGGGATGAGCAGCCCTGCTCTCCTGTACCCCTACCGTGGATGATATCACCACAGTCCCCAAACTGCAGGACCCAGAGACCATGGAGACATCCTCTGACTGTGACTCAGGATAAACCCTTTCTCCTTTTACGATGACCTCAGGGGCAGCAGCGGCAGATGCTAACACATCTACCCCTAAGTTCGCATTCTCACGGTCACAAAGACAGGCTTCCGAGCGTAGACTCTGAGCCAACAGACGGCTCACCCTCTGCCCAAGTCCCTGCCTAAGCACTCAGCTTCTGACCAGGTTTAGGCACAAACCCAGCTTGTGGCAGTCACATCATCTCCCCTTGCCCGCAATCTATAAACTTTCCTGCTCTCGCCTGGGCATGTGACTTCTCTGGCCTCCATCTCTGGGAGACATGAACTCACCTGGGAGTTGCTTTGTTCAATAAGCCTGCTTTTCAGTTTGGCTTGATATGGTTTATTGTGTTAGCAGAGAATCTTATTATTGAAGGGGGAGCAGAAAACCTATTAATGCAGAGTTTGGTGTTTTCTCAGCTGATTTTCTGATGTGGGATTTCCTTCTGTCTGCTATGATTATGTTTATTACCATTGGTTAATAAAGAAGCTATTTTGACCTATGGCAGGACAGAATAGAGCTAGGCAGGAAAACTAAACTGAATGCTGGGAGAAAGAAGGTGGAGCCAGAGAGACTCCATGCTGCTGAAGGAGGCAGATGCCATGTAGTCACCCAAGAAGCAAGAGGTAACAAACCACGAGCCTCATGGTAAAATATGAAATAATAGAAATGGGTTCATTTAATATGTAAGAGCTAGCTAGGAATATGCTTAAGCTATTGGCCAAACAGTGTTGTAATTAATATAGTTTCAGTGTGATTACTCAGATCTGGGCAGCCAGGAAACAACAGTCTCTGTTTACAGTTTTCAGTCTTGCTTTGGTCCAGTATTTCGTCACTATGCTCCCTTCTCTATGTTTTGGAATGGTAATGTACATCCTGTGCCATTATATGTTGGAAGTACGTGACAATCAGAACTGGCTGTGTAATTTGCAGGGCCTGATATGAACTGAACACTTGGGGCCTTGGAAGATGATTGAGTTTCAAGGTCATGGCAGCCAACACTAACCTGCCAAAAGATGTGCTCATTAGTGCAATAGTGGCATGGTGGCCATAGGGTAACCAACCACGTTTTGATAGGATGTGAGGCCTGCTCCACAGAGGGGAAACTTACGCCTGTTAATGTAGACCTGGTCACAAGTCCATGGCTTGGTAGGTACAGGCCAAAGGGGGACAAACTACTGTGGTTTGCTGAAGGGACATGGTGTCACACTGCCTTCTAAATATTTACGATTATACCCAGAGACGAGTGCTGCTCTCGGCCAGAACCAGAGAAGCTTCTGTGTGCAGTGGGCATAGTTAGTATAATGACTCATAGCTGGTCAAACCGGTAAAAATTCACAAGGCCCCACAGCAAGAAATGGCTGCTAGCGGAATGGTGAGAGGAGTCATTTTCTTCAGCGCTGTGGCCACTGCTAAGTTACCTCTGCTCTTGCTAAATAACCCCACCTCCATGCTCAGGGAAGCACCCCTAAACTAAACTTAACTCAGCGAGCTACAATAAATAAGACAAGCAAACAAATAGACATGAAAATAAGGGGGGGCTTGAGAAGAAGAAAGGGTTCGGTGGGAGTAGGAGGGGGTGAAGGATAGTAATGGGGGGACGAAGACAACCAAAATCCATTGCACACCTGTTTGAAGTCAAAGGATTTAAAACTAGCAGAGTTGAAGGCAAACACCCCCCCCCCCCCCCAGCTCCCAACCACTGTATAGACGCGGCCCAGGTCCAGCTTTGCCAACCTCATACACTGACACCCCACCCCCACCGCTCAGGCAACCCAGGCTAGCCCACCTGCCAGCAGCCGCCCCTCGGTCCACCCAGCATCAAGCCGCGGTACCTGGGTGGCCTGCATGAGCTGTTGCCAGTGGCGGTCTCGGATGGCGGGGTTCTGCAGCTCGCTCACTGCACGCAGGGATGTGATCATGTTTTTCACCGTGTTGTCCAGCCCCACGAAGGCATCCCAAGCTTTCATCTCCTTGTCCAGAGACCTCACGTCCTTGGCAAACTTCTTACAGTCAATGTCCATTTGCTCCACGTTGATGTCCTTCCATTTGGTGGTCTTCCAGTCGTCGATGCTAGTGTTGACCTGCAGGGACAGCATCCGTGTCACCCCCCATCTTCCCTGGGCTCCCTGCTCCACCCTCTGGCGACAGCGCCCTGAGCCATCTGCTGTTGGAGAGTTTGGGGGTTGTGAGACACGCTGTACTGTCTTCGCTTTCAAAAAAAAGTGTTAAGACAAACTCCGTTAAAAAAGAAACTGTAAAAAAGCTGCTCCGCGGAAATTCAAAGTCCTCCAGGATCAGCGCATCTTACATTCACAGTCCAGGTGGTCGCAATTGTATAAACCAGTCAGTCTAGCAGCAACCTGAGGCCGAGCTCTGGCCACCCAGGAGATAAGAGCACAGCAGGACCCGACCCTGCTAGGTGTGCCACCTGCTGGCTCTGACATGGCTCCCGCCCGTTCGCCTCAATGAAATACTGTGGGTTGTGTGGTCATTTTCCTGAGACTACAGACCCATTTCTTACATCAACAGTGCCCAGCGGGAGGGGGGACATTCACAGACCAGGAGAACCACGTGAGACTTGGTCTTTCAACAATGAGGGGCTCACGAGGCCCCATCCTCTCTGAGGTGGCTGGTGGAGGCGGAGCTATATTCCTCAGTGGTGCGGCCACTGCTAAGTTGCCCTTGCTGGAGTAAATACACTTACACCTATACTTGGGCTAGCAACTCGAACTACACTCAACAGGCCACCAAAAACAGACACACAAACAGGCCGTGCAAGTAGGAGGGGTCATACTGAGAAGACTGGATCAGAAGAAGTCTGAGGGAAGAGAGTCGGGCGGGAGGGAGGGAGGCAGCAGATGGAGGCCATATGTCCAGACAAAGCGCGACTGCAAAGGCCTCTGGGAAGTGGCCCCAGCTCGGGTCAGGTCCCCTCTCGGTGCCCTTACAGACTCCTGCAGAGTCCCTAGCCCCCTTCACCCCCACCCCGCCCCACAGGACCTGGCCTGCCTCACCATGACGATCATGTCCCACAGCTCCTTCAGCAGGCGGACCTCCCTGTGGCAGGCCTTCAGCTGCTTGTAGTCCGGTACTGTGACCTCAAACAGGCTGGCGGACTTGCACAGGGCCTCCATGACGCCCTCCATGGCCGAGATGCTTTTTTGTTGCTGGGATGGGAGGGGAGGGGACATCAGTGGGCTGCCCCCCAAACCTGAGTGCCCTGCCCCACCCCCATTCCTGCCTTTTCCATCTCTTTTCTCCACCATGCCCCAACAAATCTTCTCTGTCTTCCAGCGGCGCCTTCCCATCCCTTGGTGGAGACCAATGCCCCAGCCAAGATGGCAGCTGCCCTCTGTGATGCCCTTCCCTCTGGGATGTAATCAGAGACAGCTTCTCTCTACAGACTCAGGTCTGTGTGGAAGTAGATGAAGTCCTGAGGGAATGTGTATTGTTGGCATGGGCACAGCCTCAGACCCAGGGACATGGCAAGGCCTTTCCCAAGTCAGGCTCAGGGAGATGGCAAAGATATTTCCCCCTCTCTGTTCTCACTGCCCAAATGTTAGATTCAGCATCCGGTGCCGAGGTCCACAGCCATGGCCCAGCCATCTTACCCTAACCAGGGCAGGAATGCATGGGTTCTCAGAGGGGTCAGTTCTGAACTCAATAGGTCTCTTGTACTCGCTCTAGGGTCCAGACCCTTGGGACCTCAGCTTGCTAGGCAGATGTGAACCCCTTAAGATCACATCTTGCAGTGTGAACCCCCACAAAATCCTTGTGTGGGATGTTGACAGTGTGTGCAGAAATTATCAACCATAGCTTCCTTCTCCCTTCTCCCGGATGTTCACAGCCTGAGACTGCTGACTTAGACCCTCTGCTGAGATGATGCTAAACTAATCTCTTCTTTTGACGGTGTACAACAAGCCCGCCTCCTGGATTCAGATGTATACAATAAATGTATTGAGTTTCTGGGCTGCTGGGTCATCATATAAACATAGAGCCCAGCTTTTCTGTCTGTGTGTCTGGGAATCTATTTGTAATTAGGGTTTATCCCCAAAACCAGAAAAACAAAGCAGCCAAGCCACTAGAGAAGTCTTACCTCTACCAAGGCTGGGTGACTGCAAACTAAACAGACAGAGCCTCTCTCTCTCTTCCTATTCCCTCTAGTGCTGGGATTAAAGGTGTGTGACTCACTAGGACTGGGACTAAAGGTGGGAGCCACCACCACCTGGATTTGTTTCTGTATCAATCTTGGGTAGCTCAGGATAGCCTTGAACTCACAGACTTGACTCTGTCTCCCAAATCTTGGGATTAAAAGTGTATGTCACCATTGCCTAAATGATAGTGGCTTTAGCTTTGCCTCTGGTCTTCAGGCAAGATTTGTTTCTCAGAATACAAACAATATAGCACTCCATGGGGCCCCGGTTAGGTCACCCCAGGCTGGGCAGGCTGTGGCATATCCATGCCAACTTTTATTCCTTAACTTGTTTTGGAGATAGGGTCTCCTGGAGCCCAGGATGACCTAAACTTTCTCCGAGGCTGAAGCTGTCCTTGAACTCCCGACCCTCTTGCCTATACCTCTCAGGAGCTGAGACGACTGGTGTGTACCACCGCAACCCGAGTGCCTCAGTCCTTGCGGGGATCGATCCCCCAGCACCCATGGCTTCCATACCATAGTCTCATTTATTAAAACTGACTAGAGCAACGCAGGATTGTTTTAAGGCAGGGGTGGTGGCATTGAGATTGTGGCTCAGGGAATGGGCCACATGTGAAGTGGCCATGAAGAAAAGAGGGAACCTTGACCCTAAAAACTGGAGCTCAGGGCAGAGGAAATGTGAGGCGACTGGAAGGACCTTGTGGGGTTCACCGAGAGAGCTGAGGTCCCCCAGGTCTGAATCCTGGGGTTGGTGCAGGACGCATAAGAGGCTCAGAGATGACCCAGGCTCTGAGAACCCCAAGCGTTCCTGCCCTTGGAGGATCTTCTTTGGCTGGGGCGAGATGGCCGGGCCGTAGCTGTGGACCCAAGCATCAGATGCTGACTCTAACATTTGGGCAGTGAGAACAGAGTGGGGGCACAGGCAAAACCTGGCGGCTGGTTGGCCGGGAGAGGAAGGGACAGGAGTTAAGTCCAGGTGACAGGAGACAGCTTCATGGGAAGGTAGCTGGGCATGAGAGTGACAAAGGCAGCCTTGCAGGACACCCGTATGACTACAGGCGGTGACCCTGGAATAGCTTTCTAAGCAGTGCGTAGAGTGGAGGCTATGTGGCTAGAAAGGGGACACCTCATCGATATGTTCACACTTACACATATACATGTGCGCGCGTGTGCGCGCGCACACACACACACACACACAAAGAGTCCCACACACACACACGCTTGGCCTCAGGGCAGTCCCATTTACATCACACTCCTATGTGTGAGAGTAAAGACTTGAAAGAAGACCAGCACTCCATGGGCTCCCAGAGCCGCAGCTCGGACCTCAGCACAGAGCATAAGTACCTTATTCAGAGACTTGTAGGAGTCGGGGTCACTGAAGGAGAAGGGGGCGTCGCGTCTGAACTTCTCCCTGAATTCGTGCTGCTTGAGCTGCAAGAGAGCAAGGGAGGGGGCTCAGGCCCTGCCAGGCTCAGGACACCCGGTGCACTGCCGCCAGTGCCACAGCCCCAGCCCAGGCCTGGCAGGCTACCTCGAACTGCTGGCACTTGCGGCGCAGGATGTTGACCTCGTTGGCCTGGAGGGGCGCCACATTCTGCTTCACCTGAATGGCCAGCTTCTTGGTGTTGGTCCACTGCTCTGGCAGCTCCTGTGGGAGACGAAGGCCGGGGAAGTGTGTCTGGTGTTTGCCTGCATGTAGGTATGTGTGCCACACGCGTGCAGCGCCTGGAGAGGGCAGAGGAGGGGGTCGGATCCCCTGGAACTGGAGTTACAGGTGGTTGTGAGCTGCCGTGTGGGTGCTGGGAACTGAACCTAGGTCCTCTGCGAAAACAGCCAGGCCGTCTCCCCAGCCCCCCATGTCACCCTTTATAGACGCTCTGCCATGAGATAGCTGCAGGCTCAGGAGACACCTCTAAAGTGGAGCGAGTGCTCATGTGGTCCCCACTCAGCCCCAGAATGGCAAACCGAGTTCCGTGTCTTCCGCCAACCAGAAATTCTTCCGAACTTCATCGTGTTCATCGGCTTGAACCTACCTACAATGTACACTGTGCATACATGTGTGTGTATCCATGTGTGCCTAAGTATTATTTGTGCATGTGTATGCATGTGCATGCATGTATGTGCCTATGAAAGTGCCTGTATGCTCATGTGTGCGTGGGAGCGTCTGTGTATACATTTGTGCACGTGTGCCCGTCCACCAGTATATAGTTCAAAGCCTTTTATCTAGGCAGAGGTCTGTGTCTGTCCGGCTAAGGACCCAGCATCAGGAATTAGAAAGTGATAACATCCAGGCCATCGAACCTCCCTGAGAACCCTATTCAGTCCGCCATATGTGGCACCCTTACACCCCAAGCTGCCCCCTGGCATGGCCTGAGAGCCCCTAGGAACTGGTCACAGGCTTCAACTGAACCTCGAATGGGGCAGGCACAAGCCTGTTGCTTAAGATTCACACCCAACCAACTCTGGGACCCTCAACAGCACAGGGCCACCCTGGCAGGAAGCACTGCGGGGCCATGGGCCTGTGGCTCCTTGTCTCTTGTTGCTCCTGAGCCGTGGATGTGGACAGTGGCTAGAGTTGGTGTATACAGAATGGACTTGGTGCAACTGGGCGGTGGGAGGGAGGGAGGGAGAGATGTTAGTTACTGATGGGCTTGGGAGGAGATGCGAAAGGCAGAGCCTCCTTAGAGGGCTCCTACAGAGGGACTTCGCCCATCCTGCTCAGCCTATATCCCCGCAACAGAGACTTCTTCCGTGTTGACAATGGATGTCTGCTGTGGGATTCCCCTCTGTATGCTGTGAATACCATTGGTCAGTGAATAAAGGCGCTTTGGCCTACAGCAGGGCAGAATTGAATAAGGTGGGAATTCCAAGCAGATAGAAGAGGAAAGTCCGGGAGAAGCCGTGTAGTCACCGGAAGAAAAAGATGCCCACACACTGCTACTGGTAAACCACAAGCCTCGTGGTAAAATATAAAATAATAGAAATGGGTTAATTTGAGATGTAAGAGCTAGCTAGAAATACGCTTAAGCTATTGGCCAAACAGTATTGCAATTACTATAGTTTCTGTGTGATTATTTGGGTCTGGGTGGCCCAGAAATGAACAGGTAGTCTCCATCTACAGATGTCATGTGAGCAGTGAACATCAAGACCAAGAGAGCTTCTGCCCCCCTCATCACTCGCTCCTCTTCAGGGGCTCTCTCTGCCCTGGTCTCCATCAGCTTTCACACCAACCTGGAGTGACCGCCACACTCCAGAGGCGATGTGGGACATGGAGATAGTTTTAACCCCATGGAACCATCAGTAGGCTATCCCAGGCCTCTGGGACTGCAGAGTCTAGCAGGTGCGGAGCCTGCAGTGACCCGGCACAGCCCCCCTGTATGGCTCTGCCTGGCCCTACCTGGAGCTTCAAGTAGGTCTCCTCCGGCATCTCCTCCCCGTAGGTCTTGAGCAGTTCGATGGTCTGCTTCAGGGGCTCAAACATGCTGTCAGTGGCCACCTGCCTCTCCTTGACTTTCATCAAGTGCCCCATCACCTCCACCAGCCCGTCATAGTCCCCCTCCTTTAGTGGCTTCTTGAGGCCCGATCGAGTGACGGTCATGAAGCCTTCAAGTTCAGCAAGACTGCAGGAAGAGGGGACGCTCTGAGAGGGTTCGACTCCTCCCGGGGCGCCACCTCAATGTCAGCTTAGTAAGGACACTTGACTGCCATGCAAGGTGCCACCTGAGAGCGGACAGCCGCTTCCTCCATATGCCCCCTCAGCCTAGACACACAAAGATCCTAGCAGCTTAGACCAGGCTGATTCTTGAGCCCTAACTTAAAGCCACAGCTCAGAGTGGCCAGCGAGCCTCCCAGATGCTGCCCCGATGCTACAACTACTGGCGGGCTGTCCCAGCAGCCTTCCCGCCAGACCCAAGGCTTCCTCACAGTGAGCACGAGGGGTATGTGGCTTTCCCCCTTGGCTTCTCCCTCCTACCTGCCCAGGACTGGTCACACACCTAACCACAAGCAGAGGCGGAAGGCCCCCATTGGCAAAGTTCCTGGTTTCTCTCCCAGGCTGTCCCGGGGAGACTTGGGTGTCTCTGCAGAGGGTCGCGCAAGCGGTCTCACCTGTTGATGACGTGGTTGCTCAGGTATCGCTTGAACAGCAGACTCCAGCGCTTGATGGTGTTGAGCAAGGCCTGCTTGAAGGGGCGGCAGTCACACTGCAGCCAGCCGTGGAAAACCTTGGTGTTCTCACACCTGGACACCTCCTCGTATAGTTTCTCGTAGGAGTCGATCTGCCCAGCACAGGCCATGGGCTCCGTCAGCCGTGGCCGTGCTTACCCTGAGAGCCTGTTTTCTGTCTGACTCTGAGGGGCAGCCAGGTGGCCCAGGGTGCTAACACCACCCAGCTACCTGTTTGCCCTTATGCCAGCATCCCAGGGTGCCTTCTGCTCCACCCCTACAAGGGGACGGTCAGACGGAGGGGGACAGGACTGGGTGACAGCAGCAGGGCCTTCGGGGGCGTTAGGGGACTCCCGAAGGGAGCCCCTCAGCTCGTGCAAGTGCTTGCCCACTCTGGGCCACCCCATCCTAGTGAGGTGGCTCCCTCTCACTCGGTTTGGAGATCTGTGGGGACGGTCTCATTGTCTGGATTCCAGATGCTCCAACACCTGGGCCCTTGCTGACTCTGGAGGCCGATTCCTGGACAGCAAACCCCTTGCCTAGAGCCGGCCTGAGTGCGGGACTCTTACTGGGCTCTCACAGAGTCTTACACTCGGGATCAACAGTCGCCTGTGCTAGTCACACAGGACAGAACAGCAGCCAGCTCAGCACAGGACCCTCACCAAGCTAACTGAAGCCGTTCTGGTAGGAGCCTGCTGAAGGCTCTTCTCAGAGCCTTGGCATAGAGAAACCCTCCTGGGGCACTAGTGCTCCTCCATGTGGAGTGCTGTGGTATAGCATGGCACTCCTAGCCTCATCAGCCCTGAGCTGCTGTAAATCCCACATCTTAATCACGCACCACCCAGGTTTCAAATGAGGCCCCAAGGCCGTCCACTGGAAGATGCAGGAGAGGGCATAGCAGAGGACAATGCACACAGTTCCAGGGCACACACCTGCTGCTGGAACTGAGCCAGGCTGGGCGGCGTCTTGGGGATGGTATCGTCCACCCGGGTGTCCAGCTCCTCAGGGGTGGGTGCGTGCCCAAAGATGAGGAAGTTCTTCATAAACTCTTGAAGGTCATCCACCCAGAGGTAGGAGTACCTCTCAAAGGAGTCCTGGTACTCCTCAGCCACCTTCATGGCCCCAATGACCAGGCTGGACACTTCCTCCCGCATCTCGATGAGGTCTGTAATGTCCTCCAGGTCTGTCTGCAGGCGTGGGAGTGGGGACAATGGATGGGACATTTGCTTTGATGAGTCACAGGTTTGCCCCCAACCCAGAAGAGTAGCTCGCTACAGATGAAGGTGCTCTTAAGTAACCTGGACGGGGAGGGCCTGCCAGGGTACAGTGCCCCCTTGGTAGAAGTTCTGGTGAGGGCAACTTTGGTCTGGGCGGTGACAGACCTTGGCTGGGTGATGTGTGCCCAGAAGGGCAACGGGGACACAGACAGGGCTCGCATGGACTGTTTCAGGTGGGAGTGGGCATTTGACAAACAGTAACAAACCCAGAAAATCACCCTCTTGGTAAATCTCAGTCAGGGTTACCTAAGAGAGATGGAAGGCGCTTGGGTCTGCACCAGGCAGTTTATGAGGTCTGTAAATTTCTCGTTATGCTCTGTGGAGACCCGCACTGGACGCTCGCTTCCCAGCTGGAGCCCTGCTTCTGGCTAGGAACGCCACGGAGGGCGGTGTTTTGTTTTTGTACATTTCTACACGTTTAACGATTTCTGTTAAGTCTCATTTTTATTTTGCTCTTGGCGCCCTTCTGTCCTTCACTAGTTCTTCCTTGTGTAAGTTTAAATCTTCTAGTAAAAGCAGGCGAGTGCACACATATCCCCTCCACCCCTGCACACACAGGACACCTCCTTTCAGCTACTGGAGAATCCGCGCCACTGGGCAGTGCCAACGAGGCAGAAGCCTAGGGGAGGAAATGGCTCCGTGTTGTACAGCTGTTCTCCAGAATCGAACATCCCTTCTCCGAGGAGGCAGAGGAAACTCACAAGGGCTAGGAAACTCCTGATGCTTACAGGATCCACAAAGATGGATCCCCAGGTCATTTGAGCAGTAACTACTGGCAAGAGGGCACTCTCCTACTGACAGGCCACCGGCAGTTCCTGCAGGTCGCCCAGAGATGAAGCTTTCGTGAGTTGTTGCCCGTACTTGGGTGGACTTTTTGGGAACACAGCTGCCTTGAGCAACCCACAATTCTGTCAGCAATCCCAATAAGCTCACAGGCTCACTAAGCTAGACTTGAGTGGGGCGGGCTCTCGGGGTTACTGTCGGTACTCTATCTGAGGTGGACTGACATTTGTTCTTGTCTCCCCAGGAAGTCACCTGGCATCCCCTTCATGTCACCTGTCCTCACATCCCCTTGCCCTTGTCCTGGCTGCCACCAGTAGGCACTCAAAAGTTCAGTGTGCAGCCACAGAAAGACTTGTTTCTGTCGGTTTAAATTGAGATCCCAGCGGAAACAGTGCCCCAGCCTCATGGGTGTACGGCGATCAGGACGTCTTCCCGGGTCTGGCTCCTTGTCAGTACTCAGCTGGGGGGACAGAGGGCTCCAGTCTGGGAGTGACACTGGAACTCTCTCCAATCTGTGTTCCACTGTACCCACAAATGTCCTAGCAATCTGCCTGCTCCCCCACGTCAGACTCCTCTGCCCAGAATTGGACCACACTCAGCAAGCAATACACTCAGATCAGGCGGGTAGGGATGGTAGCAGATGGCATCTGGGAGAGTTAATCTCTATCGTCGGCTTGACCAGGTTTAGAATCACCTCTGGGTATGGCTGTGGAAACTTCTAGAGTGGCTGAACGCAGGTGACACCCATTCCCAGACTGCTTATCAGGGAGAAAGCCCGCTGAGTACCAAAATCCATCACTCTCTGCTTCCCCGCTGCAGGCACAGGCCTGGCAACCCAACAGGACATAACCACACCAATCGCTTTCTGAGCTGTCGTCACCAAACTCTGCTGAGCTAGGTCATGACCAGCTGGTACCCACTCAAGCAGGGAGACGCAGAAAGGTGGCAATGGACCGAGGCTGACCTTGTAGTTGATTCTGCCCTTGGCCAGGCGAGGGATGAGCCTGGCCACATTGTAGAGGTCATTGATCAGGCCCTCGATGAGCACCAGGAAGCCATCCTCTCCGCCCATCTCCAGAGACGGGTTGTACGTCAGCCCTTCCTCATCCAGCTCCATGCGGATCTCAAACAGGGGAGCGACGCTCTCCTGAAACAGGTCACGGGGGGCCTAGGGTCTCGGCTGCTGCTAAATGACATCCAGCTGCCCACTCTGGGCTCTGGTTAATAAGTGGCTCTCACTTGCTGGCTCAGACCACGTCAGCCCGGTGCACAGCCGTGGGGTCAAGGCAGCAAGGACAGGCTGGGGAAGAGTGTGCGTAAAAGCAGATGGCTGAGCTCAGTGCTGCCAGTCACTGGCTGCCCGGCCCTGGGAGCATCATTTCATGGAAAGCTAGAATTACCATTCAGAGGCTGCCCGTCACTCCTAGGACACAGAGTGTGTAAGGCTAGGCAAGTCCTCGTCTCCCCACACGGCTGCAGCCAGTCCATACCTGGACGCCTCTGGTGAGGCTGCAAAGTCACAGGGCACAGGCCCCATCTGCCAGGAGGTCTACCGAGGTTTACTCTGGGGCTCTTCCCATGATATCCTTCATGCTGACTGACTGCTGATACCCTGAAGAGCCTCTCAATGCTAGCAAACAGCTCTCCTCGTCATAGGGAACTTGGGGGAAGGGCACAGAGTCTATCTGCCACAGATCTGAGTCTGAGGTGGCCACAGAAAGGACAGCCTAGCCACTTGCGGGCCATGGTGCACAACCCGAGAACCTCTGACCTCTTCGATGGACTAATCCATTGATGGAGTTATAGCTTAAAGCATTTGGGGAAGGGGTTTGATCATGAAGGAGAGCTTCCCCTTACTTCCTGGCTGCTGTGGTGTGAGTAACTTGGCTCCATCCACGGCTCCTTTGCCGTGGGACTCTGCGCACCACAGCCCAGAAGCAACGGACCGGAGTCTTTGAGATGGCAAGCTATAAACTAGATCTTTCTTCTTTGAAGTTATGCCTCAGGTTCTCAGGCATTTTGTCACGGCAGCAAAACACTGACTGACACACTTGTCACAGGTCATGGTAGGGAAGGCGTCATCCCCCCGGAGGACACAACTCCGTGACACAGAAGAGAAGCTGCTGATGTCATGGGGAAGAGCCCCTTCTGCCATAACCATGAGAAGGGAACAGGGCTGCCTGGCATTACCTGGGAGCAAGGTGGGAGCATTTTCTCAAACATGGACAGAGACCACAGTGCATTTGGGTTATGGCAGATCTCAGGCGACTGGTCGTCCTGAGGGTCTGGGATTGGGGGTGTTCTCTGGCATGTGAGACCTTTAGTTTTAAAACCAGGGCAATCTGGGCACCACATATAGACTTAAAAGTCTATTAATCCACAAAGCTGCCTGCTTTTTCATCAAGCAAATCAGAAGCATGGATTCCAACACTAATCTCTCTCTCTCTCTCTCTCTCTCTCTCTCTCTCTCTCTCTCTCTCACACACACACACACACACACATACACACACACACACAAATAACTTACGTCCATAGTCATGTTGTCCATCAAGTAATTCAGAGATTTGCGGATGAAGCGGTCAAACTCATCTAAGACCATGCTGTCGATATAGTTGACGTAGTCCTTCCAGGACTGGCTGGTTGTATCTGCTCTGAACAGTTCCGCATTTTCCTGCATATGGAAGCACACCATTGGCTGCGATCTCACTGACGCCCACAAGATGTATCACCCTGGTCTTTGACCATTTGGTTCAGAGACACTCAGAGCAGATGTTTTAAGTCCTTCTAATGTGTTGGGCTCTTTCCCATAGAAGGCTTCATGCAGGGAGCTTACCCCCCCCCATCCTGTAAGGTATTCCTCTTCTAATCTTTTAGTGTTCAGCTCAGACGTCACCTCCTCCTAAAGACTGTCCCTTGAACATCCCTGACCCCACCACATTCTTCTTAGCAACCTGCTGTTTCTACTACTGCTACATCACGAGCGGCAGCTCTCAAGTTATCTTGTCTTTGGTCTGTATCTTCCTTCGGTGGCCATCTTTGTGACAAGAAGCCTCAGTTATCCTTTCTGCAATTGTACCTCTGATTCTTGGCAGTATCTGGGTCATACGTGGTAAAGGGCTTGATGCACAGGGGATGGACGGACGGACGGACGGACAGACGGATGGATGGATGGATGGGTTGATGGGTGGACCAACAAGTAGGTAAATGAATGGGTACATGTATGGCTACAAATATTGATGGGAGGAGAACTGGGTGGGAGGCGAATGAGTAGAAGAGTGGATGAGTGGGTGGGTGGGTGGGTGGGTAGTAGATAGATAGATAGGCAGATGAATGGATGGGTACATGAGTGGATGGGTTGAGGATGAATGGAGGGGTGGATGAAGGAAAGGATGGAAGGATGGATCGATGGATGGACAGATGAATAAATGGATGGACAGAAGGATAGATGGAAGGAAGGAAGGAAGGAAGGAAGGAAGGAAGGAAGGATGGATGGATGGGTGGATGGATGGAAGGATGGGTGGATGGGTGGATGGAAGAATGGATGGATGGGTGGGTGGATGGATGGAAGGAAGAATGGAAGGATGGAAGGATGAATGGATGGAATGAAGGACAGACGGATGGATGGATGGAAGGAAGGAAGGAAGGAAGGAAGGATGGATGGATGGATGGATGGATGGATGGATGGATGGATGGATGGAGAAGTATGTAATAGACGGAAGAGGGACAATGGGTGGATCTACAAGACACTGAGTGCTACAGGGTTCGTTGCAAAGATGAATGTAACCCAGCCTGTATTCTCAGGCCAAGGAGAAAGGAGCCAGAGTCTCGGGTAACTTTAGTGTGGGGCAGAAAGAAATGGCCCAAGTAGCTGTCACAGCAGTGGATGGAACAGATGTGGTAACAAAGTCTGGCACGCAGGCAGCGCTGTCTTGCTGAAGCTGGAACCCGTGAGGTTGTTCTTGTTGGCTCTCTGGCCTCCATCTCACTCAGTCTTGCTCCTCCTGCTGGGCTTCTATCAAAGGCACCCACTTTCTAGATGGCAAAGAGGTGTGTAGCCCATCTGCCTGACACACGCTGGCTGTGAAGTGCCGCATGCACACATGGGAGACTTTCTGTGTCCATTGTCTACACTCATGGATGGGAACCCATTAAGGATACACACAAACGCGCGGCAGCGTGTCCCTATTGGCCTAGGGTGACGGTGTCACGAGTCCATACGGACTGTAGGGCAGGTGCTGGTGGTGCTCTGGCCACCAGAACAGGGCCAGGACACAACAGTGACCCTCAGGCTTTGAAGCTCAGCAAACGCAGCCAACTGCTTTTGGGTCAGGCCACCTTGGACGAGAACTAATAGACTCTGTGGCAATTACTACACTTTTTGTCTGTAATTTTAATAAAATGTTCAGCCGGGTCTCCTTTCTCTCACCTCCACAAAGAGCAAGCAGCTTCCAAAGACACCCCCGCACCCCAAGGGTCTCCTTACCGCGACCATGGCTTGGATTCTCACGCCCGCATCCTTGACGGCAGCGTAGCGCTTGTTCAGGTTGGCCACCCTTCCGTCCAGGTCCAGCAGGGCCTCCTTCTTGTTGTCCTTCCTCTCAAATAGGGGGTTGGCTGACCAGTCCTGGTGGGAAGTCACAAGAGTGACGCACTTGGCCCCTCTCCCACATTCTCTTGGGCGTGGGCCTCCTTGTCCCTTGCCAGCCTTTCACTGTGCCCCCTGTGCACCTTGCCTAACTTCCTCTTGGGGACACGAGTGTGCCATTCAAGTGAAAACAGTGGTGAGGGGTGACATTGCTTTTCCACATCTGTTTTAAATTTAGGTTTTATTTGTGTGTGTGCCTGCTTGTCAGTATGTTCACCGCATGCAAGGAGCGCCCACAGAACAGAAGAGGGTGTCGAATCCCCTGGAATTAGAATTAGAGGTAGCTGTGAGCCACCCGGTGTGGGTGCTGGGAACAGAGCCCGGATCCTCTGCGGGAGTAGCAAGTGTTCTTAGCTGCTGAGCCGTCTCTCAGCCTCCCATCTTTTTGTTTTTATTGTTGGTGGTGCTTTGTTTGCTTTCTGAGGCAGGGTCTTCCTGCCTACACCTGGGTGGGCCTCAACCTCAGGATTCCCCCACTTCAGTTTTCCGAGACTTCAGGATTAATAGACTTAGCTCATAGCTGCCTGTCCCCCTGCCCTGCACATGAATGCGTGGTGGCTTTGACATATAATAAAATTATATATCTGAGAATTGACGGGAGGAAAGATTTTTTTAAAAGACTTCCTGGCCTGGGGAGGATAAATGCTTGCTGTGCAAGCCTGATGACCTCAACTCAGAACCCCAGCACCCGTGTAAAGTCTGGGTGCTCCAGTGCATGTCTGTAAGCCCAATGAGGGGCTGGGGGCAGGGGGGGGGCTGCATCCTGGAACTCACTGGGTTAGTCAGCTGGTGAACTCCAGGCTCAGGAGCCCTGTCTCTAAAGGTCAAGGTGGAAAGCAACCGGGGAAGACACCTGATATTAACCTCCATTTGCCACATGTGCACGCGCGCGCACACACATACACACTTATTCAATGTATGTGCACAGACTTGCACACACCAAACATACACATACTCTCAACTTCCTTTTGAACATATAGCCACAAATGTTTCTCAAATTAAGGCCACTGAGACCCATGAGGGAGGCTAGAGAAGGGTCCCTCAGCTTTCTGGAAATTGTTCGAGGTGGAAGAACTGCCATCTGTCTTCCCCGTCGAGCAGGGTGCCTCTTCTCTGACTGGCTGTGTCCCAGCCCGGCACAGCCAGGGCCCCGCACAGTCTACTGAGAGCAACAGAATGGAGCTGAGTCAGTTCTGCCGAGGGACCAGGCTCCTGCTTTGGGATCACACTGACGTCACGGCCCAGAACATCAGGCGGAGTTCCCCGGCTGCCCAACACACAGCAGCACTGTCCGGAGGCATCCACATAGCCCCGGCGCCTTGCCCTTGGCGGCTCACTCACCTGCATGGCCTGTCTGATCCCTTCTATGTTCTGCTTGGCTTTCTGCATCCGGTTCTGCAGATTGTACAGGACCTCCCGCATCTCCTGGATGTACTGAAACACGTCTACAACACAAGGCACGAGCAACGTGACCCCAGGAAGGGCCCGGAAAGAGCCACACCCTTCTTAGGCAGGCTCAGTACTCCACGGGGATGCTTCTTCAGCGTCCCACTCTAGAGCACGAAGCACACGTTGCCCTTGTTGACTTCCCTGGAGTGAAATGGCGGAAGTCACTCGCAGTCTGCCACTGTGGTCACAGGTTGTCTTCACTGCCCAGTGTGTGGATCTTGTCTCGCCCCCAGGCTCCTGGGACTGAAGCCCTCTCTCACTATGAGTGGGGGAGGAGGAGGCTGGGCATAAAGCTGCCAGGGCCTGGGGTAGGAGGAGGGCTGTGCTCTACAGCAGCTGGAGGGTGAGGGAAGGAATGTAGCCACCTTCTAAAGGAGCATTCAAGGGGGCCTGCATGTCTTACATATGGTGACATTTGGTCCCATCCTCCAGCTGAGACAGTGGAGCCCAGTGGGACTGAAAAGAGTGGCTAATGGCACAGCAAAGGTCTCAGGAGGAAGAGAGTAGTAGAAGGTGGCTCGTCCAGACCTCAGAGGGCACCCAGGGTTGCAGGGGGAGTTAGGGTCATGTCTCGTTTGCTGGTGGGATGGAGGAAGAAGACCCTGCCACCCCGTATCCTTCCTCTCCTTCAGCATCTGCCTCGAACAACAGGGACAATATGTCTTCCCTACTGACTTGCTAAGTGCCTGTGGTAGACACGAGGTCCCCTATCTAGAAATGGTTGGACTCTTGGCAACTCCCTAAGGGTTTTTGCCCATTCTGTGAGTGACAGGGGCAGGCTTTGTGGCCTGGGTGAGGAGGTGGGCAACAGCAATTCAAGCGACTCTGGAGCCTGGAGGCAGAAGCGGCTTCCCCGGAGTGCCAGAGGCAGGGGCTGCCCAGGTAAACCCTCAGAGCTAAGGGGGCCTAGGTACTTTCGCCATTCCAGAAGAGTGTGGTCTCGGCGCTCAGCAGCTTGACGTCGATTGCTTCCAGTTCTGACTTAATCAGTGGGAATTCCACATCCATCACTGTCGTCTTTATCTGCAGAAGGAAGGCCGCAGAGTTAGGGGTTTGGTCCCAGATCTTGATTCTAGATTGTCTAGAGTTCAACAGCATGAAGGGCCACTTATATATAAATGCCGCCACAATCGGTATTGTCTTGGAATTATGTCTAAATTTCATGCTGGGGCTAGAGAGATGGTACAGTGGTTAAGAGTGCACATTACTCTTCCAGAGGGACCCGAGTTCAATTCCCAGCACCCACGTCAGGTGACTCACAGCTGGAACTCCTGCTGCATAGGGCCTGATGCCTCCAAAGATACCCACATAAGTATGGTGTTCACACACACACACACACACACACGACTGAAAATAAAGTTCTAAAAATGAAACTACATTGTACTTCGGGTGATTCTGATTTCTTCCGAGGGTTAAGGAAATGCTTCATTCCTTGCTATCTATGTCACGCAGTAGAAAGAAGGACAATGGCAGGAAACATATGTGTAATGAAGGCTCTGTCTGCAGAACCTCTTTGGGGTCAGCGATCTAAGTCTGAAGTCCAGCGATGTCTTGGGGGAGCCAGGGTCTGGGAGGAGTGGCCGAACCTGTCTATCACGACGCAGAGCCCACTGCTTCTGCCCCACTCTGCCTTGTGCACCCAAAAAGTAGTTGATCCTTGAAAAAGTGAATTCACAAAACCAGAAAATCAGAAGTATCCAAGGAAGAGGGAGCCATCAGTCAGGCTCACGCTAAGACACAGAACAGAGACTCCTCCCAGGGGCGGAGCCTTTCCTTGGAGGATGAGCCCTGAGATGATGTCATCTCAGTAGTTTGTCTGTGCCCAAAGCCTGTGGGTGGATTTCAGGGGAGCCCTGCATGCTGACTCCAGCTGCTGGCTTCTGGTGGTTGACCATGACGATGCTGCGGGGCCCAAGGAATCTTCTGTCTGGAAGACAAGGTTGCTGTGGCACAGTCCACAGACCTGTTGTGCTAACCCCTCTCTCAATGAGGGTGGCTACTGCCATGATGAAATGCCGGGACAAAAAGCGAGTTGAGGAGGAGAGGGTTTGTCTGGCTCACAACTCCACATCCCTGTTCATCACTGCAGGAAGTCAGGACAGGAACTCAAGCGGGACAGGAACATGAAGGCAGGAGCTGATGCAGAGGCCATGGAGGGGCTCTGCTTACTGGCTTGCCCCCTGTGGCTTGCTCAGCCCAGAACCAGCAGCCCAGGGACAACACCATCCACCGTGAGTGAATGCACGTGTGCTCATCCATGTGTCTCAAAGGACAGTCTGCAGGCGCCATTTCTTTCCTACCATGTGGAGCCTTGGGGACCAAACTCAGGTCACCAGACTCAAGAGTGGTCACTTTTCTCACTGAACCATTTCATCAGCCCATTATTATTATTGTTGTTGTTGTTGTTATTATTGTTTGAGCCAGGTTAGCATACAACCCACAGCAATCCTCCTGCCTCCACCTTCTGTGTGCTAGCGTATAGGTGTGTGTCACACCTGGCACGATTTCACCGAGGCTGGCCCTGAACTTGCAGCAATCTTCCTGAGGCAGCTTTCTAAGTGCTTGGCTCATAGACATGGGTCACGGTACCTGGCTTGTCACTCTGCTGTGTTCAGAACTGTACACTTCAGGTACAGTCCAGCCATGGTCCTTTCTGTGTGGGGGGTGGAGTGTTGGTATCTCTAAGCTGACTCTCCCTTTCACTTTTGACCTTGCCTCGCCAAACAGAGGTGCCACGGGTTCCTGCAGCCTCCCTCCTCATACTCCAAGCCTTCCCTTGAGCTGCAACGAGGGCCGGCACTGAAATGCCAGGTGTGGTCACTGCTTGGGGTACTTGGGCGCCATCCTACAAGGCATCTGTTGGGGCAGCGGAGGTGGCATTGGGCACTCTTGACACTCTTTCTGGTGCCATCTGGCACGTCTCTGCTACTCAGTGCTGTCTCTGGCAGGACTTAGCAAGGGGCACATGAGGGTGGACCCAGTAGGGTCCCTTCCCCATGTGGATGGGCTTCATCTAGGCTTTGATGTTATCAGTGGAATGGAAGTTGAAATGGGAGGAGTTTGCTCCCTTTTCCTGGCTCACTCCCTGGGGCAACTGGTCACCTCTCCTGGCATTGGTTTTATATTCACACCGCCAGCTTTCCTGGTTCTCAGGTTTCAGACTCTCTGAATTACATGGTCCCTTCCTGAGGCGCCAGCTAGCGGGCAGTGCACTGTAAACCTTCCGTTATCCATAACCGTACAAGCCAATTCCTTGTGATTAATTGCCACATGGACCACCATCTCTCCTTGGCACCACTTCCCTGGAGAGCCTTGACAAACACCTGAGCCATTAGCCAAAGACAGTGGTGACCTTTGGAAGCTGGAGGGGCCCAGCGAACAGATTCTAATCGACAGCACCCTTGTCCCTCGGCTGGCACTTGACCTCTGCGATGGACAGGTTATACACTTCTGACCCGGAACTGGAAGATGACAGGTCTGTGCTGTCGGGGGCTGCTTGGACTGTGATGCTAGGTCACGGCAGCAGTGGAGAGACTGCCAGCGTCTGGGCTGGCCCACAATCTACGGCTGGGGAACCATAATACCTGTGTTTGCCTGCTCCAGATCATACCTGAGAAAGTTAACTTAGAGGTTTAGGCTTTTGGCTCCCAAAGTTTCATTCTGAGGTTGGTGTAATTGTTGCGGGGCCTGTGGTGAGGTGGATGTCATGGGGGTGGGAATGTGAAGCAGAGGTCACCCCATGGTGATCAGAAGACCAAAGAGGAGGCAGGAACTGAGGCCCAGGTATTGTCGTGTCTCCATCATCTTATGTCCCTTCCATAAGGCTCACCCCTGACTGTGCCAAGCCATTCGGTAGCACTGCAGACTGGGGACTGAGTCTTCAGTACATGGCCAGACTCTCACGTTGCCTTTCTCTGTCTCTGGGTGGAATTTAAGAGTAGGGCAGGCTGTCTGCTGTCCTCTGTGACCACAGCCCACCGACAGTTTCTGTTTCTGCTGCCCGAGCAGGCTGGCCTCGAGGCTAACCAAGGCCTGGGGCTCTCGTTTGTCAGTGATGTCTGTGTTAGGTCCCCAGATCGAAGGGGCGAGGGGAGAGACTCGTCATTCCCACCTGGGTTTCAGGAGGTGCCCCTCCCTGACTTACACAGAAGGGATGGACGCGATGTGAGATGACGTTGGTGTGTATTACCCAAAAGCTTGGGAACTTCCAAAGCCTTTACCGAGAATTGTGCAATGTTAGCCCGAGTCTAACACAGACGGCGCTTCCCGTGGCGACGCTCTGAGTCATCACCGCCCTTGTGGCTTCTTCCATATGAGTAAGGAAGGGAGGCACGTTTGAATAGGCAGACGCCCAAGTGTGGCATACTACGCAAGACAACACTGGCTCACCTCATTGTACCAGCCGACGATGAGCTCCAGGTTGCCCACGAACTTCCGGAAGGTTTCGTTCTCCGAGAAGAGTGTCTCCGCACTCGTGGGGATGTCTTTCTGCTGCTGGAAGTTCAAATATTTGACTTCTCGCAGGACTGCTACCAACTAAAGGGCCGGACAAGAGCAGGGAAATGGTCAGCAGGTGACCCCAGACATGGGCCCACTGCTGCTGGCTCTTCACAGCCAGGGAACTTGAAGGTGAGTAAGAAATGGTGCTTGCTGGCAGGCTCTGGGTGTCTTCACTCTACTCAATGGGACCGAGCCAGGGCGAGCTTGACATCATCGTCCTCGTGGGCGGATGATGTCATCATTCTCTTCCATCCTTCCTCCTGCCCCAGGCTCTCTCTCTCTCTCTCTCTCTCTGCCCTCACACCTGTTCTGACCATGGGATTGACATGGCAGGTGACCTCCTGCAAGGCTTGACTCAGGTCTGAAATTGCACCTACTACCTTCCTCCAGCCCTATAGTGAGTCCCTCTCCACTTCCCTCCTAGTTCCTTTATCCCAGGGCACTTGAGGTCACCACTACTGTGTGGGTCTTCATCTCTTTGCTTATACTAACTGCTTGTCCTCTCTCTGCTCACTCCCTCCCCACTTCCTACCAGGAGGGCAGAATGGAGGCTGTGGACTGGCTTCACCAGGGTGTACCGAGCCCACACATGGCAGTGCCACCACCAAAGGGAAGAATGGATCTTAAGGAAAGGAAAAGCTTTAAGAAATGCTCAATCCAGCCCCCTCCCTGCCTTCTTGGTGTCACTGTCCATGTCCAGACAGGATAGGTCGTGCATGGCAGTGCAAAGAGGACTCGGCCTCACTTGGCTTCCATCCCATATGCACACTCGAACCATCTGGGTTCAGCCCTGCATGCGCCACCCTGGCTGACAAGCTGGTCCACCTCTCTGGGTCACGTTCAATTTCACCTTTTCTCTTAGGGTCATGTGAAAGGCAGGCAGACAAGCTTGCCAAGAGGCTCCACAGGCCCCAAATCCCAGCTACTCAGAAATCTGAGGCAGGAGGATTCATGACAGAATGGATCAAAGCCAAATAGATAGGGCAACTCAGCGATACTGTGTCCCACAGTGAAGGAAAAGAGGTTGAGAGATGTAGCCCAGGGGTAGAACATGTGCCTAGCATGTACGAAGTCCTTGAGGTCAAATCAAATCAATAAAAATGAAGAAAAAGTCTATCTTAAAACACTCCGTCTGGGTGGATCTCAATGGTAAGGATTGTGGACACCCAGACCTCTCGGTTCGTAGGCAAAGACCCTACCATTGAGCTGTACTCCAACCCTGAAGATGTTCAAGCCATCATCTAACACATCCTGAACACTTGAAAATACTCAGCAAAGCTGTGGGCGTCTGTGGCTCATGCACAGCCACTTCCACGGATGTTCACTGGTGGCGGTGGTGGAGTCAGCCTGTGGCGCGGTAAGCTCAGACTTTCCCCTCCCTCCCCGCCCTCCATGTCCGCCAGGGACCCGCCAGGGACCCGCCAGGGACCCACCGCCTTGCTGAAGTTGACTTGGATGAGGCTGGAGAAGGGGTCGCGCTGGATGAGCGGCTGGCCCAGGTTGAAGTGGCAGTCCTGGTCCACGCCCTCCACCCACTGCTGGTAGATCTTTTCCCGGCAGCTCTTCAGGAGCTCCATCATCTCGTCGTACTTCTCATACACCAGCTTGGCCTCCATGCTGGACATGACCCTGGGTCAGAGGCGGACAGATCAGTGAGGTTTTTTAACCCTCTAGGGCTTTCTAACGCCCCCATCGGTGGCTGCCAATCTGAGGGCGCTGAACCAAGATGCTGGCTACCTTCCTCCCAGGACAACAGAGTGAAGGTACCGTCAGATGGTGGCTGAGCCGTACATGAGAAAGTAGAGATCTGAGTCCTTAGCCTGCCCATGAGCCAAAGCAAATGTCCTAGGAGTCCACATGGTGGCCTGCCTTGTGGGAACTCCAGCTGGCCATAGCTGTTGGGAATGTACAGCTTCCTTTCCTACGTGGGACCAACTAGACTGGCGTAAAGCCAGCATGACCCCATGGGTCCCACAGAGTGCCAGCTTCACCAGCAACAACCTCCTTCTGTGCACACCTGCCGCATCCCCACGATTGCTGCAGAGCGTTCCTTCCCGCCCCGCCCCACCCTGCCCCCACGCCAAATTCAAGAAATGGGGTCTAGTGACGTCTTCACTCTAGCAAGCACAGTGAAGAGCCTGGTGATCTTGGTTTATTTCTGTGAGGTGGAAGACCCTGCACGCAGGATGCACGGGCTACCCGGACCCTTCCCAGCCCAGCCCGGGACTCACGGGTGCTCAATGTGCTTCAGGTGCTTCATGGACACCTCCAGCCTCTCCTGAAGCTCCAGGCTCCACTTGAGCTGCCCAGCCACAGGAGACATGTTTTTGTGGATGGGTGGTATCTGGCCTTCGGTGGAGGCCACCATCTGGGCATCGTACATGAGCTTGGCATTATCTAGTTCAGTGTTGAACATCTCCAGCAAGACCGAGTACCTGGGCACCACCTCAACAAGGATCAGAGGCCGCTCCAGGAGGCCCCCACACATGTACAGGAGCTGCAGAGACATGGGAGGAGGTGTTGCTGTTGCCAAAGTTCGGGCTTCCAGCTCTGTCCCTGGTACTGGCCCTAACCCAGGGTTACTGGGGTTGTTGACAAAACAGGAATGGCCTAACTTCAGGACTGAGGAGACATGGGCCTTGTTGGAACAGAAACTCCCCTGGAGTCTTTCTCTGTGTGGCAGCTGTTAAACGGAGCCTGTATGAGCCCGTGCTGCCTTAGCAGAGGCACCTGCTTGGAAACTAGCAAAAGCAGTTAAGCCCAGAGCTCGGGAGATTTTACTCCAGACCTAGGGACACACACACACAAGAAACGAGGGGCTGCTCACAGAGAGGGGGATAGCATGGGGTCCCCTAACGTCTGGAGTTCATAGCAAACACCTAGCGTCCCTGTGGACTCCCGTAACCTTTCCCTTAGCAGGTCTCCGAGGCCTATGTGGGTCTTACACTGACCTCAGGTTTTGGTTTGGAAAATACGACCATCACTAAAAACGACCTTTTAAGACCTGAGAACCAACATGACCCGAGGAAGGGAAGGGAGTAGAGCGGAGCAGCGTGCGTCTGCAGAGGAAGTGGGGGCCGGGCACTGCCGTGGACCCTCCTCTGTGGTAACCCAGAGGCATCCTTCCCTGTTACAGCACCTGACCTGTGACAGCTGGGGAACCTGGTCTACCGGCCTCATCGTTGCTCTTTGCCGGCTTTTTGGTCTCTGGTTTTTGGGACGTAAAGTCCTTTCACTTTCTGCTAGGAGGAGGTCACGTGAACAATGCTCTAGAACTTTCCAGGCCACGTGTGCCATGCCGATGACAGGGAGACCTAGCATCTGTAGCGTCAGGTCGGGGACACACAGGGACGGCGGGAGGCGACTCCCGAGGGTCTCCCCATACAGGACCGTTTTTCTAAGTGCCATCATTGCAAAGTGAGAATTTAGAAAATGTGGCATGGCTGAGCGGTGGTGGCGCACGCCTTTAATCCCAGCACTTGGGAGGCAGAGACCAGCCTGGTCTACAAGAGCTAGTTCCAAGACAGGCTCCAAAACCACAGAGAAACCCTGTCTCAAAAAAAAGAAAATGCGGCGTATAGAAGCAAGCCTGCGTTCTCATGAGGGAGAAAGCCCTGGGACAGACCAATTTTATCACTCTGGGATGAGTGAGGCTCCACCCATCCATGGCCCACCTGCCTCTGACAGAAAAAAACAAAACAAAACCCAATGACACAGTGGGCAACACTCAAGAGGGTGGGTGGCTCAGCTCATGCCCAGGGCTGGGAGACTCCATCCAGCGTGTCCCCTTCTTTCAGACCTGAGAGGAGGGGGTGTGTATGGTGTCACCTCATGTCTTGGTCAAGGGATCAGATACTCAACTTGTCTGGTTTTGCTGAGTCTGTTTCCCCTGAAGGGCAGACTATTGTTAACCTTGGTTATCAACTTAACTATGGGCTCCTGCTGGGGTGTGTGTGTGTGTGTGTGTGTAGGGAAGGTTGTGGACAGAGACACCTGGGGAATTAGGACGACAGACATCTG
This sequence comes from Chionomys nivalis, assembly GCF_950005125.1. NCBI lineage: Eukaryota > Metazoa > Chordata > Mammalia > Rodentia > Cricetidae > Chionomys > Chionomys nivalis. The sequence continues at coordinate 98,448,066 of NC_080092.1, forward strand.
GGGACTTCACCCAGACCTTTCCAGAGACCCGTGCTGTGCTCTGTCATTTCTAGACACAAGCCACACCTTTTTCTTGACTGTGGCTCCTACTTGCTTGGGCTGAATTGGAAATGAGGCCCGGCAGGAGGTGGAGTGGGGTGGGAGGTTATTACCCCTCCCTCCCTGCAACAACAGATGAGGTCTCCTTTCTGACTTAACTGATGTTCTTTACCCACACCTGTGGAGACACTGCATTAATTTGCATTCATTGCCTGAAGTCCCAAGCAATCCTACACCTCTCCTGTCACCCAGTCCCCAGGGCCCCCACTATCTCTGCATTTGCCTTTATAAAAGTCACAGGTTAAACAGCACAGGGTGGGGTGCACCCGACTCTACAGGGGAGAGGTCTTGGAGCTCCTGTTCAAGAACCTTCCTCAGTCTCTTCTCAATGAGAGAGGTTGCCATTGTCCTAGGGTGCTCAGGCCACTCTGACTACCTTCAGTGTGTGTGTTCCCTACTGACCTGCCCTGGAACACAAGCTCCCTGGCCCGCTCCTGTGCCTCTGCGGTCCTGCCCCGGGTCGGCCCTGCAGTGACGCACGGTGACGCACGGTGCTCACCTTTGCTGAGGACTCAATGGAGCTGCAGTCATCAAAGGCTTGGCAGAAGATAGTAGCCAGCCTCCTGTCCAGGTCCTGGATTTTGGTCTCAAAGTCCTTGTAATCTTCATCAAAACTCTAAAAGGAAGTGAAAGGCAGACATAGGCAGGCAACGGGGAGCTGTTGCAAACCACTGACAGGATGGCAGGCCTCATGGCTTAGTTCAGACAAGACGGGGCTGACCGTACAGCTCAGATCACCAGCACGGCCGTCTCCCCTCCCTGACCCCAGGTCCTGCCCATCGGCATGGGGACTGTAGCTTCTGTACTTTCGGTGACAACTCATTAGAGTCCTGGGACTGCCCACTCGCTCCACCCAGCGTCACTCCATCCCGCGGGCCAGGGTCAGTCCTCACCCACGGCTTACCGGGTCCCCGGGGTCCAGAGGGTCATATTTGCACTCAGCAAAGACCTTCACCAGCTCAAAGACCTCATCGTAGATCTGGGTCACCAGGCTCCCCAGGATGTTCCCCCGCACACCCCCCAGCTCAATTTTCTCCAGCTTCAGAAATTCAATGGCTGTTTTGTAAAGATCCTAGCACGGAGAGAAAGAACAAGAACCCATCTGCTCCGTGCATTTGTCTCCAGGGCCAATAAAATACAGTAAGTGTCCCAGGACCTTCTCTGAACCAGCACGGAGAGCCCTTAGCTATCACACCCAGGGCCAGCACTGCAGGGAGCACGTGAGGCATGCAAGGGACATGCGTGGGGTTTGCTCTTCAGTTGTTTCTAGAACACGGAGCAAAAGAGTGGGGGGGGGGGCTCCTCCAGGAATCACCTCTGCGTTAAGAGCATGGGGAGCCAGGAGGATGAAGCCTGGGATCTGGTCCAGGCCCCACGCTGGCCAAAGAGCCTCCCTAGATGCTCCAACCTCCACTTTCTCAGCTCTGGAAGGTTCTAGAAAGGTACCGGGGTCTCTCATGCTCTGGCTCAGCTTCAGGTTTCTCTGTCCCCTGGAGAGCATCCCACACTGAGAGGGATCAGATGCCTGGTGGACACTGGCGCCTGGTCCAGGCAATCCTCCATGAGGGTCCCCCACTGCCCAGTTTTCCCCAACTATGGTGGCCCATGACAGTCCCTTCCCAGAAGATGCTTCAGGGTCATGCTCTTCACATCCAATCTCTCAGCAGATGCTTCTCTGTGTGGTAGTCTTGTCTCCACAACAAGGTTCCCAGTGTTTCCTGAGGACAGTGAGTAGCTACTTCTCTCCTCCGTCCTCCTCTTCCGCCATCCCCTCTTCTGGAGTCTGGGTCTTACAGAGCTCAAGCTGGCGGCAAACTCACTATATAGTTGATGACTCTGAACTCCTGATCCTCCTGCTTCTGCTTCCCAATTGTTGGGGCTACAGTGTGAACCACTGCCCTCAGGGGTGCTGGCGATGAAACTCGGGGCCCTGTGCATGCTGGGCAAACACTCTGTCAACTGAGCCACGTTCTCAGTTTGTCCTTTTTTTGGTGGATTTAGGGCTATGCACATGACATTAAAAGCCAATTACCTCAGGCAAAAGACTTGAAGACAAAATGCAAGGTGTGTTGGGGGTGGGGGTTTCGGGGCTGGGGGCATCTCAGCCGCTAGAAATGCTCACTGTGCAAACATAAGGACTTGAGTTCAAATCCCTAGCACCTACATACAAAATCTGGGCATGCACTGGGGGTTGGGACTGGAGAGATGGCTCAGGGGTGGAGAACACTTTCTGCTCCTCACAAAGGACTTATGTTTGGTTCCCAGTACCCACAGTGGCTCACAGCTGTCCTTAGTGTCAGTTCCAGGGGATCCAATGCCCTCTTTTGGTTCTGTGGGCACCAGGCATGGATGTGGTACACACACGCGCAGGCCAACACTCATACACATGAAAAGATCTGCCTCACATGCTGGAAACTCCAATGCTGGGAGGGGAGAGACAGGAGAATTGCCAGGGCTCACTGGCCGTCTGTTTGCCTCGAGTGAGGAAGGCAGAGCCTAATACATGTCTTCTGGTCTCCACCCAGGCACAGGAACACATGTGTTCACCGCAAATGTAGTCTGCTAAATGACGCAGGGGCTCCTTGTCCCACCCAGCCGGAGCCCTCTCACCGCTCCTCCCCAGGGGAGACCATCTTGACCCCTCTTGAATTGTCATTTGACCTGTCTCACTCCGGGTCCACACGCACAGGGGTCTGAAATCTCCCTTTATGCTAATTTTGTGGATTAACTCTGCCTTTGGTGCCAGGGACAGTTGAATCCATTTTCTTTTCACTTAAACAATGTTAGACTTTGATCACGTCCTTAGCTAGAGGTCAACTGTTTTGACCGGTTCTTTCCCAACAATCTTCTGAATTATACGTCGTCAACTGCTCCCATTGTTCTGAGAATTGACCGACCATAAGACATTTTGTGGTTCATTAACCATCTGACCATAAGCTCATAACAAGTACCTTTCCCCTGATCATATAAATAACTGTGAAATTTCACTTTTAACCACTTGCTTGCTTGGTATAAAGAGACTGCTCTGCCTTTAACCCGGGCTGTTCGCATTCTCTTCCTAGAGGAAACTGAAAATATGACCTCGCCGTGAATAAATTTTTGTCTTACAATATCTTGGTGTTGGCTCCTGGCTTTCAATACCACAACATCTGGCTGCTGGCTTGCCGACAATGGCCACTGTATTGGCTGGGGGACAAGACTGGAGCTAAGGGGCCAAGTGGCCACTGCGTTTGGGCATGGAGAGGGCCTCAAGAACAGTTCAAGATACAGAGCTTGCCACTCACTTAGAAATTTCTAACTAGGAGATGATCCTGGAGGTTTTTTGTTTTGTTTTGTTCTGTTTTTTCTATTTCTTCCCAGAGTACGGAAGCCCCCATACATGCTGGCAGATGCTCTACCACTGAGCCCAGCCCTGGTAGCCTCTTCTGAGGGACATGGGGGCAAAAGGGAATGGAATTCCAGTTGTACCTCAATGGTCTGCACACGATGAAAGAAGGAATTCATGCGGGAGAAGGCAAGGGATGAGGGAAATTCCCACGGCACAGGCGGCTTGTCCTTTAGAAGGCAAAGGATGAGGGAGGTGAGAGAGAGAAGACCATAGTTGCTTCGGCTAGTCCCACCTGCCCACCCGTCAGGGGTGGCACTGGTGTGGCCCAGTGTGCCAAGATCCCCACCTGCCCACCCGTCAGGGGTGGCACTGGCGTGGCCCAGTGTGCTGAGACCTGGCTGCGGGTACCTTAAAGAAAAGCTTCATGTTTGCACAGCAGAAGTCGTAGGCATGGAAGAGCTCCTTGAGGACACCCACGGACAGAGAGATGCCGTTCAGAACCTCCTCAATCTCGCCCTGCAAGCCCTTCAGCACCTCGTCCGGGCTCAGGTAGGTTCTAGTCTAGACAGAAGAAAAGACAGGCATCCTAAGGCATCCTTGGTGAGTCCCCAGGTGGCGTCCTGGCACAGTGGGTACTGAAAGAGAACCAGTCCCCACCCCCAGGGCTCGTTTCGTGTCAAGGTGACAGCAAAAAGGGATTTTTGCCCACAGCAGATCAGGGATCACCAGGCGTGGAAGACACACGGTGTTCTCCTGATCCTATGGCTAGGTTACAAGCGTGATCTCAATATGCTTTGGTGGCCTGGGTTCCAGCCCTTCAGCTGGTGCTGGCGACTGGCTAGCAAGGCACCCTGGGAAAAATGCTTGAGAGCCACCCCAGGCTTGGCCTTGGCTTGGAGCCTGAGAATGCCCAGGCCAAAGAAGAACAGAGGGTGGGGAAAGACCAGGCTGGGAAAGGTGGTCACCATTTCAATGATTTGGTTGCAGAACTCCCGAAGGATGACGATGACCCTGGAAGGTGTGTTGTAGTGCTCCGACGTGGCCCATATGAAGCAGATTGTGCTCAGCACCTTGACGATGAAGCTGGGGAGCTGGGAGAGACAGCCCAGATTGCTGAAGAGGACTCCCAAGGGGACTCTGTACCAGTCAGCTGCTGAGGGCTCTACAAAGCCACCAAGGGCGCTACAATGCTGCCAAGGGCTTTACAATGGCTCCGAGGTCTCTACGATGCCATGGGCCTGCCTCTCCCACCCACCCAGTTGGCTCTTCCTTGTCAACACACCACTGTGAAGTCAGCCTGTTCCATCTCCTCTAACAGGATGCGCAGGGGCTTCAGATAGAGGACGATATCATTGGCTTCCTTCAGCCCTGTGTATGAAGGGATACGGCAGTCAGCGCTGAAGGAACTCGGTGAATATGGGCAGCAATAGAGGTTTCCCCAGGAGTGGGTTGACCACCCCCCCATAGGTCCAGGGGCTTCATGGACGACGTCTGGCTCACCTTGGGTGACATTCATGTAGACATTTTGTAAGGCTGGCCAGTAGCAGCTTTTGGCTTTTTCTAGAATCTCAACTATCTTGTTCACCTTGGGTCTGTTTAACTGGGGACAAAAGAAGCCACAGCCTCTCAGTCCAACCCTTCACCGAGAGCAGACTGACTTGGGCTGCCAAGGCTGAGAAATGTACCAGGAATGTACCCTGGGGTCCCTGGAAGGGTAATACCGAGCTACCAGCCGCCCGAGTAGCCCAGTAAGAAGTCAAGTTCTGGGTGGAAGGAGGCCCTACCTGCTCATGGATGCACTGCAGGTTCATGAGCCGGGCGTCCCAGAATTCAAATTCCACACGGGGCAGCGGGTGCAAGCCATCCAGTAGGGCCTGAGCCGAGTCCTTGCTCAGCACGTCCCGGATTTGATGGGACCAATCAATGATGATGGTTTCGATGGAATGCAGGAGCGAGTTGTCCAGGGAGGAGGGGATCCTGCCAAGTGCAAGGTCAGGATGATGCTCTTGCGGCCACACACACATGGATTGCCTCGAACCCTGTGCTATTGCAGAGGAAACCCACCTGTCCCCCACCAGCAGCCCGAAGACAAAAATAGCCACTGCCACAACCCACCGCCACCGCCATTGCCACTGCCACCAAGCACTAGCTGGTGTCTGGTCTCATGTCCTTGGCATAATCCAACTACCTAAGGGAGTCTGAAGATTTCCCCTCCCCAGGGAACAATGCCTATAGCAAAGAGGAATGGGCACTTTCAGAGATGCCCAAGGAGCCAGAGACACCCAGATAAACACCATACAACATGGCCTATATTGGGGGCTTAATGCACAGTCCCTGAAGGACCAGGCAGGATGGAACTTAGCAGTCATCGTCCAATAGTTTGTGGACAAGTTCACACAGGTAACTTTTGCTTTTTAATTGTCTCACATACCAGGGTGCCTCAAGAGTCCCTTGACCTCTGGCTGCCACCATCTCTACACCTTGACTTATGCCGTCCTGTCCAACATCCCTCCTACTCCCTCCGCTGCCCTTCAGCATGGCATCTCAAAGCCAGCGTACGTGGCTACCCTTGGAGCCTCGTAGGGACTGCCCTTGTGTCGAAATGGGGAGGAGACTAGATGCAGGTGGGTCCCCCTCCTGGGTGTAGACGCTGCAGGTTGGTTGGATAGGGATTCCCAGGGGCTCCAGTGTCTGGTGCCCTCTCCTGCAGACTTGGTGCCATCCCGCACTTGAGCATCCCACGGAAGCCAAGGCATGGACTCCACCTGCAGTTATGTCTCAAGTTCACGGTCCCCTCCGGCTGCGCCTACCTCTCCATGGATTCCAGCGTGCCGTCCAGGCTGCCCAGGTGCTCTGGGATGGGCAGCAGAGTTTTCCCCTTGATTTTGCCTCCCATCACAAACATTTCGTTCTTCAGCCTGTGGACTTGCTTGACAATATCTTCTGAGACCACCCGGGGCCAACCATCCATGTTCTCGCTCTGGTTTAGCAGAGAATAGAGCACCTGAAAGGGGACACGACAGTGACTCTACCTGACTCTGCTGTTCTGGAGGATTTGGAAGACCTATGTGTCCAGAGATTTCTCCTGGAGATGGGGCAGCTGGAGTTCTTGGAGCAGTGATGGCCCAGCTACCTGTCTTTGAGCATCTGAACCATCACCACACCTCGCCCCATAACACATTTATGCTACATACCTTGCAGGAAGTTTAGGGTGAGGGCTGAGAAAGGCTGAGTTATGTCTCTAGGCATATATATATATATGTATATATATACATGTATATATGTATATATATGTATAGGCATATATGTATATATATGTATATGTATATATATATATATATATACACACACACAGTCCTACCTCCTGTATCTTGCTATGTGGATGCAGCTGGAAACAGTCGTGTGTGTGTGTGACACACACACATGAACCCATACATGAATCCATGCAGAGATCTGTGACCATGTAGAGGTCACACAGGCCAGTGTGTTTTCCATCTTTTTTTTTAAGATTTATTTATTATACATAAAGTGTTCTACCTGCATGTTTGCCTACACACCAAAGAGGGTACCAGATTTCATTACAGATGGTTGTGAGCCACCACGTGGTTGCTGGGAGTTGAACTCAGGACCTCTGGAAGAGCAGTCGGTGCTCTTAACCTCCAAGCCATCTCTCCAGCCTGTCCATCTTCTTCTTTGAAGCAAAGTCTCTCACTGAACCTGGAACATTTGCCATCTGGACTGGCTGGCCAACATGCCAATGGATCCTCCTGTCTCTACCTCCTGGGGTTTTGATTGCAGGACCACTAACTTTTATGTGGTGCTGGAGATGGGAATGTGTGCCCTCATGTTTGTGCAGCAAGCCCTGTGCCCACTGAGCCATCTCTGCCCAGCCTAATATGGCCTTTAAAGAGGCAATGAGGTCAGTTAGACCAGTAGGCTGAGCCCCAGCCTCGTAGGACTTGAGTTCTCATAGAAAGAGATAAGAACAAAAAAATTAATCGCAGAGGGAACAGGAAGAGATGATCATCTACCAGCCAAGGTCAGAGGTGTGGTAGGAGAGGGCCAGCTGGCCCTGACCTTGGGCTCCCAGCTTCAAGAGCTTCTGGAACTACAGATGGCCGCTGAGTTGATCTCAGCCTTCTCACTGAGGCTTCCCACTCTCGGCGTCCAGGCCCTGCTCACCAGCCAGCCTCCTGGCTTCACGTTTCTCTTTGATGAAGCACAGGCAGGGTCCCAGGTCCTTTGGTTCTATTATGACTGGGAGGGCTAAGTAACCCAGCCTACTGGTGTGGCCCACCAGAAGCTATCCTTCACCCCATTGCATCTGCTGAGGGCAGGTACCAGGGCATGACAGTGGCATAGAGGAATAGGGAAATAGGAATGGTCTTGGAACTAGCTACGGCTCCTGCCACACCGCTTGGAGCAGGTCTGTCTGCATTTCCAGCCAGCTCTCAGGTGAGGCCACTGGGCTTGCACACTGCAAGAGCAATGAGGACTTGGGCCCCTCACTCTGAGTCCTCCCAAAGCTTCGGTGCTCTGGCCCTACCCTGCCAGTCTAGGCATGCGTACCTCTTCCACAACAGCGATCAGCTGGTCCACGGGTGTGGGGCTGATGTCCCCGTAGAGAAGGCTGGTCTTATAGTTGTCCTTGGTGATGTTCTCTGGCTTTGTCTTGATAAAGTAAACACCCTTGGACTTGAGGGACTCTGGGAAACCCAAGCAGGGGATGATCATGCCCGCAGCATTGAGTGTCAACACCAACACAGAGACATCAGTTTTGTCAAAGAATTCCGTGAGCAGGGCCATGTTCTCCTCGGCTCCGATCAGTTTGCCCCACTTGTCTGCCTTGTACTTGAGGATGATGAAAGACACTGCCTCCAGATACTCGACTCTGACATCCGGCATGATGGTCATTGTCTCCTTTCCTTATGGTACAGTCTGCTGAAAATAGGCAGGTGTCAGCTGGTTTCTGAGCTCCTAGAACCCCACAGAATCCCCGTTAGCCAAGCCAGTGGAAGGGGACTCACTGGCCTTTGTTTTTATATGTTGGCTTGGCTGTTGACAAGGGAGGGGCCCCTGTTCCTGGTGCGGGGTCAGCAGGTAAAAGGTGTACGCTTGTGTTATCGTGACCATAAGATTAAATAAACTGGAAAAGACAGAGGGGACATGGTTGAGGGGGCGGAGAAAGAAGTGGCCACATCAGCATGGGGGTGGGGTGGGCAAGGCAAAAGGGGACAGGGATGAGGGAAAGTTCGAAAAGAAACTGAGGAAGGATACCCAAGAGTGACCTCTGACCTCCATGTATGGATATGTGTGTACACGCACACACAACACACACACACACACACACAAACTTGGGCTGCTCAACTCCTCTAGGGCTCTGTGTTTCAGTCCGTTCTAGAACCAGCCATTGTCAATGTCAGCGTTTGCAGGCCACATCGGAAGCCATCGGATCCCAGCCTTTGACTTGGGCAAAGCCAAGGTTGGAAGCTTCTGAGGTGTTACAGCACACTGCAGGTCCTCAGAGCCACATCCCACACCAGAGCTGGTGCAGGTCCTCAGAGCCACATCCCACACCAGAGCTGGTGCTCAGCCCTGCCCACATCTGAGTGAGGTGGCGCTGTGCGGTTTCAGTGACCCAGGGCTTTTCTAAGTGCTCTAGGCTTCTCGGTGACAGGAGGCAAGGTCAAGAGAGAGGGAGGAGAGCCAGGAGAGAGAGTGGTCTGTGAGTCAAACCTGTCTGATTTGGGCCCTTCTGTGAACAAGGGGAATGACAGTTGCCTCTCCACCCCATAGGGGGAGCCATGCAGTGACATCAGCGAGCCACGCAAGGGCTTGCTTGGTGCTGCTGCTGAGTCAGCCCCCCTCCCAGCACCATGTCATTTAAAGCCTAGGTGCTGGAGCAGGAGTGGGCCCTCCTTGTCAAGCTGATGTTATGACTGAAGTTGACAGGACCACCCCTGGTTTACCGGTTTTGCGGATTTGGGGTTTCACAACTGGTCTCATCTCAAATCCGCAGTGTCATTTCCTGGGGTGCTGGCCACGAGGTGACAGTTTACAACACTGTCCCACGAAGTACTTCTCAGGCCCACCAGCCCCTTGAACTATTCATGAGGGGTAGCTGGCAGGATTGAGGCTGGGCTGGCTCAGGGGCAGCTACAGGGAGGGCATACCAGTAAGCCTGAGCGAGGAAGGAGTGGGGCCATGACGGCCAGCTTCAAGCAGATAGCAGGGACAGCACTTGGTGAGTGATAAGTCTGCTGCCAGCCAGGACCCAGGCTTCTACCCTATGTGCCAAGGCCCCTCAGCTCCTCCACACCCTAACGTGGCTTAGGATTGCTCACCAGATCCACGCGAGTATGTGCTTCGGTCAAGAGACAGAGAGCCTTTTCCCAGCAACAAAAGGAAACGGCTTCTGGTCCTTGAGAGGCTCCAACTGCCACAGAACTATGGAGTGTCAAGGTACCAGAGACTTCTAGAACCTTCTCCTGGCTACCTAAGTAGGCAGAGGGAGTGCAGAAGATGGTAGCCCACTGTTCACAGAAGTGGGAGGAGTCTGGGCTCTGAGCCCAGGTCCAGTTTTACTCTGTGAAATGCCTACTAGATGGCATGTACATCTACTTTTATTAGGACCTTTATTCTTTCAGCTCAAATAATTTTATTACTTTTATATTAAATATATTTATTATTAATAATGATTTATTATTATTATTTTGGTTTTTCAATAGAGTTTCTCTGTGTAACAGCTCTGACTGTCCTGGAATTTGCTCTGTAGACCAGGCTGGCCTCAAACTCACAGAGACCCATCTGCCTCTGCCTACCAAGTGCTGGGATTAAAGGTGTGCACCACAATGCCTAGCTCAACCCTAAGTCAACTAAGCGAGGCTAAAAAGTTCAGTGAGCCATCAGGATGTAAGATCTCCATTTAGGTACTTCAGATGGCATGTCGTGCAGGCTGGCTGCCAACTCCTGTGTCCAAGCAATCCTAAGTGGTTGGAGTCGAAGATCTGTGCCATCATGGTCAACAGGACTGAACATGGATGTCTAAAAATCCTCTGTATTTCTATACACTAGCAGTGAACACCATGACAGTAAATTCAGAAAGAACTCTGATGGAGGAAGGTCCATGTTCCCGAATATTGTTTATAACTGTTCTTTTACATTTAAAGGGGGATATGATATAGATATAAATAATTTGCATTGGTATAGATTTTAAGGTCAATTTTGTTATATGTATATGTATTTCTGATCTTGATTAAGGTATTGTGATTGTGTAGTTCATTTAAAAATGTAATGTATAATTAGGAAATATAGGTTGCTAATGGATAATCATAAATAATAGTCAAGCTTGTAGTCACGTTAGTTAGATTTTCTAGATATATAGAGATATATTTTAATTAGGCATTCTTCATATCTTTCAAAGACTGCAGAATATGGCATTTAATGTTTTAATAACTTAGGGCTTTTCATGATAATGAGACACATCTGCTCCTGGCAGCACCAACCTACTTCAAGAGGAAGATGGGCACCGAAGAGGCTCCTTAAGGAGTTTGATAGCCATTTGGGCAAGAAACTGCTCTTGCCTGGACTGTTGCATAAACTGGACACAGAGAACCTGCAGAAAGAGGACTGCTGAACTTGCCTAAAGGTGAGACGGTCTTTCGGGGTTCCTGACTCATGAAAGAGTCTGTGAGACATTCTGCAGGACACAGCAGATAGTGACTGAACTGTCTTTGGAATTTCCTGCTTCCTGGAAATGTCTCTGGATACTATGGGCCCGTAGGCTAAAGATGGATGCCACAACGGTACAGAGGAACTTTGGGTGACTGTCTAGGCAGTGAGATGTCTCTGTCATTTCTAGAGTTTTGGATCTCTTGTTTGCTTAGGTAATATTATATCCTTCTGGAGTCTTTGATGGAGTTGAAGAATGGTTAGTTATAGTTATAGTTTTCCTTAGTAATGATAAAAGATAAAATAGATATAAATATTGTAACTGTAATTCTTGCTTGATAACTGTTTTGTTATATGTAATTTTACTATGTTAAAGTAAAAGTCTTTCTTTTTTGTTTAAACAGAAAAAGGGGAAATGATGGAGATGGGTCTTGTATTAATCTGTTGCTTTCATTGGTTAATTAATAAAGAAACTGCCTAGGTCCATTTGATAGGCCAAACCTTAGGTGGGTGGAGTAAACAGAAGAGAATGATGGGAGAAAGAAGCCGAGTCAGGGAGTCGCCATGATTCTCCCACTCCAGACAGATGCAGGTTAAGATCTTTCCTGGTAAGCCAGCTCGTGGTACTACACAGAATATTAGAAATGGGTTAGATCAATATGTAAGAGCTAGCCAATAAGAGGCGGGAACTAATGGGCCAGGCAGTAATTAAAAGAATACAGTTTCCGTGTAATTATTTCGGGGCATAAGGTAGCCATGCGGGCTGCTGGGTGACGGAGACGCAGCCCCCACCGCTCCCTATTACAACAGTTAATTAATAAAGAAACTGCTTGGCCTCATAGGTTAGAACATAGGTGGGTGGAATAAACAGAACAGAATGCTGGGAAGAAGGGAAGTGAGCTGAGACGCCATAGCTCTGCTCCCCAGGGCAGACGAGATGAAGCTCCAACCCAGGATGGACGTAGGCTAGAATCTTCCTGGTAACCGCACCTCAAGGTGCTACACACATTAATAGAAATGGGCCAGGCAATGTTTAAAAGAATACAGTTTGTGTGTTGTTGTTTGGGGGCATAAGCTAGCCAGGCGGCCGGGAGCTGGGTGGCAGGAACGCAACCCGCAGCTCCTTCTACAGAACTCTTTTCTGGATTCCGCGCTATCCCCTAGACCAGTCCTTAGGAAGCGGGGGAGGTGACAGTTTGATAACTTAGCCCAGAAGGAGGTACTCATCATGTCCCTCTGCTCACACTCTCTTGAGCCATGGTTATTCACATGGCCACTGTGAGCTGCATGGGAAGCTGGGAGATGTAGTTTCTAGCTGACATCCATGTGAGTACTTGGAGAGTTGGTTAAGCAGATAGGTGAAGGGGATCCCATGGATGAGTGCCAACTTTTCCGACACTCCCAGATCGATCCATCCTTAGAGCTCAAGGCTACTATGAAAGCTCAACTTGTCCAGAACCTACCTATGTTCCCTCAACATCCTGCGCATACCTGGCTTGATGCTCAGTCTCCGGTGCATCTAATTCTGCCATGGCCCTCTTCATTCAGGTCCTTCTTGTCCTTCCTGAAAGGCCTTGTTCAGTTCTTGCCACCCATTCTCCCAGCATCATTAAAACATCTGTCATGACAAAATTCCTTAAAAACCATCACTAGCCTCCTGTTTTTAGGATGAAGCCCCTCCCCCCACTCATCCTCATCCTTAGGACCACAGTTGCAGCTCACCGGCCTCTGCAGCCCCACCCCCGCCCTATGGGCAAGCATTTTCAGCTTCGTGGGCTCTCACCCAGTAGTGCTGCAATTAGTCAGCCTCACAATCGGCCTGAGCTGCCGGCCTCTCTAATCCCTGGTGATAGGCATAGTCGCTCCGGGATCTGGCACTGAGCCTGGCCCAGAGCAGGCCCCGAGAATATCCCCGGAAAGGATAAGGCTCCACGAAGTCCCGCTTGCTGTCAAGACCTCACCCAACTCAGTGTTCCCCAAACTCGCTAGCCTCTAGTCAGTCATTCCTTACGGGTACATCTCAGACTCAAGGAGCAGCTAAAGAACAAAACTTTCAGCCAGACCAACTTCCGTCCAAATCCTGTTATCCCGAGGCGTCCAGGTCCCAAACCCACATGGGACCAGGAGATGACTCAGCAGGTTAAGTGCTTGCTGCACAGGCATGTAAAGAGCCAGGCACGGTGACAAGTATTTGTCATCCCAATGTCGTGGAGGTAGGGACAGAAGGGTTCTGGGGCTCACTCCGTCTAGAATCAACATGCTCCAGGCTGAGCGAGAGCCCTAACTCAAAAGACAAGATGGAGAGCCACCAAAGAAGACATCTCACGATGACCTCTGGCCTCTCTGTGCATACCCACATTGAGACAGTCTCTCCACCCCCATTGCAAGAACTTTCTCCTTGACAGGGAGTAGGCAGTGTTTGGTCTAAGTACCATGGTGTCTGCAATCTGTTTTCATCAAATAGAAGATATTTTGTAACTTTCATTGATTTTCTGGATGTGGTGGCTCATGCCTTTAATTCCAGCACTCGGGAGGCAGAGGCAGGCAGATCTCTGTGAATTCAAGGCCAGTTTGGTTTACAAAGTGAGTTCTAGGACAGCCAGGGTTGTTACACAGAGAAACCCTGTCTTTAAAAAAAAAAATCTCTTTGAGAGGCACCTGAGAAGTTTCCAGAACTAATACGGTTAGACAGGCAGAAGCAAAGCTTTCAAAAATGTTACATGGGTTGAAGTAGGAACTGGCTCACCAGAGGTAGGAAAAGGGCTCACAAGTGTTAGGATGAAAACAGACTGAGGGCTTGCAGCTGTCCTGAGAGGAGTCAGGGGCTCTGAGAGGCAAGCAGCTGGCTCCATAAGACACGCCCACCCCAGGAGTGTAAACAGGGCACTGGCTGGCTGGCTCCCATGAGACACGCCCACTCTGGGATCATAAGCAGGGCACTGGCTGGCTGGCTTCCATGAGACACGCCCACTCCGGGAGTATAAACCGAGCTCTGTTACCTTTTCATATCTTCCTGCTTCTAATGCAACTAATTGTAAGAGATTAAACTGTAGCTGATAACAAACCTCCACCTGTACTGCAACTAATTATAGCAGATTAAACAATGGCTGCTAACAAGCCTCCACCTATTTCAAGAAATCCGTAGAGGACCCAGGGTTCCGTTCCCAGCACCTACATTATGGCTCAAAACCATCCGCCGTTCCAGTTCCAGGGGGTTTGAAACCCTCTTCTGACTAGTGTGGGCCCTAGCCATGCGCATGGTGTACATGCAGGCATGGATGCACGCTAAGCACTCACACGAAATAAAGGAATCTAAAAAGATTTGGTTTTTGTTTTTTTAGTGTAAGGCAACCAAGAAAACCTGCAGCTACATCTTCGTGGTGGCGATGGGTCAGGTTCCAGTGCAGCTATACACAATCCCATAGCCAGAAGGACGAGAAAGTGTAGTCAGCTAGCAAGACGCCTACGAGGCCGAGTGAAGGTTGGCGTTTTCAAAGCAGGACTCAGGGATGGACCCCCATAGCTGGGTGGACATCGTGGACAAAATATGGCCCCCTGCCTGGTTGGGCCAGGGAGACATCCAATCTCAACAGCTCCTCCATCTCTGCCCAGTTTCTGTCACAGTCTAATAAATCCCCTGGCACTGTTAATTCATCTCTTGGGAAGCCCTCCCACTTTGGGGACCGTCTCTTAATGAAGCTTACTTCTGCTTTGCTTACACTCATGAGTGTCCACATCTTGGCAGACAAGGGACTCAGAACCCCTGTCTCAGGTTGACTTTTGGTGGCAGTAGAGTTTCTGGAACTGTAGTCTCTCAGTTGGGAACACCTGGGCCAAGAAGGGGCCCACTGTCCTCAAAACTTCATGACGGTAAGAAGCAACCATTCCATGGGCCTTTTCAATATGAAGTGCACTCAGTCGGCTATGTGATGGCCCAAGATCAGAACAGGAGGGTGGTGGTTTAGAAGAAAATGGCCCCCATAGGGAGTGGAGGGGCACTATTAGGAGGTGTGGCCTTGTTGGAGGAAGTGTGCCACTGTGGGGGCGGGCTTTGAGGTCTATGCTCAGGCTCTGCCTAGTTGTTCAGTTTCACTTCCTGTAGCCTGTGGATCAAGATCTAGAACTCTCAGCTCCTTCTCCAGCACCATACCTAGCTGCACGCTGCCATGTCCCACCATGATGATAATGGACTGAACCTCTGAAACTGTAAGCCACCCCATTTAAGGTTTTCCTTTATAAGAGTTGCCATGGCCAAGGTGTCTCTTCACAGCAATTGAAGCCCTAACTAAGACAAGGGGCAATGTCAAGCCCCAGAATGTCCAATAGATATGGCTTTGCCTCATGAACCAATAGAATGGGGAGTTTGGGGAGCAAATCCTGGCCTACGGAAAATGTGACAGGAATTTCTCAGGATCTATAGAAATCACTGTTTTGCACCAGGTCAACACTCCAACCATTTTTGCCCTTTTGCTGGTAGCCCTTTTGTCCCCATGCGCCCAGTGTGAAAGGTTTCCCAGGGACCTGAAGGTGCTATGCTAACCCTACTGGAAACAAACTATGCCCTAGGAGGGACACCCTCTGACCAGTTCCCCGGGAACAACCCTTCCTGGCCCCCAAGTTCAGACACCTGTTGTTAGACACTAGCCTCTTGAATTTGCTATTATCCTATTTCCCAGAGTCTAAGTACAGGGAAGTGAGGACATTCTGGTTCAATCAGGGCCCCACAGAGTTGAGTTTTGGCCCTTTGGGTGGAAAGCTGATAATAAAGCAAATTAGTAATTGGGTTGGAGACAAAAGTTATCCATCATGCAGCTGAACTCATCCTCAGTGACTCTGAGGGACCTCAGAGCTCAGAGTGCCTGTCACTCACCCTGCAGTTGGGTTCCTTGTGAACACTGTGTCTCTAAGGGGACAGAGTTGGGATGAGGCCTGAGGCCTCTCAGAGAAAGTCCTACTGGATCCTGCGGACTGCAGCCCAGGCCACATGACTAATTCTGGGTTGGTGAAAGGGGGCCATGCCACAGGCCAATCTCACGGCTCACTCCATCACGGCTTCCTCATTGGCAGCCTCCTTACGAGACCGGTTCCTTCCAGGCCTCACCACACCAGTTCCTCAACTAGAGGAGCTGTGGAAGAATGTGTCTTTCTTAAAAGGGCAAGGCCCCTTCATCTGGGATGATGTGGGATGTCCTTTATGTGTTGCTTTTATTGGCTGATGAACAAAGCTGTTTGGGCCAATGGCTTAGCAGAGTAAAGCCAGGTGGAAAATCCAAACAGAGATATAGGGAGAAAGTAGGCAGAGTCAAAGAGATGCCATGTAGCTGCTGAAGGAGAAAGATGCCTAGATGCCAGAACCTTACCAGTAGGCCACAGCCTCATAGTGATACACAGATTAATAAAAATGGGTTAATTTCAGATGTAAGAGCTAGCTAAAAATACACCTGAGACATTGGCCACACAGTGTAGTAATTAATATGGTTTCTGTGTGATTACTCGGGTCTAGGCAGCCAGGAAACAAAAGAGCGGTCTCCGCTCACACTGGGATTTTCCAAAGATCTAAACTGTGGCAAGAGATCAAGAGATCTCCTCTTCAGTGTCTTAGTCTAGACCAAGTCAGGCTAGAAAGAGGTGTCTCCGAGATGACAGCAGGTGTGGTCCAGACTAAGGTGGATCTTCCCACCTCAAAAGATCTGGATTAAAATAAAATTAAATTTTAAAAGGTAAAGAGAAGAAAGACCTGGATTAGAAGTGGATCTTCCCCTGCACCTTGCCTGAGCAGCACAGGTAGACGTGTGGGTGAGCCAGCCCCATGTGAGCATGGGAGAGCTGTCTCCGAGGTCATAAGAGCAGGAGAGCTGCCCCTGCCCCTCATCAGCTGCTGCACTCAGGAGAGTGGCCCTCACACCTCACTTGGTAAAACAGAGCTGGCCCTGAAGGTGTAGGTGTAGAAGAACAGACCCTGAGGATATGAAAGCAGGAGAACTGGCCCTGCCCCTTGCTCATCGCTGCAAGGGGCAACTAGCCAGGGCAATGCTGGCAAGCTCCCCCTGGTGGTGAAGACAGGGAAGAGCTGACGGGCTGACCAATCCTGCAACTACCCAGGCCCAGAACCAGGGTTATGTGTTGGTCTGCCCCAACATCCACCTCATCCATGATCTGCTGGAGTGTGTGTGGGTGTGTGGGTTGGTGTCTGTCCTGTGGACCCAGGACTGCAGGATCTCCACGACACAGGGCAGCAACAGGATGTCCAGAGACAGTCCCAGTGAGGGCCCAGCATTGATGGTGTAGCAGAGACCAGAGGCCTCAAACCAGAACAATGATTCTTTGCGAGGAAAGCCTGCATGTAAAGACATGTGGATAAAGGGGTTCACTGAGTGACTCACTGTACCACACTACAGCTTCCGTGACGAGATTTTCCCCTTCTTCTTCCCCCTTTTTTTCTCTTAAATTTTATTTGTTTTGTTATGGGGAGGGGTTCATGAGGATGATGTGAAAGACACAAAAAATACATGAAAAGAAAGTTGAAAATAAGAAATGGGTCTTCACGCTTCAAATGATTTTTTTTTAAAAAGTTCCTCACAGATCTACCTAGGCACTTGGGTTTTAGTTAATTCCAGATGTCGTCATCAAGTTGACAACCAACAATAACCATCACACCAGCTTATGGAACTGAGCAATGATTGACAGCTGCAAAGACCCAGGGTATTGAGAAGGTTCTCACCTTGTAGGAGAGACTGAGCATTTATGCAGAGTAGCCAGGCTGTCCGTGATGAGCCCGCCTCCACCTTATGGATTGCTCGGTGACCTCAAAGGGTCTCATGGGAGCCGCTCTCGGTGTTCCTGCTTTTCCTGCATTCTCCGCTCTGCAGCTCAGCTCCATCCACCAGCACCGTTGCTGGAGACTCGCTAATTGCAGTAAGATGAATAACCCCCCCCCCCCCCCCCCGCTTGTCCATACCATTAGGTTTACGGGACTCAGGGGCCTCCTTCTCCGCCTCCACACAGTTAACGCTGAACCTCCTTCTCCTAGCTGAGCTTCCCGCATGGCAGAGAGCTGGCTTTTAGGAAATCTTTTGTCTCTGCTTCCAGTTCTCCCACCCCTCTGCCTTCTGGGCAGGAGCCATGTGTTCCCCTGCTCCCAAAGGCTCATTGTCCTGGGTGGTTTTTGTTAACTGACGAGAACGTCCTGTTAAAATCAAAAGCTGCTGGTTGAGAAGGCAGGCAGCTGTGCTTGCCTGACACAGCAGACTTCCCTCTCTGGTCTTCAGAAGGTAGGTTGAGCAAGTGGCTCTTGGTTATGGTGTTTTATTGCGGCCATAGAAACTCTAACAAAGACAGAGGTCAGGGTTGGCTTCAGGTTAGGACTCTCAGGTCATTATCTGCAGGGGAAACCAGGGCAAGAAGACTCAAGGCAGGAACCTGGAGGCAGGAGCCTGGAGACAGGAACCTGGAGGCAGTGCCTGGAGGCAGGAACTGAAGCCATGGTCATAGAGGAGTGCTGCTTACTGGTTTGCTTCTTGTGACTTTGCCCAACCTGCCTGCTTTTTCATTTCATCCAGAAAGGCCCACAATGGCCTGGGCCCCTCCCACATCAATCATTTATCTAGAAAATGCTCAACAAATTTGCCTGTAGGCTAATCTTATGGACACATTTTCTCAACTGAGAAAACCTCTTCCCAATACATTGTGGGATAACCACCAGAAAAAGACGTCTCAGATATGGGTTTGAACAGTGGCTCTCAACCTGTGGGTCACGACCCCTTTAGGACTGGAATAACTCCTTCACAGGGCTCGCATATCAGATATTCCGCATATCAGATATTTATATTACGATTCATAACAGTAGCAAAATCATAGCTCTGAAATAGCAATGAAGATAATTTTACGGTTGGGGTCACCACAACATGAGGAACTATGTCAAAGGGTCACAGCGTTAGGAAGACTGAGAACCACTACAATAGAAAGTCTTCATTAGCTGGCCGGTGACTACACTGGCTGTTTGGGATCCCAGTGTCACCCTGAGCCTCTCTCAGGGTGAGCTTTAAGCACAAAACCACATCCTGGGTTGACATACTTCTTCTGTTAACGAGAGCAGTTAGCCAGAAGAGGAACTACAGGAGTCAACAGGCAAGGTTAGGCCATTCAGAGACTTTCCTAGAACCATGGGCTTTGGTGAATTAGGCCTTTGTTGGTGGTGCTGTCTACACGCTGAGTCTTACTGCCCAAATGGTACTTCCATCATGGCATCCATTGTGCTAAGGCCGGGGCCCTGTTACAAATGACTCCAGCTTTGTCATGTTGACTTACAACGAACCAGAACTGATAATCTTCCAATGACCTTCCAGGGAGGTGTGTGGACACTCCCCACCCTGGAAGGGAGTTCTCGGAGAGGCTCAACATCCAGTGCAGGTCAGTCTCTGACTCCCGTCCAGTTCTCTGAGGGCCTTGCTGAGATGCTGTGGTACCCAGTCTTCATGGTCAGCGTCACTGGACTCAGGCCTATGGAAACGCAGCTATGTCGGCTAGCATGACCTGGAGAGACTTTGGGATAAGATCAGATGTGGAGAAGTCTCACTAAAAAGGAGAAGACCCACCTTGAGTGAGGGTGGCCCCATCCACTAGACTGGGGTACGGGCGGCACCAGCCCCTGGGCTGGGGTCTTACACTGAATAAAGCAAGCGGAGCACTGCATCCGCCTCGGCTTCCCGCCTGCAGATGCAGTGTGACCAGCTGTCTCATGCTCCTGCCTCTGTGTCCTCCCACAAGTGAGAGCCCAGATAAACCCTTCCTTCCTTAACTAACCCAGTATGTTGGTGAACATGCGCCCCGCATGTGAGGTTGGGATCTGGCAAGGCGATCACTTCAAGCACCAGTGTATGAAGACACGCTGGAAGGCGGGCTTGTCAGAGCAACTGCCCGGTGTGACAATCCCCAGAGTCTTCCTGAGAGGGCAGTTCTTAGGGCTGGAGAGAGCACCACTGGCAGTGCTTACCTGGTGCTCTGCTCGCTGGCCTGCTCCTCAGACCCCATCCACTGAGGAACACGACTGGCATCCCACCACTTGGGAGGTAGAGGGAAGGGGATCTGAAGTCTAAAGTCCTCCTCGCTACACAGAGAGTTTGAAGCCAGCCTGAACTAAGTGACACTTGGTGTCAGAAGTACAACAGACCAACGGGGTAGTTCAGTGGGCATAGGCATGCGCTGCTAAGCCTGATGACCTGCATTTGATGTCTGGGACCCCCATGATGGGAGGAGAGAATGGGTTACCATAAGCTGTCCTCTGATCTCTCTGTGGGCACGGATACACACATCTATACATGTGTTCACACAAAAATAAACATAAAATGTCACGAAGCCACTGAGGCTCCGGTTTTCCTTCTGGTGTGCACTCTGAATCCAAGTGTGTGCTGGGACACGTGGCAGTGCCTGACTCACCGTGACTCCCTTTCTCTTCCGTGTGCACACACTGTGATGAAGCCTTAGCCTCTGAGAGGCTGAGATCCCTTCTCTGCTTTTCCACGGGAGAGTGGCTCAGTATATCCTGAGTGCCGCCCACATCAACATGTCTTCCGCCATCAGCTCCAGTCCCTGTCACCATTGCTCCAGCTTTGCCCGACAAACTGCCCTGTGCTCTTCAGCCCAGCAGTAGTGCTCACCAGATTGAGACTCCCAGGCAAGTTGCAAAGGCTCGCACAGGAAGCAAACATCAAACTGAAAGCCAGCGGAAACAGTAGAGGGCTGAGTGCCAGAGGAGGAGTGGGGGAAGACAGGGGAGGCAGCCTTCAGAACCGGGTGGGTTACACACAGCAGGGAGGAGAAGACAGGCAGGCCGGGTGGAAGGATGACAACCTAAGAAGCCTCAGGACCGACACCAGGGCATGGTGCTTTGGGCATTACTGAGACTCACACAGAGCTTGTGAGTATTGATGGTGATAGGGAAAAAAATGGGGCCTGAGGAAGGACAAAGCAGGGGGAGAGGCACTATGAAGTGTTTGCACATCTAGGACTTGGAGCCTCCTCATGTCTGAGAAGCTAGCGTCCCAGCAGGAAGCAAGAAGCAGGAAGTCCGCAGCAGACTTAAGATGCAGGTGTCCCAACCACAGGGCCCTCCTGCGCCTCTCAGCAGGAGGTGGGCATCTATGGCTCCTGCATGGCCTGGCCCTGTGGTTTACTGTAGACCACAGGATGCAGAGGAAGTGATGTGGGAGTGCAGAGACTGAGCTGGCCTCAGACCCCTGTGGTGATGCTGGAACAAACAAAGCCTGCCTGAGGAGCCCAGTGAAGAGCAAGTCACTAGTTAGCCGCAGAGGCCAGGCAGTGGTGGCGCACACCTTTAATCCCAGGACTCCAGAGGCAGACAGATCT
The DNA here is from genome assembly GCF_950005125.1 of Chionomys nivalis. Taxonomy (NCBI): domain Eukaryota; kingdom Metazoa; phylum Chordata; class Mammalia; order Rodentia; family Cricetidae; genus Chionomys; species Chionomys nivalis. Next base: position 98,469,529 of record NC_080092.1, read on the forward strand.
CTGTGAGTTCAAGGCCACCCAGGGCGACACTAGATCAATCCAGACTCAAAGAGAAACAGAGCCAGGCATGATGCCCACACCTTTAATCCCAGCACTAGGGAAGTGAAGACAGGAAGCAATATGGCTGGGCAGAGAGGGGAATAGAAAAGGCAGGAGGAAATGGGAACGCATGGCATTCGGTCTGAGGATTCACAGAAACAGGATCTTGTCCCCTTGGTTCCGGGGAGTTCGTAGAGATAAGAACCAGCTGGCTGCTCTGCTGCTCCGATCTTTCAGCCTTCACCCCCTGCCTCCGGGTTTTTATTATTAAGACCGGTTAGAAATTTGTGTTACCCTCCCCGCTCCAATATTCGGTCCCATCCCACCCCTTCCCACCTTCATCCAAATAGCTGCATTCTCCATCCTGGGCTGAAGAGCTGGAGACAGCAGGCATGCCGGGAATGACGGCATGCTCATGCCTGGGACACCCTCAGATTCTCCAGAACACAGCACAGAGGTCACAGGCTCCAGCCAGGCTTGGGGTCACCTGTAATCCCAGCACTTGGAAAGTGGAGGCAGGAGGATCGGTATCTCCTGAAGGACCATCTAAGCTACAGAGTGAGTTCAGGGCCACCCTTGGCTACATGAGACTCAATCTTAAAACATGCGTACACACACATAGCCAAGCAATGGTGTGTGCACACCTTTAATCCCAGCACTCAGGAAGCTCAAGGCCAGCCTGGTCTATGGAGTGAGTGCCAGGACAGCCAGGGCTACACAGTGAGAGCCTCGGTGGGTGGTGGCGGGGGGGGGGGGATTGCTACATCACTGTGTGGCTAGGAAACAGCCCTGGTAAGACCGCTGCACAGAAGGGACTTCCCCATCGAGGCTGTGTACCCACGCTTGCATCAAAAAGGCAGAGGTGGTTTTGATTTCGTAACATGTAGCAATCACATGTCACAACTCACAGTCTATCTTGCCTAATGTTCTGAGGCCTATGTGGCCTTTTCCTGCATGTCAAGGCAACACGCAAACTTAGGATTTGCGTAACGGGTGGTCTAGACTGTCTGGAAGAGCTGTTTCTATATCACAGCTGGCGGATTGAGGATCTTCCTCCTAGACTTTCAGCACAGCTGTAAGACAGAGGACCCTGTCGAGTCTCTTTGTGGCTGTCATGAGGCCCTTACGTCTGGACACTATAAGGCAGAGTTCTGGGGATGAGAGTTTTCCTCCTTCTGCCATGTGGGTCCTAGGGATCAAACTCAGACCATCACGCCTAGAGTACACATCTTTACCTGCTGAGCCACCTCAAAGGCCTAAGGCCTTGTCTCTTCAAGGGCACACCAACACAACATCAGCACACCGGTGACCTAGTACACCCCCCGGGAGACACACTAATCATATCCAGCTGCAGCAAGTCCCCATGAACGAAAGTCAGAAACCCTCCCCAGTCAATCCTTCGCCCCATTCCTCTCTTTGGTGGCACTTTGGAGGGTATAGGGACGAGGCTGCAGGGAGATCAGAGCTGTACAAGAACAGTCTAGAGAGCCTCAGCCAGGTGCTCTGCCATCTTGTCCTCATGGTGCAGGAGAGAGGGAAGAGCCAAAGGCACCACGATGCTCTCCTCACCTCTCTGCCCTCCCTGTGGGGACACTCTGTGACTTATTCACCTCTCCAGAGCCTACCTTCTTCAGTCATTCCCTTGAGGTCTAAATTTCATCATGTGGATGCTGGAGGACATGGAAACTCAAACCAATACCCACTTGGCTTTTGAAGGCTTTGGGACAGGGTGTCTGAGTTCTCTGCTGTCAATCCTCGTCACCACCTTCGGGGCTTTGGTAGACCAGTGTGAGGCAGGAATGGGTCTCGGTTGAGTAAGGGATGGACCATCCGAGCCAGCCATATTCCTCCTCCATGTCGTGTGGGTCCTTGTAGCAACTGTGAGCTTCCCAAGCTTGCAGAAGGCATGCCTTGCCTCCTCTGCACAGGACTCCTGAGGCCACAGCAAGGGGCAGGAGTGGGAAGCCCTGTGCAGGCAGCATGGGCAGGTCATGGCAGCCTCCGAGGACATGGTGAAGACCAGGACACCCACAAGAAATGTGTGGATTCAGCAGGAATGGAGACAGTGTATGCACCTGGCAGAGAACCAAAAAGACAGCTAACCCATCTCTGCCACGCGGCAGTCAGCCCAGGAATCTACTCCGACTGTTTATACTTCATCTGCTAGCATAAAACATGCCTGGGGACATCCGGAGGACAGCCAACTCCTGCCCTTCAGTCCAAGAAGAAGCTACAGGCACCCAAACCAGCTATGGGTTGTATAGGAGAATGTTCCAGGAATAGTAACATCAATGGCCAGAGTCCTGGCCCAGTCAGGTGACTCCTAATGAGACATGACTACTGCCAGCTCTGGCTAAACAAGGTCCCTCCTGAGGACTTGTACTGTGATAAATTTTCGGGCAAAGCCCACCACTGTCATGGGGACCTAAGGCTGCTGAGACCCTGCTAGCCACCTGATTCTCCTTGCTCTGAGATGCCAGAAGGTAACTTGCATTGAGCTGTGGTCTTGACGGTGCCTGCTGGGCTGATGTTTGAAGCCCTTTCCCTGACCTGAATCCTATCTTTGTACACCATCACCCTGGGGTCCCAGCACTGGCAGATCCCAATTGCCAGGTTCCTGCTTTTGTCTGCCCCCCCACACCTGTCAGTCTCCCATTTGCTGACTGGAAGGGCCTTGCTGCTTGTGTGGCATTTGCTGATGGGGACATCTGGCCAGCTGGTCATCAGGCATGTACACCTGCTCTTAAGCTGAACATCAGCACCTCCTGCAGCTAGCTCCTTTAAGAAATGCTGAATCTGGGGTCCTACTGCAAACACCATGACATAATAGGTTTGTAACAAGGGCTACGAATTGGGGATTCCAGAAGCTCCCCTGGAACTGGGAGGAGGGCAAAACTCTATAGGCAGAATGCTTCCTAGTCTTGAATTTAGTCCTCAGCTCTAAGTAACACTGGGAGTGGTGGCCAGCACTCAGGAGGAGGAGACAGGAGGATGTCAAATTCCAGATCACCCTCAGCTACACAGTAAGTTCAAGACCAGCCGCACCCCAGAGAAGGCAGGGCTGCAGTCACGGAGGAGGCAGCAACCATAGAGCACCCTCCTGACACCAAGGAAAACACAGAATCACACTCAGAATCCAGCTGTTTGAAAGATCAAGGGGACTGAAGAGATGGTTCAGAAGTTAAGAGCACATACTGCCTCTTACAAAAGTCCCGAGTCTGGTTTCCAGAACCCTGGTGAGGCAGTTCACAGCTGCCTGTCACCCCAGTTCTGGGAACTCTGATGCCCTCTTCTGGCCTCTGTTGGCACTGCACCCACATGGCATACATTCACACACACACACACACACACACACACACACACAATTAAAAATGAATAAGCATTAAAAGAAAATAGATTAGCAAGTTGAGTAGAGTGGCTCATGTCCGTAAACCCAGCACTCAAGTGGTAGAGGCAGGGGAATCCTGACTTTGAGGCCAGCCTGGGCGTACGATCATGTCTTTAAAAAAAAAAATCACAAGAAAACAAGCAATCAACAAAACAAATGGCTAAAAGTTAAATGAAGAGCAAAAAATGCTAATTAGGATTGAGAATGTAGATGTGATTCAAATAGGCAGATTAAAAAATACAGATCTGTATAGACCCTTCCGTGCAATAACTGCTTATTCTACAGTATCTCCAATTGACTTTTCTGACCATGTACTCCAAGGTCCTCCAGTGCTCTGGAGAAGCAGAGTTCCACCTCCCCTTGCACGCTGCATTCATTACAAGCTCTCCTGGGATCCCTGTGCACCCTAACACTGAGGACTGCCAGACCGCAGGGCACTGACGAGGACACTGGGCCCAAGGGAGGCAGTATAAACCAACCAGCCAACTTAAGAAAAATGAGACATGATGAAGGGTGTCCCCCACTGCTGAGTTCTACTGTGTCCCCTCCTCCCCACACTCCCAGGCTGAAGGACTAGCCGGCGGGCGTATCTGGAAGTAGCGTCAGTACTGCGGTGGTTAAGATGAGATCATGCTGGAGTTGGTGGGCCCAGATCCAACACGACTGGCATCTTTAGACAAAGTGAAAATGTGATCACATGCAGGAGAATGCCACGAGAATACACAGGCAGAGCTCAGGCGACAGAGGCCACAGCCACCCCAGAAGTCATGAGAGGTCTGGTATAGACCCAGAGGGGACACCCAGCAGAGGCCTTACTCTGACTTGGGATCTCCAGAGCTCCAGGTCCCCTTACAGGTTTTGATAAACCTCCTGGGCACAGGCAATGACCATGTCTTTAGGTTGGCACACAGGATCTGAGCAGGGCACAGTTCTAGGCCATGGGCTAAATCTAGTGTATGGCATGGCAAAGCCTCAAGAACAGGAAGGAAAGGCAGGCTCTGGAGCCCTGGGGAAACTCAAGATCCCAGACTTCCCAAGACCATGAGCAGAATTGATGCTGTGGCCCACTGGGCTCCTTCCTGACAGCAAGGATGGTTCATTGGCCATTAATGGGATTGGTCATCTGAGTAAATTGAGACTAGGAAACCATATGATTATGTTAATACTCAGAGGTCTTTGGGGGGAAAAAACCCAAACCTTCTCAATTAAAACTAATTTATTAGCAAACCATAGAAACAATGAAGCTGAACATTATAAGATGCATGTATGGAGACCTCAGGGCCAAGGTACAGTTAAGTTTTTTCTGTGCTCTGTGGCTAAGACAGGGATCGAAAAACACCACTGCTGGCAGAGGAAGTCCATTCTGAGTGGCAAAACGGTGAATGAACTCATGTGAGTAGAATCGTCCCTCAGAAGCCACAGGGCACTGGTTCCAGGAAGTCCTCTGAAGTCTGAAGCCGCTCAGGTTCCCTCATGTGGTACCTGCATGTCACCTGCATGTGTCCTCCTGGTGAATCACTCCCAGGACACTGTAATTCCCTCAGCGACATCAGTGCACACACACAGGTTCTGTGCATGTGTGGTAACACCTACCTGAGGTTGGCTGAACCTGAGGATTTGAAGGGGCAGGGCAAGGTCTCTATGTTCAGAGCTCCAAGGGCTGAAGGCAGGGTCCCGCACGGTTCTTGCAATTTATATAGGAAACAGGGTGGTGGACTAATCCCACAGGCAGAATGTGGTCCCAAGAGAAGGATTCCTCAGGGGCTACTGAGGTCAGAGAGAGGTGAACGCAGCTGGAGACATCCTCCCTGCAAAGACGGGCAGGGAAGGAAACACACTTTTTAGATGTGTGGCAAAGGGGAGGCCACAGTCCGGGAGGCTGCCGTGAGCAGTGCCTGGGCAGACAGGGAAGAGCCGGGCTGGGACGCACACAGATCCTGGAAAAGGTAGGGTTGGGGGCTACTGGGCCTTGAGTCCAGAACTTGGAAATGCTACAGACTGCAGGTTTCCATACAGGCTCTGGCCTGGTTTCTGCTTGGTGACAGTCTGTGACAGTGAGTCTTCCTCTCTACTGTATACCTCTGATGACTCTTTATTGATATCAAATCCATCAAGAGACCACCATCAATGCCAAAAACAAGCAGACAAACCTTGACGAAGCCTGACGAATGCCACGGGTCAGACACAAAAGACCAAATACCATCTGTTGCCATTTGTGAGGTCCCTGGAGTGGTCAGTTCACAGGGACCTAATAGATCAAGGTCACCAGAGGCTGGAGGGGGATGAGGAGCCAGTGTTTCAGGGCAGAGTTGACTCTGGGATACGGATAGCAGGGATGGGTTCACCAGACCGGGGGATTGTTTGAGATGGTAAGCACACACTATCATGTACAAACACCATTTCAATAGCCTGGAAGGTGAGATAAAAATCTACTCATCTATATTTTTAAGTCCTGATATTTGATTTTGTCCGACTGCATTTTAGGATGGATTCCACACAGCACACGGGATTACCAGCTTTGGTTTGTAGACCAGGAGGGACAGCTGGCAGCACCCTGCACGCATGTTTTGCCCTTCGCAGAGCTCAGTCATGGCAAAGTTAAACAGTGATTATGCACATGTCTAAGACATGCAGCTGAGTGCAGTCTAGTAAGAATGCCATGGCCCTCTGCTCCAGGTCACACGGGGTCCACTTAGTGCTGTCTAAAGGGGACAGACAGACAGGCACACATAGAGCCTCGAGGACTGATCACCAGAGGTTTTCCCAGATGCTGGCTGAGAGGAAGTGGGTCTTAGGAGCCCTCCATCCCCATGGGAATGAAGGAAAGGGAAGGGCTGTGGGCATGCATGAAGTTCTTAATTCTAACTCTCGCTTCCGCGAACTTTAAAAAGAGTCTCCATGTGTGTGGTGTGTGTTCAGCGTGCAAGTGTAGGTGCATATGCACCATGGCACTTGATAAAGATCAGAAGACAGTCCAGGGGGTTGCTCCTCACCTTCCATCTCCTTTGACAATTTTTTTGTTGTTACTTGCCACCCTGTACCCCAGGCTGGCTGGCTCACAAGCTTCCACAGCTTCTCCTTTCTCCCCCTCCCTTCTCACCGCGGTAATGCTGGGATCACAGACCTGCACTACCATGTCCGGCTTTCTGTGGGCTCTGGGAAACTGAACTCAGGTCTTCATGTTGCATCTCAAGAACATTATCCACTAAGCTGTCCCCCGAGCCCCACCTTCATGCACTTCAGCCCCAGATTTAACAAGAGACTCACTATATCTATGCACGTAGGAGCCCCCACTGGACATGAACAACAGCTGGGGACTCTGCAGGCCTCCACCAAATGGGGAAACGAAGGCGCTGCTGCCGCTGGGGAGTCCAGTCAGCTCTGGGGTGCCTTCCTGCCAATGCTCTCCTGACCTGCTTCCAAAAGTTCAACAGAGAAGGCTGCCACTGAGTCTCAGCAGTCAGGGCAGAGACTCTGACACAACCTAGACATGAATCCCAGGAAAAGGCCATAACCAATAAACAGAGGGCGCCAGGGCGGAGCTTAGTGGCAGGAGATTCGCCTAGCACAGAATGGACAGTTTCAAATCTGTGTGACGAAGCGCAGAGATGAGAGTGTGGGACAAGGGAGCAGGGAGGGGAAGGGCAACAGGGGTGGGAGAGACCTGAGGAGAGATGAGGGCTAAGAGTTAAAGGAAAATATTATATACGCGAATGAAACTGTCAAAGAATAACTGTAATCAATAAAAATTAAATAACTAAACATTCTAAAGAAATCTCTCTTACACACACACACATCCTGAAAATAAAAAAGTGAAGGACATGTAAGTACATGTTTATAGTCCCAACATTTGGATGCTTGAGTTCAAGGCCATCTTGGGCTACACAGCAAGACTCTTTTTTTTTTTTTTATTCTTTTTTAATTAAAATTTCCACCTTCTCCCCGTTTCCCATTTCCCTCCCCTCCTCCCAAATATTGCCCCCTCCCCCCAGTCCCCTCCCCCTATCCCCACTCCTCTTCTCCTCCCCCCACACCATTCCCCCTCCCTCTCGATACTGAAGAGCAGTCCAAATTCTCTGCCCTGTGGGAAGACGAAGGTCTTCTATCTATGTCCAGGAAGGTGAGCGTCTAAACAGGCTAAGCACCCACAAAGCCAGTTCATGTATTAGGATCGAAACCTAGTGCCATTGTCCTTGGCTTCTCATCAGCCTTCATTGTCCGCCATGCTTAGAGAGTCCAGTTTCAACCCATGCTTATTCAGACCCAGACCAGCTGGCCTTGGTGGGCTCACAATAAATCAGTTCCACTGTCATAGTGGGTGGGTGCATCCCTCGTGGTCCTGGTTTCCTTGCTCATGTTCTCCCTCCTTCTGCTCCTCATTTGGACCTTAAGAGCTCAGACCGTTGCTCTTAACACAAGGGGCTTTTCAAAAAAGACTACGGCAAGAGGTTAAAAAGGGCCACAGCATCCCAGAAGGTCCCTGAGCTTTCAAAGCAAAGTACACCTCTCACTAATTTGAGATGCAAGGACGGAAAACAAAAGCTACTGTAAGCGGGAAGCCACATGAGTCATTAGTTTAGAATAATCTGTTGTTAAAGTACGGGATGCGACCACAAATGATCCCACTTGCGTCTGCATAATTCAGTCAGCAAAACAAACACTGACCTCACTCAGCAGGCGTCTCTCAGCTCAGCACGGAACTACAGGGAAAACTTTCCCAGCAGAGTTCACTGTTCCTTACCCTGGGCCACGCTGCCAGGTGACCTGGCACAGGGACCTTCACCTAGGAGGGCTCAGGCTCCTCATTCCTCAGGGGAACAGGTAGCACTGAGTTGTCTTAGTTTTGTCCAGTTCTAAAATCCGTTGGGTTTCATAAAGACACATTAGGTTTTCTCAGACAATTCTTGTAACACAAGTCAAGTCATTTCGACAGATCTGTTTAACTCCGCACTAGTGGGGGAGATCTAGGGTCCCCTTTCTGTCTTGTAAAAACAGGTCTCAAGGTTCATCATTCAGTGTTTCGCATGCAATGAGCTCTGCTTTGACTGGATCTCAACACCCATTATTCAGTCTCTCACGCAGTGAGTTCTAACTTTCCCCGCGGAAGTGGCGGACAGCAGCATTATCTGATCCCATTTCTTGTTTTGTACTGGCTTCCAGAAAGCCGGTGGGAACCTGTCTTGTCCCATGCTCTCCTGCACATATCTCAGTATTGCTTGAACTTAATGCCCACATGAGGTGGTAGCAGGATTAAATACGTGTGTCTCCTTGGGGTGCTGTGGCTGTCCTCTTCACAGCAGGCCCCAGGCTCCAGAACCCATCAAGAGGGCTAGCGAGCACTGTGCTTGCTGTCAGAAGGTGGTTCTCAACCTTCCTAAGCCCAGCTTGTGGAACCTTTGCTGACTCCAAGGTCATTATTATACACTTTTATGTTTTCATTTAGAGGCTTCTTGGCTTTATGTTGGAGGATCAAGTCACACCCATCTTGAAATATTTTGGAGTGTGTAGCTCACTCATGCAGTTGGTTCCCGTGCTGCTTGTTGAAAAGGCTTTGCTGTCCCCACTGGATTGCCTCACTGACTTTATATGAGTGATAACAGATTTCCTCATTAGGTTACCATGGGATCTACCTTTGTTTGCTGTTTCTCTTGTCTTTCGGCTGTGTGCTCCTAGCTCTGTTCATGCATCGTTTTCAATGTGTGGACAACATGGAGGCACTCTGGACTAGGCTGTCTTCCTGTGGAGAGCTGAGATGGGATCTCATCAGACTTCCTGTTTTAGGAAGGTCTATTGGGGAGAAGTTCTGAGACATGAGATACCCAGGGCCTCTCCACTGGGCAGCTGGGCAGCCTGCCTTCTCTGCTGTATCTAGTCTCCAGCAATGCCTCTGCTCCTAGGGACCCGAGATGCCTCTGCTAGCCCTTGCATAGCTCATAGTGTGGTTTCTGCATTTCCCACAGGCAACTCATTTAAATCAGGTCCTCACCAGGACAGGCAAGGGTCTCAACTCCTAACCGCCCCACTCGACACCCCCATGTCACTATAGTATGAACAGCTCAAGCTGGGCCTGTGCACTCAAGCGGTAATTTTAGTGCTTAAAGTGCTGGAACAGGAAGATGATTGTGTACTGGAGGCCAACCTGGGCTACACAGTGAACCCCAGATTCTTGGGCTGATGAGTGAGACACTCACACACACCCCAACAGATAAAGACAAATGAATGGCTTGGGCACCCCTGCAAAGCCCTGGCCCCTGGGTGCTTTCCTGGAGCCCAAGAACTGGCCTGAGAAACACGCTGACTGAAGAACACTGTATGTGTGCCTGTTCCCCTGCCGTCTGACAGAGACCACGAGAGCATGAACGTCCATGACCTAGCTGCAGTCTGCCCAGTGTGGCAGTGGGGGTGGGGTGGGGATGGATTTGCAGATTTACACCAAGGGCTTGGCATGTCAACAGTCATGCCATGCCCAGCTATGTCATTAGAAGTACCAGGAACTTGGCTAGTCATGCAGGTCCTGCCCACTCTGGGCTGCCCTGACCCTTGGTGAAATCAACCCACTCATGGAGGCTGGCCTTCTCCTCAGCCAGGCCCCTCCTCTACCTGGTGTATGGTACAATTCCCTAGAGCACATACTAGGGAATGATGTGACCAATGGCTGTACCCTCCTAAGACCTTGGAAACGGCCATGCTCTGTATTTCTCTGTGGGTTAGGGGGCATCCACCTGGCACCCCACACCACCCTTTTCCCTCTTGCCCTTTATACCCAAGGCTGTCTGCCGACAGTGCTAGGATAGCATTCTGTCAACACCATTGCCTCCACTGTCACCCATGTTCTCACTCACCTGGATGTAAAAGCCTGGAGGCACCATGGCCTAACTCCCCCCTGGTATGAATGGAGAGTTATCAAGGATTAGTCCCTAACCTACAGCCCCTGACCAGTAGGGCTCAGGTATGCATCACAGCCTCAGGTGCTTTAGCAATGGCTTCCTTCCAATCTGATAGCTCACCTCAGAGATGGTCCTCTTCTGGATCCTCACAGTAAGATTCTTAATTAGTAAAAGGCCCGTGAGACAGGAGCCGAGGCTCAGTGCAGAGGCACAGGCTTGTTGTCCCGGCACTTGGGAGCTAGAGGCAGTGGACTGCTCTACCCGTCTCAGCCAGCCTGGTTTGCATAGGGAGTTCCAGCCTGTAAGGACTACACAGTGAGCTCCCAAAAGAACAAAAACAAAACAAAAACCAGGGCCAAACACAAAAGCAAAACAAACCAAGTGTTGGTATGAGCAGACACACTCAGACACGCACACGCCAAGGATACAGAGGCCTACACAATAAACAACATATCCGTGACTGTCCCTGTTAGCCTGGGTTCTGCTAAGTTCCCACACACACGCCTGAGAGGTCTGTGTCACATTCTGATGTGATGAAGCAACTTGGGATGGAGACGGGGGACAGTGCTTCCCTGCCTGTGCCCCCATCATCCCCATCTCTGCTCTTAGCCTGGGTTTGCTCCGGCTGCTAAGCAGTGGATACTGGGATGATCAACTTCATTTCCCAAGAACTGGTACTCCTCCTTCACCAAGACAGCCTCTAACCGGAAGGATCAGAACCGTGGATGGGACAGACAGATGGACCCAAGTCTGGCCCTCCCCTGGGCATTTTCCAACACTGGCTAGTTTCAGAGAAAGCTGGACCCCAGTGGGTAAACTTTCTGCTTTCACCTTCTACTGGGCCCAGAGAACCTCCAACACTGAGCGTAGCTGTCATGCTCAGGGTCACACTCACAGTGGAGTGAGCCTCAGAGCTGGCAAACAATCCACGCAGGGCTACACAGGTCAGCCCAGTGGCAAGGCTGGAGCCTAGGAGAAATGCCAGAGACAGGGCACAACCCTGCGCAACAGTGATAAGGTCACTTCCTGTGGCCAGCACAGCACAAGGGGCAGCAAGCTAGCCATCCATGCCACCTACCTTTGCAAAGCGTTGCTTCTGTTTAAGCCACTCTGACAGTCTAGGAGTAACACACACAGGGAAGGTTTGGTATTGTCTCACTGCCCACAGTCTACTGCTCTGTTGCTCTCTAGCAGGCGCTGGCGGTCAGTCTAGTGCTCAGGAAGAGATGAGTCAGGAGCAGCACACACGCCCTGACGCGGCTGTCCTGTCTCCAGCACAGCTGCTGTGCTGTTCTGTTGCTCTATTTCTGCTGGGGGCGTCTCAGACAGGCCGTTTTGGAGTCAGGTCATGGACACAGTTCTTGGCTTCCAAGTCTAGGAGACCCCAGGTCGCGTTTGTTGAAGGAAAGCGAATGAATGAACAGGAGCTGTGAAGGGTGCAGAGACTGGTGCAACCACTCAAGAAGAGCTTGGGATAGTGTTTTTGACTGAACTGACCAGGGAGCGACTCTCAAGGGCCCGGAGCCGCACAGAACGAAGTGGTAGAACCAGCTCATCTAAAGGGACTGAGAGAATTAAATATGAGATGTTCACAGACAGGGGCTCTGTGCTTAGTGCTGACTTCATGTTATGAACAAGACGCAGTGTAAACAGCAAGAGTCATGCAGAACACATCAGCAGATTCATTTTGATCAAATATGTACAGAAAATTAGACCAAAAGGAGATAAGTAAATGTCATCAAATGTCAAGGAATGAGATGCAGAGACCTGGATTAAGGGAGACAAGAACAGTATCCCTGCTGGGGCTGTTCTTGCCCAGGCCTGCTTCTTGTCTTGGAAGTCAGGGCAGTGGTCTGTTTGCTGAACATAGAGTTCATCAGGTTGTTAGTCCTTCCTGGATGTGAACCGAATACCTGGAACCAAAAGGGATAATGTTTGTTTGACTCACGGCTTCAGCGGTGTCAGGGATCTGGTGATACTGGGATTGGTGAAGTAGAGCATAGTGACAGCTGAACCATGTTACCTCACAGCATACAGGAGGCAGAGAGAGAGAGAGAGGAGAGAGAGAGAGAGAGGGGGGGGGGGGAGGGGGAGGGGGAGGGGGAGGGGGAGGGGGAGAGAGAGAGAGAGAGAGAGAGAGAGAGAGAGAGAGAAAGGAGACAAGATACAGTCTCAAATACATGCCCCCAGTGACCTACTACTCCCTTGGAGTAAACTCCCTTAGTTTACGAGGCAGGCACAAAAACCAGCTGGAGTGATATTTTCAAAAAATCCTGTCTACAGCTTTCAGTCATCTCTTTGTATTAAAAAAAAAAGAAATATAAGATAATCTAAAAGGAGGGAAAACTATGTATAGATTATCTACACCTCTGATAAATAGACTGGTACTGACCCAGGCACTGGTCCGTCCAGGATACACAGTGAGAATAGGTTTGTGGGAGGGGCTCTGGCTCTGGCCTGCCCCCCAGGCTTGGGATGAAGTTAAGTTGCTTACCTCACACACAGGAAGCTTTGGGGCAATCTCCAGCACTGCACAAACCGGGCACAGTACATACCTGTAATCCCAGCACTAGACAGAGGTGGATGCAGGAAGATCAGAAATTAGGGTCATCCTCAGCTGGACAGGGAATTTAAGTCCAGTTTGAGCTACATGAAATGCTGTAAAGGAAGAAGGAAAGGAAGGGAGGGGGGGAGGAAGAAAGAAAAAAGGAAAGAAAAAAGAAAGAAGCAAAGAGAGACGCCAACTTCTGATACATTGATCATGTACTTCTAGCTTTTTGTTTCCTGACCCTGCTCAATTGCCTGACAAGGAGATTCAATGCCATGCTGCGGGTAGCTAATGTGGACACTTCTGCTCCACCCCAAAAAGAGGGGGCAAAGGTTAAGTCCATTCTCCTCTTGCTATGCCATCCTTTGCAGAAACACTGCCTACCCAACTTCTGCTTTTAATCTCCACCACACTCAGGATGGGCCCATGTCCATTCCACAGGCCCACACCAGCCCAACCCCAGGCTTGACAAGAGATGGCACCCACAGTCAGGCAGACAATGAGAGTGGTTTGGGCAGATTTGGAGTTTATTTGCTGCAGTTCCTTGGAGCTAGTTTACAAGGCAAAAACAAACAAAAACAACTGGAATAATAATATTTTTAAAAAACCCTGTCAACAACTTTCAGTCATTTCTCTGTATTTTGACAAATCCTTTTTTTTTTAAACAAATACAAAATAATCTAAAAGGAGAAAAACTATGTATGGATTATTTACACCTCTGATAAATAGACTGGGACCGAGCCAGATGCTGGTCTGCCCAGGACACACCCATGAGAACTGGTGTGCGGGAGGGGCTCTGGCCCTGGCCCGACTCCCCCGACAACAGGGACCGGCACTGCCTGGTTCTCTACCAGGAGGCTCAGTTTCCAGCCTGGACCCTCTTCCCCGTCACTGTCGCCTTCGCACACTCCAGCATCAAGCACCTGAAGCCACTCGAGGCCGGATCCACAGGAAGGGGGCCAGAGTGCTGCCCCCAAACTCACCCCTCTTTGCAAAGCTATTTCCAGAGGTGCTGACCCCCTTCTGAGATTGAGCTCATGCAGCCCAGTGGGGACCCATGGCTCCTCCAACCTGCCTGGAGGCAGCATTCTGCCACTGAGGCCTTGGCCACATGGAGGAGTGTGCCAAGATACCACCTGCCACCTGCTCTGCCTGGACTGGCATGCTGGTCCTGGCCGAGGAGCAGGAGCTGCCCTTGAGAGTCCCTGAGAGAACGGCAGGAGATGCTGCATTTCATGGCTCCCTTCACACTGAGTTAGGAGAGCAGGGCCAACTCACACACGTGCCGTGGCATGCCATGTCATAGAGGGCAAGGGGACAGAAAGGCCACCTCACCCTTGCTTGACTGCATTGCACCCTGCTGAGCAAAGCCCCTGCTCCTGGAGGCTACCACAGAGTGCACCAGAATAGTCCAGTTGGGGATACATTTGAGGCAGAAAAGGCTGAAGCCCCAAGGCGATAAAACCTACTCCTTCCTCTAGAACGAGGAATGGAGTTCTCGGGGAGGAGAAAGAAAAACCAGCTATGAAACAGTCAGCCACCCAGGACCATGGGGTGACCTCCTCACAGTTTTGGTTAATAGGAAAATGCAGACTTTCCGCTTTAAAGCGCAGTGGGCCTGGGTACTGAGGGCCAGGCAAGGAGCTATCCACTTCACCCCATCCCACAGGCACTGGGCAGGAGCTACCCATACTGCCTGCCTGCTGCCCTACTGGGGCCCTGGAGGCCTCCCTGTGTCTGCTGGGAGCTGCCAGCAGCTCTGCTTTTGCCCCTCCTGGGGTGCCAGCAGTCCCAGAGTCCCTTTCTAGGGGAGGCTTCCCAAGCAGGGCACAGGAGAACAGGATACAGTGCTACGTTCACTTTTGCTTAAAAAAACAAAAATAAATCTTTATAGTGCGTGGCTTCTTTTCCTTTCCTCCTTTCTCCTTAGTACGTAAGAGTACGTCCTCACAGGCATCTGTGGAGCAGAGGTGAAGGCCCTTGGCCAGGAACACTGCGAGGTAAAGAGAGAGCTCTGGGCGCTGCTGTCAGCCCGCTGAGTCGAGGCGTGGGGATCGCAGCACTAGTCTGCTGCTAGCAGCGGTTGGTGCTGGCAGCAGCAGTCTCCAGCCCCAGCCCTCACTGCCACCCTTCTCCCACCTAGAAAACTGCGAAAGCTGAAGCTTAGTCTCTGGGAGCTGGCAGGGACTGGCAGGGGAGCCCTCTGCTCTCCTTTGCTGGGCTCCGCAGCGCCCCTCAAGGGGAGGCAGGAGAAAGGGCCACAGCTTCCTGGGCTGGCTGTGCCCTGGTTCGCTCTCAGTGTCTCTTGGTGGAGGAGACCTTCTTTTTCCGTGCTGCAAGCATCTCGTAGAAAGGGTCTCTGCTGATGGCAGCTCTGGAGGGCAGAAAAGGGAGAGAAGAGGCATGAGGGGCAGATTGACTTAGGCTATCCAGCTGTCACCAGGAACGCCCACCCTCACTCTGTCCAAGCTTAAGGTGACACACAGAGACATGTAACAAAGTAACTGTGGTGGACTCTGCCTATTTTAAACTAACATTACTTAACATTTGTGAGTAGACTCATACATTCCGTAGCTGAGCTCCAAGTTTGGGGATGTGGTTTTCTCAGCCAAGCGACTGTCCTCTGTAGTCCTGAGCGCCATGCTGTAATAAGTTACTCCACTCGCAGTGTTCGAGAGGCTGGCATGGACGGCAGAGGAACTTCTGGGGGCCTGTGAGAACCAGCTCCATGTAGACGAGTGCTGCTGCTGGGGGCCCAGTGTGAAAGGGAACAGCCGTGTTGAAGGAGGGCATGCATCACCTGCACTAGACAGTGGAGGCGGCTAAGGCCACAGAGCTGGTGCTTGGCCTCCTAGGGAAGCAGAGTCTGTGTGATGCTTAGTTCTAGTGGTCACCAGCGACCCGGAATCCACAGCACACATTCCAGTGCTCGCTCTCCCTGCCACAATGCTGGCAGCTAGCGGGGTCTCACCACAGGGACTCAGCACCCAAAGGAACATGGCCCGTCAGAAGTCTCTCATTTTCAGGGTACAGGTGATTCTACTTTGGCTTCTGGGGGTGGCTAACTTTCTGGTAGGCTGCTTGTCCTTGTAGAGCAGTGCTCATGACGTCCAGATGAAATTATGCTTGGAAACGGTGCCAAGAACTGGGTTGGCATCAGACACTCCTCAGTTATGGGCTGTGTTTTGCTCCCTCTTTATCCCTGGTTCTGAGATCTTGCCCTGTTAATTCTTGGCATTGGAAATTGTATCACTCTGCTCCAACAGGTACAGGCTCCCCGTGGCTGACAGTGGACATCTCTGGTTTCCTGAGTGTCTGCTTGCAGCCTGGACTCCGTTGAACTCAGTATTGAGATGGACATGTGCAACACGAGTCTTCTCAGGCTGCTGGGAACCCCTAGGAAGGGCAGCTGCCAAGGGAAAGTATCTCGGCTCTTCTACAACTCCACGAAGCCCATCACCCCAGTGCTCTCTCGTCTCTCCCCTCCACACAGGTTCTGAGCCATGCAGTGTCACAGCTCCTCATCTGTGGAGTGGTGTGTACCATTTTCTGGGCCTTCCTCATGGGGATGGGGATGTAGAGACCACAACACAGAGTCCCAGCATCTGCATATCCTCCAGGGGCAGAGCCAGATCACCCAGGGAAACATTAAGACTAGTTGGGGGAGTTGTGAGAGGAGCTTGGCAGTATCATGAGGAAGTCTAACATCCACCAGAGGCCCAGTATTCACAAGAATTCAAGAGCATTTTAAAGAACACTCCATTTTTCTGATTAGAGCAGCAAAAGCTTATATGATAGCCAAAATGGATAAAAATAGCCAAAATTCTTTTGAAAGAATTGAGGGGAAGGAGCCTTTACCAAAGCATATTCTACTGTCAGAGGCAATGGGTGTTCACAAGGGAAGACAGTGGTCCACACAGGCCGGTCAGAGGCTATGCAGACTGTGGTATAACCACGTGTCAAACAGACACTTACTGGATTGAGAGAATAGTTCCAACCCTCGCGCTAAACCACAGGCAAGAAATGAACTTCCAACAAAAGGGCATAGGAGATATCGAGTGCTATCTATTCCCTGGTCTCAGGTCTTTCCACGACACAGAGCCAATGCTCAGAGGATGGGTTGCCTACCTGGCCCCATCTGTAGACCATAACTGTCACAATGGCTGTCACTTAAGGACAATGCCTAAATCAGGGCAGCATGCTCTCAACCTCAGCACTCAACCTTAGTCCTCAAGCAGCCCTCTAAGTTGGGAATTCCAGAGAAAGATGGGTAACACGCCCCCCAAAATATCAAGGACTGCACTGGTGACCTGAGTCCTAGCCCCAGCCATCTGCTCCCTTTCTTTCCAGAGCAAAGCACCAGCCCCGCTGTACTGGCACTCCTACGCTGTCTCATCTTGGGCAAACAATGCACTGGGTGAGTGAAGTCCTCAAACTTAATTTAGACTAGGTAACAGTTATGTCCCGAGGAGAGGCTGTAGCTTAGTAGAAGGCATGCTATGTCTGACGACACAGAGGCAGCCTGTGAGCTGATGGCATATCTCCGTCACTCCTCAGGTCACTAGGGCCCAGATAACAAGGAAAGCTAAGGAAAACACCTGCATAACTGAAGATCGAAGCCCTCACAACTGTGACTAAGTATGTATTACTGCAAGGAATAATTGCAGAGAGGGTGGGGAAGTCAGAACGCACAACGGCCATCTTCCTGGGACAAGGAGAAAGATGCCCATCACCCAGGTTTCATCTGAGTCCCAGGGGCAGTGTTGGTGGAAGATGTCAATGAGCTTTGCAAAGCCTGTTTCCAGTCACGTGCCACACTGGGACGTTCCTGTCTCTGCAGTAAACATCACGCTGTAGGACTTGGAGAAGCTCCTCCACACAGGTTGCTGTGTTCTCACAGCACATGGTGAGGGGCTGGGCTCTGCTTCATGACCGTGCCTCTCCCTTCTGCCCCTTTCTACAGATGGGTCTTAGTTCCCATATCTGTGACTGGGAGAACGGTCTCTCTGGATAAAAAAGTACAATGAAGTCGAGTGTTATTCACTGAGGAGGCACCAGGGAGAGAGCTGTTCCCCCAGCCACGCACACAATGGAGGTAGGTGGCCTTTGTCCCCACTCTGGGCCTTTGAATTCTCTTAGTGCCTTAGGCTGCAGACTTAGTAAGGCTCTAACAGGAAGAAAACCAAAGGCCTGCTGGGAAGCAAGCTGGGAACCCAGAGCTGGAAGGACAGGAGCTGCAGAGGAGAGGCCAGTCCTCCAACGTGTGGGGGCCACCTACTTGATGCACTTGATCCACTCCTCCTTCTCTTCGGGAGTGGGGGCTGAGATGCGGTACACAGTGTGGTTCCCTTCCACCACTCTCCCGTCAGCCTCCGTCTTACAGGCCTTAATCACCTGATCTTTATTGTCAGGGATATAAAGTTCAAAGCAGTTCTGAGAAGAAGATGAGAAAGTGCAGTCAGATTTTAGGAAGCTGCTGACCAAGGAAAATATTATTTCCCCACACTCTTTTTTCTCACTCTCAAGAACTATACATTAGGGAAATGAGGGCAGAGGACAAAGTCGGTTGATAAAGTGCTGGCCATAGGAGCATGAGGACCTGAGTTTGCTTCTGCATTTAAAAAACCAAGTATGTGTTAAGCCAGGCGGTGGTGGCACACACATTTAATCCCAGCACTCGGGAGGCAGAGACAGGAGGATCTCTGTGAGTTCGAGGCCAGCCTTGTCTACAAGAGCTAGTTCCAGGACAGGCCCCAAAGCTACAGAGAAACCCTGTCTCGAAAAACAAAAGACAAACAACAACAACAACAACAAAAATTTTAAAAGCCAAGTGTGAGCCAGTGTGATGGTGCACACCTTTACACCCCTCCCCCTGCTCTTGGGAGGCAGAGGCAGGTGGATTTATGAGTTCAAGGCCAGCATGGTCTACAAAGCAAGCTCTAGGACAGCTAGGGCTATGCAGTCTCGAAAAAACAAAAATAAATAAGCAATAAAAATACAAATTTGTGTGTGGATACACACAGGCAGGTGCGCTGAACGGGCATGGTATGCGGAGGACAACCTCGAGTGCCAGTCCTTGTCTCCTACCTTGATTGAGACAGGGTCTCACTGCTGTTTCCCACTGCATACGTGAGGTTAGCAAGCCCATGGGCTTCTCCATTCCCTGCTTCACTGCAGGAGTGCTAGTTACACACGTCACCACACCCAGCTTCTCTGAGGATCCCAACTCAGGCTCTGGCGCTTGCCAAAACTTGTCTCACTCACACTTTCCCCACCAGCCCTCCCCCAGCCTGAGACCCCATCTCAGAAAACAAGGTGGGCAGTTCCTGAGGAACGATACTTGAGGTTGACCTCACGTGCATATGTGTAAGCACATTCCCCATACATGTGCACCTGCACACATACACAAATATTTCTTCTATGTAAAAAGACACTCAGACTAGATGTCAACTGTGTTTCGGACCTCTCTGTTGACTGAGATGCTGGCCTGACATCTGCTGGCTCCATTCCTGACGACAGGAGCACGCACAGAGCTGCAGGGGAAGCTGCTCCCACGCCTCATAGTGCATCAGTTATAAAGTCAGCACTGAGCTGCGGGTGCTCACGGCTGACCTGTAGGGACGGCTCAGTCACTAGGTGATGGAGGCAGGCCGACTAAAGACAATAGGGCTATTTGTTTCATCTTTCCCTTGAACACTAAGGATAATCAGAACAGGGGGAGGCAAAGGCATGGCTTTGTTTTCCAGGTTCTCATGTCTGTCTTAAAATGCCTTTGAATGTCACTCTTCTTCAGAGCGAGGTTATGACCAGCCCTTCTGGCCCTGGGCATTGTCACAGGAACACTTACTGGCTTTTTGGAGTCTTCTACCTCTCGGATGCTCAGATTCTCTAAGGGGATGATCCCACGGGGCTCTTTATCCTGCAAGAGTGCAGAAGGATGTCACTCTCGGCTGAGGAAACACCTGCTTCCCCCTCAGCCCATCCTGACTCCTCCCAGGTTGGCTTCAGCCACCCTTGGGTTCTACAACAGAATCAGGGTCAGCAGTGTGTGGCAAAACTTGTGTGGCATTACAAGGTCAGAGAGCTCAGCAGGTGCCATCAAAGTGTCCCTGGAAATGACCCATTAGGCATCAAGCAGGAGACGTGTCTTCCCCCTCCTTCATGTCGTTATCTGGTTTTCCTTTCCGAGCCATGGTTCTGAGCCACTAACTCCTGGAAACCTTTTCAGGCCTATGTCTAGGCCCTCCTGCTCATGCCTGACATAGGGAGTCCAGCTGATTTTCAAATTGCCTCTTGCTCACTGCACATCACCTGAATTTGTAGCCCCTAGGGTAACACTGTCTTTGGGACAGCTGCTCCAAGATCCACAGAGGGGCCTGAGCTCAGGTCCAGACAGACCCTCACCCCCTCCTTCACCTCAGCTGGCCCTCTGAGGTACTGCCCATTGTGTCAGCCAAGGCCCCCACCATGAACATACTTCTACCCATACCAGCCAGCTAACCTAGGTCAAGACGTGTTGCTCCTCAAACATATTAGTCAGAGTTATACATATACAATATGTCAAAAACGAGCTGAAGTCCTGTTCTGCCTTCTAGATCATTCTGGTCACTAGTTAAGAGACTCCAGACGATTTCCCTGGAATCTCTGGGGACACTCTACTTTCTATAGTGTGTCAAGAGAACTGGAGGAGGCTCGTGTGGAGCTTGTCCAGAGAAGAGCTGGCTCCACCTGTTGGCTCCCAGAAGCCCCAAAGGCAGCTTCCTGGGTGAACACACCATCCCATTACAGAGACAAGTCCTGCCTGCTCACTTCCCACCCCTCTATCCGCGGTGGACTTTCCTCCCTCACTGCTCTGCCCCACTCTCACCGGCCTGTGTCTTCCTCCAGGCCAAAGGGTGGAGTGGGCTGATCTCATGCCCGAGCTGCAGCAAAGCTGCTCTGCAAGCCCTTTCTGCTCTGGCTGTCTCATCCCACGCACTCAGTTACTCTGTGTCACTGTCTCGTAGCCCTTGCTGGGAAACCTCTCCTTGCTGCCTAGACCCTATAAAGTCAAAGGAAAGAAGGGTTTTGGAGGGTGGGGGCCCTGGAAGGAAACCTACTTAGCCTTTTATGCACAGTACCCTGGGGAAGGAACAGGGAGACTCTTACTATTTTTATATACTTAATGTATTGTTCTAATGTTTGAAAAGAAGTTAAACACAGCAAAGCAAAGCCTGCTTGCAGCACTTGGGCAGCATGAGTGGGGCCCTGGTGAGACATACTTTGAAAACAATTTCCTGTCAGGCCCACAGCCGTCCTTAGCATGAATGACTGAACTAAACCTGTTAACTCTATGAGGTTAGCCTGGAACATACTATGTAGCCCAGGCTAGCCTCAGACTTGTGTAATGCTCCTATTGCTTTTTTTAAAAAAAACTTTCTTAAAACTATTTTGCACCTCCTTGACCACAAATAAGGCTTCAGCCCTGCTTTCTCAGTGGGGTCAATGACTTTTAATCAGTGAAAATTCAGCCAAGTTAGCTACACTGACCTAGTTTAAGACTTTAGTCCAATATATATGCAAGAAGAACCACCTCCTACAGGTGCCCAGGAAGATGGCAGAACACCAGAGTGCCATGTCACCAGTGTGGGGTCATGGTCTGAGCACCAACACCCTATGGCTTCCTGCGTGTTCTGCCCACAGGAGGTCTGGAGGAATTTTACTGGATATTTCTTATTCCTGCAGCTCCAAAAGGCATCTGCAGGAAGACCGTCCTGCAGTGACGTCTTATCCCAGTGAGCAGACACCCACGAGTTTCCACGGTGTAAGGAAACTTCCTCCCATTCCATCCCGCCCTTTCTCTCTGTTGTCCCTCTTCTCACTGGGGCTCCTCCTTCTGAGTCAGATCCTTTGGCATTTCTGAGACCACAGAAAATCTAAATTCTCCAACTCACGATTATTATCCCTTTCACTAGGTTCACAAGTCTTTCCTGGCAGCTGGCCCCAGTTCCTTGTTTCCAGCCCAGCTACAAACAAGCCCCCAACACTGTGTTCACTGCTCCTTCTCAGTTCTGGGACTTGTGTCTCCATTTTATCTAAAGTCAGGTGCTGGCTCTGAACCACAGTGTCCTGGCCAGCCCCTCCACACCCATTCTAAGATCTACCTTAGCTCTTCCTTGACCCCCCCCCAGGGAAGTAGAGGGACAGATCTGACTGTCTTCCCAGGCCCCGCTCTGGCTGTGTTTGGTTAGAGTGGTTTGGAAGTGGAGGACTGGACCAGCAGATACTCACCGTGGTGTACTCAAAGTAGTAAAGGCAGTTGTCTGTCAGAATGAACCAGCGCCTCTTCCAGGTCTTCACCCTGCCACCTGCCAGCAAAAAAGAGGATGTTCTTGACAACAGACATCAAAGCAGGTGCATGCTACATACACACACACACACACACACACACACACACACACACACACACACCCCTCTCTTCCCAGGGAGGGCATGGGTCGGGCAGGGCATCAGGAGAACATTTAGATCATGGCACAATTTACATCAGTGACAAGACACAGCCAAGACAGAAGCATCTTTCACAGAGTGAAAGTCTATGGTATGAGCAGAGCAAGCGTGTCTGGGTGACACCCTGAGATGTCCCGGACAGCAAGATGAGAGCATGGGCTAGGGAGGAAGACCCAGGGCGATGGCGGTGCAATGCAGGTGTACCTGAGGCTGGAGAAGCCAGCCTACCCTGTGTGGTAGATACAGGCAAAGGAAGAAAGAAGGGAGGTGTCAGCACCCTGATGCAGGCGGCATGGGCAGGGAGTTCCATGAAGTGACAGGAGAAAAGATACAGAAAGTGAGGCAATATGAGCCCTTACAGCCAAACCATGGCTTTCCTCTCCCACCTGCCTGTGGAAGTTCTCACTGGCTTCAGCCCCTTTGGTTAGTGTCCTGAGAGTCATGTCCTCGAGTTATGGGTGTGAACTGAAGCAGGGCTCCTTTACCAGGAAAGGACTAGCTTATCCAAGAGGTCAGTTCAGGAGCCTTTCCACTGTGGCCTCATGTGACTAAGTACAGGAGGCAGCCCTGACAGCTAAGAGGTGGTGACTAGCAGCTGATCAAGGCCTTCCTTAGTCCTCTTCAATGCTAGCAAAATTTAAGCAGCAAAGTTTGGGCCTTGTGAAGTTACTCTGAGTTGGTACAGGGGAACTGTGCCCACTCTGAAGGAGGCTACATCCTCATTTGAATCATGCTCAGGACGCCCACTTTCCCCGACTTACCTCTGGTCAAGGGAGACCATCTTGACACGAACCATTTGGAATTACCCAGGGGATTCCCGTGCTGACATGTACACGAGATTGCATAAACACACTCAGTCCCTGACCTTAGCACTATGGAGAAAATTACTTCTCTACAGTCTCCATAGAGGGCAGGGGAGTGGGACACTTGCCATGCCTACTCCCCTGCTCCCCTGACCTCTTGCTAACATCCATGCAGAGCAGGGCAATTTTATAAAGACTGTTTCCAAATGCCAGCATCTGCCTGCGGGCTCATCCCTAAAATCTGAGAGAAGAGGTCCTGCAGAACAGGTAGGACCTAGACCTTTCTGGGCTATTTTTCAGCTCTGCCTGGGTGCCTGAGCTGGAGGGGTGGAGAAGGACATGTAGGCATCATTAACTACAAGACTCTAAATGACCGAGACCTAGGTTTCCAGACGGAGTGTGCCAGCCACCAACCCTTCTGTGTGGTGCACAGTGAGGCACTCTCCCTCATGGTGATCGTCTGTAAGTTTCATGGAAGCACCCCAAGGGTAAGTGGCATGAACGAGAAAAGACAAGAGTAATATGACATGCATGCTGGCAACAGGGAGGCTGGGCAGAATTAGAACAAATGAGAAGGAAGACAAAGAATGTGCTCAAAACTGAAGGCAGTTGGTCTTAAATTGGATCCCTTCCCATTTCTGAGTTTGAATGCTTCTGTCTTCCAGCCTCTTGGGGAGATCGTTTCCCATTCAGGGCTTGGTACACAAGGATGGCCAACCCATGCTGACCTCCCATGCACTCTGTCACAGGACATTACCCCAGGTGACAATGGGGCTCAGGAAAGGGTGGAAAAAGTGAGTTAGATACCAAAAGAAACAAGATGGCAGGAAATCAAGAAGAAGAAGCAAAGCTGGGAAGTTCTGTCTGGTTATAAAGCTTCATTATGTCCCCCGGACAGTTTGCTGCACCACAGAGCCCTCTACCACAAAGCGTCGCTGCGGGACCACGGGGAACACTTCCACGTGGAAAGAAAAACAGACATGGGACAAGCAGACAGACCGATGTGAGCCTAGAACAGTCCCTGTGGAACTCACAGGACACCCCCCCACAGGGCTTCGCGGGCCTCCCTTAGACAGAAGGCCTGCACTGCCTTAAGGGTGCAGCCTGCCTGTTCGGAGCACTGGAAGGAATGACTGTGTTTGCTCTCCTAAGGGTGGCTCTGTTCTAGTCGAGCTTAGGCACAGATCCGAGGAGTATTCTGGTTCCTCTGAATGTTTCCCCATATCAGCAACCAGAGAACTACAAGGCCAATCTGGGTTTTGAGGATGACTCTTTGAAACAGATGGGGATTTGTACCAGAAGAAACACAGACAGAGGATCCAGGCTATGAGGCCTCCCTGATACTCAAGAAATGGAATCAAGGACTACAGGTAGGGGTTTCTGGTTTCGAGGTTTTAAAATTTCCACTTGTGGGTGTGGAAGACACCATTTCTCTTTTTCATGGAAAGGCAAATGCCGCAAGTATCTTCTAATTTAACCTTTCCTCAAAAGCACATGGCTTTGGGAGTTAACACGCAGCACCCTGTTCTCTGATTCCTCACGTCAGAAATAACTTTTGATCAGATCAACATCAGGGGTCAATTTGAATCCAGCAATTCCCAGGAACACGAAGCCTGTACTCCTCAGCCTTCCTCAGCTCGCTCCAGGCTAGGACTGCGAGAACTACTTGCAGTTTGGGGCCTCCGACCTGGCGGCTGCTGTACCACTCTCTGCTCCAAGAGGAAGTGTGAGCACTGCCCCAAACCCCTGATCCTGGCTGGTTCCCTAGGGACTGTACAGTAAGTTAGAAGCAGCATTAACACTACTACCAGCAATTAAAAAACAAAATAACCAAAAGTAACAAAATTAAAAAAAAAAACCAAAACGCTGCAGCAATGACAGTGGCCTGGGCAGAGTGAGCGAGCAGGTTGCAGGGTTACATACCTCCTGGAGTTTGGGGCAAGGAAAAGGAGAGCCAAAATCATGGAAACATATAAATGAGGGAGAAAAGAAAATTAAAACAAAGAAATCAAACCCGATTCCTTAATCTTAAAGTGCAGCGCACCGGTCACATTTATGTATGCCTGGAGAGGGAGGTAGACCTGAAAACACTGGTGGGCAGCTGACCACCATGCTGGTCAGCAAGGTTGGAGGCCTTACCCACACCTGGCCTAACAGTGCCACAAATCCATTGTTGTAAGACCAGCATTTGCCAGACTCCTCACAATCCAGAGCAAAGAGGGGGATGTGCACTTCTGAAAAAGTCGGTATCTTCCTTAAGACACCCATCACTTTTTAAATGTGTGCAAGGATGCACACACGTAACCCACAGATATACATGTACATATGTGTGTACACAAGGACACACATGCTTATGGCTCTCTGCATACAGGGACATATACAGACAACTACAGATGGCACAAAGCCCTACCCTGTGCAGTGTACAGACACACAGGACTGAGTCTCAGTGTGCCACAGTGGAAACACCCTATCAGGAGTATAGGCAGTTGGAGAACGTGAAGCAATGGCCCCACGATGAACAAGTCCCATATCGTTAGAGTTTTATTCTTTAGGATGAAGCTTTGCTCTACCACCGGGCCGGCTCGATGTCATGGGCTCCAGGGATTCTCCGGCTGTCTCCTGCTTGTCTGGGATCACAGGTGTGCACCATCGCACTTCGTTTAAATTTTTGATTTTTAAAAATATAGGATGCCTCATGAATTTGCATGTCATCCTGGTACAAGAGCCAAGATCATCTCTGTTCTAATTTTAGTGTCTCAGCTGTCAAAGCTAACACTTAGCATTCTCATGGAAACAAATTTCCCTGGAGGGGAAAATACATCTAAACTTGGAGACACTTTTGAAATTCCCAGCACATTTCCTCTTCACTCCATGGGTTGGACAAGAAGAATGTGGAGCAGGTCACCCATGGGTTAAACATTTCAGACCCTCTGCTTAGAGATCACAGACTGTTGGCCACAGTCAGACACTGCAAGGCTCTAATCAGTGAAGTGGTACTTGAAGGAAATTTATGATTTGTCATGTGGGAACACAGGCTTTAGGCCTTATAAAGGAATGTCAACCCTAGCCTAGCTGGATGAATTAGTAGCAGAGGGTATGTTATCTTACTTTTCTGCATGTGTCAGTAATGGCCAAGAATGGGATGCTGCTTATCAGGACAAGTAACCGAGATGGAAGAGGAGCGTGTCTCTAATGGGTTACGTCCTTCTGATATGGGATTAGCTCATCAAAGGCCAAGGCAGAAGGAAATGAATGTGCTCTCTAGTGGTCAAAAAAACTTGAATATTATCATGTCCAGAGAGTTCAGAGACCTCTCTTATGTCTGATAATTAATAAAGCAATCACAGGTGGACATGGATGTGCATGAGAACCCACTGAATTTCTTCTGTTTGGTTACTTTGTCACCTTCCTGGTAAGGCATGACCATAAATCTTAACAATACAGGCTTACTTCTGGCAGAGGGAAGAGAAATGCACCTGCAGTTTTTTGATGACACAATCATTAATGTGGCTGATTGGGACTGGAAAGGGGGTCAATGCCAGAGCATAAGGAAGAGTGCTGTGGTTTGCGCTGCAGCCAAGGGCTCTAGGTTTGCCATGCACACTGCCTGTGGGAGCCAGATGCAGAGGGAAGTGATGATGCATTGGGTGGGGCAGGAGTGCCAGGGATAAATCTGGGATGGGAAGTAGAGAGATGGATATGGCTGGTTACCCTCCCAAGGGTAAGAGGGCAGAAAGGGGGGATGGATCAGGTCCCTAGAAAGTGCCTTAAAGAACATGGCCATCTATTCAGGAATGAACACACAGGGCCCAGATACACATGGGCAATGTTTACAAGGGAGCCCAGGAGTCTCTATTCTATGGTGAATGGCCATCAGCAGCTTTCTTTCTGGAGGTGGGACTTTTAATAAAAGCATAACTCAGGGCATTTTCTGTGGGTGGGATGCCTGTGACCTGGCCCTGCCCCACACCCCAGGCCTGTGTGCACATAGCCATTCTTCCTGAGCTCTACTGCAGGGACCCCACGCTGGGTGGCTGGGAGAGGGGACTCACCAAGTTTCAGCAGCCAGCCTTCTCGGTCTGGGTTGAAGAAAGTGTGGGTGAGGTCATTCCCGTCATCTTCCGGGATTTTAAAGGGTTCGTTTTTTATGCTCTCATAGAGATTCTGGGACAGAAGATGACATTGCATGTTTCATTCTAGAAGTAGCTTTTCTTCATCCCCTCTGTCTACTCATCCCACAGGCACTCACTGTGAGCCTGTAGTAAGGACTAGAGAAGAACACAACCATTTTTCTGCTCTACATCAGCTCACAGGGACAAAAATAAGAAGCCTGGTGGATAATTAAGGAAGGAAAAAAATAGCAGCTTGGAGTCTACTCAAGCCTTTAGTTTCAGATTTAGAAGGCTCTTCCCCTTCCTGTTTCTCTGGCCTTTGTGAAATTCACATATTGAAATGAATTAAGAGAGCAGGCACTTGGCAAGTTATCCTTGTCTCCTCTCCTCTAAGGACGATCCTCGGCCAGCTGAAATGAAGCCACTCTGGCCCTGCTCACCCGGAGCAACTCCTCGGGCAGGTCTCCTCCATCATTGATGCCTCGATTCATGGCAATGAACCTCTCCACTGTAGGCTTGTCCTTGACATTGGGGTTGTGTAGGCTGGTGTTCAGCATGATGATGGCAAAGGAGAGGACGTAGCAAGTGTCTAGGGAAGAGAAGAACAGAATGTGAGAGCAAGGGAAACACCCACTCAGGACCGGAGACACAAAGCCAAGTGCACACATATTCCCAGGCTTACGCTCATGAAAGGAGCAAGGCACATGAGTATACTAAAGATTCAGACAGAAAACAATAAAGTGGCCATCTGGGCATGGTGGAACATGTCTTTTGTCCCAGCACTCAGGAGACAGATTTCTTGTGAGTTCCAGCACAGTCTGATCTCTAAAGAGAGTTCCAGGCCATCTAGGGCCACATAACAAAACCCCAAACCAATACAATGCATAGAAAAGATAAAAACTACCTACAATTCTATTTAGTAATGTTTGGTCTGCTTTATTTCTTCTATATAAATGTGACTATGTAGAAAAATCATGTTACAGACATGGTAACACACTGTCCCCCCAACGCATATATATGGATACTTACATAGGGGGTAGGTACATAAACATACACAATACACAGGTGACAAATAACACACATATATACACACATACATAGGTGATAGACACACGCGTATATACACACGTATTTATACACACATATACATAGGTGATAGGTACACACATATACACACATACACAGGTGATAGACACACACACGTATATACACATGTATTTATACACACATATACATAGGTGATAGGTACACACATATACACACATACACAGGTGATAGACACACACACGTATATACACACGTATTTATACACACATATACATAGGTGATAGGTACACACATATACACACATACACAGGTGATGGATACACATATACATACACACACATATATACAAATACACATGCTTTTTGTTGATCTTATCATTTTCCCATGCCAATATCTTTTTAAAAACATGACTTTCTTTCTTTCTTTCTTTCTTTCTTTCTTTCTTTCTTTCTTTCTTTCTTTCTTTCTTTCTTTCTTTCTTCCTTTTTTTCTAAGACAAGGCTGTGCTTAACTGGCCAACTACAGTCATAATTCTGCTTCTGCCTCCTGAGTAGCTGGGAAGACAGATAAAATCACAGCAGTCAGCTTCTGAACCCAGGGCCTCACGCACAGAGGCATGCACTCTACCACTCCGTCACACCCAGGTCTTTACTGCATCTCTGTCGTGCTCTTCTGGATACTTCCAATCTTTCACAGTTATACACACCATTAGCAAACTGTTCCTCATGCCTTAGAAACCCTCCACGGCCTACAAGAGAACCTGTGGAGAAAGCTTTCCTCCCCACTCACACAGAAGCCTCCTCACGCACCTGTGGACTGGAACACCCCGTTATTACACTGACAGTACCGCTGGGCAAAGGCCTCCATCATACGGTCAATCTTCTGGGCCTCTCCAGGGAGCCGGAAGCTCCACAGGAACTGCCTAAGGGTGGAGACAGGAGCACTGCTTTGACCTGCCTTGCTGCTGGTGGTGGCTTTAATATCAGAGGGCAAAGGGAGGTGAGGGGGCTTCTGTCCACTTTTACAGAAACTGAACAGAAGCGAATTTAGCCACTGCCCATCACTGTGGCTTTAATTGGAAGTAAAGTGCTTAGGTAAACCAAGACATTGAGATTTTCCTATTCCAAAGAACAGCCCCCCTCCTCAGAATAACACACAAAATTGAAGCACAGGAGTTAATCATTTAAAATGAACTCTAAGGTAAGGATTCATCAGAGCATTCATGATGAAACTATGGAAGTCACATGGACCCACGCCATGGGTTTAAATGTGTCTGCAATTACCACATGTATTAAAATCACAGCTCAAAAAATAACCTCAGAATTTATACCTGTAGCAGAGAAAGTTAAAAAGACACAAAATAAGTTTGATTAAAAAATTAAAGTTGCAGCCGGGCGGTGGTGGCGCACGCCTTTAATCCCAGCACTCGGGAGGCAGAGGCAGGCGGATCTCTGTGAGTTCGAGACCAGCCTGGTCTACAGAGCTAGTTCCAGGACAGGCTCCAAAGCCACAGAGAAACCCTGTCTCGAAAAAAACCAAAAAAAAAAAAAAAAAAAAAAAAAAATTAAAGTTGCTGGGCAGTGGGGGTGCAGGCCTTTAATTCCAGAACTCTGGAGGCAGAGGCAGGAGGATCTCTGTGAGTTCGAGGCCAGCCTAGTCTACAGAGTGAATTCCATGATAGCCAGGGTTATATAAAGAAACCCTGTCTCAAAAAACAAACAAACAAAAAAGTTAATTTATTTTTTCTTTTTAAAATGAAATGAGATACCTAGTTTAGGGCAAGATATTAAAGGGCTCTATATTCTGAATAGTAGAAACAATTTTTTGAAAAAATATTTGAACACTGGACAGTTCTTCCACCCCCTAAACCAATAAGCAGTCTTAGCATGCTTTCCCACTCATAGACATGTACACTGGCCCCTTAAATACTTTAGCACAGTCACCAGGACCCCCGCAAAGGGACATTAGTCAAACAGCACACAGGCCCCGCTGACAACACCCACCGCAAGGCCTGGACGAGGTTTAAGTCGGTGAACTCGTGCAGCTCAACAAATGCATGCAGGACCTGGATGCTGAACTCATCTCTGCCAGGAAACAAATAGGAGATGGGATGGAGCACAAGTCAGACCCCTGACCCCAAACAGATGGTATCCCCAGAGTCCCAGGCCATGAGGCTTCTCAAGCCTGGCCATCCACAGAACGACGTTGGACTGGCTCTGTTTACTAACTAGACAAGCAAGGAACCTGCATACCTGAACAGGTAAGTCACTGTTCCTCAGGACACTTCCACTCAATACCATGGCTCCTGCTGCCTTAGGATCATAGTTACCCCATGAACTAAGGAACTTGTCTCTTCCCATGAGTCTGACCATCCTCTCTAAATGCCTTACCTCTCCCCAAGGTAGTCACCAATGGCTGTTTTGTTAAGCCCTTCCCCTTTGTATAAGAATTGGGCAATATCTTCACAAGTGTTCTTCAGCAGGTCATTTTCTATTAAGAACTGGATCCCCTGCAGAAAGACCAGAAAGAGTCAGTGAGAATGAGTAAGGTCAAAGGCGACAATGAGTGTGGGCCCTGGCACATGTACAGTAAACATCCACCAGTGGACACAGGGATGGGGCATCGCAGGGCGCCAGACTCAGGACAGTGAGGTAACCACCCAGCACATACACCAGCAAATAGCAGCTTAGAACAAACGCTGCTGGTTCCCCTCGATCACCAAGGAGGCTGCACCTTAAGACTAGGGGTTTTTGTCAATTCTTTTTGCATACCTTTTTAGGATCCATGTTAAATTTCTTCCTGCCCATGGCTACCTGTTTGTTCCTCTGCATGTTCTTCCTGGAAGAGAAGTGCAGCCATTAGTGCTCGGCAGCGGGAGCTCTGGGGCCTGCAGCAGTCTTCACGAGCACTGCTGACAGTTTTAGAAGACTGGGCCAGCTAGGTCTGGCCAGCTAAAGTCCTGGTCAATGCTCAGGCTCACTGACCTCTTTCCCTCTAGATTCATGGTTTCTCTTAGAATTTTTATTTTCTTAAACTTTGTCGTCTACATATTATAGAATCTGCCTATTTTAAGTGTATAGACCTGGGGATTAGTGAGAAACCTGGCAGTAGGGAAATTCCCAGGAATCTACAAGGATGATCCCAGCTAAGAATCTAAGTAATAGTGGAGAGGGTGCCTTACCTGCCCTTCCTCTGAAATCAAATTGACTACCTTAATTGTCATCATAGAGCCTTCATCCCGTAACTAGTGGAAGCAGATGCAGAGATCCATAGCTAAGCACTGGGCTGAGCTCCTGGAGTCCAGTCATAGGGAGGAACAATATTATGAGAAAAGCGATCAAGACCATGATGGGGAAACCCACAGAAACAGCTGGCCTGAGCTAGTGGGAGCTCACTGACTCTGGACTGACAGTTGGGGAACCTGCATAGGACCAAACTAGGGCCTCTGAATGGGGGTGACAGTTGTGTGGCTTGGACAGTTTGTGAGGTCACTAGCAGTGGAACCAGTGCATGAACTGGCTTTTTGGAGCCCATTCCCTTTGGAGGGATACCTTGCTCAACCTAGACACAGGGGGAGGGCCTTGGTCCTGCCTCAAGTGATGTGAGAAACGTTGTTGACTCCCCATAGGAGGTCTCACCCTCTCTGAGGATTAGTTGGGGAGTAGGGTAGGGGTCAGGTGGGGGGAACAGGGGGAAGAGAAGAATGGGGAACTGGAAATGGTATGTAAAATAAAAAAAGGTTTTTTAAAGTGTGCACCTGAATGCTTTTAATAAGTTAAGCTGTGCAACCATTACCATAAGCAGTTTTAGAATACTTTCATCGGTCCAACAAAGTCCCCACACCCATCCCTACTTCAATCCCAGGAACTCTCAGTCTACCGTTTATGCACTGATCTGCCTGACTCTGACCTTTCATGTGAGCAGAATTGTGGAGTATCTGGACTTCTTTCGCTTAGCCTATTGTCTTCAAGGTCTGTCAGCACAACACTCCTGCCTATTGCTGAGTGACATTCCTCTGCATGTCTACCTCCCTCTGCTTTTCAGATGGCAGATGTAGAGTCAAGTCTGGGGTCATTATGCCCAGGGCTGCTCTCAGCATGTGTCGACGCGTGTGGTGGTCATGTTTTCCTTCCCTTCGGGCAGAAGGGTCAAGGCTGTATGGAGATAGTCAGGTAGTGCTTTCACAGTCAGCTTTTAAGATGCTGTACAAACAAGCTGCAGTTTTCTTAACTGTGCATTAGACTAAACAAATGCAGGTTCATAGACCATGCTTCCCAGGGTGTGGTCCACACACAGATGAGGGAGCGCATCAGACATGCAGAATGCCAGCTCTTAGCTAGTGTGTCTGCCCATTTTATCCAATCCCACAGACGAACTGAGTTACACATTCTGGGCCACTGAGTGACTCAGAGTTTTAGGGGTAGAGGCTAGGTGACATTTCTAAAACCTCCTGTAAGCCTGGCTATACCTGGGAACTGACAGTAATTCTACCGTTTCTGAGCCAATGAGCTACTCAGAAATAGCTTATGCACTGTTTTAAGGAGCACATCAGCACTGGCCAAATCCCCAAAGTTCTTTTTTTCCCCCTTCTTCTTCTTCTTCTTCTTTCCTGGTTGAGACAGGGGTGACTGTAGCTCAGGCTGGGCTGAAATTCACAACAATCCTCCTGCCTCTGTCTCCTAAATGCTGGGATTACACGTGTGAGCCCACCATGTTTGGCCAGCCTGACTTGAGGTTTGGAATGAACAGGTGTGAGTCTTAGGTTATCTACTTACATTTTCCCTAAACCCAATACTACTACTTTGATCCATATTTTAAAAAAAAAAAATACAAGAAAAAAGCTGTTGGGCGATTTCCTATAAGAGTGTGCAATATTTGGCCCTACAATGGCAAGGCACATAACCACCCAAAAGGGCCCTCAGCATCCTTTGCCTTGGTTTGGTTCCTTGCTGAAGGCTTCTTGGGTCTCTGACAAGCCCAGAACCCAGAGCCCAGACTTCAGTAGTACACTTCCAGATCTCTACCAGCTACAATCACTGCTTCTGACAACTCTAGGTGCTTACAGCAGTGGCTGGCTAACTTCACTAGTTCCCCATGAATCAGCTCCCGGCCCTACCCATTCAGAGTGGCCGCTGATGACTGCCTGACATATCACAGGATGCGGCTGGCTAAAGTTCCCAGTTCTCCATGAGTCAGTTCTTGTCCCTACCTGTCTAGCATTGCTGTTTATGACTGATGGGACAGTCACTGTCAGTGGCTGGCTAAGTCATCAATGCATATGGGTCAGCTGTCCTAACTTCGGCACAGTCTCCCGTGGACAGCAGCTGTATCAACTAGGTCAATTGAGAAAGCTTCTCATAGTTTTACGTTGTCTCTATTTCTTACACAGCATATGGACTTATTGCTACAAAATGCTTATCAGGCCTTTGATTACAAGTATGACAACTACCTAATGGAAAACCAGAATTAATAACAAATCCCAACTATACAGATGCTCAGAATCTGCAGAACAGCTCCCCTTTCAGGATCTTTAATTCTGGAAAACTAGCTTAAACTCCAGAGTTTAAAGCATAAATCACTGAAGTATGGTTCTTGAGCTCACAGGCACTAGATGCACTGATGAACATTGGTGTTTTTTCTTTATGTTATTTTTTACATTTTTTATTTATTTGTATTGTTTGTGTACACCTACACAATGTGCATGCATGGGTGTGGAGGTCAAAAGACGGCTTTGTGGAGTCTGTTCTCTCCTTCCACCTCTACATATGTTCCAGGGATTGAAATCAGGTCACCAGGCTTGCAAGGCAAGCACTTTTATATGCTGAGCCATCTTGTCAGCCTTAATATGTTACCTTTAAGGCATTCTTTATGTTTCGAGTTTCATCAGATGATAGTGTTACTTGTCTACTCAAAACCATGGTATCCTGTTGTCCACTCACATAGAACCAGTCCTGGTTCTCTAGCTCAGGATGGGCAGGTCAGGACCCCATGGAGAGCTAAGCACTAGTGAATAAAGAGCTGGGGTTCTCAGGGCCTATCTGCAGACACCGCTGGGGTCTTTCGTCCACTGGAACTGTGATAACCCACAGGACAGTAAGCAAACAGTACCCCGAATCCCACATATATGTGCTGGCACAAAAAGATACAGAAAGAAAGCATACTATGATATTAATCGTTCTTTTTCGGTTGCTGATTTGGGAAAATCTGTTTTCTTCATACTTTTCCATCTTTTACCAGATTACTGCAATAAACATCTACTCCTGGACAGTGCGATGACTCAGCAGGTACAGGGACTTGTAGCTAAGCTGACAACCTAAATTCAACCCCTGGACCCACACGGCAGGATGGAACCAGCTCCAGAAAGGTGTCCTCTGACTTCTATGTGTGTGCTGAGGCACATGTGCTCATTTTTACTAAATAAATAAATACATATAATTTTTAAAATGAAAAATTCCACTTATAACCAGGAAAAGGCCAACAATTTTCTTAAGTCAGGGATAATTCTAATTCAGTGTGAGGCTCGCATCCTAAGGACCCATTCAGTCTGACAGGTATGTATGCCCTGGTAACCACCCCACTGGGTTCTGGTCAGGTCTCCCCTGACACTTGTCAACATCCACTGCTATTTTTGATGGTACATCCCTATCTTCTGTCTCAGCTTTATGACATAAGTATGTATTGTGTCCATGTGGTACTGTGTACACACATACGAACTGCTTCTCTGTTGTGTTTGTGGGGCCTGCACAGGCTATTGCCCTGGATCAGCACGCTCCTCTGATACCTCCGAGTAATGGCCCATTGTCCCAGCCTACTTATGCATTCACCTATTGGTGGATGGCTGGGCAATTTCTACCTTGGTCCATTTTTAATAAGAGTACTTTAAATATCCTTGGTAAAAGTGTTTAAGGACATGTTTTCTTTCTCTTGAGTAAACACCTGTGTTGCTGGGGATCAGCGCTGAACACGTATTTAATACCGTTTGATTCTAGCCATTGCAAGATGTGTTAGGCTGCATTTCAGGTAGTTTTACAGCGCTCACCTGCACAGATGATGATACTGAGCCTCTTCCATGCGGACATCTATTATTTACAACGTCTTGCATAGATCTGCTCAGGATTTGTGTCCATCTGCTTGAGCCATCACATGGTACTGCGCTGCATGGTGTCTACACTGGACAAGGTCTCAGACACACACTGCAGCTATTCTCTCCTACCCTGGGACTTGCTTATCCATTTAGCAGTTTCTTGCTTGCTGTGGTGGAAGAGCTGCTGATGCACTGAATCGAGGTCCTCCCATGCCAGGCAAGTATCCTGCCATTGAGTCACAGCCCTTGCCTGTTTGTTTAGTTGGTTTGGTTTTTGGTTTTGGAGATGGGGGTCTCATTATGTAGCTTTGGCTGTCCTGGAACTCACTATGTAGACCAGGCTGGCCTCAAACTCACAAAGGTCCATCTGCTTCTGCCTTCCAAGTGCTGGGATTACAGGTGTGCGGCACCACACCCAGCTTATTATCTTTTCTATGAGAAGAAGCTTTAAATCTAGATGAACTCTTTTGTTTGTTTTGTTTTTGCTTTCCAAGACAGGGTTTCTCTGTGTAGATCAGGCTGGTCTCAAACTCACAGAGTTCTGCCTGCCTCTGCCTCCTGAGACGAGGCTAGAGACCCAGCTCTCTAGAATAACTCTTGATCTACCAATTTCTATGCTTTTTTTTTTAACAGAAAATAAGGGGCTGCAGAGATGGCTCAGCAGTTAAGAGCACCTGTTCCTCTTGCAGAGGACCAGGGATCATTTCCCAACACCCACATGATAGCTCACAACCATTCATAACTTTAGTTCAAGGAGATCTGATGCTCTCTTCTGACTTCCTTGGGCACTAGGCACACATGCAGTGAACACACATACTAGCAGGTAAAGCACTTATATACATTTTTTTAAAAATCTAAAATAAAAAATTTAATAGAAAGTAAGAAAGCTGTAACCCTAAAAGACAACCTGGAGGCTGGCAATGTCCCACTGGTCACTCTCTGTGGAGGATGTAGCGCCTTCATCCCTATAGCACTGCACACGCGAGTTTAAAATAACAAATCAAAGGGCTTTACAAAGTCAGACAGAGAAGCTTAGGCTTAGAAAAACACAGACATAGAGGAAGCTGGAAGCAGATCATTTATCGAGTGAGACCATTAGAAACAGCCTGGGAATTCTGCTCAAAGTCCCTGACATCTTGTCATTTTACACTGTAATCATTTCCACACTCTTCTCCCTGAAGCATAAAGAGGTACAAGTGCACCTGACATTACACCAGGCACAGGCGGTACACCAGCCTTTGGAAATGATATCAGAAGTGCTAAGCTTTTCCTCCATTAAAAGTAAAACAGAAATTTTAAAAATTCATACAGAGTGGACAAAAGAAGGGGAAATAAATAATCTATACAACAATCTATAAGCACTTAGAGCAGTGTTTTTGCCCTTCCTAATGCTCTAACCTTTAACATAGTTTTTCATGGTGTAGTGACCCCAACCACAAAGTTATTTTGTTACTACTTCATAACTGTAATTTTGTTACTGTTATGGATCATAATTTAAATATCTGATGTGCAGGACATCTGATATGTGACCCCCCTGTGAAAGGGTCGTTCCCCAAAGGAGTCATGACCCACAGGCTGAGAACTGCTGACTTAAGGTTTCTGGGTGCCTTTGAATTTTCTAACTCAGTTTTACACATGTAAAAGGTATCCTGAGGCCAGGTGGTGGCACGCACTTTTAATTCCAGCACTTGGGAGGCAGAGGCAGGCAGATCTCTGTGACCAGTTCAGCCTGGTCTACCGAGTGAATTTCAGAACAGTCAAAGTTATGTAGAAAGACTATCTCAAAAAAGAAAAAAGTTTCCTGTGTTCAGTGAGGACTCAGAGGAAGGCCATGAAGGCTTCCGTGTATCTGCTAGGGCTACACGGCAGAAAACCTACTTTCTCCTCAAATGTGCCAGGACACATGGGGAAGGATGGGTGCACTGGGAGCTAGATCCGGGAACCCAACCAGCAGCAAGGCAGACTCACCTTTCCTCTGTGGATCCCAGGCTTTCAATTTCATTAGCGACTTCTGCTATCTCGTCTTTCAGCCTCTGTAAACAGGAGTCACCAGGATGAAAACTGAAGACCACAGCGACACTTCCAAAGACTCCCTCCATCCCAACACCACAGCACAGCAGAACAGAGCAACAACAACAAAGACACATGCAGAAACTCTAAGAGTTCAACTAGCAGAATGCATTACTCAATAAACATCTACTGGGCTCCCACCAGTGAGCACTTTAGGACTGTGAAGGTGAGAAGGCTGGTCTGTGGTTCCTGGGCTAAGGAAGAAGCCTTCTCGGCTCATGACGTTGTAAAAGGAGCACTCACTGAAGAACAGCCACTTTGGCATAGTGCTTCAGAACAATCTGCAGTCCCCAGACACAGGCATGACGGAGCTCATAGCACACAGGCACCCACACACATGGCTGGCTGGACCAGCTGGGCCTACATTACTGCCTCATGCTGGACATGAGAGTGTCCCACTAAATCTGCTGACCATTCACCCTAGCAGCAAACTCACTACCAGCCAGTGCCTTTCACTTCACTCAGTCTTGGAAGGGAGGGACTGTCTCCATGTAGAGGGTAGGGTGAACTCCTCCATGTTCCTAGCACTTACCAGAGAAACAAGAATCAGAGAATCAGGAAAAACCATCCAAATAGTCCCCAATTGCCAATGGCAAGAGGGCCTGTCCTCTCACTGCCCTGTGAGGTTCCATGCCCTCCTTTCTCACCCCTGAAATCTTACAAAGGGTTTTAGAAGAGCGGCATCCAGCTGCCCAGAGAAAAATAACCCACCCCATAGCTCCTGGACCTTCTTCCCAACACAGTCTTCGGCTATGAAAGGAACTTGGGAAAAGAGCAGCACTGCTGTCTGCAGTCACCAACCATCTCTAGGGATGACCCCTGCAAGCCTCAGTGCAGCAGGCCCTCGCAGGAAGTTGTGAAGGTGCTGCTGTTCTCAGTCGTGACAGCTGGAGCTGCATCCCATGCCCTCAGCTGGTGAGCAGCAGAGTCAGGACCTACAGAAGGAGCCGCAAACCTGAGGCCTGTGTTCTGTGGTGTGTCAGCTGAGAAAACTTAGCTCAGAGTTGCTCTACCTCTGACAAATGGCAAGCATCCAGAGACTCCACTTTCTGGTAAATCAAAGATAACCACTAATACTTGTGCTTCGGCCATAGGTGTGGCAAGCACCAGCTCTTAAGGGCACCTTGTGACACCGACAGCCACAAACTAAGTGTTCCTACATTGGCCAGCCTCCCAGCACCCTCCAACCTGAATGTCAGCCAGCAGCTCCTGCTTCCTTCGCCGGATGTTCTCCAGTTCCTGACACTCTTCTGCAGTGAGGTCACTGGGAACTGCAAAGAGAGGAATGTCACCAAGAAAGCATCTTCCCACAAAAAAATGACAAAAATTTGCCAAGCAGTGGTGGCGCACATCTTTAATTCCAGCACTTGAGAGGCAGAGGCAGGCAGATCTCTATAAGTTCAAGGCCAGCCTGGTTTACAGAGCGAGTTCCAGGACAGGCTCAAAAGCTACACAGAGAAACCCTGTCTCAAAAACAAAACAAAACAACCCCTACTACCACCACCACCACCAAAATTTCAAAGACTCATAGGTAAAAATGTGACCAAAGAAGCCAGAAGCCAATTTTGGCCATGACCGCTGCTGGGAATCACTCTGGCAGGCTTACGAAGAGAGGCAGGACCCTTCAGTTCTTAGACCAGCTGAGCAAGGACAGCTCCAAAGGAAGGACAGGAGGGAGATGCTGCCAGGTGAATTTGCCAGTGAGGAGGGGGAGAGAGGCCTTTCCTCTCAGGCCTTTTGCCTCAGGACAGGCCTCGGCTCCCTGGTGGTCAAAAGTAGAACTACATCTCCCAGGAGCTGTCCGTGGCATCTGAAGTGGAACCAGGCCAATTGGTTCATGAAAGCAACATGAATGTTCTGTGCCATTTTGGAAAAAAGTGGGGTGAGGATTCTTGGCAAACAGAGAAGAAAATCTAGAAGACCAAGAGCAAAATGGAAAGAGCATTTACTCTGGGAGCAGGGATCATGAGACTCTTTCCAACCTTTTCAACCTGGTGTGAACGTCCATAGTGTGCTCCTACCATCAATACATGAACATGGGCCCCCCAATGACCAGCTCCTTGTCTGAACACCCCTCTGTTGAAAGTGGTGGCTACATGGACAGCAAGCACTGGAAACAGCAAAGTGTCCCTGTTCCCACATCTCCAGTCACCATGCCACCTGTCCGCCATCCCCACGCACCCCACCCCCAGTCCCCGCCGCTTCAGACAGACCACATAACCCACTCAGTCACACACTGTCTGACTTCATGGGTGATCTGAGGAGGAAGTGGAATACAGATGTATTCTCTTACCCTCAGAGGACACATTCCAAGGACCCCAGCAGACTTCTGGACAGACAGATAGACTGGTTTTGTCTCCATGTACATCCACATTGGATGCTTTTTCTGTCTGGCCCAGGCACCACCCTACACTGTGGCCAAACCTTTGGCAGCCTGAGGTACAGCATCAAAATGAGTCAACAGTTTCTCACTATTACGAGGGTCACAGACAGAGCAAGGCAGAGCAGGAGAGTGGAAAAGTCATCCTGCTACTCAGAATGCAAATGCAAACGAAGGCTTAAATTAATTATTTGTTTCTGGGATTTTCTATTTAATACTCTGGGCTGCAGATGACAATGGGCAATGATTTTAACTAAAGTGCCTCAACCCTGCCTGGTGTTTAATGGGCAAAGTGTTGGCTCCTGTTCCTGCACAGTATGGTGACACACTGGAGTGACGGAGTAACGCCTCACACTGACGACACACTGGAGTAACGCCTCACACTGATGACACACTGGAGTAACACCTCACACTGAGGGCACACTGGAGTAACGCCTCACACTGAGGGCACACTGGAGTGATGGAGTAACGTCTCACACTGAGGGCACACTGGAGTAACGCCTCACACTGACAACACACTGGAGTAACGCCTCACACTGACGACACACTGGAGTAACGCCGAGGGCACACTGGAGTGATGGAGTAACGTCTCACACTGAGGGCGCACTGTGACAGAGTAAGTGTTTAGCTGACCCCTCAGAGGTTTAATGATGTCTCTGTTTACAGCACAAATGGACACACACTCATCCTAACATAGCATGCTATGGAAGTTCACTTTAAAAATATCTATTCTGAGCCAGGCAGTGGTGGCTTACGCTTTTAGTCCCAGCACTCGGGAAGCAGAGGCAGGAGGATCTCTGTGAGTTAGAGGCCAACCTGGTCTATAAGAGCTAGTTCCAGGACAGACTCCAAAGCTACAGAGAAACCCTGTCTCAAAACAAAACCAAACAAAAACAAAAAAAATCTATTCTAGGGCTGCAGAGGTGGCTCAGTGGTTAAGAACACTGGCTGCCTTCCCAGAGGGCCCGAGTTCAATTCCCAGCACCAACATGGCAGCTCACACCTGTCTGTAACTCAGTTCCAGGGAATCTGACATCCTCACACCAATGTACATAAAATAATATTAAATAAATTATTTTATTTTATTTTTTAAAAAAAACCTATTCCATGAGGACATTAATA
Source organism: Chionomys nivalis (assembly GCF_950005125.1). NCBI lineage: Eukaryota > Metazoa > Chordata > Mammalia > Rodentia > Cricetidae > Chionomys > Chionomys nivalis. The sequence continues at coordinate 98,510,495 of NC_080092.1, forward strand.
CCTAGGATCTGATCTGATGCTTACAGAGCTGGTTAACTAGATCATCAATGAGCCTCTGGTGTAGGAGATCCTTCTGTCTGTGTGTTGCTTTCATTGGTTAATAAAGAAACTGCTTTGGCCTGTTGATAGGGAAGAACTTAGGTAGGCCGGGAAGACAGAACTGGATTCTGGGAGAAAGAAGGCAGAGTCAGAGAGATGCCATGGATCCGCCTCCAGAGATAGACGTGCTGGAACTCTGCTGGTAGGCCACGATCTCGTGGTGATACACAGATTAATAAAAATGGGTTAAATTAAGATGTAAGAGTTAGCCAATAAGAAGTCAGAGCTAATGGGCCAGCAGTGATTTAATTAATGCAGTTTCTGTGTGGTTTATTTTGGGGCTAAGCTAGCCGTGACGAGCAAGAGGGCCCTCTTCCTACAAGCATCCATTTGAGCAGAAGCAAGACTAATAAATCCCAGGTCCTTACTATAAAGCTGATTAAAAAAATAAATAAATAAAAAAACTTACCCCCAGACTGCTGACCATTATCACTTGAGTCAGAAACTCGGGGGTTGCCTTGAGATCAGAGAACCGACACTTCCCTCATCACTGTGACAGTCAGGTCCCATTATCTGCATTTTATATTCAAGTTGTGCTTTTCACTGCCTTCCTTCCAAGACGCTACTTTAGAAATAAGGAAGACAGTCTAACAAGTCAACAAACCTACACTCTTGTAGGGCATCAGGAGACAGGATTCCAGCAAGTCTTCCTGACGAAGAACCTGGGACTCAGAAGGCGATCACGTGATGATGCCATCATCTCTCTGGTACATAGTCACAGAGTTCTGTGTGCCAAAGTCTGGAATACATATTTATCACAAGCAAACAAGAACAGACTAGCTGCTGGTGAGCAAGCTATCTAGTGGGTAGTTGCCCCAGGTGGGATGGGAGCCTTTGGTTCTGATGCCTGGAGAACCACAGTGCCCTGAGACAAAGGCTCCTGCCTGTTCCACCTAGCAAAGCCCCATAGTCCTAAGACCCAACCTCCCCACAGTTTTCCCTTTTATTACACCTACAATGGGAAAGAGGAAGACCACAAACAAACCCTGTAGCAAATAGAAAACTCTGCTCTTTAAAACAAAACAAAACCCAGACTCTAGAAAAGGGGACAATTAAAGAGGAAAAAAGAACACAGTGTTGCGAATTAAATTAAACCTTTTTCCCTTTTTCAATCCTCCTATCTAAATAAAAAGATGTCAAGAAACGTGTAAAGGACAAACCTGAGTCTACAAGAAGAGCAACAAGAAAAGACCTGAACGTGAGCACCAATCAGTCCACTGCACAGTAAAAACTAAAGTCCTATCGAGAAATAAATAGATGCAAATAGCCCCAGACCTCTACAGGGCCAGGAGTGGGGTTCACCAGACTGCAGCTGAAGAGATCCACACAGTCCAGTGAGGAGTGTGAAGGTCTTCAAAATTCTAAGTGAAAATTCTTGGACCCCAACCCTCAGCCAAGATGGGGATAAGTCAGAGTCATCAGATGCCTCAGTAGCAGAGAGCCAGGCTCCTGGCCATATGCTCTAAACTGACTTCAAGAGGAGCACAATGTAGGACAAGGGGCAGGGCCAATTCAGGAGCCTGAGGATGGCAAATGACTGGGAGCAGAACAGGTTGGCACGCAGGCTGTGGACTGCAGGAAGGGTATTGCAACAAACAAAATCGACTGCAAATGAAGAACAGGGTGTATTAAAAACACATTAAAAATAAAACAAAAAAGTCATGGCATTTGTCATTTGTTTTGATCCAGTCTCCTGATACTAACCATGAGATTTCTAAGTTACTTCTTTTGCAACACATGTCTGTGACCCCAAAAATCCTGACGCTGAGGTAGGGGGCAGCCCGAGTTTGAAGCCAGCAAGGGCTGTACAGCAATACTGTCTTGGGGATACTGGGAAATGCTTGTGAAATGGGCATGTTTCACCTTCTCCTAACACAATAGGAAAAAGAATACTGGGAGGAAGTCAGTGAGAGTCTGGGCAGCCCGGGATGCTAGAGCAGCTCGCTCAGTGTCTCTTGCACTATCAGTCTGTTTGCAAAGCATAAAATGCTCACCTGGGAAGAACAGTTCTTATCATGGCAACAATGGACAAGACAGGTGTGATGGGAGAGAGTCAGGGTCCCCACTGCAGGGAAGAGGGACAAAGGAAGCAAGAGCCTGAGTAAAAAGACCAGAGTGAGAAGAGCATAGTGCAGACACACTTACGGGACTTGCGAAGGTAAAATAGAAGAAAAAAAGGCACAGCAACTACTCAAAAGAAGAAAAGACGCGTTGGAGCCTCTGTCCACGACAGAGGAAGTGGGAGTTCATTCCTGGCTCTGACACAGTAACAAGCCACTGAAGACGCAGGCAGACTAACACCAAGGAGCCCACGACTCACTTGAGACAGCCTCAGAATGGACTGATGGGGCTACCATGAATATTCACATGTCACATGTCTGACATACTAATCCAGAGTTTCCAGGGAAAAGGACTCTGTGTCCTTGCAGTCACACAAATGGCTTCTAGCCAGTTTGCAGTTATAAAAGACATTAAAAATAAAACAAAAAAGCCATGACATTTGTTGTCATTTTGATCCAGTCTCCTGACACTAACCATGTGATCTCTAAGTTACTTCTTCTGTAATATGTAATAACCTGAAACCAATGCTTCCTTCCATTTTGGTTCAAAGAAGAACTAAGAAATTAGGAGAAGAAATAAAAAAAAAATCTAGATCTCATCTTATCCTCCTGGAATTTTGTTCTAAGATGAGACAAATATAACACTTTAACAAGTACTTCCCCCTGCAGAAACTCACCAACATAACACCAAATCTTACCAACACAACACCAGACCTTACCAACACAACACCAAACTTTAACAATACAGCACAAACCTTAACAATGCAGCACTAAACCTTACCAACGCAGCACCAAACCTTACCAATGCAGCACTAAACCATACCAACACAGCACCAAACAACACCAATACAACACCAAACCTTACCAACACAACACCAATCTTACCAATGCAAATCTTTAGTTCAAGCCTCTGTGCCAGAGGAAAAAACAAATCCCAATGACTGCTTCATTTTACACAAAGGATCTAAATGATTGCTGGGGTGTTGGGGGTGTGAAGGTTCCGGGGACTTGGGCTGATAACACAGACACTATGAACAGTGGAACCATGCTGGGAAGGAGAAGGGAGAGAAGGACAAGGGACACTGGGTCACCCAGTCTACAGAACCAGGGAGAACCAGCAGGAAAGGCTATCTAACCCCATGGTCCGCCAGGGTTAAACTGCACAAGAGCTCTCCGGCAGGCCAGATGGCAGAACAACAAACAACTTCCCTTCCCCCGCTGCCACGTGCTATAGCCATGCTTCTGTGCCAGGAGGCGGCTAAACCCTTTTCTCTAAAAGAATGGCCACTGGGCAGGGCAGCAGGTTGTCCTTGCCGCAGTCAGAGCACAATGGAGACAGATCAGAGGAGCCTCCTGCCACACCAGGACTCACCCTTTCCTGAGCCTGAGGGCCAGGAACCCATGCTCTGAGGTTAATTTGTAAGGTGTCCAGCCGGCAGGCAGAGGGAACAGTACGGCACTGGTCTCCACACCAATCCTTTCCCAGGTTCCAATTTAATGAAGGGGATTAAAGTGGCCGAACAACAAGGAGCCATTGTGTCCAGTTGTAAAGGCAAAAGCCATACAAGGGAAGCTTTCATTTATTTATTTAAAAATGTTGCTTTGCAGATTTTAACTGTAGGCAGAAACCCAGAGCTAAAATATGGTCCAGCCAGTGCATACAAAGGAGAACTGTCTTAAAGAGACGGTGCCTTCTTTCCAAGCCAACGAAGAGAAAATGTGCACAGGATGGCAGGCACGGGTCTAAAGCCCTGCAGTCCCTGTTCTGTTCCATGGCAGCTGCCCAGTGGTGTGACACGAGGTCCCACTGAGGATGTAGCTCCTGTGGCGTGTCAGGTTCTACTCAGCAGCCACACGGGTGCAGGCGTGCTTTGGAACTCAGATTTCCTTCTTCGTGCTTTTTGAGGTCATCTTGCTCTCCTCAGACCCCTCTGCCTGGCTTGAAAATGCACTACCTGCCTTGTTTTTAATTATTATTACCATAGTTATTAACCAGCATCCACAGAGTCCCCCATTTAATGCAGTATTACAGGGAGACATTTAAGAGTAACCAAGAAATGGGTCTTCTCGGAGGGCTCACCTTTTCCTCACTGTGAAAAAGATAAATAGACAAAGCATGGCTGCCATGGTAATAGCCCCAAACCCAGGCCGCAGGGCTCCCCCATATTTCCGTGCAACTTTCCTGCTAAGCTACCTTTCCTATCCAGACCTGGAATGAACGTGTATATGGGTTTTTCCTTTCTCTCCTTCTCCCCATCCCTTCCCTGTCTTTGGCTCACCTCCGGCAACCTAAAGAGCTACAGAGGTGGTAAAACCAAGCCCAAGTTTTCCCACGCCCCACAGAGCAAGCACCTACTCTCAGAGGACAGTGGCTCTCTGAGTTCCAAGAGCACAAACACAGCAAGCTGCTGTTGAAACGTCCACAGTGTGAGGAGCCCTGAAGGCCAGCAGCACCAGCCACAGCAAGGCACCAACCCACCAACTGTCTGCCCCAGAATGAACCTGGCCAGTGTAACCTCAGCAACGAGGCCAGGGTCTGTCCCCTCCAGGGGCCTATATCCCCTTTTCACCCAGGAAACCCCAGGGACTTACACTTTCAAAAGTTTGCAAGCACTAGAAAGAACTCAGGTTCTGGAGCCACACCAATGCTAAGCAGCTGCTCGCCTCTCTGTAAGATGGAACTACCCATCCACTGCTGTAACCGTCGGCTCAGGAAAAGAGATGGAACAGCTGGTTCAGTGGGCACCCTGACCTGAACCAGGTCCCTTCACCTACAGATCCAGCTCACTCTCCTCTTTTGCCTACATACCACTGATGTTCATCCTACCTACAACTACTGCTGGCTCACAGCTGGATGGCAGACTCTCCCTTCCTGGAGGAACATCAGTCCAGAGATCTAGAGGCCATGGACAATTTAGAAATGCATGTTAATGTGAGCCAAATCTGTTGGGCGCTGCCCGCACCCAACAGCTTAGCAGGAACTGAATAAAGTCACTTGGTCCTATCACCCACAGTCCATACTCACTGGCTATGTGGCCCAAAACAAGCTATCTCATCAGTGTGTGTCCCTCAGCAAACAGTAAACTGGCAGACTGCTTCTTGAAGGAACCCTCTGAAGTGGAGCACAGAGAAAAGTGACATCCCTAAGCCTATATAGCGGTGAGTCAGAAACCACAGGGAATGGGGGGCAAGGCAGGAGGGGCTGGCATAGCAGCTAGCAACTGCAGGTTCAAAGACAGGACCAAGTTTCTTACTGATCACTGCTACACTGTCTTGAGAGTCTGTTTTCCCTCAACTCCACTCACAAGTAAAGGGGCTGAGTCACTCAGAAGGACTGAGAATGCAACCTACTTTCCAAGAATCCTTTAGGTAACAGCAAAAGATGGAAACCCACAGCTTTGATGCTCCAGGCCACATAGAAAAGCCAGAATTGTTTCCAGTCCTTGGGACAGTGATCAGGATGGAAGGATGAAGGTGAACACAGGAAAGGCGTGTGATCGTAGTCAGAGACCTAGTGACACACGTGCTGCCTGAAGTGTGCTAAATTCCCATCACACCTTTGTGGAGTCTGCCAGCTTTAGAGAACTAATCCCATTCCTTCCTACTGAGTCAAGCCTTCACAATCCTCCTAAAACTGAATACACCAGCAGGGGTTTAAAAGGAAGGAAGTTCTGACATCACTATAACCCAGATGAACCTGAAGACACTCAGTAAAATGCCCAATCACATGATGGGCAATGTGAGATTTCCCTTACTTAAGGGTTCTTGGTTCGCACCCCCAGAGACAGAGTAGTGATGGTTTGGGGAGGCGAGGGTGGGCTGAGAAGATTAACAGGGGCAGAGTGGTAACCTTTTCTGGGGACATTTCTGGGGATGGATACACCACCATTGTTCAGCACCATTAACTGTATGCTTCAAATGGTTAAGATTAGGTAAGTTTTATATTATATGAATTTTGTCATAATTAAAAATAAACAAAAATTTTAATGATCATATTCTAACTTCTTGATTCCGGTTTAGAGCCTTTTTTACTATGATTTGGTTCTTGAAAGAGCACCCTTTATCCACTACGCTCCTGCACTATATGAGTTTTAAAGAAATTCATGCACTCACAGGCTTGTTGAATCCACATGCAGCAAGCATGAATGGCCTCCGAGACAGATGTGGTGGGCAAACTGCCAATGTGGACATTTACACGCTCTAGTTTACATTCTTTCCAGGCAAATACACCCAGGCCTCTGCTCAGAAGTAAGAGTATTAAAGATTTTATTGCCACATTTTGCATTTTGAGGGAAGATTTTTGTTCTGTGTTTAAGGCTCAGGGACAGCCCCTTTGATGAATACCTTAACAAGAGCCTCTGCCTCAACCTTGCCTGTTGAGTTCAGAGGGGACACTGTCCAGGGACAGGAGGAAGGGAGGGGGCCCAGCACCAGTCAGGACTTCACTGACTTCTTTGTGACCTTGGGCAAAACATGACCTCTCTTCCCCAGTTTCCTCATGTGTATTCTAAAGGCTCCGAGAACATTCTCACAAAAGGAAGATATTTTACTATCATTTAGAGAAGAGAATCAATGCAATTTATCCAATAAATCCTAGAACTCAAAACTGATTTTGAGTGCTATAATTTAGGCAACTCACCAAAGGAAAATGAGATCAAATTTCAAAGCAGTAACAAGAACTAAGCCATCAAATTTTATTATAAAAATTTTATTATTAAAACAAACAAGTAGCTATCATCATAGCTGAGAGATCCCAGGCAGGAGCAGTGACACGGCCAGGGTTCTCAGCGGCTTCTCTTCAGCACCAGGATCCCCGCTTTCTCTACACAGTACAAAGCTGGGACCCCTAGGTGAGGAAGAACCTTCTGGACCCTTTCCGGACAGCACTGGGTTCTTAGCTCTTGGACAGCCAGAGAGTTCCCTACTCCCCCAGGAACCCAGATCAGTGAGCTCTCCTTCCTCTGGGGGTCTGAGGACACTATCTTTTGGGTTAAGCCCTGTCATTCTGGTGCCTGCCAGCTGCAGCCACCATCACACTGCACAGCTGGGCCACCACACCCCTGTGCATCCCGAACAGAAGCAGACTGGGGGTTTTCAGAAGTTACTTCTCTGTCACTTTTCCTCCTCTCTAAAGACTGTCAGCACACCAGTCCTTTATACAACCTTGGATTTTCCTGCATACTCCAGCCTTCTCCCTGATGAGCAGCTGGAAAGGGCCTAGGGTCAAATCTTGCTCTTCTTGGTGTGTTCTGCTAGAACCTCAGCTGCCCCAACCAGGAAGGTCCAAAGGCCCCCGAGTCAGCGGAAACCCCAAGTGGTGGGCAGATCTAGACAATTTGGCTGTGAATTTGCCCCTTGGTTTTTCTGCTATCCTATTTTTAACCTCATCAAAGCCAGAACTGGGAACTGGTTACTGGGTTGCTCTTAAGTCCCAGCCCAAGAAGAAACAACAACAAATCATTGAATACCTATCCAGAAGCACCTTGGAAAATCCCTGAGAGGAGAGAGCAGGGGATGGGAATCCAAGGACAGACATGCAGAGTCAGCGGCACACGTCAGCTCCTGCTGCCTGCTGCAGGGTATGGGGAGCAGGGTGGGAGAGGCTGCATCTAGGCAAAACGGGGGAGCTGCTGACCAGTTCCATGCACACCCACTAGAATCTTACCAGCGGCGTGTCCCCTCTTCTCTGGCCCCAGTGTCCTGTCAAGCCCTGGGCAGCAACATCAAAACCTCAGCTGGTCTGCAGTTCTTCATGTCAGAGGCCATGGTGGATCTGTACAGCAACCCCACAGGCCCAGGCTTCTCGGAGCTCTCCCAGCTCTGGGTGCAGGGAGAGCTGGAGCAAGGACAGCATTTGAGTGCCAGCACACAAGGGCAGGGGAGGAGGCGTCCAGAGGAGACAAAAGCCGAATGGCCAAACAGCGGGCGGGAGTGAGCGGAGCCTGGTGGGGAAGGCTGGCGCAGCCCCGGGGATGCAGCAGCAGCTGACACTCGTGCGCGGCTCCTCTCTAGCAGGCTCATTTCCATGAATGTAATCACACCGCCCCTCCTGCTACCCTCTTCCTGGCCTCCTGGGGGAGGGGAGGCACGGCTCGCGTTTGCTCATAGGCTGCACTTGCCTTCTTCCTCTTAGAAGCAAAGCTTCATGGCTGCTCTCTCCAGGAGGAGGGTGACCCTTCTGCCTTCTCACACAAGACACGGGTCTGGGTGTCAAACATCTGTCACCCATGTGGCATAACCTCAGCCTGCGTGGCAGTCCTATGGCAGACCAGTCTGCCCTTCCTACATACCGTCTGGGAGGGTCTTGAGAGGCAGCACATTCTACAAGATCCACCCCTGGAGGATCTCCTCCCTCCACCTCCACGTGGATACTGCAGTCTTCTTTCTTCTGCTGTTCGTGTATGCTGGCACCCAGGCGTTCTTCACCAGAGGGGAACCACATGTGCTAAGTGCCCTGAGTAGCAGGGCCAGGCAGACTGATTCTGGGATGATTCTATAAGATGGCTGGTGACAAGAAACACAGCTACATACAGCCTAGGCACAAGCAGTGTCTCTGAGTCTTCAAGGAGTGCAAGGGTCACAAGAACACCTATTAGGCAAGGTAAGTGGGACCCAGAGCCCAGGACAAAAACTCCACAGGTCCAGGCCTAACGTTGAAGGGGCAACAAGGCATGTCATGACTGCGGACACACCAGGAGGCATCGCTTGAGACTATGAAGGGAGGAGGTGGCCATTTAAACAAGTAGCCAAATAAGCAATGAGAACGCCCCACTGCCCTAGGCCAGTTCTTCAGTCTGGGCCCAAGGCCATCTAGAACACATCACTCGGTGCTGGGAACTCATCCCTGTGTGCTTCTGGGACCAGCTGAGGCTACCAAAGGAAACAAAAAGGAAGCCAGAAGGGGCTAGATTACCAGGCCTCTTTCCATTGCCATAGCAACCCTCTCTCAGCCAGGTGTGACTACCAAAATGTTTCCAGATATTGCTGAGAGTCCCTGGACAACTCTGATTAGGAATCGTGTCTCTAGACATATAACAAAAGGGGATCCCCACCCCAGGCCTCTCTTCCTTATAGCCTTCTGCACTAAGGAACCACTGTCTAAGTTTGCCCCTCTTTCCACAGGCACCTGTCCCTCACTGTGTTCTCCATTCCAACCCATGTCTTCTAAAATCAGCCACAAATCCTAAATCACTTATAATGTGTCTGCCTTAAGCTGCAAAAGCCTACAAGTCTTCAATGAAATGTGGATAGGGAATCCTGCTGGACACAGTCATAGGCTCCTGTCTCTCAGCCACTTGTGTGTGTGGAGCGTCCACTCTCCCTGCTCTGCCAGGTCTGAGGAGTCTAGCATCCTCCTGTTTGCAGGCTCATCCCCACACTCCACAGACCCACCTCTTCCAGGGAGACTCCCTGATCACCTGTGTATCTCCTTATGGCATCGTCTGACAACCTTCAGCTCACAGGATTAGCAGGTTTGTTTGTATCACACCAGCCATGGCCCACTCACACGCTCTCCACGCTCAGTACCTTACACTGAATATGTCTGTCCGCACTTCTTCTCACAGTCCCAAGTGTTACAATTGCCTTGTTGAGGTGGGTGGCAGTGCTGTTCTTATACAGGTATGTGCACACTCTGGGGACTGAAAGACCCCCGCAGGTGAATCCTGACCTATCCCCTCCCCAGGTGTTCACCCATAATGTGCAAGGCTCTCCATGGCTCTCCCTTATGTGGCCGCTTCCAACATGCATACTAAGTGGATCTTCTGCTGGCTTTACTCATGGACTGGTCACCTTCAGCTGGAACCCATGCTAAATGAATGTGGTAGCAAAAGCCTGTATGAACTCAACTCTAGGCACAAACTAGAAGGTATAGGGAGTCAGCAGACCAGAAGGAGGGGGAAAGGCTGCAAACCGAGTCCCTCCCATACCTAAAGAAAAAAAGATGCTAAAATAAATCCATGTACAACCAAATTTATGAAAGCATAGTGACCAGGAAAACAAAACCAAACAGGGAAAAACCTGCTTGCAGCACAGGAATCCAGACACAGAAAACAGAAGTTTATAAGAAATTATTTTCTTAGACTAATAATTCAACAATTATTTATAACAATAAACCAATCAGGTTTATTAGTGACTGTGGAAGATACAAAGTTGATAAGATAGGGCTCCACTGTGTTTCTTACAAAAAAAAAAGGATCAGACAGCAGGCACACATTAGTCTAAACTGACTCTATACAAGAGCCAAGATTGACATTGAGCCAGAGTTCACCAGGAAGGAAAGAGTTCCCAGACTCAGGGGTGAGGTGGGGGTGGAACAGAGGCGGAAGGGTGGCCCAAGTGGGAAAAGTCTGGAAGGCAAGCTGGAATGGGCTAGTAACTTTGACTCCAGCTGAGACAGTGGGTTCCACTGTTGTTGAGCTGAGCTGAAAAGCAAAAGCAGCAAGGAGGCGCCAGGGAGAAAAGGACCTGGAGGCCTTCCAGCTCCAGAGAGGAGAACAGGGACTGATCGCTAAAACTCCAAGTGTCATAAAGAGAAAGTGCTTCCTCGCCTACTGGTGCTGGTGGCTTCCACTGACTCTCTTGCCTGATTCTAACACTCGAAACACACCCACTAGCGCCCCTACCCCTGTCTCAGGCACAGGGTCTGCTGGAGCAAAGACAGCCTCTGACGAGAGTCCACCATTGCTGGTTTCTTCGGCAACTTCTGATGAGATAGGCAGAGACCAAAGTATCCTGGTGGCCCCTCAGCTCACTGAGGATGCTCAGTGCTGCCTGCAGGCTCTCTACACCTAAGACACTAAAGAACACAATGAACACAAAGTCCCTGCCCAGGCATAACTCCAACCTCCCAGTCCTGGAGGATCTGAAATTCTTTATACTTAAAATGCTTTGAGACTCTTTAGTAAGAAGAGAAACAATGAAAAACTTCTCCAACAAGGCCACAGAAACAATGAAAAGCTTCTCTGACTTTCACTCAATAAGGGCCTGAAAGCTGAGAGGGGTATTTCTACCCTAACCTCACATGTATTAGTTGGGTTTTATTGCTGAGATAATCACCATGACCAAAAGCAGCTTGGGAAGAAAAGGGTTCCTTTAGCTTACAGCTATAGTCCGTAACAGAGTAAAGCCAGGGAGACCCAAGTTAAGAAGACACACATAGAGGCCTAAAGGAAACACTCCCACAGGTGACTAAGTTTACTCTTATATACCAGAGGACCATGTGTGTAGGGATGGAACCACCCACAGTGAATCGTCCCACATCATTAATCAAGAAAATGTCCACAGATTGCCTACTAGTCAATATGATAGAGGCAATTTCTCGGTTGAGGTTTGCTCTTCCCAGATGACCTAACGTGTTGAGGTGCCAAAAACCTAACTAGAGCATCACAGAAGAGTGCCAGACATCCACTCTTTGGAGTTGTTCTTAGTCCTGGCAGCAGGATTAAAGTCTGAAAGGAGCTTGGGAATAAATGGTGACACTGGGTGGAGCCCCAACACCCTGAGCACAGCAAGTCCAACTGCTGGCCCATTAGAGTCACTGCAGCTTAGCAGGAGACCAAGGCCGGGGAGTAGCCACAGAGGCCCAGGCCTCTGGCCTCTGCTGCAGGTACCAGAGCAATGTGGGGGGTGGGAGCAGATTTCATCTCTGCTCTATCCACAAGTGTTCTCAGGCGCTGCTCTTAGATGGGCCCTGTACAGAGGAGGGACTGGAAGAAGCAAGACCTGTGTCTCTGAGACCCAAGGTAGGATGTAAAAGGCAGACTGAGGAGGCACAAGAACTAGGACATGAAAAGATGCTGAAGCTCACCTAGCCCAGGAAGTGCAAACAAAAGCAGACGGACCGCCAGAGCCCGCGCCACCAGCAGTGCAGACGGCTGGCGCGGTGTAGCTTTCTGTGCCACCTTAAACACACAGGTCTTTCCATCTGAAAATATGAGTCTGCTTCTCAAGCTAGATTTGGATTCTTTTTTTTTTTTAAAGTAGTGTTCTGACTGCATGTTTGCCTGCAGGCCAGAAGAGAGCACCAGATCTTATTATAGATGGTTGTGAGCCCCCATGTGGTTGCTGGGAATTGAATTCAGGACCTCTGGAAAAGCAGTCAGTGCTCTTAACCTCTGAGCCATCTCTCCAGTCCCTAAATTTGGATTCTTAGTTAGTGTATAAGAATTTTCCCAATGACAACAACATCAAAATGGTAAAAGCTGAAAAGTTTCAGTACTGTACACAGTGACAAGAATGAGGTATTCTAGAGGTGCCAGGAGTAACACACGATGGCACCAGGCAGCACTATGTCAGGTTCCTCCTTATGTACGATGTGTGCCTGGTGGACACGTGAACCCTGCACCATCAGCGGGCACCACATAAATGAGGTCCACAGAGAGGCTGCATGCTTTAACTCTTCCTTTGCTATGGTTCTATGAGCTGGGTCCACAGGAAATGCAATCTTTGCCATTGAGGCTTCTCCTCAGAGAAAATGCAGAAAAGCCACTGGCTCCTTTGCCAGACAGAGCGGGAGCCCTTCTCTATGTTAGGAACATTCATGTTCTCTGGTTCACTGTCAGCTAAACGCCTGCTTGGCACCCTGACGCTGCTGTGGTAGCACCATGGCCTTTCATATGGGCTTGCTGTTCAGAATCCTAACTCAAAGTAAGGCAGGGAAAGAATACTGAGCACTAAGAATGGGGTCAGAGCAAACACTGACTCTCAAAAGAGACTCACGTCTCTGAGGTCAGAAGTTGAGTTCTATGAGTCTGTCCTCTGTAAAGTGTGAAACACAGGGTTAAGGCAAAATATGACTTCCTTATTTTCTCAAGAAAGGAAGGGACGTACTGGGTGGGTCCTTCCACAGCAGTCCATCTGCAGGGAGCAGGACTTGACTTCCTGCCCCCATAGCTCTCTGCCATACCAAGGCAGGAGAAACAAAATGGTAGCTGATAACCTCCATGGACAAGAGGGGTTACATCGGCAGGGGCAGTACACTTCTTCCTGGCTGTTTGTGTTCAGAGGCCTGCTCTTCTGGGAGCCAAGGCAGTGGCTGTTATTTTAGTGCTGAGCAGGAATTGGCTAGATAACTGCAAAGGCACTTCTTGCTCTGGAAGTCTGACTGCACAGCTACTAGTGACCCCTGACACTGAGCTGGAGCCACACAAAATGCTTAAGCGAGGCTGAAGACCCTGGGAGGGTGCACAGGCGAAGCAGCATTCCCTGGCGTTCTTCCTAAGAAGAAAGTACAGCTAAGTGGGAGACAGATGGATGAGCAGACACTAGTACACTATGTTCAGTGAAGCTGCTTTCAGAAGGGTGTCAAGGTCCAAAGGAAAAATGTGAGGTGGGAACTCCCAGATATTTCCAGGTCTAGCTCTCCATCCTCGATGCAGCCAACAGCAAACTATACAACCTCCACCCCATTTCAGCAGTCTCTGCCGCCCTAGGATGATGGCTGAGAACAGAAGCATGCTGCCTCAAGCCGCTCCTCTGCAGTGCCCAGCTTCGTCCTCGCTGACCACTCTGCAAGTCAACAGGACTCCTGATACCCAAAACCTAAACCTGCTTTTCTTCCCACTGATACTGGACTCTGAAACTCTAGCTCCACCTTCTGCCTCCCCAGACCTCCTTTCTAACTGGTCCTGGGTGTCTGCAGCTAGCTTTCATACTCCACACAAGTAAACGTGGCAGGTGGCAGAAGGCCTCAGGCCCCTGCTTCTGCCCCACCTCCTCATTAAGGAGAAAAGGTGCAATCGTGGCTGCTGTGCTCCACAGGGAGGCCTGTAAAGCTCAAACCAGAGGGAAGCCCTCAACACTGTAACTGCAGATGGTGGCACAGTCTTCCTGCCTTGATGTGTGCTTTGAACAAAGTCAGATATGCTCCTGCTTAAAAATAAGATGAAAGCAAGGGTCACCTGGAGAAGCACCTGAGGTGTTCATCCACAGCACCTTGGGTCTTCCTTCTAACACCTACCAAACAACTTGTTCCAAACCAGGACACAGGTCACCAGGGATGCTGCTGTGGGCCAAGTTAACATCAAGGTGAACTGTTTATCTGTCACTGAAATCCTAGTGTTCTAGTCAAGAGGTGCTATATTCAACTCTGTTTGGTGTGTTTTCCTATAAATAATACTATTTGATACCCTTGTAGTACCTCAAAGCTTCAGACATTTATGAGTCTTTTTAGCTCAGGTCTGAACTGCTCTCTGAGATGAACCGCTCGTGACAGCTCCTCAATGAGGCACAGATCCAATACCAACAGCCTGCTTCATATTCTGGTCCCTGACTGGTCCTCAGCAATTTATTCTCCTACTGAAACCTACAGATCCATCTAGCTAGCATTTGCTGAGCATCTGCCATAGGCGCAGCCTGTGCTTAGAGCTGGGACTTAAATAGCTCTAGACTCAGCCTTGCCAGTGGGGAGAGGCAGGCAAGCCTGTGGCAGCAGCAACCTGACACAGCATCTGTGCATGCTAAGGACATGCCAAGATGCTGCAGAGGGGCCAGCTAGATCAGGACTTAAGGGAATGGTGACTCCTAAGTGACAGAAGAAGCCTTAAGGATGGTGGGCACATCACCAATCAGGACCTAGGGAACACTGGGCCCAGAGAACCCAGGAAGAGGGCTTAGTGACTGCTGTGGAGGGCCATGGGTACATATCAAGAGGGACTACACATAAACAGATAAGCTCAAATAGCTAATTTACTAGAAACAAACCTTTGGCAGTTAAGGAAACAGTGCCCAATTAATTATATTGGTAACTCTCACTTAGGCAAATAAACACAAGATGCTGGAGAACAACCAATTATTTAAGTACAGATAAGAAAGGAGGGTACCGGGCTGGAGAGATGGCTCAGCCGTTAGAGCACTTGCTGCTCTTCCAGAGCACCCAGGTTTGACCCCCAGCACCCACATGGTGGCTCACAACCATGTATAACTCCAGTTCCAGGGGATCCGATACCCTCTTCTGACATCCCAAGACATCAGAGGCACATGTGCTACATGTACATACATGCAGGCAAAACATTCATGCACATAAATAAGTAAGTAAATGTAAGAAATAATTTTTAAAAGAAGGATGTGAAAGCAGCACAGCTGATGTGCACAGCGGAAGGACCTGCCTTCTGAACGTCTGTCCAAAGCCCTCGCTCTCCTCCCCGGGGACCTTAGGGACTTGCCACAGGAAACTCCACTGGTTCTCTTCCATTTTACACCCACATAAATGCCATCCTGCGTCTGTGGCTACACCTCGGGAATCTACCTTAGCAATGGTTAAAAGGGCAATGCTTTTCCCCTTTGTTCCAAACAGGAAACATTAGGAGGGGGTTGGGAAATGGGGGCACTGGCTTTTCAGGGTTGTTTATTAAAAGCAGAGCTGGTCTGAACCCCTCAGGCCCTGTCCCTAAAGCTCTGCCCTAAGACCTGCTCCAGGTCCATCACCCCAGCTCTGGATTTAGGCCTGCACCCATACTCAGGGCAACTGATGATACACTTTAGAGCCTATAAGGCAATGGGGGAGCCAACCACATAGGACCCCTCTGGCTCAAAGTTACTATACCACACTTCCTAGCTGGGTGAAGTTCTAGCAGCCAGTAGCCATGGAGATGTGACATGGAAGCCAGTGATCACTGGTTAGGCAGCCTCACTCTGATATTTCTAGCATTTTATTCCATGTCTTCTTCTCTCAAAATTATTTCCCTTGGAGAAATAATACCAGGGCTAATGTGAATTCCACCTCTGGAAAAAAAGTTTGCAGCAGGCAGCTTACCCTGGCCTGGCATCGGCTCTCATTACCAACCTTCTTTGAAATCAAAAGGACTGCAATAAAAACGGCACAACCTTCTCACTCAGAAGAGTACCCACAATAGAGTTTTCCAAGAAGCCTCGTGGAAATTGCCCAGGGTGAGCTCTCTTTAAAGGCGAGACTTCAAGTGTGTGCTCAGTAAGCCAGGAGAGGGAAGTGAAAGAGACAGCCAGATTTCCTGAACCAGCCCCATGTTAGGTTTACTCTAGTACCCACACTGGCTGCAGCTGGTCACACTTGCTCCCTTTTGCCTCAGGGCTGAAGCACTGCAGCTGAGCCAAGGCAGGCACAACAGGGAGGTTCCCAGGGTTGCAGCTCCTGCAGCTGCACAGCTCCTCTGTTTACAGCATGGGTTGGGGAAGATGAGGGATGCGCAACAGACACCACAAGACTTCAAACAGTCTTCACCTGGCCAACAAAGAGGAATCCTCTACGCTGGCTACACTTCATTTAGGAAAAACAAGAACCACTGAAGCCGAATTTTGATGGCATAACTCAGGAGACGTCTTCCCAGCCCAGCTCCACTGTGTCAGGGAGTTCCCAGAGCTATAGTCCCACTGCTCAGCAGATACAGTAAACGGTCAGCAAGCAGGAGGCCGCAGCTGGTAAAAGCCTGGATGACTCTTGCTACCTCATTTAGAATCTTGTATTTATTCACTCTTTTTGCCTCTCTCCCTCTGACTGAGACACACACACACACCTTAGCATATTGTATATCTTCTGAAAGGAACAGGATTAAAAACCAGACTCTAACCGCACCCTGCCACAAAGGCCCAGTAAAGTTGTTCCCACAGGAGCTCACAGTTGAGTCCATGGAGACCCTCCGAAGCCCATCCCACCCACCTTGGGCCACCTGGATCTAGTCTGGGGCTGGGACTCACCATCCTCCCCTTCTCCTTCTTTAAGAACCATTGTTTGGCCTCTCGGGGCAGCACAGGCTGGGCTCTGCCAGGAAGGACAGCTGCGGCTAACTCACTCAGCACAGTACCCTGAGCAAAGTTTCCTGGGCAGTGGTTGGGTGGGGCTAGGAACACCTACAGGGAGCTGTCCAGTCACTAGGACAGCTGGGGCTGCTTCTAGACTACCAGAGGAACAGCCAGTGACAAGGGGACCAATTAGCCTGCAGGCTGTGCACGCGTCACTGCAGTCTGTCACCGCCCAGTTCCTCAAGTCAAGCTCAAGCACCTTCTAGCACATCAAAGAGCACTGAGTCATCACAACAGCTCAGTAGAGGGCCCACCCTGTCCTCATTCACCCAAACAAGGACACAGCAGCTGCTGCTTTCGGCTTCAGCTCCTAAGTCTTCCCAGTGACAGGATCCCCTAAAACTCGTCACCTTTTGGTGAGGAAGCAGCACACTAACAGCCACAAGACGGTGACAAAGATGGCAATCACCACAGCTTGCCGTCACGGCCCAGCTAAAAGCAGAAGGCAGGGCCCAGAGATGAGACAATCAAGGGCCACACTCCCAATCAATATGAGGTCAATTTCAACTCCATTCTCATTTCTGCAATTTTAACCTACATGTAACAATTGCACATTTATGGTATTCAAATTGAAAATTCCATATATACAAGGTTTAGCTCCTAAATTAGGGTGAGTAATGGATCTCCTTGTCCTTAAATGTCATTCCTTGTACTGGGGACTCCCAACTCTTCTCACTGTAAACGTGGAGCTGGCAAGATGGCCCAATGGGTAAAGAGCTTGACACATACATAGTCTGATGATCGAGTTGAACCCCAGAATGCATAAAGGTGGGAGGAGATACCCAACTTCCACAAGTTGTCTTCTGGCCTCCACATTCTCAAGATGGCATGCACCACCCTCACACCCCAGCACAACAAATCAATGTAAATAATAGTAATGATAATAATAGTAAATCAGGAAGCCAGGTGCGGTAGCATGCACCTTTAGTTCCAGCACTCGGAAGGCAGTGGCAGGCAGACATCTGAGTTAGAGGCTAGCCTAGTCTAAACAGAGCAAGTTCCAGGACAGCTAGGGTTATACAAAGAAACCCTGTCTCAAAAAAACAAACAAACAAAAAAACCAAAGTAAGTAAGTTAAAAATAATAACAACAACAACAATAACTCAGGCCAGCCAAACAGTTCCACACAGCATTTGCTGCAAGGCTCGTACTCACCACCTCTGCGGCCTAGTCAACAGTTGCTACTTTTTGCTGACATCATCCCTGACGATTGGGTGATACTGAGCATTTTAAATATTTTGGTCATTTTTTGTTGCTGGGTTTCGGGGTTTTGTTTGTTTGCTTGAGACACAGCTTCATCATATAGCCCAGACTGACCTTGAACTCACCCACCTACCCACAGACACACCTATACTTGGGGAGTGCTAGAATTACACACAGGCCTATTTCACCATGCCTGGCTCATCTATGGCCATTTGTGTTGCTTCTTTCAAAATAGGTCACCGGGCAGTGGTGGTGGCACATGTCTTTAATCCCAGCTCTCAGAAGACAGAGGCAGGCAGATCTCTGTGAGCTCAAGGCCAACCTGGTCTACAGAGTGAGTTCCAGGACAGCCAGGTGGTTACACCAAGAAACCCTGTCTTGAGAAACTTAAAAAGTCTACTTTGATCTCCTGCTTTGTTTTTCTGCTGTCTTTCCATCTGCTTTAGACAGTCTTATGTAGTCTGGGTTGGCCTCAAACTTCTTAGTAGCTGACAATGATCTCAACTCTGACCTTTCTGCTCCACCTCCCAAGTGCTAAGGTGCAGGCATGTACCACCATGCCCAGTCGCTGGCTTCTTTTTAATTATGTTTCTTCTTCTATTTGGTTCATTGTATATTTCAGATATTATATTCTACACAGTTCACAAATATTTTTTCTCAAAAGCTATTTGGTTTGGTAAAATCTCGTGATCTGTTTCGGCCTTACCATAGTTCCATTGCCTATAACATCTTACAGCACCGCCCTGCTTTTCTATTGGTTTTGTAGTTCCTAATATAATTCAGGTCTTTGATCGTCTGGAGTTGATTTTTTACGATGGTGAGGCAGGGTCAGGTTTCATTCTTCTATATGTGAATAACCACTTTTGCTGGCACCACTGCCTCTGTTGAGAGTCAATTGGCTGCAGACATGTGACTTCTGGGTTCCCACTTTGGTTTCATGTCTGTATGACAATATCATACTATTTGGGCTGCTCTGCTTTACACTGTGTTTGAATCAGCCTCTGGCTGTGTCCATTTTCCTCAGACTGCGATAGTCATCAGGGACTTTTTGTGAATTTTACTACTGTTTTTTCCTATCTGTGAAGAAGGGCACCTTTGTTTAATGTATTCTGACAAGTAACACTAATCTAGAATTAGAAAGCTACCTCCTAAGGAAGATGAACTCAAAGTGGTCTCTTGCTTGAGTTTACAGACTGTCCTCTGCCACCCTGCAGACTGGGTCAGGTTGCTTGACCTTGCTAAAGGACTCTGGGGTGCATCAGTCCCCACTGTTCTGATGGCGGCCACATTGGAGCTGCACATTGCACAGGGTGTAATGGCCTGGCCTGTCCCTTTAAGAGACAAGCCCCACCCATTCCCTCCTCAGTTCACCGAGGCAGGCAGATTTTCCTTCCTGCCTGTAGCAAGTCTTTCCTTTTCTGTCTCTCTCCTAAAGAGGTAGCTGCTGCCATGGCTCCTCTCCTCTCTCTCTCTGCTCTTCTCCTCCAACCTCACTCTGCATGTTGTGCCTATCTGTCTGTCTCTCACCCATGGCGGTTGCGGCTCCTCATGAGACTGGCTGCCCCATCTCTGTCTCTCACCCACCATGCGGCTCCCAGCCTGGATCCGCCGCACGGCCCACAGGCCACTCGGGGAACAGCACCATCTTACTTAAACCAACACTGGGTAGTACTCCTTTCCTGAATCCTAATGCACCACACCAGGATGTTCTTTCCTGTGTGCTTTTCACCATGTTCATGAAACATATTCAGAAAGCAGTAGCAGGCAGTCTGATCCTTTCCCCCAGTGTGAACCACAGACGACACTGTAGGGTTTGGCCTGATTCTTTTGCATGCAATATATATTATGTTACACTGTGTCTTTCATGTCACACACATCTATGTATACACACACCAGAAAGTTAGCAACTATTTTTGCATGCTGTTTATAAACACCTCGTTTTTACTTTTGTGTGTGCACATGTGGGTTCATGGGGTGTGCATCAAATATAACAGGCATTTTCTCAGTTGCTTTTTTTTTTTTTTTTTTGAGACAGGATTTTTCTAGATAGCTCTAGCCAGAACACACTATGTAGACCAGGCTGGCCTCAAACTCACAGAGCTAGGCCTGCCTACCACCGCCTCTTTAATGCTGGGATTAAAGATGTGGGCCAACACACCCAGCTCTTCAGTTTAATTTTGAGACTGGGTCTCTCACTGAGTCCTCACTGGCCCTCACTGATTCAGTCAGACTGCCTGGCCAGAAAACCCCTGAGATAATAATGCAATATGTTGCCACCCTGACTTTTACAGGGCCAAGCTCAGGGTCCTAGGCCCATGAAAGCTCTAGTTCTCTCTAGAAGTCTTTCTTAGAAGTAGAGTTCCTTGATCCAAAGCTCCCCTGTGTTCCCAGGGTGGACTGTGAAGTTCCTTAGCCAGCTATCTGCAATAGCATCAACTTAAAAGGAAACAACCACAAAGCACCGCCATGACATCACTGGGTGGTATCCTAGTTTCATTTCTGTTAATGTGATAAATATCCTGATTAAAAGCAACTTCTGGGGAAACAAAGTTTATTTGGCTTACAATTCCAGGACACGGTCCATCAATTCAGGGAAGCCAAGGCAGAACTCAAACAGCTAGTCACATCACACCCACCGCCAAGAGCAGAGAGAAATGAATATACCCAAGCTGTCTGCTTGCTTGCTTTTTTCTCAGTTAGCTTTACAGCCATAAAATGGTGCCACCCACAGTGGACTGGGAACTCTCATATCAATGAACAAACAATCAAGACATCCCCAACAGACATGCCCGGAGGCCATCCTGATCTAAGCAAGCCCTCTAATCTCAATTCACTCACTTCTTGGGAGAGTCCCGGGTAGTGTCGAGTGGACAGTTAAAATTAAGCAGTACTGGTGGCTTTCACCAACTCTCCTCTCTAGGCTTCACTGACATAGTCTACCTTGTCTAACCCTGAAAACCCTGTAGGCTGAGTGTTCTCTCCAACCTCTGCCCTTGATGAATCCTGTCTGCACCATTTAAAAACTGTTTGAGGGCTGGAGAGATAGCTCAGAGGTTAAGAGCATTGCCTGCTCTTCCAAAGGTCCTGAGTTCAATTCCCAGCAACCACATGGTGGCTCACAACCATCTGTAATGGGGTCTGGTGCCCCCTTCTGGCCTGCTGCGGACATATACACAGAATATTGTATACATAATAAATAAACAGATAAATATAAAAAAAAAAAACTGTTTGACAGTTCCTAACCCGTACTTCTACCTTCTGGCATTAGACCTGATTCCCAGGCAATCCTGACTTGGGTGGAACAGGTCATTTCTACTTCCTATGTTCCAGTAGTAGGACATCACATGTACACTGAACAGCACTGACAGGTAGGGACATTCCCAGTGCTGACCTCTGAATGGACCTCACTGTCATCAAGCTTGTCTTTCCCTAAGTGTGAGAACACTTCTGTTCTGTGCAATGATGTCACACCTTATGTTCTTTTTTCTAACTGTCATCCCTCCTACTGGTTTGAAGGACTGAATAGAATATTTACAACATGTAATGCAATCTGTCACTTGTTTTTAACTCCAGTTCTATCTTCAGTTTCACACATTTAAAAAGAAATCAATCAAATCTATAATCTTTCTACTGTTTCACCCAATAAGGGTCCCTGAGCACAGTGGGTGTGCACTGTAGAGACATCAAGGACTAAAGGGACACAGCATTTCTCTGTGTGGGATGACGACAGCAGGGAATACACAAAAGCAGAGTGGGAGCCACTCTCGGGCATGTGCTCTGGGGCTCAGGACAGTGTCAAGTTCCACGGGAGCAGGAAGGAATGCAAGGTGAGGTCAGAGGGCTGAGGCCTCTGGAGCGCTGTGGGGAGCCTGGGCTGTTTCGGGGACTGCAGTTTCTGTTCTAGGCAGAGCAGACATCTGATTTCCTTTGTGACCAGAGCACCCTGGGTGCTGGCTTATAAGAACAGACTGCAGACAGCCAGGGCAGAAGCAGGGTGGCCTGAGAAGCTGCTATGAGAGGTGGAAGCTGAGCAATAAAAGGGTCAAATTCCTGTTCTATTTATGTCTAGGTTATGTCAGGGCCTACAGATGAACTCCATCTGAGGCATGGAGGCACGAAGAAGAGTCAGGTTTGAGAGCAGGCCATAGCCTGGGCCTCTGTAGCTCCTGCCCAGTCCTCTCCATCAGCCCAGGAACCTAGACCCCTGTTTCTCGGGTTCTCAGCCTCATCCCCACAGCTCCTCACAGCCCCATCCCTTAGCCCCTTGTTTTCGGCCTTCACAACTTTCACCTCTATTAGCCAATGATTCATTCTTAGTATAATTTCCAAAAAGTGACTCAGAATAACTCAAACAGTAGCTACTATCCCTATTTAGGATGACTTCCCGGCAGTCCTGAGTCCCAGCCTCCGGGAGCCTGACAAAAGCTGCCCTACACACTGGAGTGCAGCAGAAACCCTGGCCAGCCCACAGTGCCGCCATGATGCCCTCTGCTGACTTCTGTTCTGCTAAAGCTAGTGCAGCATCAACTCTGCTAACTAAAAAAGGGAAATAAAGAAACCCTTCTCCAATCTTTAAAACAGACATTAGCTCCCAAAGGCCCATGTCTGGCTCAAAGGAAAGTGACTACATAATTTATCATCCTTACTAGGCAAGGCATGTGGTGTACCACTGTAATTCCAGCACTCAGGAGCCTGAGGCAGGGGGATCATAAGCTAGAGACCTGCATGAGCTACACAACAAGAACATCTCTCTCAAAGTCTAAACAAGTAACAAGAAGACCCACGGTCCTGGAAGTACAGGCCGAAATGGCATCTACTGAAAGGGCTGAAGCAAGAGGACTACAAGTCTAAAGCCCGTGCTACAAAGTACATTCAAGGCTGGACTACATAACTTAGAGACTCTACACAGACAAGAAGGGGGATCCGTGAAAGAACATTCATCTAGCTTATGCCAGGCTTTAACCCTAGCAATGACCAAAACAAACAT
This sequence comes from Chionomys nivalis, assembly GCF_950005125.1. Classification (NCBI taxonomy): domain Eukaryota; kingdom Metazoa; phylum Chordata; class Mammalia; order Rodentia; family Cricetidae; genus Chionomys; species Chionomys nivalis. The sequence goes on from NC_080092.1 coordinate 98,533,619, forward strand.
CATGAGAATTTATCTTCCAAATTGCAATATATAACTTGAAAGCTGGCAATATTAAGAGTTACAGCATCTACTCACGGAGTTGGGGAGATGGCTCAGAGGTTTAAAAAAATATGCATACACTGCTCTTCTAGAGGGACCTGGGTTCAATTCCCTGTTCCAAGGGCTCTGGCACCCTCATATAGACATATATGCACATATAATAAAAATTAATTAATTGATTAATTAAAAAAAAGAGTTACAGCACCATACCTGGACATAATAGCACACATCTACAATCCCAATATTCGAAAGGCAGAGTCAAGTGGATCTGTATGGATTCAAAGCGAGCCTGGTCTATCTAGTGAGTTCCAGAGAGCCAAAGCTGCATACAGAGACACTGTCTCAAATGCATAACAAAACTAGTTATAATACAAGCAGGAACAAACTGGAGAGATGGTTCAGCAGTTGAAAGCACTGGCTGCTCTTCCAGAAGTTCTGAATTCAATTCTTGGCAACCACATGGTAGCAGCTCACAACCATCTACAGTAAAATCACTCTGACATAAAGGCATACATACAGATAGAGTACTCATATACATAAAATAAATAAACAAAAATGCAAGTGGGAACTATCCATAACACTGGAATATATAAGCATATATCACATATACTAGACATATGTCTGTCAGTGCCGAATGGAACCTTGTAGAGAAGTCACTGTGCTGTGCCTGGATGGGAACTGTTAGAAAGCTCCCATGTACGTTCTGAAATAACTAGGCACATTACAAAAGCAGACCACGTTACGAGGCCTCAGAACAGTGATTCAGATGATGTAGACGCGCAGGATCAGGGCAGGCCCGACAATGAGTATGAAACTGGCCAAGGGGAAGAAGACACTGAAAACAACGCATACTCATATCATGTGTCAGAGCGTTCCTACACAAGTTTGCTTTTAAAATAAATTTTACTATGCATATTTAAGGTACGCAGTATGATGTTCTGGAAGGCATGTAGATAATGAGAAGGTTGCATGGTGGGGCAAGTTAACACACCTGTCATCTTACAGCATGCCAGCCCAGCACACTGCTGAGCTGTGTTTTCACACCAAGCTGTAGTTCTTCTGACCTATATCTCAAACACTAATGCAGCGTCTAGACTCAAGATGTTTCATGTTTCCAAACAATTAAGACCAAAAACATAGTTAATCCTTTACCCACACACACATCCACAATGGATAGGTGAGAATATCCAAACATGGGCCAACTTGCCACGACACTAAATGTCATGAATATTTCTATGATATTCTGTGCTTCCATTACCTTTTTCAAAAAAAAAAAAAATACACGGTTTCTTTGTGAAACCCTGGATATCTTGAAACTCGATCTGTAGACCAGGTTAGACTCAAACCCAGAGATCTACCTGCCTCTGCCTCTCAAGTACTGCCCAGTTCCACTACCACTCTTAATTCTCTGACTCTAGAACACACCCTGCCGGCTCAGAGGCTGTGGCTTGGCTTCTCTACATGCCTACTCACTGAGTGTAACTACAGATACATTTTGGTGAAACAACTACTTAGCATCTAAAAATAAATAAATATTGCTTGCAAAATACACTATGGATGGAATTACCACAGCAGCATGAAGGGTCACTTTTTCCTGTCTTATGTCTGTCACTAATTAAATGTCAAACTCTACCGCAGCATAAACTGTATCAGCAGGGTCAAGTGCGCCAAGCACTGTATCTTCCAAAGAAGACTCTGGGATAAAGGGATGCATACTACTGATACCCACCCACAAAGCCTGTTCCCATTCCCTAACAAGTCTCTCTGGTCCCTGGCACCCATAGGGTTCTCATGGCTGATGAGAAGAAGCCTTTATGAGGCAGAATTGTAACCCTTTCATCATCAAAACCAAGAGTCAAAGTTAACAAGGCGTCAAAACAAACACAAACCTTATGCAGGCCTTAATCTATGTTTTAGGTTGCCTGCCCCTCCTCCTTCTTCAGGTTATCACTGATCTAGGCTGGGTTTGAACTTGCAATCCAGGAAACCCAGATCACAAGAGTATGCCACCATGAACATCTCTTTTTTTTTTTTTCTAAGAAGAGCAACTGATATTTGTAAGAAAAAAAGTAAGACACAGGTGTGACACTGTAAAATAAAGACTGATCTTATCTACTCCTTTTGTGGAGGAAATCCACTGCTGGTACCGTAAGTGTCCCAGAAGGAGCACTGTATAGCACAGACAGCCCTGCCTTGACCTCAGAGAGTCCTCCTAAGGAGGAGTGATATCCAGAACATCATGATGGCCCTTCTTGGCCACTTGGCAGACAGATCACCAACTGACCACAGTCCATAGATGCTGGAAGGTGCATCCTGAAGACTTGATTGACATGTTCCTGATTTGAGGGAGATACTTTCCTCCACGACAGAGAACACACAGTTTGATCCACAGGGGGAATGGTAAAGCTAAGGCTGAAATAATATCCACACTACACTTCGACATTGTTGCTGAAATATCTTTAAATATTTTTTACGTTAAACAAATTAATTAATTAAAAAGAAGTTTAAAAAATAAAAAAGAAAAACCACTGTATCTAGAGACTTGATCTATGCTGCCCTCTGCTGGCTAAATGAATAAACTATTACTAGTCATGACTCTTACGCTACCTTGGAATGTGTTCAGTGCAACCATAATGCAGGAAATGCACTTTGTGACTATGTAGCAACTTCCAGCTTCACTCCTCCTTAGGGCTTTTTTTCCCCTTGATGTCTTAAACAAGATCTCACTATGGGCACCAGGCCAGCCTTGAAGTCACTGCTCCCTCTGCCACCCAGCATGGCACAGGCTTACACCACCATCCCAGCCTTCCCTGTGTCTTTAGGGTTCCCCAGGTGTCCTCTTCTCCAGGGTAACGTGTGCACAGAATGCTCTGCACTGGTTCAGCAAACACTGCTGAGCCATCAAGTGCCATTCTGTCTGGCACTTCGTTCCCAAGTGCTTAAGTGTGGGGGGGTCTACTGAAGGACACAGGTGGCAGCACTCAGACCAATGACCATAAAGCAGCTAAGGCTGGGTTCTGAGGCTTGAGGAGCTCCACGCTCAGAGGAAGAATACAAAGAAAATTTCCCCCATGGGAACGGTAGAGCGACTGGAGAAGGAAAACAAAAAGAAATACTTTTCAAGAAGATCATGAACTTGGAGGCATCATCTGGCATTTCCTCAGGAAGTGATCTAAGAGGCTAAGAAAGGATGCAGAGGTCACTGTCTCAGGGGGTCTATATAACCTGTAGGATGAGGAGGCCTCCACCAGCATACTGGCTCCTCCCACCAGCATGCTGGTTCCTAACCCTCCACTCTAGCTTTCCTTGCTGCTCTACTCTTTGAAAACAACTGTATGACCAATCAGAACCAACCTCAGCCTCTTCTCAGGCTACAAGAAAGAGACACAGGGATGGAGGAAAGGCTACCTCAGAGACAGAGGAGTTGTCAGGAAACCAGGTCATCAAACTGCCAGGTGGGCTGGCAAGACCTGCTTCACCAGCTAAAAGACCAGAGGCTTCGGTCTGAGAATCCACTGGGTAAGTTTGTTTGTTTGTTGTTGTTATTGTTGTTTTGTTGTGAGACAGGAATTCCCTGTGTAGTCCTGGACACCCTGGAATTCGCTTTGTAAACCAGGCTGGCCTTGAACTCACAGAGATCCACCTGGCTCTGCCTCCTAAATTCTGGGATTAAAGGCCACCACCACCTGGCTATTGGTTAAATTTTAAGGTTTTTTGTTTGTTTGTTTGTTTGTTTGTTTTTGGATTTTCGAAACAGGGTTTCTCTGTAGCTTTTGGTTCCTGTCCTGGAACTAGCTCTTGTAGACCAGGCTGGCCTCGAACTCACAGAGATCCGCCTGTCTCTGCCTCCCGAGTGCTGGGATTAAATGCGTGTGCCACCACCGCCTGGCTATTGGTTAAATTTTAAAGGCAAGTATCAGTTTGCAAAGAAATACAGAAATACTTCTGAGGGTCTACGTGATCACTCTGAGAGGTGACTGAAACAGAACAGGCACTCTCCAGTCACCTCCTCCTCCTAGTCATCACCATCATCTCCATCTCAAGACTCTGCTTCAGAGTGAAGAGAGCTGAGAGACACCTGGCCTGGCCTGGCCAGCCTTGGGAGTCCTCTCATTGGCTCTCCCCTGTACCCCACCCCCTCCTACTTTACTCTCCCCTGCACTCCACTCCCTCCCACTTCACTCTCCCCTGCACCTCACCCCTTCCCATTTCACTCTCCTCTGCACCTCACCCCTTACCACCTCACTCTCCCCTGCACCTCACCCCTCCCATTTCACTCTCCTCTGCACCTCACCCCTTCCCACCTCACTCTCCCCTGCACCTAACCCCTCCCATTTCACTCTCCTCTGCACCTCACCCCTTCCCACCTCACTCTCCCCTGCACCTCACCCCTTCCCACCTCACTCTCCCCTGCACCTCACCCCTCCCATTTCACTCTCCTCTGCACCTCACCCCTTACCACCTCACTCTCCCCTGCACCTCACCCCATGGTACCACAAAGGCACTGTTTGCCTAAACTCTAAAACTCCTAAATGTCAGCTCTTCTCTATCAAAATCTCATGCTCAGAAAACAGCAAGGAAGTTTTCTGAGCAGCTAAACGCCAATCTTTGTTTTATTTTTTATCAAAATAAACTTCTTATTAAATAAAACATAGGCATTAAATGAGTAGCCTAAGTTGTTTTATAAAAAACACAATGAGAGTTTTTAAAACATTTCATCAAAGGCATACTTTCAAGGAATAAATACATGGTGACGTCTTTGTATGGAGCCAGGCATGCAGAGTACATAAAACACAGAAGTAAAAGTCCTGAGCACACTCAGCCCAGCAGGAAGCCTCCATCCATCCCTTACGAATGGTCTCCAGACTAAACAATACAACTTCCTATGAGGTGCCAGGTTTTTCTGTCACAGCATGTGACTTCACTTCAGGTTGTATCCAGGGATGCACTCCACAGAAAGGTCTGTCTGAATGTCTCCCCAAGCCACACTAGAGAGCATTCTCCCACAGTCAGCTGCCTGCACCTGTGGGAATTCTAAGGCAGTGATTCAGAGAGCTGAGTCATCTCTTCACCCTGTTATCTGAAAACTTTGGATGGGCAGCAGAGAATGATGCTTCCAGAACTCTTGCCCCGCCTTCCCGAGGTCACATCCTATGTGACCACAGCACAATGAGACGAGTGCCTGGCCTGTGGCTCCAGTGAGCTTACTCACACCTTACACCTTCCACATAAATGCCATTTTCGTTCAAACTCAGAACACCCCATCCTAGTTTCAGTGTTTAACATTTGAATATTATTATTTGTCTTGTTTTGCTAAGACAGGGCCTCATGTAACAGGCCCGCCTCAACTCACTCTGTAACTGAGATGGCCTGAACTCCTACCCCTCCACCTCCCAGTGCACATCACCACAAGAGGCTTCCATCACATTTAACCACCAAGCCCTTCAGTCGCTTTCAGTCTGGGACAGCGCCTCAGTCCTCCATGTTTCAGAGCTTGCCGCATGAGCAGACCCTAAACAGTCCCTCAGCTTTGGTTCTGTCAGCTGCTTTCTTTGGATCACACTGAGGTCAGGCCATGTGGACAAGAATAACACTAAGAAGGAGGCTGCGCCTGGGTCAGGGGTATGTGATGCCAATCAATCTTTCTGTTAGCACCGATGACCTCAAATTGGGACAAGGTGAGAATATCGAGCTTCTGTGAGGTCACCCCCATCCGCACCTACGGTCACCATACTAGTCTCTCACTGGGGAAACTCTTGCTCCTCAGCACCTTCTTCTGCCTGGCAATTTCACTGCCAGTGTCCTCAAGGTGGCTGTCACTTCTGAACCCCAGGCTAGCTCACTGTGGCATCAGCTATCTTCCAAGGACTGTGGGTCTTGAAGGGAGATGTGCTTGGAAACAGCATTCGGGTTCTTGAGTGCACTGAGTGAGCGGCTGTGGCTGTGAAGTGCCTCTCAGACACCTTCAGGAGGGCGCCAGCCACTCTCCTTCCCATGGTGTGACCAGAGCCTGTGCTGGGATGCCAAACACACATGGACCCTGTTCTTCTGGCTGAGATTTTTATTGCTGGTTGTAGGTGTTCTGCATGTAGCTTGGATACTGATCCTTTGTATCTGTGTGCTACACACTTCCAAATACATCACCTCTCTTAGCTTTCTTTGGAAGGACTTTTGTACAAAAGTCCATTTATCTACAGTCTAGTCTGTCACACTATTCTTTTTTTTTTTTTTTTTTGGTTTTTCGAGACAGGGTTTCTCTGTGGTTTTGGAGCCTGTCCTGGAACTAGCTCTGTAGACCAGGCTGGTCTCGAACTCACAGAGATCCGCCTGCCTCTGCCTCCCGAGTGCTGGGATTAAAGGCGTGCGCCACCACCGCCCGGCTGTCACACTATTCTTTATGACTTCTGGGTCTGCAGGAGAGTAACTCAGGGGACTGTGTTCCCAATAATACTAAAACTATTCAAAATTTACATACACACACAATAATAAGTAAATTCAAATTTCTTTCTAAATGGGTAATTAGCTGTCATCAACATCTGTGAAAATGTCACTGGGATCAGCAAAAACCCAGCAATCAAGGTCCTGGGCCACTATATATTCTCTTTGTACAGAAGCTGCCTGCTCTCTGCATATATGAGGATTTTCTCATCTAAGAAATATATTTCTTACACTTCAGAACCAGGTGTAAGTCCATGCCTGTAATTCTAACTAAGGCACAAGGACCTTGAATTCGAGGTCAGCCTGGGCTATATAGAGGGAGTTTGTGAAACAAGGAAAGAAAGAAGAGGGGGAGAAGATGAGAGGAAGAGAAAACAGAAAATAAATTAATCTTAAGACTATATTTTACGAAGTAGAAAGTAGAAAAAGACAAGATCTTCTGAGTAAATTGGGAGCATGGAGATCTTGGGGGAGGGGAGAGGCAGGGAGGAGAGCAGAGAAAAATGTAGAGCTCAATAAAAATCAATTAAAAAAAAGTTGACAAGAAAACAGACTGAAAAAAAAAGACTATATTTTATTTAGCAAAATTGTGGTAGTTTGAATGTAACTGGCCCCCAGAATCTCACCGAGATTGGCATTAGCAGGTGTGGCTTTGTTGGAGTAGGCATGACCTTGTTGGAGGTAGAGTATCACTGTGGGGGCAGGCTTTAAGGTCTCATATATGATCAAGATACCACCTAGTGTTTCAGATCACTTCTTGTTGCCTGCAAGATGTATGACTCTCAGCTACTTCTCCAGCACTATGTCTGCCATGTCCCACAATGATGATAACGGACTGAACCTCTGAAACTGTAAGCCACCCAATGAAATGTTTTCTTTGTAAGAGCTGCCGTGACCATGATGTTCCTTAACAGCAATAAAAATCCTCAGACACAAATATAGCTGAAACAGTATCTCAACATGTAAGCAATATGAAAGTTAAGGTATTTTTGTGTGAGTATGTGTTGTGTGTGTGTGTTTTGTATATTTCAAGTCTTTAATAATATCTGTCACCCAAGAAAAGCACACCAGACTTTGTGGAATAATCTTTTTGTATACTGTGAATGTGTCATTCAGATTGATTTAATAAAAAACTGAACAGCCAATATTTAGGTAGGATTTTTCAGAGCAGAGAGAATGCTGGGAAGAAGGGTGGAGTCTCAAGGAGATGCCATGAGCCACGTGGCAGCACGAAGATGAATAGAAGTCAGTTAATTTAGGTAGTAAGAGTAGTTAGAGACAAGCCTAAGCTATTGGCCAAGCTTTCATAATTAATAAGAAGTGCCTGTGGTTATTTGGCAGGAGGACAGAAAAATCTGCCTACACCTCATTGATTAATTGTGTAATTTTTTGAAATATCATATATGCACAGGTGGAAAAGTATTTAAAAAGTCGAAGTCTGCTTAAGATTGAGAAAAATTTCTTGGAAAGCCAAAACAAGAATTTCTTAGTATAATAAAGTTATCTACTACAACATACATTATTTTACATGACACACACACTCTGTGGAACACAGGCACAGCTCTCCCTTTACGATCTGAGAAAATGAAGGCTGCCCACCATCAATGGCTTAATTTTCTATACTAGTTTCCCTCTAGCAGGAATCCCTGAAAGGATTAAACACTCATGCAGAGGCCAATTACACAGGGCAGAAAAGCCAGAGGAAGGACTGGGAAGGGGAAATAAAAACGTTATCTCTCAGTTGTTTTGACTGTCCACACACTAGGGTAAAGTGTCAGACTCATCACAGAGTTTAGTAATGCTGCTGACTACAAATCCTCATGTCAGCAGCTCAAGTGCCCAGTCAGGAATTTATCACAATGTGCAAAACTTTACAAAAAAAAATCTAAAATGTTATAGACTTTCTAAAGAAGCAGAGAGGAGCGTGCTCACACATAGAAGGCTTCTGCACACTAAAGGGGTCGGTTTCTCCCAGTGACCTCCAGAAAGTGTTACTCAAGTCATTTTAGGGATTTGGGGTGTTACAGTGCTGTACAAGACACAGAGTTCAGAAATCTCTCTCCAGAGAAAAAGTTCTAACAAATGATGGAGCTGGCTCATGGATGTAGCCCTCATACTCACACGACAGACAGGAGTGTAAATGTTCATGTAGCATCCATAGCAACACTGGAAACCACCTAAGAGTCCATTAAAAGTATAGCCAATGTTCCTAAATTGTGGTGTGCTGGGAAACAAAAACACAGCATAGCAAACCTGAACATTACATATTCTCTCCCCCCCCCCTTCAAAACAGAAGAATTCTGACTAAATACAAAACAACTGCAGATTCATGAAGGCAGCTTCTAGCATGAAAACTCGAACACAAGTCTCCCATGCACCCTTTGCTAAGGAATTTCTAGAGGACTTCTGAGAATGTCACTGACACCTAAAATAGGTCCTCAACTACTCAAGGTGATCCCACAGAGAAGGTGGCATGGTGGTTGCAGGACACTTCAGGAGGGAAGTCAAAACCCAAAAGTCCCCAGCAGAGCTAGTTTTAAGAAGGCTCCAGGGTCCTCCAGAGGAAGAATGGCTACCTGGAGGTGGGAGCAGGCAGAAGACACTGTGGCTGGGCAGAAGGTAAAGAAGGGTGAGTTAAAATAAAAAAACAGAAAAACAAAACAAAGAACCTGAGAGTTTCAAAGAAAACCAAACAAATGACAAACTGATGCAATCGGTAGCTCCAGGAAAGGCTGCAGAAGACAGAGAACACGTGGTTCTGTCCCCTCCTATTGTACTGGGGAGGGGATCTCGAAATGAGTACTGTGGGTTGCACTATGCAAAGACTTAACAATGTTCTGAAAATTACTTTAACCTGAGAATTGTATCAGTGTTGAACATCCTTACAGCAACGCTTAAGGGACTGAGGGATGCTTCAGCCCTTAGTGCATGAGCTGCTCTTCTAGAGAAACAGGTTTGGTCCCAGCACCAAATTCCCCTAAAAGAAAGCCCCATCTACACTCCTGCCACCCCCAGTTCTGGAAACTACCAGCTAGCCTTTCCGTCTGGTCAGGTCTTTTATGTACACGTGGCCTTTTGTGACTGGTTCTGGCACAATCTGTCTTCAGGCTGCAGCCATTCTACACCTTTGACCTCTTCAATGCCTCAATAATCCTAATAGATCGTCCACAGCTCCCTGTTGATGGGCACCCAGGCTATGTGCACTCTTTGGCTCTTCTGATTGGTGCTGCTGGGTGTACTCAATGTCTCTATATTTTTCATGGCCTTACACTTCTGCATGCAGCATTTTGATAGTGGTTTCTGCTTTTCTAGCTCTACCATCCTTCACAGTCCACTCCAGGACCCCTCTTTCAGCTGCCTGTCTGCTGTGGCCATGGAAAAGGAAACAGAGTGCTGGCTCAGATTGCTGAGCCTCACCTCTACGCATTTTAATTTTATGGCCTACAAGCACTGTTCTCTACTGAACATGTCTGCTGAACATGCCTGTATCTTAGGTACCACCCAGCAGTCATGTCAAGTGTCCTATCTGCTTGGTGTAAGTACTGGCCATCCCATCAGAAAATGAACAAACAATTTCAATACGGCAGTTGCTATAGGAACACATCTGGTCAGGACACAGGGAAATCTGTTCTGTATCTGGAATAAGGTAATACAGTACAAGCACTTGCAGTATATTTTAAAACTACAGTCCCTGGTTACTTTTAGTAGTTGGAGATACAGGACATAAAGAGGAGAGGAGGTAGATTATTAAATTGCTTCATATTTTTCTCTGCATTCTAACACAAATTCAATTAGGGATTTAAGACAAAATTTTTAGCCTTTACCAAAAAAAATTGATTGTGATGCAAAATTTAAGCTCACTTATGAAGCAGCTCGCTGGCAGCGCAAAGCAGTACAGACAGGTGTGTAATGATATTTTGTTTATGTTTTAACAAATAAAGCTTGCCTGAAGATCAGAGTGCAGAGCTAAGCCAGCAGAGGCCAGGGAGTGGTGGCACACACCTTTAACCCAGCACTAGGGATGTGGAGACAGAAGTGATACGGCTGTGTCTGGAAAGAGAAATATAAGGCAGGAGATAGGAGTTCACTGCAGTCTGAGGTTTGTTGGAGACAGATGCAGTCTGAGGACTGCCCCTGAAGTCAGAAGATGAAGTCTGAGGAGACAATTTGAGAACAGGATCGCCCCTTAGGTCTCAGCACTGGTAGAGGAAAAGGTCTCTCTAGTGGCTGGCTGCATTGCTTCTCTGATCCTTCAACTTTCACCCACACTATCTGACTCCAGGTTTTATTTATTAAAACCAATTAGAATTCATGCTACAACAGGTGGGTGTGGTCTCTGCTGCTGTCAAACACGTCCCCTTCTTGTTTCGTCTCTCTTCTTCAGTCTAAACTACACAGCCCCTTCTTTGTAAAACCACAGACCAATGTTACAAAATGAAGCACTCCACCCATCCTCCTAGTCAGCTGACAAGCCGCCAGACTAGGAGCTGCTCCTGCCACAGTGACCCAGGAGCTCCAGCCAGTTCCCCTGAGGTCAACTAGGCCAACAGCTCTTCGACACTGGCCACAGATTTTTTTTTTTTTGTTTTTTTGTTTTTTTGTTTTTTTCGAGACAGGGTTTCTCTGTGGTTTTGGAGCCTGTCCTGGAACTAGCTCTTGTAGACCAGGCTGGTCTCGAACTCACAGAGATCCACCTGCCTCTGCCTCCCAAGTGCTGGGATTAAAGGCGTGCGCCACCACCGCCCGGCTCCTGGCCACAGATGTTAAACAAAGGTGAGAGAATTCTGCTTGGTCTAACCTTTGCTTTAGAAAGCAGAGGTTGGTTCAAGAATAAAAAATGAAAACACCTTTAAATCTATTGTTTAAGCGACATTTTACTTAGGTCATTGTCTAAATGTTTGTTTAAAACAAGTAATAGCAACAGGAACAAAAACCTGGGTCCAAAAATACCCCATCAGGTTTAGAAGTAAATCAGAGAAGCTACGTCAGCCTAGGAAACGAGCACTGTCACAGGAACTGTCCCAGCAGTGCCATGGTCCAGTATGTAGCTCTAGAGCAATTTAGCACTTGTTGGCAAGCCATTTAGACATCAACTAAAATGTCAAACAGTGTGACTCTATCAGGCTGCATAGAGACATCTGTGTATGGGTGAGAGCTGAAATCTGTCCCCTTTGTTCACAGCGGCTCAACCTGAACTCTTCACTGTTCTGTGTCCACCCAGAATGGGCCCTGATAACAAGACTCTGGGAGACAATAGAGCACAGGTAGTACTTGTGGCTATCAGTTATTTCATTCTATTTTTACATTAAAAATTTTAGAGTGTGTGTGTGTGTGTTTGTCTCCATGTGTGTGCATGCATGTGTGTGTATGTATGTAACAAGTGGGATTAGGCACACACCATGGTGCCATGTGAAGGTCAGAAGACAACTGTCTTCCCATTCCACCAGTTGGGTCCTGGGGACTGAACTCAGGCTGTCAGTCTCAGCAATTAGCACCTTTACCACAAAGCCTTCCTACCAGCCCAGCCCATCAGTTATTCAATTCTAAAGAATCTGGTTCAGAGATTCTAGCTCTTGGAAAGAAACGGAGAAATTTACAAATGTGCAGCTTATTTCCCGATGTCTGACACTAGTGGTCACTAGTCATAAGGCCGATGGACTGATTCCTTGTTCTACGTCTCTAGTCAGTTCAGAACATGGAAGGGAAGAAAGGAAACTATTGCTCTCTCTTGCTGTCAAGGAAAGTATTTCAGCGTTGTAGTGCTGCAGAAAGAACCCAGGGCCTTATGCACCCTAGATAAATATTCTTATCTAGACACTAAGCCACACCCCAATCCCTCTTTGTTTAAAACTGGGTATTATATAGCTCAGGCTGGCCTCAAACTCAAGATCCTCCTGCTCTGATCTCTCCAGGACTGGAGGTATGTGTCACTACATTCTGCTTCCTCGAGCCCTAAAGTATGTCTGAAGTAGAGGATACTGGGAGCCACCAAGAACATGAGAATGAAGCTGGTGAACTCAAAATGAGGAGTCAAATGGATGCTAGCACCCCCTTAACCACAGGGCTTACAAACTGACTTTGGGGAATCTATCAGATCACAACATTAAGTGGTAATAACAATTAGGACAGAAAACAGTACATAATGATGATCTGCCATATTGCAGTTATGAAAGAACCAATTTCTCCAAATTTAAATTAGTATAATTACTTAAATATAATTATTGTCATCTAATTCATCAGGGACACAAATCACTAACTCTCAGAATAACCTATAATTAAAAACTTAGTTCCAAAGCAGAAGATCATCCATCTACCTGGCAGTTCAAATAACTAAATAATCTCCCTAAACAATGAAGTTATTCTCAAATAAGTTTTAGAAAAAAATCCCTTAGCCGGGCGGTGGTGGCGCACGCCTTTAATCCCAGCACTCGGGAGGCAGAGGCAGGCAGATCTCTGTGAGTTCGAGGCCAGCCTGGTCTACAAGAGCTAGTGCCAGGACAGGCTCCAAAGCTACAGAGAAACCTTGTCTCGAAAAACTAAAAAAAAAAAAAAAAAAAGAAAGAAAGAAAAAAATCCCTTAGGGCTGGGGTAGAGCTATGTTACAGCAATTAGCAAGCTTGAGACCCCAGGTTCTACCCCCAGAAATAATAAAAATACATAGGCATGTGAGTGGGTGCGCGCACACGCACACATGCACACTTTTTAAAAAAATTTATTTATTTAATGTATATGAGTGCTCTATCAAATTTTTGCCAGAAGATGGCTCAGACTCCATGTTATGGTTGCTGGGAACTGAACTCAGGTCTTCTGGAAGTAGCCAGTGTTAACTGCTGAGCCGTCTCTCTTCAGAGCCCCTTTGCACACACACACAGTTTTAGAGATTAACAACTGAGTAGTGACTGTGTGTGATCTGTAGGTTGCCAAGCCCCCCTGATAACAGGAGGGAATCCTATTTTCCTTAGGTATGGGTGAAGGCCAAGTAACCATCAGAAGCTGTGCTGTGTTGTGTCACAAATGTCATGGACAAATACCAAGGTGGTATTTTCATGGGGCTGACGATGACACCCAGGTCTTCACATTTATCAGGTAAGTGCTCTGCCACTGAGCTACAACCCCAGCTATCTGGATGTCTCTAACTGACTGTTCCTGAGCAGGCAATGTTTTCCTTACTAAACATAAAACAGTGATTTTAGTGGAATCATTTTCTAAAGTCTAACACATTTGAGAGCACACAGGCCTTATGAAAGATGCCCTGTCAGTCACTATGGGGCTCCAGAATGCTGAGAAGGTAGAAAAAGTTCAACCACAAGCCTGTGTTCAACAAACCCAGGAAACTAAATGAGGATTAGTCACGGAGGTAGAAGAGCAGACATCATGTCACCATGGTTTTAACCGCTAAGAAACCCTCATCTGAGCTCAACAACTCCAAATACTGCTGATAAAACATCCCCTCTATATGGAAATCACCAAGTTTCCTTGGCTAAATGTCCTCGGTCATGGACAGTACAAGAAGACCTGAGTGTACAAAGTCCTGAGTGGATATGTGTAGTTGGTATGAGTTGGCCACATGAAAGACCATGCCACAGACCCATGGGGAAATGGCAAAGCCTTCCCTCCCAGTCCAAGTGTAAATGTTGACAAAGTGTGCACAAAATGTCCACTGTAGCTTTCTCCCGCCAGATGTTTACAGCCCAGAGACTGCTCCTACCTAGCTAAATCTGACTCCTTGTACATAATAGATATGCTAAGTGTCTACGGAGCTAGGCCTCTCCATTAAAGAGCCCAGCCCATCCAACCCCAACTTCTCTGTGCTTCTGTATTTGTCTTTTCTTCATTCCCCTGCCACTCTAGTTACTCAAATCCCTAATGCCATTGAAGGACTCAGCACCTGTTCTTTTCTCTAGCAAAGATGCAGCTTCTCTGGAGACTGTCCAGTCTGAGGCCTGTGTGGCACACCGCCACAATAGGCTGAGGCATACCTGACACAACAGACTGAGACATGCCCGTCACAACAGGTTGAGGCACACCCATCACAATAGGCTTTCAGGTACACCCGGTCACAATAGGCTAAGACATACCCGTCACAAAAGGCTAGGCACACCTGTCACAACACGCTGAGACACACCCTCACAATAGGCTGCGGCACACCTGTCACAACAGGCTGACCCTCACAACAGGCTGAGGCACACCCTCACAACAGGCTGAGGCGCACCCTCACAACAGGTTGAGACACCTGTCACAATAGGCTGACACACCCGTCACAACAGGCTGACACACCCATCACAACAGGCTGACACACCCTCACAACAGGCTGACACACCCTCACAACAGGCTGACACACCCTCACAACAGGCTGACACACCCTCACAACAGGCTGACACACCCTCACAACAGGTTGAGACACCTGTCACAATAGGCTGTCCTCTGAGCACAGCAGTCTCCTTCTTCATCTCATCATTGCTTCTCCTTGCAGGGGACCAGGACTGGCCTGCTGACCACTGATGTTCCCTCACTGAGGGAAGTAGGAAAGGCCACTGGACTTCACCTGAGACTCTGGTTGCTCCCCATGCATATCCTGGAGATCTGTATGTAACTTGACTCTAACTGACATATCCTCATAGTCTTGGTAGGTGCTAAGCCAAGCAGAAAGAGGAAGGTTAACTGAAGGAAGGACACTTTGTATGCAGCCAGGGGAAGTTGTCCATGCTGGATAAGACTTTCTGAGTGTGTGGTCACTTTAGGGTCATGCATGTTCCTGTAAGTAACCCCTCACCCATGCTGATAAATCACAGGTTCTCTATGTTGGATGTTGGTGGATTTGTGTTTTGGCTTATCTGTGCTGAGGGGGCAGACCTCTGCTTAAGTCACCCCAGGGAAAAGGCTCCATAACAAGGTGCCTAAGAGATACCTGCTGAGTAAGTGAACTGAAAAATGACCTGGTAGGGCTAGGGAGATGGCTCAGTCAGGAAAGTGCTTGCCACTCACGGATGAGGACCTGAGTTAGTATCCCTGGTAGCCAGCACAGCAGCATGAGGCTGTAGATCTTAGCACTGGAGACAGGGAGACAGATTCTTGGAGTTCATTGTTTAGGTTAGACTGGCTGGCCAATGAGCTCCAAGTTCAGTGAGAAACCCTGTCCCAAAATATGTGGTGAAGCTGTGCGTGATGGCACATGCCTTAACTTCAGCATTTGGAAGCCAGAGGCAGGTGGAGCTCTTCTGATGCCAACCTGACTTAACAAGTTCCAAGGCCAGCCAGGGCCATACAGGGAGATCCTGTCTGAAAACACAACAGCAAACGAGGCAGAGGAAACAGGGAAGGACACCCAATACCACTTATGGCCTTCACACTCATGCCCCACGGACACATCAGACCCACTACTTGGGGGAAAAAACAGCTATAATTTTGGCTGATAGACACGAGTAAGACTTACTGACGAAGTTCATTCCCACCAACACTGAAACAGACTTAAAAGATATTTTTAGGAACTATATCAAGGTAGCTCTCACAATAAATAAATAAATATATTTTAAAAGGGCTCAAGAGGTTAAAAGTACTATTTTTCCAAAGGATACAAGTTCAATACACACACACGTTAAAAAATATTTTTTTAAGGAGCACGCCACAAAACATTCCATATTTCCAAAAAAGACTTAGAGAGAGAGAACAGGTAGGAGAACAGGTACAAAAGAAAAACTCAAAGGTGATCACATCCAACGCTAATGAAGAGAGTCGAGGGTCACACACTCTTCTATTTTTGCTTATGTTTGAATATTTCCATAATAATTTTTCAAAATATGCACAAGTGCTAAAGTAAAGTAAGAAGGCACAATCGTTGCCAAGTACAGCATACCGCCTGCCTGACCCCACGGAAAGACAAACTGCCACCCAAAAACCCTTGGGGCAAACAGCTTGGCTTCGCTCTTCTGAAGGTCTCCTGTGTCTGGCAGATGGCAGGGAAGGTGGAGGGTCCTGTGGGACACTTCCTCTCTGTTGTAGAGACCAGGGCCCATGCCTAGCACAGTTGGCACCAGGCCAGGGGCTGCCTAGCAATGGCAGTTGTATGTAGGGAGGATACCTCTTCAAAGAAACAAAACAGAAAACCACACAAAGGCACTCAGGAAGCTAAAGTAGGTGGGTAGTTAAACTTGGTAATTAGAATAAAGGAGCAAAGGCAGCCAGGCTCGGGTATTTCTTGCTTCTTTTATCTGCTGAATCTCTTCTTAAGAACTTCTGAAAAAGTACAGCTCTCTAAGGGGAATTCTGAATGGCCCAAGGCAAAATCACAGTAATCAAACTAGAGAGTCACAGTTGGGGAAGTGTAACCAGCCAGCACACCCACCCTGTGCAGCAGTGATGGCACAAAAGCCTGCCCTCATCCAACACCATCTACATGGGGAACAAAGGCAACCACTCTTAGGCCAGCCCACGTCGTCACCAGCCTGTGCAGTCTGCCACAAAACCTTGTGGAGGATACTCTGAGGCTCCTGGGGTTGAGTGGTCTACAACTAGGGTCTCCAAAATTTCAAGCCTTAAAAATATATAACAGGGTCTCTCTGTATAGCTCTGGTTATCCTTGTGTGCACTATTTATAGTAGACTGTCCTGGAGCTCAGAGAGATCCACCTGCCTCTGCCTTCCAAATGCTGGGATTAAAGGTGTATGCCACCATGCCTGGCTTTTATTTTTTTTTTAACAGTGATATATAAACTGCTATATTTTTAAGAAGAGAAATGTTTCAGTGCAGACAAATATGAGTGGAAATGGTCGTTTTCTCACTGGGTGGGCATTATGGATTGTTTTCCACTCAGCAACACATACTCAGCTTCCAGAATGCACGGCAGGCTCACCTAACACTCTCAAGCATGAACCTGGGCTAACACCTTGGATGGCTCCTCCAGGTCCTCATCCCAGCACGACTGAGCACTTCCTGCCTCTAAATCCAATCTACTGAGGTTCTTGTTTTCTCCAAGGGAGACAAGTCCTCCTGGGATCTGCTCCTCTTCCTTCTGCCCTCTGTAGCAGGCTTTCTTTTGGGCCACCGACCAGCTCACAAATCATGACACAGAGAACTTATTATTAGCTATTAATGTTTGGCCTCATCTTATGCTTGCCCCACTAACTCTTATGACTTAATTTAACCAGTTTCTCTTCATCTATGTTTTGCCTCGGGGCTTTTTTACCTTTGTTTCATTCTATATGTCCTCCTTTTCCTGCTTCTCCCCTGTCTGCTGTCAGTTGCCTGACTAGCTGGCCTTGACAGTCTCCTGTTTCTCTTTTCCTCCCTTGCTCTCTCTTCTCTGGAGTCTAGATCCCCCCCCCTTCTTTTTCTGTCTGCCAGCCCTGCCTATCCCTCCTCTGCCTAGTTTGGCCATTCAGCTTTTTATTAGACCAATCAGGTGTCTTGGGCAGGCAAAGCAACACAGCTCTACATCATTATACAAATACAGCATGAGCAAATGGGTCATACATATCTTTATGTAGTTAAACGTGTCACACGTATCTCTATGTAGTTAAACGTGTCACACGTATCTCTATGTAGTTAAACGTGTCACACGTATCTCTATGTAGTTAAACGTGTCACACGTATCTCTATGTAGTTAAACGTGTCACACGTATCTCTATGTAGTTAAACGTGTCACACGTATCTCTATGTAGTTAAACGTGTCACACGTATCTCTATGTAGTTAAAATCATATTCCAAAACAGCCCTTGGCTGCAATGTGGTGAAACCTGACCTTATTTTGGTGTGGAAATGAGCTGGCCTAGGGATATGATAATAAAAGAAAAGAAAATCACTGTGACGCCCTCAAGCTGACTAAAGCCCTTCCAGAGCCGCATGCACTGTAAACCACATTTTTCTGTGCTGACCTTTGAGGATATGTAAATTCCCCTTATTACAATGCTGTGCACACAAGTTTCTATGTTTAAGAAAATGGAAGCTAACACAATGGCCAGGAAGGGAAGGACACCAGTATTTAGCCAGAAACTTGGCTTGGGATCTACTCAGAGCAGAAATTAAACTGAGTTAGCCTTCAACACAGAAACGCTCCCCTTCGTCCTCCAGTGTGTCCACGTGATGTAGGAAAAGGACAGACATCTGAGGAAACAATCATCAAACAAGGTCCTTTCAGAATAAGGAACTCCTTTTCCTTCCCAGCCCATTGTTCAGACATATTTCCACTGCCTAAAAACAGAAGAGAACTAGCTGTATTCTGGAAGAGATCACAGAAACACCTTAAGGGCTGGGCAGCAACAACAGTCTTCTGACCCAGTACTCTGGTGAGCCACAGAGTGGAGGCTGTAAGAATTACTATTATTTTTTGTTTTGTTTTGTTTTTCGAGACAGGGTTTCTCTGTGGTTTTGGAGCCTGTCCTGGAACTAGCTCTTGTAGACCAGGCTGGTCTCAAACTCACAGAGATCCGCCTGCCTCTGCCTCCCAAGTGCTAGGATTAAAGGCGTGCGCCACCACCGTCCGGCTGTAAGGATTATTTATGTCTGCCCTTCCCCTTGAATTGGGAATACACTTCCTTCCTTCTTTCTTTTCCTTTTCTTTTGGGGGGTGTGCTTTTTGTTTTTTGAGACAGGGTTTCTCTGTGTAGCCCTGGCTGTCCTGGAACTCAGCTCTACAGACCAGGAGGCCTTGAACTCACAGAGATCTGCCTGCTTCTGCATTCTGAGTGCTGGGATTAAAGACATGTGCCACCACCTCGTGGCTAGGTACACTCATCTTTCAAGTATATAATAATCATATTTTTCAAGAAAATGTGCATTTTTTAAAAATTGTACTGAAATCTCAAAGGCACAAAGTGATTTGGGGACATACACCTTTAATTTCAGTACTCAGGAGGCAGAGGGAGGCAAATCTCTGTGACTTCCAGACCATCCCTGGTCTACATAGCAAGTTCCAAGTCAGTCACAGGCTACATAGTTAGACCCTGTCTAAAACAAACAAACAAACAAAGCAAGGCAGTGGTGGCACGCCTTTAATCCCAGCACTCAGGAGGTAGAGGCAGGCAGATCTCTGTGAGTTCAAGGCCCTGTGAGTCCAGCCTGATCTACACAGCCGAGTTCCAGGACAGCCAGGGCTACACAGAGACACCCTGTCTCAAAAAACATAAAAACTAAACAAAACAAATCAAATCAAAGGTACAAAGTGTTTCATCACTGTCCCAACAAGCCAAGAGTGGAACTTAACTGCTTTAGCCCACATCCAGCTGCATCAGGAACTGGACCTCCAAACAGACCACAGACCCACAGAGGAGGAAAGCAGGTCACGTGCATGAGCTACAAGGGCTCTGGTTCCAAGTGGGACTTAGTTAGCTGCCATGAGCAAGCCTGTGACTTCAGCTCCTACACTGAAACTGACTGGGGCAGAGATTTTAGGATTTAGTCAACAAACTTAGAGCCAATGTGCCAAGCCCTGCTAAGCTTGTAGACTGGTCAGATAACAAGAGGAAGTCCTGTCAACTAAGTGACACAGACAAGCAGGGTCAGAGGTCACTGCAGCAGGAACCCCTGGGCCTCTGAGACATCCCAGACACAGAGGAGCCTTCCTGCTGCCCTGTGGTACACTCCAAAAGTGCTGCTTCCTCTGGAGGCAGAATCTAGGCTGGGAGATCAGAGAACCATTACACGGTATAAGACAACTTTCCAGGTCTAATCCTAGAAACCCCTGCAGAATCTTGCCTCCTGCATGCTTTGCCACAGCAGTCTGAACAGAGAGCATCCATAAGATATCTCAGTAATAGGTAAAAAAGAAATTGCTCTTTAACTCTCCAGTCAAAACTGGAGTAGCGGGAAGTGGCTGTCAGAGCACCAGCAGGGTCCTCTGAAGCTCCAACCGCTCAGTCCAATTACCAGGTAGTCATCCTCCCAAGAGTGACAGTCCACCAAGAGGCATCAGAACAAGATGGCTTCAGTGTTTCCAGGGCACCTGGATGTGCTCCTGAGACCCACAGACCACAGCTGAGCCTCCGGCACCAGGTGACACAAGACTGATTTTGCAGAAGTCCCTCAAAGACAGTTAGTGTTCTTACTTCACAGTTCTGGACGGAAGCCCAAAGCTCATTCTTAACCTGTACTGCTTGAGCTCTCTGGCCTATTGATGACCATGCCCAAACCCTGCTTCTCCTCTGGAAGCTGCACAGTCAGCTCAGCTACACAGATTCTAGAGCTGTACCTATCTGGCTCTGCTCTGCTCCTCCACTGAATGTGTGCTTCCCACAGACAGTCTTTGTCTCTACCACACAAGGCTCTAGGTGCCCATGAGGCAGTCAGCTCAGACTGTAACTAAGCTCTGGATGACCGCTACCAACCTGGAGTATTTGGGCTCCAGGGAATCAAAGACTGGTTGCATGACCCTGATGCCACCATACCAACTCACTGGCCAGAAGCTCTAAGAGGATATGGGTTCATCCAAATTACTACTACCCAGAAGGCTTAGGAAACAGAAACTACCTTTACCCGTGACCCCACAAACACGTCAACCCTAGGAGTCGCAATTCTTTCAGCATAAATGATTCAGTGACCTGCACCACAGACAACACTGGGACACAGAGCTATTTATGCCCAGTTACGAGGGG
This sequence comes from Chionomys nivalis, assembly GCF_950005125.1. Classification (NCBI taxonomy): domain Eukaryota; kingdom Metazoa; phylum Chordata; class Mammalia; order Rodentia; family Cricetidae; genus Chionomys; species Chionomys nivalis. The sequence goes on from NC_080092.1 coordinate 98,554,681, forward strand.
AGGCAAAAAAAAAAAAAAAAGTTTTAAAAGTGGTATTTAAACAGAGTATACACAGCATAGAACACATAAAATGTGTAATAACAGATGTGGGCAGCAAGAGCGACCCAAGGACAGGGCAGGGCACATCCACTGGAAGAACAGCTTTGGGTTTGAGAAAGGTTCTAGCGATGCCAGGAGGGAAGGAGAGGTGGCAGGGGAAGAGCAAGGAGAGCAGGAAGGAGGAGCATGGGGAGGAGAAGGGGGCTCTGCCACTTCATTGACAGCAATCCTGCAACCCTCCATCCCTCGGTGGGGATAAACGGCAAGTACACAACGCCAGCAGCTCACCATGGTAGAAGCAGTTCACAGGGTCACCCTGAACAGGAATGCTCCCTCCTCGACACAGAGCATGGTGGAAACTAGGTGCCTGTAGGCCTCACAGCCTTGTCCCTGTCCCCACACAGGTCTCATACAGTCCTGAAAACAACTGTGAGCCCCATGCCACAAGCTTTGTGAAAGCAGGACCTGTACTCTCTTAGATTCTCAAAGCAAGTTTCTTAGCAGAGAGAGAGGTTTGTCTGTTCTAAGTTGACTAGACAAATAGAACAGTTTAGACCACAATGGGGGAGAGAGGGAGAAAGGGAGAGAGAGAGGGAGAGACAGAGAGAGGAAAGAGAGGGAAAGAGAGAGAGAGGAAGAAAGAGAAGAGGGGTTGAGGAGACAACTCTGTCAGTACATGCTTGTCTTGAAGCATGAAAGCCTGAGTTTGACTCCCCAGAACCCATGTAAGAATGCTGGAAATAGTGGTGTGCACATGAAATCCCAGGGCTGGGAGGCAGAGACAGGGGACTCCCTGGGGCTCACTGGCCAGTCAGCCTCGCCAAATTGGTGAGTTCCAGGCCAATGAGAGACCCCCTATCCCAAAGGTGGTAGATGGAGGGCATTCCTGAGGATGACAGGTGTGTGTGTGTGTGTGTCTGTGTGTGTGTGTGTGTGTGTGATGGCACATGAATGGTGATAAAGCAATGATGCTAATGGTACGTGGAGGAACTCCAGAGTGGAGAGGATGCTTTCAGATGACAAGGGAGTCTGGTCAGTGCTGAACCATCAGAATTTGCTAAAACTCAACATATGCTCCTACTTTTGGTCATTATGGTTGTTGGAGATTATGTTTCAGGGACTCAGAAGGCAAGAAAAAGTTACATGCTGAAGAGATTCCAAAAGCACATGCAGTCTGCAGCTGCTACACACAGGGCAGGAGGGAGATGAAACCTAAGCCCACTCCTGCTGGTCACTGCCCAGCACAAAGGAACACTGTTTAACTCAATACTGGCCTGGAATAACTCCCGAAAGGGGTGTTTTTAATTCTATTATGAGCAGGGGCAATGGCTTAGTTGGTAGAGTGCTTGCCTAGCATGCGCAAATCCCTAGGTTCCTCCCCAGCACCACACAAACCAGGTGTAGCAGTACCACCCATCACCCTAGCACTCAGGAGGTACAGGCTGAAGTTCAAGATCACCCTTGGCTACACAGGGGTTCAATGCCACCCGGAATATAAATTAAAAGCAAAAAGCATTCTCTATTCTGCATCACCTCCAGCTACTGAGTGTGCTCCTGGTGTGCCTTTTCCTCCACCCTCTTACTCTCTCCATTTACAATCTAGTTGCTTGAAGCATGGCATGCCTGTGTCTTTGGTCTCCTCTCTCCTGCCCATCAGTGGGACTGTGCTTGAGGCGCCACTGCTGGCATCTTCGCAGTGAGCTCTGGGCATCGCCTCCCACTCAGATACTCATAGTCTTGGTTTTTATCCAAATCCAGCTGTGTAAAGTTCCAAAGACTCCTGCAGTATGCCCACTGCTGCAGCGGGTTAGACTCCCGCAGTATGCCCACTGCTGCAGCGGGTTAGACTCCCGGAGTATGCCCACTGCTGCAGCGGGTTAGACTCCCACAGTATGCCCACTGCTGCAGCGGGTTAGACTCCCACAGTATGCCCACTGCTGCAGCGGGTTAGACTCCCGCAGTATGCTCACTGCTGCAGCGGGTTAGACTCCCGGAGTATGCCCACTGCTGCAGCAGGTTAGACTCCCGCAGTATGCCCACTACTGCAGCGGGTTAGACTCCCGCAGTATGCTCACTGCTGCAGCGGGTTAGACTCCCGGAGTATGCCCACTGCTGCAGCAGGTTAGACTCCTGAAGTATGCTCACTGCTGCAGTTAGAATCTGGTGTTCTCCAGCAACCAAAGTCAGAAACTAAGAGTACCTGACTTTGGTACTTCCTTTTGGCTCTTCCTTCACATCTTCTCAGTGTTGTGCCCTCCTAAGCACTGGTAACCAAATTTTGTCCACTTCTTGCCCATCACTGTATTTATTCTCTCCTCTACTTCCACTGCCCCAAGTTAGGCCCTCAGCATGCTACACATGGAAGGTTGTGCACTCAGTGCCAGATTAATTCACAGATCTTTTAAAAATACACGCACACTCTCATACATTCACACACACACACACACACACACACACACACACACACACAGAGCTCCTGCTGCTTCTTAGCCACTCAGGCTTCCTCCCTCCACCTTTTGCCAGGCACACACCATACCTGTAGCTCAGGCCTCCTGGCCTACCTCTCCCTCTCTCTGCCTGCAGTGTGTCTGCCGTGTTCTGCCTACTTAGATCACCTGACCTTTCTAAACAAGTCCAAGCACCACCAGCTCCTCTATGACAGTTGCCCTGCCCAGTGCAGTGCCTGTCACATCCATTATCACATGGTCCTTCATGGCTTACCTTCATGTCCATGTCCTTCTCTGAGGCCCAAAGCCTCCTGACACCTAGGCTGTGTGGACCAGAGCGGTGACCACTACCTGCTGACTAAATAAGCAGTTAAACCAGCTACTGGAAAGGTTCTCACCAGCGCACCCTTCACAGCAATGGCATGAAGGACAACAGGGACCTTAAAAGCCACCCCTAAGCAAAAACAGTGCACATGGGCACATGGCAGGCAGGAAGGTGCTGTCCCGACCCATGCTGTAAGTCCCAATCAACCATCAGGAACACCGGCATCATCCTCCCTGAACAACAACCTGCTAAAATCCCCGCTGCCCCCGTCTGCCGGGGCAAAGAGAAGCAAAACCCCATCACCAGCAGTTTGAGAGGATGTGGGATTCACTTCTTGAACATTTCTAAATGCTTCTCCGCCTCCTCCAGGCCTCTATTATTGCAACTGAAACTAAGCAACAATAATTAGACAGACAACCAGGCTGTGGCTGGGGATGCAGTGCAGACAGGTTCAGGCAAGAGCTTTCCTTTGGAAGCCCACTCTGCAGGACTTTCATCTTGGGGCCTGGGTGTGGCAGGAGACTGGTCAGGGGCATGAAGGAGAGATCTACTAGCAAGGATCTTCAGCTCAGATTCTCCAACCTCTGAAGCTTGCTGGTCAGGGCTGCCCTGCCCTTACGTGACCTCTAATCTGGTTCTACACCCTTGGGAAAAAAGGCCATCACCTGGTTTGTACTGGAGAGTAATAGCCTACTAGTCATGGGTGCTCCAAACAGATAAGACAAAACTCTACCAGAAAAAGGGATCTCCTTTGACACATGGAATATTCAGAGAGGAGAGAGTATGGTGCCTACAAACCCACAGACAGAGCTGTCCACCATCAAAGGCCAGACTAACCATCCATTCAACTTGCAATTTTCCTCTAGCGTAGTGTTCTCAGCCTTTAATGCTGTAGCCCTTCAACACAGTTCCTCGTGTTGTGGTGACCCCAACCGTAAAATTATTTTCATTGCTACTTCATAACTGTAATCTTCCACTGTTAGGAATCGTAATAAAAAAAAGCTGTGTTTTCCAAAAAAAAAAAAAAAAAAAAAAAAAAACGAATGACCCTCTAAAAGGGTTATTTAACCCTCAAGCCCACAGGCTGAGAACCACTGCTCTAAAGGAAAGATTCTGAACTTTATCAGAGGTATAACACTATAAAATAGAGAGATTTTAATTTTAGGAACAATATCAGTGACAGGTTCAAAGCAACTAAAACTGACCAAAATCTGACTCAAGCCCCCATCAGAACTGAAATCTACTTTCCCCATGCCTAAAATAGCAGAGTGAGCAAATATGTTAAATCAGGTGATTTGACAGAGGTCATTAAAAGGGCTCATCTTGGTTAAGACATCATCATCTTTTTTTTTTTTTTTGGTTTTTCGAGACAGGGTTTCTCTGTGGTTTTGGAGCCTGTCCTGGAGCTAGCTCTGTAGACCAGGCTGGTCTCGAACTCACAGAGATCCGCCTGCCTCTGCCTCCCAAGTGCTGGGATTAAAGGCGTGCGCCACCACCGCCCGGCTAAGACATCATCATCCTATAGCCAGCTCATGACACACAAAAATGCAAAATGAATACTTCTAACCTAACTAGGAGTCAACATATTTAGCGAGACATCATTTGATGATCACCACACCAGTTCTAGCTGAAAAGCTCTTAGATGCCACCCTCCCACCAGGCTTAATCGCACTTATGTGTACATGTAACTGCCCACATGGCTAGGAAGGGGGCACACAGGTACAGTCCTTTTGAAAAGCAAACTGGCACCATGCACCAACAACTCTTTTTTTTTTTTTTTTTTTTTTTTTTTTTTTTTTTTTTTTTTTTTTTTTTTTTTTTGGTTTTTCGAGACAGGGTTTCTCTGTGGCTTTGGAGCCTATCCTGGAACTAGCTCTTGTAGACCAGGCTGGCCTCGAACTCACAGAGATCCGCCTGCTTCTGCCTCCCGAGATTAAAGGCGTGCGCCACCCATGGGAAGGGGGTCATCTGCCAGGGTTCTGATGCAAAATGATCGCTACCAGGAAGTCACCCTGGACGGCCATGTCACTCTAAGCCTATCCCAAGAGAAGAATGGGGTGATTCCACGTTGCTAAAAATCTGGAGTTAGCCAAGATCCTGGCAAAATACACATTCAGAAGTTATTACACAGTCTCTGAGAGTTCCCAGAGGTCTGACAGGAGACCAACCCTTGGGAACAATCCTGGGCACAGGAAATCAGGTTACAAGGCTTGAGGTCAAAAACCAGGAAGAAGAAACAAAATCCCCAAGTCAGTCTTCTCTGGGGCAGGGTACCCTATGAAGGTTAAAAACAAGTCTTATTTTCAAGCCTGAGGACTGGGGAGTCAGGATGCAAATTGATGAGTAAGGAAGTAGTAAGAACCATAAGGGGAAAAAAGAGTCAATTATTTGAGTGTTCAGAGAGACTAGGATATCGACCAATAGTGAGAAATATGAATACCTTTCTTAAGACATCAGCATTTTAGAAAATGTGGTTAAGAGCACTTCCTGGTCTTCCAGAAAATTTAGGTTCAATTCTCAGCACCCACATGGTGGCTCAGAGCCATCAGTAACTCTATATATCAGACACCAGTCATACACATGGTACACAGGCATACAGGCAAAACACCCGTACACATAAAAACAAAAATAAATAAATAAAAAAGCTTCAGGTTGTGGTGGCACACATCTTTAATCTCAGCACTTGGGAGACAGAAGCAGGTGGATCTCTCTGAGTCCAAGGCCAGCCTGGTCTACAGAGTGAGCTCTAGGACTGCCAAGAAACCTTGTCTCACACCACAAACAAAAAGGAAAGGAAAGGAAAGGAAAGGAAAGGAAAGGAAAGGAAAGGAAAGGAAAGGAAAGGAGGGAGGGAGGGAGGGAGGGAGGGAGGGAGGGAGGGAGGGAGGGAGGGAGGGAGGGAGGGAGGGAGAGAAAATGACTAATCCTATCTTTTTTCTTTAAAGAAAAATCAGCTTTAAAATTATTTTGGGGGCTAGAGAGATGGTTCAGTGGTTAGGAGCACTTGTTGCTTTTGCAGAGGACCTGGGTTTGATTCCTAGCATCCCCACAGTAGCTCACAACCTCTGTAACTCCATGGATCTCCACAGCTCACCCTAGAGCATGGTCAGCTCTTCCTATATCAGATACGGATATAAAGTCTCCTTTCGGCTATAGTACAACACATGGATTTCTTGTTGTGGACAGTTATTATTTCCACTCTACAACCCTTTCCCTGAAAGTACCTTCCAGAGTCCTGGGCACATAAAATTAGGCTACAACTGCCCAGAGGCCCTACTCCCACCAACAGATTCACTACAGCCTACGTCCTCCACACCTGCCCTTCACAGCCATGCTTCTCCATGGTGAGGTTCTTACAGTTACCACAGTTCAGGACAGCTCTACTTCTCCTGGGGCAACCCTGTGCTTTAGACACCACACCTAACCATGCACAGAAACCAGGTCAGATCCTGGCAGCCTTCAGTGAACACGGCGACAGGAGACAGATGGACAGAAGGAACAGATGAGAGGTGATCCTGAAAGCCCTGGGTGCTGTGTCTGTTTTTATCTCCCCATCCTAGCCCTGAGTGCGCTCTGCACACTTCCCTCATGAGCCAGGGACACCAAGTGTGCAGCTGCACTTCAGTCATCCCCACATGCTATGCAAATCAGCTATCTTCCTGCATGTCCTACCTCACTGCTCGCGCTCTACCAAGAAACTGAAACCTAGATTTTCTCAACTCTTCTTAAATGCTGATAATCTAACTAAAAGTTGACCCCACTTTGCTTGCACTGGGCCCAGGAGCTCACACGGAGATTACATCACAGGCTCTTCAGGAGCTGGATGGTGCTGGCTATCTGGTAGACCTCTTTTGTAAGGTATAACCACGCAGCTCATATGAAAGTTTTCCTAAACATAAAGGCCAGTTACCTATCGACAGCTTGCCTAGGTAATCCGACCTGAAAGGAGCAGAAACAAGGTGTTCAACGTGTGTCTGCTACGATAAAGGGAGGAGTCCAAGGGCTTTCCTTTCAAATTTCTAACGGGGAAGACAGGCATGGTGCGCACACCTTTAATCCCAGTGTTAAAGAGTCAGAGACAGGTAGATCTCTGTAAATACAAGGCCAGCCTGGTTTACATAAGTTCTCGGCTAGCCAGGGCTACACAACGAGACCCTGTCTCAAAAAAAAAAAAAAAAAAAAGTATTAAATGGCAGCTGGAGTTATCTCTGTGGTTGAGAGTGCTGACTACTCTTGCAGAGAACCCAGTTTTGATTCCTAACCCCCACATGATGCTCACAACCCTCTGTAACTCCAGTGTCGGGGATATGACCCCTCCTCTGACCTTCAAGGGCACCAGCCACACATATAGTGCATATATATACACAATAGACAAAAGACTCATACACATAAAGCAAAAACAGAATTAAACTTATATGGACATGATGCTTAGGAAAGACGTTAACCTGGGAGTGCTGCACATCTGTGATCCAGCACTTAGGAGGTAGAGGCAGGAAGACCAGAGTTCAAGGTTATTCTGAGAGACATTGAGTTTGTGGCAAGCTTAACCTACATAAGACCTAGTCTCAAAGTTCAAAAAAAACTTAATAATAGAATCCAGGAATTAGCCCCAACCTGATGACCATTACTGTGCAGCAGAGTGAAGATCCGCCCTGGGGAGGCCCTCCCGTGCTCCGTGGTCACAGTCCTGCACAGTACTACACAGAGCACTATCTGACTCCAGTTAGACCCAGTGTCTGTGTCCTAAACAGGATGGACGCAAAATCTGAGCTTACACTTTTTTTTTCCTTAACACACACAGTTGAACATAAAGGCAACAGTATTGTCCGGCAGGACTCCATGGTGCCACCAGAGTTTTTTTCTAGAACCAGGAAAGGTACAGCCTGTATAGGTGCAGTTATCGAATGATCTCTGCCTGGTGAATACTAAAGAGGCTGCAGTCAAGACAGGCCTCACTGTGTGCTTTTGTAAGTTCCTTTAACTGAGCAGCAAACCTCGAAGATATGCACTCTGTCTTCAGCACACCATACATGAGTTGTGCTCCAAAGGTTTCATTTCAATACCAAACTGATGGCTCTGTAATCCAAACGTATTTCCCACAGAACGGCAGTAAAGACCCAAGGCAGATAGGGCAAAGCTGGCTAAAACATTTGCATGTAAAAATGTCAAAGCCACATGAAACAGTTTCTTATTATTTAAAAAACGAAGTATTATGGCGCAAGAAGTTCATCTGGAAGACGACAACGGAGGCCCTGAGCATGTCTGTGTGCTTCATGAATCCCCAGCACGCGGTTCCTCTTAACATGTGGAAACTGGCCTAAGTGAATTCTCTACATAACCTCTAAGGGGAATGGGTAGTTCTGACACTAAACAAAATGAGCTGGCAGGTCAGCCAGGCACAAAGGCAACACATCTGTAGTACCAGCTACACAGAAGGCAGGAGGATCACTTAAACCTAGGAGTTTGAGGCCAGCCCCAGCATCATAGGGAGGTGCTCCCCTAACTCAAAAAGGAAAAAGAACAGGAGAAGGGGGAAAAGAGAGAAGACAAGGAGAGAGGAGGGGAAGGGAAGAGAGAAGAGGGGAGAAGAGGAGAGGAGGAGAGGAGGGAAAAGGGGGGGAAGGAGAGAGGAGGGGAGGGATGGAGAGAAGAGGGAAAGGAGGAGAGAAGATGGGAAAGAAATGGGAAAGGAAAGAGGAGGGGAAGGGAAGAGAGAAGAGGGGAGAAGAGAAGAGGAGGAGAGAAGGAAGGAAGGGGGGAAGGAGAGAGGAGGGGAGAGATGGAGGGAAGACGGGAGGGAGGAGGAGAGGAAAGGCGAGAAGACGGGGAAGGGGAAAGGATAGAGGAAATAAGGGGGAAGGAGGGAGAAAAGGGGGAGAAGAGGAGAGAGGAGGAAAGGGATGGAGGCAGGGAAAAAGCGAGGAAGGCTAACCTCCACCTTCCCATGATCATTGTATACCATATGATACTTGAAGTTTTCTTGTGTTTAGTCCCTCTAGTTCCTCCCAGATAAAAAGATGTAAAGGTGTATAAAGGGGGAGACAAGCTTTTTTTTTTTTTTTTTTTTTTTTTTTGGTTTTTCGAGACAGGGTTTCTCTGTGGTTTTGGAGCCTGTCCTGGAACTAGCTCTTGTAGACCAGGCTGGTCTCGAACTCACAGAGATCCGCCTGCCTCTGCCTCCCGAGTGCTGGGATTAAAGGCATGCGCCACCACCGCCCGGCGGGAGACAAGCTTTCACCACTCTGTGCAGGTCCTCTAACAATGGCTTGCAAATATGCCCACATCTGGGATGGTGAGACACCTTAGAGGGTAAAGGCACCTGGTGACAAGCCTGACAACCTGAGTGTAATCCTGGGACTGGAAGAGCAGAAGCAGAGAACCAATTCCTGTAAGTTGCCCTCTGACTTACATATGCATTAAACAAACAAAAATATGCAACAAAAAACTTAAAGATGTCAATGTGCTAATCCTAAAACCTTTAAAAAGTGTCTCCTCACAGGACACAAGAAAGGCTGATGTCCTGGGTGGCTACAATGTTTATCCTGGGCTCCCCAGGTGGCTGTGACACAAAGTGTCCTCATGAAAGCACAGCTGGTAGACAGAATGGAGAGATGCTGGCCACCGGCTTTAAAGAGCGGAGGGAGCCATGCACCAAGGGAAGCGAACATGCTCAGAGCTGGAAGGACAAGGAAGCCGACTTTTCCCTCCGGTCTCTGGAAGGAATACTGCCCTAATGAATTCTTGGTACCAGCCCTGTGGGACCTAATTTGGACTTCTGACCTCCAGAACTATATAGTAAAGTTGGGTTTCAGTCCCTGTTCATGTCAATAACGGGAACTAAAACGCTCTGCTTCCATTTTTCCTTTCCAAGTAGAAGTCATGCCTGAATCAAGGCAGTTACTATTAAAATCAACCAGAGCAGTGGCCTCTTGCCTCACGCAGCAGGCAATAACACCAGGGGAGGGCATGAACAAAGCATGGCTGAATGGGGGGGGGGTTTGGCCTCAGGGGCAACAAATGACAGGAGTAAGAGAGCAGCAGGCAAAGCTTGTGAAGGTTTCCAGCGAAAGACAAAGCTCAGAGGGTCCAAAGGGGACGAGCACTCGCTTGGGGCCTGCCAGCAGCTTTTCAACCATAAAGGAAGGCGCACATTGCTTTTACCTGGAAGGCAGCAAAGGCTGGCCTGAATTCCACTGCACAGGCGCCACCTCTAACGCTCAAGGTAACAGTGTTCACACATCCAAGGCTCAGGGTCGGGCTCTTAGCCATAACCCTCCTAGCTTCACCAGGTCAGAGTTCTCTACGGTCTACCTGCAAAGACCTAGCATGCTTCCCTTCTGGCATTTTCATACCTGATGGAGAGTAGAAGGCAGCAATGCTGCCTGTGTGGCAATAAACCAGAGTCCGCCTCCAAAAAGCATGCTAAGTTCCCGATCTGTACTTCCCTGCCAAACCAGAAAAGTTTGCCACGCTCTACCTGCCATTCTTTCTTCCTTTCCTCTTGGACACAATGCTGACACCATGTAAGGCATTTCAAATAACCTTCTGCAGCTCCTGAGACTGCAAAGCCTCTAAGCCACCAGAGCCCTGGCTGACCACCAGCAAGGTGAGCAGAGAGAATCTGAATTGCTTCAGTCCTGACCAAGGGTGTGGATTGGTGTCATTACCCTCCCATCTACCTGCAGGCAACAGCTCAAACCTGATCTCCTTGCCAAGTGTGGTCAGGCCGTGACTGAGCACGAACCTGGCCGTGGTCCCGTCTCAGAGGCCTTGGTCAAGCCACTCGTGTTCATTTCGGAACAAAGAGCTGGATGGGGCACGTAACTTCTAACACCCCGGAGAGCCGGAAACTACTAGGGAACGCAGGCCGGGCGTGTGGCTCCCGCAGCCGCTCGCGGCGCCAGCCAAGCGGGTGACAAGCAGCAGGAGACTCGCCTCCGAGACGCCAACCCAAGCCACCCGGCCCTGGCGACCCTCGACGTCCCGGGGCACCGCGGCATCCTGATGACCCTGGCGACCCTCAGCGCCCCGGTTACCCCCGCCCCGGGGACCCTCTAACCCCGGTGACTCCCCTCCTGGGGTCCCTCAGACTCGGAAACCCTCAGCCCCAGCGACCCTCAAGCCCGAGTAACCCGGGTCCCGGAGACCGTCAGACCGGGTTTAAAACCACCCGCTCCAGGCACCCTCAGCCTCGGGCGACCCCTGCCCCGGACTCTCCAGGCCTGGGTGACCCTCAGCCCCGGGTGACCCTCGATTCCCGACGATCATTAGGCCCGGGTGACACAGTTCCCGGCGACTCTAAGGTCCAGGTGACCCTCAGCCCCAGCGACCCTCAGGCCGGCGAGTGCCTGGCCAGTCACCCCGGGGCCCACGCACTACAGCCGCCCGTAGCTCCGCGCCCCCCGCCCCGTCCCAGGGACGCCGGGCGCCGGCGGAAGCGCACGGAGGAGCGGCGGACCGGCCGGGCCCCACTCACCATAGCTGTCGTCGTCCTCCATGGCGCCGGCGACCGGCTCCGGCCCCCGAGACCGCCGCTGACCTCCCGCAACCCGAGTCCTGCCAGACACCAGCTCGCCTCAGGCCAGCTCCGAGCCCCGGAGCCCCGCCCCCCGCGCCGCGCCCGCACTGCCCCGCACGCGCCTGCGCACGCGCCTCCCGAGGCCCCGCCCCCGGCACGAGGTCCCGCCCCTTCTCTTCCCCCACCCCCGCGGATAGCGCGTGCGTGGACGCCCCCCGCCCCCGCCCCCGAGCTCCAACCAGGTGTTTACGGACGCCTCTTTGGTTTGCGTTTACGCACGCGCGGCACCGGCAGCTCAGCCTATTATGTGGCCCCGCCCTAAACCACGCCTTTGCTTTTAAGCACCGCCCCTTACCCTCCGCGGGGCGGAGCAGAGTTTCGGGTTTCGAGTTTCTTAAGAGTGCGTAGGCCGCAGGCGTGGCTTACTGGCCGAGCGGGCGGTCCCGCCACTTGGCCGATTACCGGACCCAAGGTCATGTGCGCCACCGAAGTGTAGGTGGCCCAAGCTGAATTCACCTTGGACTCCAGCTTGGCCAAGAGGAAGTTACCTAAGTTCATCTGAGTTCTTAACTTATGCTTCCTAGCTGGGTCCGGTTCCAACTGCAGGCTTCTCACGACCTTAGTAGCGTCAATTGTGCTGCTTTCTTGGGCTCGTTCGGGGAGGACCAGTTGATCCTCATTAGCAGTGCTGGCCAGGGGCTGTTCCTGGGGAGGTTCAAACATTTGTTCCCCAGGAGGTCTCTGCGGAATCCATACGTGGAAGCACCAACTAATGATGTGGAAAGGCCCTTAGGGAATACCCTGTCCTGTGTGTGAACCCCAGACAAGTGACACTTAGGGCAGGGACTGCAGCTCAGTGACAAAGCACTTGCCTAGCAGGTAAAGAGGCCGTAGGCTGCATCCCAGAGACCAGAGAAAAAGAAAACTGATCCCCAAAGAGTCAAAGAGTCACATGTAGGCTGGGACATCATCACCAGGTGATAGGTCCCTGTCCCGGATGTCCCCACCGCTACACCATGCAAGCACTTTCAACCGCACTGAGGTCCTACAGGGCCCTTTAAAATAACTCCCGAGGCCGGGCGGTGGTGGCGCATGCCTTTAATCCCAGCACTCGGGAGGCAGAGGCAGGTGGTTCTCTGTGAGTTCGAGACCAGCCTGGTCTACAAGAGCTAGTTCCAGGACAGGCTCCAAAACCACAAAGAAACCCTGTCTCGAAAAACCAAAAAAAATAAAATAACTCCCGAAAGGCCTAGGGTAGTGGTGCCTGCCTGTTGCACGCCTGTTAGCCCAGCATCCCTGGAAGCTGAAGTAGAAAGACAACAGAATGAAACTCCATCTCAAAAACAAAAACAACTCAAAATACAGCAAAAGAATGTACAAAGGGACCAAAGGGGACACCGGGCGGGAGCTCCTTCCTCACTGAAACAGAACTGAAATCCCAGAGCTGCCCAAGGGCAGTCCCAAAACCAGCCTTCTCTCTCCACAGCTCCCCCTTCTGTGACATCACTACCTGAACAGCTTCATGGGACTCTCTGGGGCATGAAGGGGTTAGATCAAGGTGGAAGAAAAGTCAGGCCTTTCCTTGTGGGTCCCCTCTCCTCAGTACGTGCCCTTGGCTGCAGAGCATGGGACTGGTGGGTGGCCTACAGCAATTCCTCCTCCCCGAGGGGTGACAGCCAAGTCTGTAATTGCTCAGAATCAATGCATTTAGATTCCCCAATGCACCACCTTATATGTGCCCCTGTGCAGTAAGAATATGCACATTTTCCTGGAAGGATCTATGAGAAAAATATCAGAAATGAAATGGGAGGTAGAGAAACTGGGACTTGATATTTTTCTTTAAAGACTTTTTAAAAAATGTCTAAGTCTGTGTCTGTGTTAGTGAGAATACCTCTGTGTGTGTGAACATGTGTGTGAAGGTATCCATGCAGGCCCAAAGAGGGCATCAGATCCCTTGGAGCTGGAGATACAGATGGTTGTGAACCACTAGAAAAGGGTGCACTTGCATACACTAATATCAACAAGAAGAAAAGGCCAGAGGTAGAGAGATGGCTCAGACGTTAAGAGCACATGCTGTTCTTGCAGCGGACCCAAGTTCAGTGCCCAGCATCCACCAGGCATGCATGTGGTGCACATACATACATACACTCACGTGTAAAATTAAAATAAGCAAATCTTTTCCTCCTCTTCCTCCTCCTCCTCCTCCTCCATCTTCCTCTTTTGAAAACATTAACATAGGTTTGGTGAGGCAGGAGAGCTGTTAAAAGCACCTGTTCCTGTAGAAGACCCAGGTTTGATCCCCAGCACTCATGAGGTGATTCACAACAATCTATGACTGCAGTTCCAGATCTCCTGGACTCCAGGGCACTGCATACATGTGGAGCCTACACATACGTGCATGCAAACGCCCATATACTAATAAAATTAAATTAAATTTAAAAAACAAAATAGAATTAGCCTCCTCAGGCCTCTCTCTATGATGTTCTCTTTTCTAGTTGATCCCACTGACAACTTTTCTTTAATGTGTCTGTCTGTCTATGTGTCTGTCTGTCTGTGAAATCACTCTTTACCTTGTGATCATACAAAATGCTATAGTTTGCTGGAAGTCTGGCTCACCCTGCCGGTTCCATTCTAACTCCCGCCCATGCCTGCCTCACTCTTTCCCCAGCTCAAGTCCTGGTCCTTGGTCCCTGGTCCCCTTTTTTCAAATCCTCTGGGGCCTTCACGTCTGTTGTTCACTCCCTCAGTGGCCTGTGAATCACACGTTTGGCTCTTGTTACCTCATTCTCTCAACAAGGATCCCCATGGTGTTGCCTCCAGGGAGTTGGTTATTTGCTTATGCTAGGTACATTAGGAAGAACAAAAGGAAAAAAAAAAAAACGCCAAAAACATTTTCTTGAGAAATTTACCAGCATGCAGTGGTGCATGCCTTTAATCCCAGCACTCAGAAGTCGCAAGGCAGAAGCAGGTGGATCTTTGTGAGTTTGAGGTCAGCCTGGTCTACAGAGTGAGTTCCATATTATTACATCATTTCCCACTTCCTTTCCTCCCTCCAAACGCACCCATGTATTTCCTCATTACTGTCTCTCAATTTCATGACCTCTTTTGTTGGTACCCATGTGTAGGTGTGTTCCTGGCCCTAAATGTACAAGCACAGCCTGCTCAGGCGGGACACTCTTTCTCATATGTATGTTTTCAGGGCTGACCATTTGGTTGTGGGTGACCAGTTATTCGGTGTGCTCTTCCCTGGGAACGCTATTTCCCCCACTCTCGGCATTCCTTAGCTTCCCCCAATTCTCTTAGTAGGGTTGAGCTTTCCCCTCCCACGTTAACGTGACTATTGGTGTCAGCCTCATTGGGTCACGCTTAGACACTCATGTTGCTGAGACTTCATGGATTTCTAGGAGACACAATCTTGCAGCAGACATCCCAATCCTCCGGCGCTTAGAGTCTTTCCCCCTGCTCTTCACTGGGTGTAGAACGTGCGCCTTCGATGTATCAGCTGGGGCCGGGCTCCACAGCTCTGCATTTTGATTAGTTGCGGTTTTCTATAATGGTCTCTATCTGTTGGTTAGAACAGAGAATTACTCTTATCTGTGGGTAGCAGGACAAATGCCTCGAATATAGTGAGGGATTATGCTGGTTCCGGAAAGTGGTGGTTGTAGGCTCGTCTCTGAGACGATTGACTTCACAAACACTGGGTAACGGACTTGGCTTCTAGTACTAGGCGATTCTCCTTGTGCTGAGTGAATTTTAAGTCTAATTAGAGAGCTGGTGGTAACCACCAACGTCCATGTGCCACCGCTGCCGTGCTGGTCATCGTGGCGGCTCAAGGTTGTCGTAGGTAGGTAGGTTGGTTGTTCCCCTCCTTCGGAAGCTTGCGGGGTACCTTTTGGTAGTATGAAGATAGTCCTCAAAAGCCGGGCGGTGGTGGCGCACGCCTTTAATCCCAGCACTTGGGAGGCAGAGGTAGGCGGATCTCTGTGAGTTCGAGACCAGCCTGGTCTACAAGAGCTAGTTCCAGGACAGGCTCCAAAACCACAGAGAAACCCTGTCTCAAAAAACCAAAAAAAAAAAAAAAAAAAAAAAAAAAAAAAAAAAAAAGATAGTCCTCAAGGATGCTTCCAGGTCAGTTCCAGCTCTTGGGCCTCTGGGCCGTGTCTGAAGTATATGGTTTCTTCAGCAATAGGGATTTACAATCTTTGGGGGGAGGGGTGTAACTGAGGGCAATAACCCATAATGTTTTGGGAGTCTCTTGGACAGCCTTCAAAACAACTCAAAAGACAGCTTCTCATGCCTGGTATTGGGTTTTTGTTAGTCTACGGCTCTTGGGGGTGGAGACTGTCAGTCCCAATGGGAAAATTTCACTGAAACAGATTGTTTATACACCGACTTCTAGCTTTATAGGTACCTTAGGTAGATAGGAGGAAGAGTAGACCTTAGGATTTTTCCAGACATCCTCGCTGCTATTTTACCCTCCTCCTTCTTTCTCCCATAATTATTTCCCTCCCCATCCCCAATTAGAGCCCATTTTCCCTATTCCCCCTTCATGTCACATGCACCCTGCTATCCCCCTCTATTGCTCCTTTCCCGCCCGCCCCACAGTCGCCCTTTACTGTACTGGTTCCCGCAGTTACTCCAGGTTATACACCTGAAGATTTGAAGCTCCCAGCTGACCTCCTACCATCTACCCCAGCCTTCCATTATAATTTCAAAATTTAGAGTTGAGAAATAAATTTGTTTAGCAACAATAACCCCAAATATCCTTGTGGGAAAGCATCCTCAGAGACAATCAACAGGGGACAAGCTGAATATGTTTGGATTGCTGTGTATACAGAGTGCTGGGAGCCTTCAAAAACACTGAGGCAGAGTCAGGGAGATGGCTCGGTGGGTCAAGGTGCCTGCTGTCATTCTGCCGGCCTGATTTCTGTCCCAGGGGCCCCAGAGGATGGAAGGAAAGAATCAGCTCCGACATGTTGTTCTCTGACCTCCACGGAACACTGTGGCAACCACCCTGAAATAAATACAAGTTTTAGTGTTTGCTTTTTGTTATTTTTGTTTGGCAGAGAAGAGAGTTGGAGACATGGCTTAGCTGCCAAGAGCACTTGCTGCTCTTACAGAGGACCTGGTTCAGTTCCCAGCACCTACATCAGACAGACCACACTCTAGAGTCAAGGGATCAGATACCCTCCTTTGGCCTCCTCTGACACCTGTATGCACAGAGACACACACATGCATATTAAATAAATACATATTTTTGAAGAGTAAGAGCTTTAAATGGTTTTACTGTGCTGATATTTTTTGAAAAAAAAAAAAAGATTGAAGCCGGGCGGTGGTGGCGCACGCCTTTAATCCCAGCACTTGGGAGGCAGAGGCAGGCGGATCTCTGTGAGTTCGAGACCAGCCTGGTCTACAAGAGCTAGTTCCAGGACAGGCTCCAAAACCACAGAGAAACCCTGTCTCGAAAAACAAAAAAAAACCAAAACAACAAAAAAAAGATTGAGACAGATTTCTGTGTTTATGGATACAAGATGATTTCTAAGCTGTAGGAAGTGGGGAAAAATAAAAACAGAACAGCATGCAAACATTTATCATTACAATACACATTCAAAAATAAATAAAAATTTAAAAAAAACCACACATGCAAGTAACATACATTTGCCCTCGTACATCCAGTCAGTCCACATGCAGAGTTTCTGGGAAGCCCTGCACTCTGAGTTCCCTAACAGAGCCTTTCTACATGGTCATGGCTTAAGTTGTATCCCATAAAAGATGTGTTGATGCTCCAATCCCCGCTACCTGCGAACACAACTATATCTGGGGACTACATCCTTGCCGTGTGATCAAGAGGATGTTAGAAAAGATGGTGGGACGTCTAATATGGTGGGCTGGACGCAGAAGCAGCCCAAGAGAAGCCATGTGAAGAGGCACGGGCTGGCGTGACGCCAGCCCGAGATCACCTGGAACAATAATTGAAAGGCGGGAAGGATCCTTGCTCAGAACCTCTGGAGGGAACACAGCCCCGCAGGCCCACACCTGCCCTCCAGAACCTGAAACACATTCCTATTGTTTCAAACCAACCAGTTTTGGACATGCTCCCCATATGTTTCTGTGGTTTTATGACTTATTTGAGGACTGGAAGGATGGATCAGTGGTTAAGAGCATTTGCTGCTCTTCCATCCAGAAGAACCAAGTTCAGTTCCCAGGACTCACATCAGGCTGCTCAGAACTGCCTGTAACTCTAAATCCAGGGAATCTGACACAGGCTCCTGCACACTCGTGGTACACATAAACTCATGCAGGTATACATGTATGTGAATAAACAAATATTTTAAATGTTTATTTTTATTCTTAATTATGTGTATGCAGAAGTAGGTGCACATAAACGCAGGTACCAGTGGAAGCCACACAAGGAAGCCAGATGGCTATGTTCACACAAGTGTGACCAACACGGGCTACTGGGCAGCGGCCCAAGGAGGACTGACGCAGTTTTAGGAGAATAATGACAAAGCCTGAGAAATCATCAAGACACCTGCTTCATGATCCAGTGAACAAATGCCATACCTGACCCTGTCCGGAGTCCTCCATGCTCCCCAAGGAAGGAAGCAAACGAACCGAGGCAGAGCAAGCTCTCGCAGGGGCCAGCCTTGGGTCTCTCCCACCTAGGTGGAATGTGTGGGCATGCCTTTGATTCCGAACTGGAGGCCTTCGCGCTCAGGCAGGAGCCATCGTGGCCTGCACTTGCCAGCTCTGGGCTTTGGAGAGCCTGGAGGCCATGGGAGAAGAGGGTGCTTATGCAGGTAAAGGCTGTACAGGCTCAGATGGGGCACTGTTTTGCTCTGTAAAGCCCCAGATTTTGTTTTGCTAAAGCGCGCAGTTTCTTCCGTGTGTGAATGGCACTTAAAACGTGTTTGTAATGGAACTTGATTGTATCCAGCTGTCACCAACTGTTCCTGTGCCACCCAGAAGGCAGTTGGCCACGGGCCACATTGGGGCGTTCACTTCCAATAGAGGAATTACTGCTCTGGTTCCAGCTCGACTTCACCAAAATGTTTCCAAGCATGAAAAAGGCAAAGGGGGTGGGGTGGGGTCCTCGGAAGGCACAGGAAAGCCAAGTGGGTAAGGAGGCTTTGGAGACCTAGCTTTGTGTGTGTTGGTGCTGGGGGGAAAAGCTGCCTGTTTCCTGAGTCGTCTAAATCATGGTCACAGTCATGCTTCTTCCACAAGCTTTTCAGTTCGTGCATTCAACAAATCCTACCAGGTAGCTAGGCCCTGGCTGAAGACAATGGGAACGATTTAACTGTAATAGTGTAGGACAGAAATGTCAGAAGAGTACATCAAGGTGTGGGGGAAATACACTTAACGGGGTCACTTCTAACATCACAAGAACAGAAGGATCATATGCGGGGTGAGCCGGCTCTGAGCTCCATCCCTGGAACCCATACGGTAGAAGAGAACAGACTCCCACACTCGGTCTTCTAACCGTAGTATGTGCCCACACCCCACAAAATAAATATAATCCAAAAATAAAAACCAAATCATCTAAGATATATCTTAAGAATGTCCACTCTTGGTATGAGGTGATGGCGATTTAGATTCATTTGACAATACAGCCATTAGAGGCTGGAAAGACGGCTCAGCAGCTAAGAACCTTGGCTACTCTTGCAGAGGACCTGGGTTTAATCCCCAGCACCCATACTGAAGCTCAAAACTGCCTGTAGGGGGCTGGAGAGATGGCTCAGAGGTTAAGAGCACTGCCTGCTCTTCCAGAGGTCCTGAGTTCAATTCCCAGCAACCACATGGTGGCTCACAACCATCTGTAATGAGATCTGGCTCCCTCTTCTGGTGTGCGGGCATACATGGAGGCAGAATGTTGTATACATAATAAATAAATAATAAATCTTAAAAAAAAAAAAACTGGCCGGGCGGTGGTGGCACACGCCTTTAATCCCAGCACTAGGGAGGCAGAGGCAGGCGGATCTCTGTGAGTTCAAGGCCAGCCTGGTCTACAAAGGGAGTTCCAGGACAGGCTCCAAAGTTACAGAGGAAACCCTGTCTCGAAAAAAAAAAAAAAAAAGAAAGAAAAAAACCTGCCTGTAACTTCAGTTCTGATAATCTGTAATCTTCAGATCTGATAACCCTCTTCTGGCCTCTGAGTTCCAAGCTAGCCAGGGTACACAGTAAGACCCTGTCTCAAATAAATAAACAAAACAAAAAAGTATAGTTAATAAAATCTTGCTGCGGGGCTGGAGAGATGGCTCAGAGGTTAAGAGCATTGCCTGCTCTTCCAAAGGTCCTGAGTTCAATTCCCAGCAACCACATGGTGGCTCACAACCATCTGTAATGAGGTCTGGTGCCCTCTTCTGGCCTGCAGGCATACATGGGAGGAATGCTGTATACATAATTAATAAATAAGTTTTAAAAAAAAAAAACAAAAAACAAAAAACAAAATCTTGCTGAGAGTAAAATCCCACACATTTCGTAGGTATTTGCTATGTACATTAGAGGATACCCAACCATAGCAAGAAGCTACTCTGATTCCGATGCTTCTATTGGCAGCAGGGACTGTCCTAAATGAAGAAGAAAAGCATTGAAAACAAGTAAACCAGACCCAGGATGACAAAGATACCCCAGTCATAATGGTGTGGCTACACCCCTGGACTTTAGAGTAGAACACAGGTGACATCATCAGCAATGCTGACCCGTGTAAGACCCCATCACACCCTGATCTAGATTCCTGTCCTTCTGATAGCAAGTCATGATTGGCAGCCTCAGTCCAGTCGGGTAATGATGGCACACACCTTTAATCCCAGCTTGTAGGAGGCAGAGGCAGACAGAGGATCTCTGGGTCTGAGGCTAGTCTGGTCAAAGAGTGAGTTACAGGGCTATCTATATAGACAAACTCTGTCTTGAAAAACAAAATCTCAGTCCAACCTGACCTCAACCTTGGCAGATCTGGAACAGGCGAAAGGAGGTGTCC
Source organism: Chionomys nivalis (assembly GCF_950005125.1). Classification (NCBI taxonomy): domain Eukaryota; kingdom Metazoa; phylum Chordata; class Mammalia; order Rodentia; family Cricetidae; genus Chionomys; species Chionomys nivalis. The sequence continues at coordinate 98,574,990 of NC_080092.1, forward strand.
TTGAGGAAGTGTTGGGCCTAAGCAACTGCCTCCGGCTGGTCAGTGGGGAGGAGCCAGTGTCTGACCCAAGGCACCTGGTAGAGGCTGACCTTCCAGACAGGAGCTCCAAGGTCACTGGGACCTCACAGACACCCTGGCTGAGAGCAGGGGGACATCATCTGATCGTATCCTCTCACAGGCAGCTTGTCCATCCCACCATTCAGGCAGGGGTTCCTGTTTTAGGAGACAGTGAGATTGGAGAACTAGAGGGGAGACTGAATCCTGGAGAAGGAACGATGTCCTAGGCTTCATCAGGCATTTCAAGACAGCGGGCAGTTAGATCAGGTGTTTAAGACAGATGTGTGCATGTATACAGGTGCATAGAGGGGAGGAGCTCCAGGCTGAAGTCAGACACTCTAACCAACTAACTACAGGAGTAAGAACAGATCAAAGAGGCAGACCACAACCTGCAAGCAGGGTGATCCCAAAGAGCCACTGAGCTGCGAGAAATCACACTTGAGCGCCCGCTGGCTCACCCGGAATGGGGGATGAGAGCAATTGGGGAGGGCAATGACAGGGGATCCTGATGAACACACATTACCTATGGGAACCGAAGTGGGGCACAAATGGAGGGAAGAGGACAATGGAAAGGGAGAGCAGAGAACAAGAAGCTGACACATACTGGAAGGTTGAAGGAGCTGGGTGAAGGCAAAGAATGACAGTGCTCAAGACGGAACTTGTGGGCATGGTGGAGAACAGGAGGCACAGGAGGCAGAGAGGGTATGAAGGCAATACGGTCCACCCCTGGATGAAAAAAAGTGGAGGGCCCAGCTCAGCCAAAGGTACCTCTTCCTGAGGCTGCAGGCCACAGAGGATGGAGGGCAGTGGTGTCCATAGCTTCGTTTCATGCACACAATGGTTAATATTGCCAGTTTGACAGGGTCTAAAAGTCACCTAGGGGACACTTCTCTGGGCAGGCCAGTGATGAAGTTTCTAGTCTGGGTTTATTAAGATGAGAAGATTCACTCTAACTGGGGGTGGTGGCACCATTCTATAGGCTGAGGACAAGTTGAGCACCAGCCCCCATCTGCTTCCTGAGAGCAGACACAGCGTGACAGCTGCCTCATGCTCCTGACACTATGACCACCCCATCAAGAAGGGCTGTAGCTTGGTGGTCCAGAATAAACCTTCCTTTTGCAAGTTACTTCTTGTTGGAGGAGTCCGCCTGTTGGTTCCCGGCTGCTCAGCCCGGAAATAATCACACAGAAGCCATATTATTTGCGATACTGTTTGGCCAATAGCTTAAGCGTATTTCTGGTTAACTTATATTCTAAACTAACCCATCTCTATTAATCTGTGCATCACCACGTGGCTGTGGCTTACCAGGTAAAATTCTGTCCAGTGGCTGTCTACAGTGGCAGAAGGGGGGCAGTGCTACATGGCTTCTTCCTGACTCTGCCTCCTTTCTCCCAACATTCAGTTTAGTTTCCCCGGCCTAACTAAGTTCTGCCCTATCAACAGGCCAAGGCGGTTTCTTTATTCACCAATGGTATTCACAGCATACAGAGGGGAATCCCACATCAACCTCTGTTGGTACTTTGCCACAAGAAAAGTAAGCATTTAGCTCTGGGCTTCCAGCCTTCTTGGCCTCCCACAGGCCTGGTCATCCTTACCGTGTCCTCTGTACTCCACCCCTCTCCAGGTGCATAAGTTGTCAGCTCAGGTGTCTAAGAGGCCAGTCAGACCAGGTTAGCCAGTATCACCTGCCTAGATCACCTTTATCACTGCCTGAAGTTATCACAGGAACCCAGCTAACCCCATGTCAACACTCTCACACTATGCCTCCTTCATGCACTTCCGGTAGACCCGGCCACACCTTCCTCCATCCTTGTGGTCTTTTTCCAAAAGTACTCATCCTACATTGGAACCACCAGTTCATCAACCACAAGTCATCGGCTTGGCTTTACGTTCATGCCAGAGCCAGCCAGGCTTTGGCAAAGTGGCAGTATGAGGGTGATCTTAGTACCCTTGTCAGCACTGTGCCCCAGAAGTGTCAGCCTGGCTACTGAGAAGTCACTGCACACTTCTCTGGTTTGTGGCCAGCAGTGACCTCACTCACTTCACCCATGCTTGCTTTTCTGTTCTCATATTGTCTGGATAAACAGCTGAGAACATTATGCCAAAGACCAAACCCCTGTGTCTATTAGACCAGAAACTTCCAGGTCTGAGCCACGGGTTCAGAAGGTTGACTTTCCTAATTGGAACCCTCCTGCTCACAGGCAACTTTGGAGAGAACTGCCTGATCCCAACTTTCAGGACAGATGCTCTGCTGAGCAAAACCAGTGGCGTTGGGATGGCCATTGAGGGACCAGCAATTTCCATAGACACCTAACAAAGTCCTGTGTCAATAGAAGAAACCCAGTCCACACAAAACACAAGTGTCTTCTCACCACGCCTCCAACCTGTGGCCGGGGAAGCTGATGGGACATCGTGCCACTAGATCAGAAGGGACTGTGTGGTATGAGCATCATGGTACTGTACGACACGATCCTTAGAACGTAACAGCCATTGTCAGAGCTGGGGTTTCTTTTTTTTTTTGGTTTTTCGAGACAGGGTTTCTCTGTGGCTTTGGAGCCTGTCCTGGAACTAGCTCTTGTAGACCAGGCTGGTCTCGAACTCACAGAGATTCACCTGCCTCTGCCTCCCGAGTGCTGGGATTAAAGGCGTGTGCCACCACCGCCCGGCTTGGGGTAACTTTCAAAAGACCAATTCTTTCAATTTCAGAATTGGGCAGCTGACAGCTGATATTCCTGCTACATGGGCCGAGGAGCATCACCAGACTCTCATCTATATCAGCCATGGTAGAGGCAATTCATTTGTATTTTTAATAAAGCTTGCCTGAAGTGCAGAAAGTAAAACAGCCACACTGACCAGCCTTACAGACCAGGTCGCAGTAACACACACCTTTAATCCTGGTAGCCACACTCGTTGCCAGAGAAACCGGGCAGTGCATGCCTTTAATCCCAGAACTAGAGAGGACTGTAAGATGGGAGACAGCTCTCAGTCTCACTGAGATTCCTGGAGGCAGGATCGCCATTTTGGACTCGGGTCAAGATTAAGAGCCAGTGGCTGGCTGTTTTGCTTTTCAGATCTTCAGGCTGAGCCCCAATTTCTGTTTTTATTAATCGTGTTTCAAGTCATCCCTTCAGCTCCTCCCAGACACCTGTAGGTAATTTTGCCATAACTGTATGTAAATGGAGACTGCATGTCCGTTTCCTGGCCGTTCAGGCCCGAATAGTCTCACAAAAACCATATTAATTACAACACTGTTTGGCCTATTAGCTCAGACTTCTTATTGACTTTTACATTTTAAATTAACCCATATTATTAATCTATATATCGCCATGAGGTTGTGGCCTACTGGTAAGGCTCAGGCGTCTATTTCCTTCAGCAGCTACATGGCATCTCTCTGACTCCCACGTACTCTCTCTCTCTTCCAGCCTGGCTATATTCTGTCTGCTATAGGCCAAAGCAGCTTTATTCGTTAACCAATAAGAGCAACACATCTGCAGAAGGACTTCCCACATCGATTGTGCATGAACCTGTAGTCTCAGTATTTGCCAGAGTATATGCCTTGTGCAGGGTTGACAGAAGGGTGGGAAGTCACCATCCATGCCTGGGTGTGGTTCCCTTCTAGTCAGTCAGATTCTGTAGGCAAACCCAATAACCTTTCTGGTCCCCAGAGCTGTGCTCCAGTGAAATCTACAGTTTGTCCCTGGCACCCTATGACATTTGTTTATGTCTCCCCAGAAAGTGTCCCACACAACTGATGGTGACAACGTTCTACACCTGACAATACACCTAGGAGAAACAACACTTCTTTGAGTTTCCTTTCTACGGTATTCTCTAAAAACTACCCCCAACGTTTACAGAACCAGAAGTTGTCTTTTTTATTTTCTTTTCTTTTTTTTTTTTTTTTTTGGTTTTTCGAGACAGGGTTTCTCTGTCTCTTTTTTATTTTCTTTTACGGATTTTTGAGACAGGGTTTTTCTGTATAACACCTCCGGCTGTTCTGGAACTCACTCAGTAGACCAGGCTGGCCTCGAACTCAGAGATCCACCTGCTTCTGTTACAAGTGCTGGGATTAAAGGAGTGTGCTGTCACTGTCCAGCCACCTTCATTCTAAAATTTAAACAAATACAATTGTGGGATAAACTTAGATACATTTCTTTAAATCTTTTATTTAAAACCATTTTTTTTTCCCGAGAAGGGGATCCCAGTACATTGTCCAAGATGGCCCGTAACTCCTAGGCTCAAACGACGATCCGCTCTGATCCCAGCTGTGGATGGCTGCCTAAGAGTGCAGCATGGAAACACAGCCTGGCCATTGCTGGGGTGGAACTAACTCTGTAGACCAGGCTGGTCTCGAACTCACAGAGATCCGCCTGCCTCTGCCTCCCGAGTGCTGAGATTAAAGGCGTGCGCCATCGCCCGGCTGAGCTTTTTTAAAAAATGAAAGGAAAAGACAGACACAGAGAGAACTCACAAAAATGCATTACTTTATTGCACCAAGATCTTGGCAATATCTGGGAGCTCTTGAGAGAGAGAGAGAGAGAGTGGAGAGTGTGGGGATACCTGTATACATACAGACGCAGCCACACAAGGATGTAGGGTAAGAACAGCCCCCAAACAGGCGGGTGAGCGAGAACAGAAACACCAGGGAGACAGCCCTCTGCACATGGGCCCAAACCACATCTACTGCCAAACACAAAGTTCAAACTGATATGATCTGATCCAACAAAATGGCTACTTTTAGAAAAGCCTCAGTTACTTATGTCAGGATATGTCGCCTAGAACTCTTGATGATTTTTCCAGGACCATTGTGTCCCTAGCCTGTTTCTAATGGCTTCTAAGGAAGGAAAGGACTTGCCTTCACTGACGGTAACATATGCTGCCAGAGGTCAGGATGTCAGTTGGGGGATCGTGACTATCCAAGAGGCAGTGGGTTACACTCCCTGGCAGAGATTTTACAACGGATAATCTAGCAGACAAAGAAAGGAATCAATGTAGAGGAAAACACAGGAGACAGATCAATTCTGTGCTGGCAGCTTCTACGACACTCAACTAGAGAATGTCATAGGAAAAAACAAATGTGGCCTAGAAGCAATTGATACAGGAACAAATGACAATACCGTAAGTGAAATGACAATCCCTGCCCATGAAAGTGCCTGCCTCCCTCCAAGACAACGCATGGAGTCCTCACCCTTCCTGGACACGGTGTCCAGAACCCGGCCCACACAAGACTGATTACATTCGGCTGGAAGACTCAGTCAGCAGACCCACCATGGAACTGCTGCTCCCTCCCTTTGGAAATAAAGGGAGGGACACAAACAGAAGGGAAACACCCACATGGAAACAAGACCTTACCTCCTCACACAGAGAACACAGCCTTTTCCACATCGCAGCACCAAGGCCCTGATTGGGCAGCTGGATAAAACGCTACACGTGGAATTGACAAGGCAGCCCCCACCCCTCCCAAGAGGCCCAGACTGAGGAGGCCAGTCCAGAGCAGCCTAGGACTTCGGGAAAGAGACGTGGCCCATGAGCAACAACCTTCTGGAAACTCCCATCTCCTGGGTGCTGTCTTCCCTTGGAAATATGGCCCTCACTAGGGAGTCTTGTTAAACCAAAGTCTGCAGGGACAGCTTGAGCAAGACAGAAAAGGACTCCTTTTGAGTCATACAATCTTCTCAATTTCAAAGCACTCACAAAATTGAGCAAATGAAGCCAGTATTTGCATATCAAGGAACATATTGCTACAGGAAGCCACAGGCCTGGTCAAAAATAAATGCTTTATCATTAGTAGTAAAATAACGGAGAATTCATCTCTAAAGACCACCACCTTGACAGAGACCCGTAGGTTAGTGCAGATGCATGAGAAGCTTGTCAAAGTTACCTCGGCAGGGATAGCAGCCTTAGAAGCAGAGGCGCTGGCACGTAGTTCAAGGCTCTCCTATGCCTAGAAGCTGCTGATTTCTAGAAGGTACGGAGGCCTTTCAAGGAGATGCACTTGGGGGTGGGGGGCAGTGCAGTCACCAGGGGCTCTGCAGCTGGCAGTCAGTCATACAGAGGCCCTTTTGAGGATAGGGCCACAATACAGCTCCAGCAGGAGAGTAAAGGAGGGCTCACCAGAAGAGGCACTAACATGCCGCCATCCTGAGTGAAGGACATGCTGGGAGATGCTGGCTCCAGTCTTTGACAACCCCAGACCAGGAACAGAGGGGTTTCCTACATAGACCCCAGGGTCTATAAGGATGCTCAGCCTTTGCAGATGTCTCCTGCTTTACTGTCGGCATGACACCACAGGCAAGTCTTTCTCTTGTGAGGTTCGTTATGAATGCCACCAGAGGCCCTGAGCTGAAGCCCCAGGGCTTCTACGTTAGATCACCTGTGAACAGTGGCACCAGGAGCCTCCACCATGGCAGGCTCACAGTGCAGTGGAGTCTGCACAAGGCCCCTCCTCCAAACCAAGTGGACAGTTCCCAGGATGTGATGTGACAGCTTTGGGATGAAGTGGCACAGGTGCACTGGTCTTCCTGGTGAGAAGAGAGACCATGACAATCCTATGACATCCCTGGGTCCTTCAAAAGACAGTCGGCCACAAGACACACACACTACAGACTCATGCACCAGACATGCAAGACATTTAGCAAACACACTACATACATCTATCACATGCACCAGGCAGACACACTACACACATACACCAAATGGTCACAGACACCATACATACCACAGGTCACACATGCCATATACATACCAGACATACATACCATAGACACACATGTATATTTAATACCATACACACGCCGCAGACAGATAGTACACACACCCCACAGATAAACACATACACAACAGACCATACACCAGATATTACACATGCTACACACATACCAGACATACAATCAGCTACAAGAGACAGATGTACAAAACAGAAGTACACACTAACACGCACACCATATGACTAGACATACAGAGCACCACGCACAGCAGACAGGCACACACCCAAGCTGACCTCTAACAAGCACAGCGAGCTCAGCGGCGATAGCTGAGACTGGCGACCTTAGCCGGGTGAGTCACAGACCAAAAGTTCCGTCTGCTCTGGAGCTTCTGGAAGGCATTGAAGTTTCTCTTCTTTTCTCTCTTGAACTTTTTAATTTTCTTTTCCTACATTAAGAACCACAGTGTCACACAGTTCCCAGAGAGGGCTCCTCCAAGCCTC